>NW_027480532.1:600000-1200000 GCF_051401765.1 Calliopsis andreniformis | reverse complement strand
CTGAGGATTGGCGATTGAGGATTGAGGATTGAGGATTGAGTGTTGAAGATTGAGGATTGGGGACTGAGTGTTGACGGTTGAATGATGAGAATTGATGTTTGTGGATAGAGATTTGAAGATTGCAGATTGAGTATTGAGTATTGAAAACTGAGAATTGATTATATTCTATTGAGGATTGAGAATTGACAACTGATTGTAGAGGACTGAGTTCCGAAGTTTGAGGATTCAGGGTTGAGGATTCAGGTTTGACTTTTGAGGACTGAGGATTGAGGATTGAGGATCGAGGATTGAAGTTTGAGGATTGAGGATTGAGTATTGAAGATTGAGGATTGGGTATTGCGGATTGAGCATTGAGGATTGAGGATTGAGTATTGAGGATTGAGGATTGAGGACTGAAGATTGAATATTGATGATTGAAGATTGAGGATTGAGGATTGATGGTTGTGGATTCAGGACGAGGACTGAGGGTTGAGTATTGATGTTTGAGGTCTGAGGATTGAGGATTGAGGATTGAGAATTGAGGATTGAGGATTGAGGATTGAAGATTGAGGAATGGGTATTGAGGGTTGAAGAATGAGGATTGAGGATTGACGATTGAGGATTGAAGACTGAGTATTGAGGATTGGAGATTGGGGATTGAGAATTGAGGATTCAGGATTGAGGATTGAGGATTGAGGATTGAAGATTGATTATTGGGGATTGGAGATTGAGGATTGAGGATTGAGGATTGAGGATTGAGGATTGAGGATTGAGGATTGAAGATAGAGGATTGGGTATTGAGGGTTGACGATCGAGGATTGAGTATTGAGGATTGAGAATTGAGGATCGATTACTGAAGATTGAGTATTGAGGATTGAAGATTGAGGATTGAGGATTGAGGATTGAGAATTGAGGATGATGGCTGAGGGTTGAGGGTTGAGGTTTGAGGACTGAGGACTGAGGATTGGGGATTGAGAATTGAGGATTGAGGATTGAGGATTGAAGACTGAGGATTGGGTATTGAGTATTGAAGAATGAGGATTGAGGATTGAGGATTGAGGATTGAGGATTGAAAACTGAGGATTGAGGATTGAGGATTGAGGATTGAGGATTGAATATTGAGTATTGAGGATTGAAGATTGAGGACTGAGGATTGAGGATTGAGGGTTGAGGATTGAGGACGAGGACTGACGGTTGAGGATTGAGGTTTGAGGTTTGAGGATTGAGCATTTAGGATTGAGGATTGAGGATGAGGGCTGAGGGTTGAGGATTGAGGTTTGAGGACTGAGGACTGAGGATTGAGGATTGAGTATTGAGGATTGAGGATTGAGGATTGAAGATTGAGGATTGGGTATTGAGGATTGTAGAATGAGGTTTGAGGATTGAGGATTGAGGATTGACGATTGAAGATTGAGTACTGAGGATTGAAGACTGACGATTTAGGATTGAGGGTTGAGGATTGAGGATTGAGGATTGAGGATTGAAGATCGAGTATTGAGTATTGAAAACTGTGAATTGATGATATTCTATTGAAGATTGAGGATTGACATCTGATTGTTCAGGTCTGAGGTCTGAAGATTGAGAATTCAGGATTGGGGATTCAGGATTGAGGTTTGGTGACTGAGGATTGAGGATTTTGGATTGAGGCATGAGGATTGAGGATTGAGGATTGAAGATTGAGGATTGAGGATTGAGGATGAGGGCTGAGGGTTGAGGATTGAGGTTTGAGGTCTGAGGATTGAGGGTTGAGGATTGAGAGTTGAGGATTGAGGGTTGAAGATTGAAGATTGAGGATCGGGTATTGAGGATTGAAGAATGAGGATTGACGAATGACGATTGAGGATTGAGGATTGAAGATTGAGTATTGAGGATTGAAGCCTGACGATTGAGGATTGAGGATTGAGGTTTGAGGATTGAGGATTGAGGATTGAGCATTGAGGGTTGCGGATTGAGGATTGAGGATTGAAGATTGAGTATTGACGATTGAAGATTGAGGATTGAGTATTGAGGATTGAGGATTGAAGGTTGAGGATTGCGGACTGAGTGTTGAGCGTTGAGTGATGAGAATTGATGTTTGTGAATAGAGATTTGAAGATTGCAGATTGAGTATTGGGTATTGAAAACTGTGAATTGATGATATTCTATTAAGGATTCAGGATTGACATCTGATTGTTGAGGTCTGAGGTCTGAAGATTGAAGATTCAGAATTGAGGTTTGAGGACTGAGGATTGAGGATTGAGGGTTGATGCTTGAGGATTGAGGATTGAGGGTTGAAGATTGAGGAATGAGGATTGAGGATGAGGGCTCAGGGTTGAGGATTGAGATTTGAGGACTTAGGACTGAGGATTGAGGATTGAGAATTGAGGATTGAGGATTGAGGATTGAAGATTGAGGATTGGGTTTTGAGGATTGAAGAATGAGGATTGAGGAATGAGGATTGAGGATTGAGGATTGAAGATTGAGTATTGAGGATTGAAGACTGACGATTGAGGATTGAGGATTGAGGGTTGAGGATTGAGGACGGAGGATTGAAGATTGAGTATTGAGGATTGAAGATTGAGTATTGAGGATTGAAGATTGAGGTTTGAGGTTTGAGGATTGAGGATTGAGGATTGATTATTGAGGATTGAGGGTTGAGGATTGAGGATTGAGGATTGAAGATTGAGGATTGGGTATTGCGAATTCAACATTGAGGATTGAGGATTGAGGATTGAGGATTGAGGATTGAGGACTGAAGATTGAATATTGATGATTGAAGAATGAGGATTGAGGATTGATTGTTGTGAATTGAGGACGAGGACTGAGGGTTGAGTATTGATGTTTGAGGTCTGAGGATTGAGGATTCAGGATTGAGAATTGAGGATTGAGGATTGAGGATTGAAGATTGAGGACTGTGTTTTGAGGATTGAAGATTGAGTATTGAGGATTGAAGATTGAGGTTTGAGGTTTGGGGACTGAGGATTGAGGATTGATTATTGAGGATTGAGGGTTGAGGATTGAGGATTGAGGATTGAAGATTGAGGATTGGGTATTGCGGATTCAACATTGAGGATTGAGGATTGAGGATTGAGGATTGAGGGTTGCGAACTGAGCATTGAAGTTTGAGGATTGAAGATTGAGGATTGGGTATTGAGGATTGAAGATTGAGGATTGGGTATTGAGGATTGAAGATTGAGGATTGAGGTTTGAGTATTAAGGATTGAGTATTGAAGACTGAGTATTGAGAATTGAAGATTGAGTGTTGAGGATTGAGGATTGAGGATTGAGGATTGAGGATTGAGGATTGAAGATTGAGGATTGGGGATTGAGGATCGACGATTGAGGATGGAGTATTGAAGATTGAGGGTTGAGGATTGAGGATTGAGGATTGAGGATTGAGCATTGAAGATTGAGGATTGAGGATTGAGGATTGAAGATTGAGCATTGAGGATTGAAGATTGAGGCTTGAGGATTGAGTATTGAGAATTGAGGACTGATTGTTGAGTATTGAGGACTGAGGATTGAGGATTGAGGATTGAGAATTGAGGATTGGGTATTCAGGATTGAAGAATGAGGATTGAGGATTGAGGATTGAGGATTGAGTATTGCAGATTGAGTATTGAAGATTGAGGATTGAAGATTGAGGGTTGAGGATTGAGGATAGAAGGTTGAATATTGATGAATGAAGGTTGAGGATTGAGGATTGAGGGTTGTGGATTGAGGACGAGGACTGAGGGTTGAGTATTGATGCCTGAGGTCAGAGGATTGAGGATTGAGGATTGCGAACTGAGGATTGATGTTTGAGGATTGAAGATTAAGGATTGGGTATTGAGGATTGAAGATTGAGGATTGAGGTTTGAGTATTGAGGATTGAGTATTGAAGACTAAGTATTGAGAATTGAAGATTGAGGATTGAGGATTGAGGATTGAGGATTGAGGATTGAGGATTGAAGATTGAATATTGATGATTGAAGATTGAGGATTGAGGATTGAGGTTTGTGGATTGAGGACGAGGACTGAGGGTTGAATATTGATGTTTCAGGTCTGAGGATTGAGGATTGAGGATTGAGGATTGCGAATTGAGGATTGAGGATTGAGGATTGAAGATTGAGGATTGGGTACTGAGGATTGAAGAATAAGGGTTGAGGATTGAGGATTGAGGATTGAGAGTTGAGGATTGAAGATTCAGTATTGAGGATCGAAGATTGAGAATTGAGGATTGAGGATTGAACGTTGAGGAATGAGTGCTGAGGGTTGAGTGGTGAAAATTGATGTTTGTGGATACAGGTTGGAGGATTGCAGATTGAGTATTGAGTACTGAAAGCTGTGAATTGAGGATATTCTACTGAGGATCGAGGAATATCAACTGATTGTTGAGGACTGAGGGCTGAAGATTGAGGATTCAGGATTGAGGATTCAGAATTGAGGTTTGAGGACTGAGGATTGAGGACTGAAGATTGAGGATTGAGGATTGAGGATTGAAGACTGAGGGTTGGGTATTGAGGATTGAACATTGAGGATTGAGGGTTGAGGATTGAGGATTGATGATTGACGATTGAGGATTGAGGAATGCGGATGAGGGCTGAGGGTTGCGGATTGTGGTTTGAGGTCTGAGGACTGAGGATTGTGGATTGAGAATTGAGGACTGAGGATTGAAGATTGAAGACTGAGGATTGGGTATTGAGGATTGAAGCCTGACGATTGAGGATGGAGGATTGAGGATTGAGGATTGAGGATTGAGGATTGAGGATTGAGAATGGAGGATTGAAGATTGAGTATTGAGTCTTGACGATTGAGGCTCGAGGATTGAGTGTTGTGGATTGAGGACGAGGACTGAGGGTTGAGTATTTATGTTTGAGGTCTGAGGATTGAGGACTGAGGATTGACAATTGAGGATTGAGGATTGAGGATTGAAGATTGAGGATTGGGTGTTGAGAATTGAAGAATGAGGATTGAGGATTGAGGATTGAGGATTGAGGATTGAAGATTGAGTATTGAGAATTGAAGATTGAGGATTGAGGTCTGAGAATTGAGGATTGAGGATTGAAGATTGAGGATTGGGTGTTGAGGATTGAAGAATGAGGATTGAGGATTGAGGATTGTGGATTGAGGATTGAAGATTGAGGATTGGGTATTGCGGATTGAACATTGAGGATTGAGGATTGAGGATTGAGGATTGAGGATTGAGGACTGAAGATTGAATATCGATGATTGAATATTGAGGATTAAGGTTTGATGGTTGTGTATTGAGGACGAGGACTGAGGTTTGAGTATTGATGTTTGAGGTCTGAGGATTGAGGATTGAGGATTGAGAATTGAGGATTGAGGATTGAGGATTGAAGATTGAGGATTGAGGACGAGGACTGAGGGTTGAGTATTGATGTTTGAGGTCTGAGGATTGAGGATTGAGGAATGAGAATTGAGGATTGAGGATTGAGGATTGAAGATTGAGGATTGAGGATTGAGGATGAGGGCTGAGGGTTGAGGGTTGAGGTTTGAGGACTGAGGACTGAGGATTGGGGGTTGAGGATTGAGGTTTGTGGATTGAGGACAAGGACTGAGGGTTGAATATTGATGTTTCAGGTCTGAGGATTGAGGATTGAGGATTGAGGACAGAGAATTGAGGATTGAGGATTGAGTATTGAAGATTGAGGATTGGGTACTGAGGATTGAAGAATAAGGGTTGGAGGATTGCAGATTGAGTATTGAGTATTGAAAGCTGTGAATTGAGGATATTCTACTGAGGATCGAGGAATATCAACTGATTGTTGAGGACTGAGGGCTGAAGATTGAGGATTCAGGATTGCGGATTCAGAATTGAGGTTTGAGGACTGAGGATTGAGGACTGAAGATTGAGGATTGAGGATTGAGGATTGAAGACTGAGGGTTGGGTATTGAGGATTGAACATTGAGGATTGAGGGTTGAGGATTGAGGATTGAGGATTGACGATTGAGGATTGAGGAATGAGGATGAGGGCTGAGTGTTGCGGATTGTGGTTTGAGGTCTGAGGACTGAGGATTGAGGATTGAGAATTGAGGACTGAGGATTGAAGATTGAAGACTGAGGATTGGGTATTGAGGATTGAAGCCTGACGATTGAGGATGGAGGATTGAGGATTGAGGATTGAGGATTGAGGATTGAGGATTGAGAATGGAGGATTGAAGATTGAGTATTGAGTCTTGACGATTGAGGCTCGAGGATTGAGTGTTGTGGATTGAGGACGAGGACTGAGGGTTGAGTATTTATGTTTGAGGTCTGAGGATTGAGGACTGAGGATTGACAATTGAGGATTGAGGATTGAGGATTGAAGATTGAGGATTGGGTGTTGAGAATTGAAGAATGAGGATTGAGGAATGAGGATTGAGGATTGAGGATTGAAGATTGAGTATTGAGAATTGAAGATTGAGGATTGAGGTCTGAGAATTGAGGATTGAGGATTGAAGATTGAGGTTTGGGTGTTGAGGATTGAAGAATGAGGATTGAGGATTGAGGATTGTGGATTGAGTATTGAAGATTGAGGATTGGGTATTGAGGAGTGAAGAATGAGGATTGAGGATTGAGGACTGAGGATTGAGCGTTGCAGATTGAGTATTGAGGATTGAAGACTGAGGGTTGAGGTCTGAGAATTGAGGATTGAGGATTGAAGATTGAGGATTGGGTGTTGAGGATTGAAGAATGAGGATTGAGGATTGAGGATTGTGGATTGAGGATTGAAGATTGAGGATTGGGTATTGCGGATTGAACATTGAGGATTGAGGATTGAGGATTGAGGATTGAGGATTGAGGACTTAAGATTGAATATCGATGATTGAATATTGAGGATTGAGGTTTGATGGTTGTGTATTGAGGACGAGGACTGAGGGTTGAGTATTGATGTTTGAGGTCTGAGGATTGAGGACTGAGGATTGAGGATTGGGGATAGAGCATTAAGGATTGAAGATTGAGGACTGGGGTTGAGGATTGAACGCTGAGGACTAAGGATTGAGGATTGGGGATTGAGTATCTAGGATTGGAGATTGATTATTGAGGATTGAAGATTGAGGATTGAGGATTGAGGATTGAGAATTGAGAATTGAGTATGAAGACTGAGGGTTGAGGATTGAGGTTTGAGGAACGAGGATTGCGGATTGAGGATTGAGGACTGAGGATTGACGATTGAGTATTGATGATTGAGGATTGATTGCTGAGGATTGAGAATTGAGGATTGAGGATTGAGGATTGAGGATTGAAGATTGAGAATCGTGGATTGAATATTGAGGATTGTGGATTGAGGATTGAGGATTGAGAATGAGGGCTGAGGGTTGAGGGTTGAGGTTTGAGTATTGAATCCTGAGAATTCTGGATATTCTATTGAGTATTGAGAATTGAGGATTGATAGTTGAGTGTTGAGGATTGAGGTTTGAGTATTGAGGATTGAGGATTGAGGATTGAAGATTGAGGATTGGGTATTGAGGATTGAAGATTGAGGATTGAGGATTGAGGATTGAGGATTGAGGATTGAAGATTGAGGATTGAGGATAGAGGATT
Organism: Calliopsis andreniformis; assembly: GCF_051401765.1. Taxonomy (NCBI): domain Eukaryota; kingdom Metazoa; phylum Arthropoda; class Insecta; order Hymenoptera; family Andrenidae; genus Calliopsis; species Calliopsis andreniformis. The sequence continues at coordinate 1,192,514 of NW_027480532.1, read as the reverse complement.
GAGGATTGAATATTGAGTATTGGGGATTGAAGATTGAGGATTGAGGATTGAGTGTTGAGTATTGAGGACGAGGACTGACGGTTGAGGATTGAGGTTTGAGGATTCAGGATAGAGGATTGAGGACTGAGGATTGAATATTGAGTCTTGAGGATTGAAGATTGAGGACTGAGGATTGAGGATTGAGGGTTGAGGATTGAGGACGAGGACTGACGGTTGAGGATTGAGGTTTGAGGTTTGAGGATTGAGAATTTAGGGTTGAGGATTGAGGATGAGGGCTGAGGGTTGAGGATTGAGGTTTGAGGACTGAGGACTGAGGATTGAGGATTGAGTATTGAGGATTGAGGATTGAGGATTGAAGATTGAGGATTGGGTATTGAGGATTGTAGAATGAGGTTTGAGGATTGAGGATTGAGGATTGAGGATTGAAGATTGAGTATTGAGGATTGACGAATGACGATTGAGGATTGAGGATTGAGGATTGAGGATTGAGGATTGAAGACTGAGTATTGAGTATTGAAAACTGTGAATTGATGATATTCTATTGAGGATTGAGGATTGACATCTGATTGTTCAGGTCTGAGGTCTGAAGATTGAGGATTCAGGATTGAGGATTCAGGATTGAGGTTTGATGACTGAGGATTGAGGATTGAGGATTGAGGCATGAGGATTGAGGATTCAGGATTGAGGATTGAGGATTGAGGATTGAGGATGGGGGCTGAGTGTTGAGGATTGAGGTTTGAGGTCTGAGGATTGACGATTGAGGATTGAGAGTTGAGGATTCAGGGTTAAAGATTGAAGATTGAGGATTGGGTATTGAGGATTGAAGAATGAGGATTGACGAATGACGATTGAGGATTGAGAATTGAGGATTGAGGATTGAGGATTGAAGATTGAGGATTGAGGTTTGAGGATGAGGGCTGAGGGTTGAGAATTGAGGTTTGAGGTCTGTGGATTGAGGGTTGAGGATTGAGAGTTGAGGATTGAGGGTTGAAGATTGAAGATTGAGGATTGGGTATTGAGGATTGAAGAATGAGGATGACGAATGACGATTGAGGATTGAGGATTGAAGACTAAGTATTGAGGATTGAAGCCTGACGATTGAGGATTGAGGATTGACGACTGAGGGTTGAGGATGGAGGATTGAAGATTGAGTATTGAGGATTGAAGATTGACGATTGAGGATTGAGGACTGAGGAATCAGGGTTGCGTGTTGAGGTTTGAGTATTGAATCCTGAGAATTCAGGATATTCTATTGAGTATTGAGAATTGAGGATTGAAGGTTGAGTATTGAGGATTGAAGATTGAGGATTGAGGATTGAAGATTGGGGATTGAGGATTGAGGATTGAAGATTGAGGATTGGGGATTGAGGATCGACGATTGAGGATTGAGGATTGAGGATTGAGGATTGAGGATTGCAGATTGAGTATTGAGGATTGAGGATTGAGGATTGAGGTCTGAGAATTGAGGATTGAGGATTGTAGATTGAGCATTGGGTGTTGAGGATTGAAGAATGAGTATTGAGGATTGAGGATTGTGGATTGAGGATTGATGATTGAGGATTGGGTATTGAGGATTGAAGAATGAGGATTGAGGATTGAGGACTGAGATTTGAGGACTTAGGATTGACGATTGAGTATTGAAGATTGAGGATTGATTACTGAGGATTGAGAATTGAGGATTGAAGATTGAGGATTGTGGATTGAAGATTGAGAATTGTGGATTGAATATTGAGGATTGAGGATTGAGGATTGAGGATTGAGAATGAGGGCTGAGGGTTGAGGGTTGAGGTTTGAGTATTGAATCCTGAGAATTCAGGATATTCTATTGAGTATTGAGAATTGAGGATTGATAGTTGAGTTTTGAGGATTGAGGTTTGAGTATTGAGGATAGAGGATTGATGATTGAAGATTGAATATTGATGATTGAAGGTTGAGGATCGAGGGTTGAGGGTTGTGTATTGAGGACGAGGACTGAGGGTTGAGTATTGATGTTTGTGGTCTGAGGATTGAGGATTGAGGATTGAGAATTGTGGATTGAGGATTGAGGATTGAAGATTGAGGATTGGGTGTTGAGGATTGGAGAATGAGGATTGAGGATTGAGGATTGGGGATAGAGGATTGAAGATTGAGTATTGAGGATTGAAGATTGAGGATTGAGGATTGAGAATTGAGGATTGAGGATTGAGGATTGAAGATTGAGGATTGAGTATTGAGGATTGATGATTGAGGATTGGGTATTGAGGATTGTAGAATGAGGATTGAGGACTGAGGATTGAGGATTGAGGGTTGAAGAATGAGGATTGAGGATTGAGGATTGAGGATTGAAGACTGAGTATAGAGGATTGGAGTTTGGGGATTGAGAATTGAGGATTCAGGATTGAGGATTGAGGATTGAGGATTGAAGATTGAGGATTGGGGACTGAGTGTTGAGGGTTGAGTATTGCGGATTGAGGATTGAGGATTGAGGATTGGGGGCTGAGTGTTGAGGGTTGAGTGATGAGAATTGGATGTTTGTGGATAGAAATTTGAAGATTGCAGATTGAGTACTGTGTATTGAAAACTGTGAATTGATAATATTCTATTGAGGATTGAGGATTGACATATGATTGTTCAGGTCTGAGGTCTCAAGATTGAGAATTCAGGATTGACGATTCAGGATTGATGTTTGATGACTGAGGATTGAGGATTGAGAATTGAGGCATGAGGATTGAGGATTGAGGATTGAAGATTGAGGATAGAGGATTGAGGATGAGGGCTGAGGATTGGCGATTGAGGTTTGAGGACTGAGGATTGAGGATTGAGGATTGAGAATTGAGGATTGAGGATTGATGATTGAAGATTGAGGATTGGGTATTGAGGGTTGAAGAATGAGGATTGAGGATTGAGGATTGAGGATTGAAGACTGAGTATAGAGGATTGGAGTTTGGGGATTGAGAATTGAGGATTCAGGATTGAGGATTGAGGATTGAGGATTGAAGATTGATTATTGGGGATTGAAGATTGAGGATTGAGGATTGAGGATTGAGGATTGAGGATTGAAGATTGAGGATTGGGAATTGAGGAATGACGATTGAGGATTGAGTATTGAGGATTGAGAATTGAGGATTGATTATTGAAGATAGAGTATTGAGGATTGAAGATTGAGGATTGAGGATTGAGGATTGAGAATTGAGGATGAGGGCTGAGGGTTGAGGATTGAGGTTTGAGGACTGAGGACTGAGGATTGGGGATTGAGATTTGAGGATTGAGGATTGAGGATTGAAGACTGAGGATTGGGTATTGAGTATTGAAGAATGAGGATTGAGGATTGAGGACTGAGAATTGAGGATTGAAAATTGAGGATGGAGGATTGAGGATTGAGGATTGAGGATTGAATATTGAGTCTTGAGGATTGAAGATTGAGGACTGAGGATTGAGGATTGAGGGTCGAGGATTGAGGACGAGGACTGACCGTTGAGGATTGAGGTTTGAGGTTTGAGGATTGAGAATTTAGGGTTGAGGATTGAGGATGAGGGCTGAGGGTTGAGGATTGAAGATTGAGGATTGAGGATAGAGGATTGAGGATTGAATATTGAGTATTGAGGATTGAAGATTGAGGATTGAGGATTGAGTGTTGAGTATTGAGGACGAGGGCTGACGGTTGAGGATTGAGGTTTGAGGATTGAGGATAGAGGATTGAGGACTGAGGATTGAGGATTGGGGATAGAGCATTAAGGATTGAAGATTGAGGACTGGGGTTGAGGATTGAAGGCTGAGGATTAAGGATTGAGGATTGGGGAATGAGTATCTAGGATTGGAGATTGATTATTGAGGATTGAAGATTGAGGATTGAGGATTGAGGATTGAGAATTGAGAATTGAGTATGAAGACTGAGGGTTGAGGATTGAGGTTTGAGGAACGAGGATTGCGGATTGAGGATTGAGGACTGAGGATTGACGATTGAGTATTGAAGATTGAGGATTGATTACTGAGGATTGAGAATTGAGGATTGAAGATTGAGGATTGTGGATTGAAGATTGAGAATTGTGGATTGAATATTGAGGATTGAGGATTGAGGATTGAGGATTGAGAATGAGGGCTGAGGGTTGAGGGTTGAGGTTTGAGTATTGAATCCTGAGAATTCAGGATATTCTATTGAGTATTGAGAATTGAGGATTGATAGTTGAGTTTTGAGGATTGAGGTTTGAGTATTGAGGATAGAGGATTGATGATTGAAGATTGAATATTGATGATTGAAGGTTGAGGATCGAGGGTTGAGGGTTGTGTATTGAGGACGAGGACTGAGGGTTGAGTATTGATGTTTGTGGTCTGAGGATTGAGGATTGAGCATTGAGAATTGTGGATTGAGGATTGAGGATTGAAGATTGAGGATTGGGTGTTGAGGATTGGAGAATGAGGATTGAGGATTGAGGATTGGGGATAGAGGATTGAAGATTGAGTATTGAGGATTGAAGGTTGAGGATTGAGGATTGAGAATTGAGGATTGAGGATTGAGGATTGAAGATTGAGGATTGAGGATTGAGGATTGATGATTGAGGATTGGGTATTGAGGATTGTAGAATGAGGATTGAGGATTGAGGATTGAGGATTGAGGATTGAGGATCGAGGATTGAGGATTGAGTATAGAGGATTGAAGATTGAGGATTGAGGATTGAGGTTTGAGGATTGAGGATTGAAGATTGAGGATTGGGGACTGAGTGTTGAGGGTTGAGTATTGCGGATTGAGGATTGAGGATTGAGGATTGGGGACTGAGTGTTGAGGGTTGAGTGATGAGAATTGATGTTTGTGGATAGAAATTTGAAGATTGCAGATTGAGTACTGTGTATTGAAAACTGTGAATTGATAATATTCTATTGAGGATTGACGATTGAGGATTGAGTATTGAGGATTGAGAATTGAGGATTGATTATTGAAGATAGAGTATTGAGGATTGAAGGTTGAGGATTGAGGATTGAGGATTGAGAATTGAGGATGAGGGCTGAGGGTTGAGGATTGAGGTTTGAGGACTGAGGACTGAGGATTGGGGATTGAGATTTGAGGATTGAGGATTGAGGATTGAAGACTGAGGATTGGGTATTGAGTATTGAAGAATGAGGATTGAGGATTGAGGACTGAGGATTGAGGATTGAAGATTGAGGATGGAGGATTGAGGATTGAGGATTGAGGATTGAATATTGAGTCTTGAGGATTGAAGATTGAGGACTGAGGATTGAGGATTGAGGGTCGACGATTGAGGACGAGGACTGACCGTTGAGGATTGAGGTTTGAGGTTTGAGGATTGAGAATTTAGGGTTGAGGATTGAGGATGAGGGCTGAGGGTTGAGGATTGAGGTTTGAGGACTGAGGACTGAGGATTGAGGACTGAGGATTGAGGATTGAGTATTGAGGATTGAGGATTGAGGATTGAAGATTGAGGATTGGGTATTGAGGATTGTGGAATGAGGTTTGAGGATTGAGGATTGAGGATTGAGGATTGAAGATTGAGTATTGAGGATTGACGAATGACGATTGAGGATTGAGGATTGAGGATTGAGGATTGAGGATTGAAGACTGAGTATTGAGTATTGAAAACTGTGAATTGATGATATTCTATTGAGGATTGAGGATTGACATCTGATTGTTCAGGTCTGAGGTCTGAAGATTGAGGATTCAGGATTGAGGATTCAGGATTGAGGTTTGATGACTGAGGATTGAGGATTGAGGATTGAGGAACGAGGATTGAGGATTCAGGATTGAGGATTGAGGATTGAGGATTGAGGATGAGGGCTGAGGGTTGAGGATTGAGGTTTGAGGTCTGAGGATTGAGGATTGAGGATTGAGAGTTGAGGATTCAGGGTTAAAGATTGAAGATTGAGGATTGGGTATTGAGGATTGAAGAATGAGGATTGACGAATGACGATTGAGGATTGAGAATTGAGGATTGAGGATTGAGGATTGAAGATTGAGGATTGAGGTTTGAGGATGAGGGCTGAGGGTTGAGAATTGAGGTTTGAGGTTTGTGGATTGAGGGTTGAGGATTGAGGGTTGAGGATTGAGGGTTGAAGATTGAAGATTGAGGATTGGGTATTGAGGATTGAAGAATGAGGATGACGAATGACGATTGAGGATTGAGGATTAAAGATTGAGTATTGAGGATTGAAGCCTGACGATTGAGGATTGAGGATTGACGACTGAGGGTTGAGGATGGAGGATTGAAGTTTGAGTATTGAGGATTGAAGATTGACGATTGAGGATTGAGGACTGAGGATTCAGGGTTGCGTGTTGAGGTTTGAGTATTGAATCCTGAGAATTCTGGATATTCTATTGAGTATTGAGAATTGAGGATTGAAGATTGAGTATTGAGGATTGAAGATTGAGGATTGAGGATTGAGGATTGGGGATCGAGGGTTGAGGATTGAAGATTGAGGATTGGGGATTGAGGATCGACGATTGAGGATTGAGGATTGAGGACTGAGGATTGAGGATTGCAGATTGAGTATTGAGGATTGAAGATTGAGGTTTGAGGAATGAGGATTGAGGATTGAGCATTGAGGGTTACGGATTGAGGATTGAGGATTGAAGATTGAGTATTGACGATTGAGGATTGAGGATTGAGGATTGAGGATTGATGATTGAAGGTTGAGTATTGAGTATTGACGATTGAGGATTGAGGATTGAGTATTGAGGATTGAGGGTTGAAGGTTGAGGATTGCGGACTGAGTGTTGAGGGTTGAGTGATGAGAATTGATGTTTGTGAATAGAGATTTGAAAATTGCAGATTGAGTATTGGGTATTGAAAACTGTGAATTGATGATATTCTATTAAGGATTCAGGATTGACATCTGATTGTTGAGGTCTGAGGTCTGAAGATTGAGGATTCAGGATTGAGGTTTGAGGACTGAGGACTGAGGATTGAGGGTTGATGCTTCAGGATTGAGGATTGAGGGTTGAGGATTGAGGATTGAGGATTGAGGATGAGGGCTGAGGGTTGAGGATTGAGATTTGAGGACTTAGGACTGAGGATTGAGGATTGAGAATTGAGGATTGAGGATTGAGGATTGAAGATTGAGGATTGCGTATTGAGGATTGAAGAATGAGGATTGAGGAATGAGGATTGAGGATTGAGGATTGAAGATTGAGTATTGAGGATTGAAGCCTGACGATTCAGGATTTAGGATTGAGGGTTGAGGATTGAGGACGGAGGATTGAAGATTGAGTATTGAGGATTGAAGATTGAGGTTTGAGGTTTGAGAACTGAGGATTGAGGATTGAGTATTGAGGATTGAGGATTGAGGATTGAGGACTAATAGTTGAGTACTGAGGACTGAGGATTGAGGATTGAGTATTGAAGATTGAGGATTGGGTATTCAGGATTGAAGAATGAGGATTGAGGATTGAGGATTGAGGATTGAGTATTGCAGATTGAGTATTGAGGATTGAGGATTGAAGATTGAGGGTTGAGGATTGAGGATAGAAGGTTGAATATTGATGAATGAAGATTGCGGATTGAGGATTGAGGGTTGTGGATTGAGGACCAGGACTGAGGGTTGAGTATTGATGCCTGAGGTCAGAGGATTGAGGATTGAGGATTGCGAACTGAGAATTGAAGTTTGAGGATTGAAGATTGAGGATTGGGTATTGAGGATTGAAGATTGAGGATTGAGGATTGAGTATTGAGGATTGAGGATTGAAGACTGAGTATTGAGGATTGACGATTGAGGATCGAGGATTGCGTGTTGTGGATTGAGGACGAGGACTGAGGGCTGAGTATTGATGTTTGAGGTCTGAGGATTGAGGATTGAGGATTGAGAATTGAGGATTGAGGATTGAGGATTGAAGATTGAGGATTGGGTGTTGAGGATTGAAGAATGAGGATTGTGGATTGAGGATTGAGGATTGAGGATTGAAGATTGAGTATTGAGGATTGAAGATTGAGGATTGAGGTCTGAGAATTGAGGATTGAGGATTGAAGATTGAGGATTGGGTGTTGAGGATTGAAGAATGAGTATTGAGGTCTGAGAATTGAGGATTGAGGATTGAAGATTGAGGATTGGGTGTTGAGGATTGAAGAATGAGGATTGAGGATTGAGGATTGTGGATTGAGGATTGAAGATTGAGGATTGGGTATTGAGGATTGAAGAATGAGGATTGAGGATTGAGGACTGAGGATTGAGGGTCGCAGATTGTGTATTGAGGATTGAAGATTGAGGGTTGAGGTCTGAGAATTGAGAATTGAGGATTGAAGATTGAGGATTGGGTGTTGAGGGTTGAAGAATGAGGATTGAGGATTGAGGATTGTGGATTGAGGATTGAAGATTGAGGATTGCGCGTTGCGGATTGAACATTGAGGATTGAGGATTGAGGATTGAGGATTGAGGATTGATTATTGAGGATTGAGGATTGAAGACTGAGTATTGAGGATTGAAAATTGAGGATTGAAGATTGAGGATTGAGGATTGAGGATTGAAGATTGAATATTGATGATTGAATATTGAGGATTGAGGATTGAGGTTTGTGGATTGAGGAGGAGGACTGAGGGTTGAATATTGATGTTTGAGGTCTGAGGATTGAGGATTGAGGATTGAGGATTGAGAATAGAGGATTGAGGATTGAGGATTGAAGATTGAGGATTGGGTACTGAGGATTGAAGAATAAGGGTTGAGGATTGAGGATTGAGGATTGAGAGTTGAGGATTGAAGATTCAGTATTGAGGATCGAAGATTGAGTGTTGAGGATTGAGGATTGAACATTGAGGAATGGGTGCTGAGGGTTCAGTGGTGAAAATTGATGTTTGTGGATACAGGTTGGAGGATTGCAGATTGAGTATTGAGTATTGAAAGCTGTGAATTGAGGATATTCTACTGAGGATTGAGGAATGACAACTGATTGTTGAGGACTGAGGGCTGAAGATTGAGGATTCAGGATTGAGGATTCAGAATTGAGGTTTGAGGACAGAGGATTGAGGATTGAAGATTGAGGATTTAGGACTGAGGATTGAAGACTGAGGGTTGGGTATTGAGGATTGAACATTGAGGATTGAGGGTTGAGGATTGAGGATTGAGGATTGACGATTGAGGATTGAGGAATGAGGTTGAGGGCTGAGGGTTGCGGATTGAGGTTTGGGGACTGAGGATTGTGGATTGATTATTGAGGATTGAGGGTTGAGGATTGAGGATTGAGGATTGAAGATTGAGGATTGGGTATTGCGGATTCAACATTGAGGGTTGAGGATTGAGGATTGAGGATTGAGGGTTGCGAACTGAGCATTGAAGTTTGAGGATTGAAGATTGAGAATTGGGTATTGAGGATTGAAGATTGAGGATTGGGTATTGAGGATTGAAGATTGAGGATTGAGGTTTGAGTATTGAGGATTGAGTATTGAAGACTGAGTATTGAGAATTGAAGATTGAGGGTTGAGGATTGAGGATTGAGGATTGAGGATTGAGGATTGAGGATTGAGGATTGAAGATTGAGGATTGGGGATTGAGGATCGACGATTGAGGATTGAGTATTGAAGATTGAGGGTTGAGGATTGAGGATTGAGGATTGAGCATTGAAGATTGAGGATTGAGGATTGAGGATTGAAGATTGAGTATTGAGGATTGAAGATTGAGGCTTGAGGATTGAGTATTGAGAATTGAGGACTGATTGTTGAGTATTGAGGACTGAGGATTGAGGATTGAGGATTGAGAATTGAGGATTGGGTATTCAGGATTGAAGAATGAGGATTGAGGATTGAGGATTGAGGATTGAGTATTGCAGATTGAGTATTGAAGATTGAGGATTGAAGATTGAGGGTTGAGGATTGAGGATAGAAGGTTGAATATTGATGAATGAAGGTTGAGGATTGAGGATTGAGGGTTGTGGATTGAGGACGAGGACTGAGGGTTGAGTATTGATGCCTGAGGTCAGAGGATTGAGGATTGAGGATTGCGAACTGAGGATTGATGTTTGAGGATTGAAGATTAAGGATTGGGTATTGAGGATTGAAGATTGAGGATTGAGGTTTGAGTATTGAGGATTGAGTATTGAAGACTAAGTATTGAGAATTGAAGATTGAGGATTGAGGATTGAGGATTGAGGATTGAGGATTGAGGATTGAAGATTGAATATTGATGATTGAAGATTGAGGATTGAGGATTGAGGTTTGTGGATTGAGGACGAGGACTGAGGGTTGAATATTGACGTTTCAGGTCTGAGGATTGAGGATTGAGGATTGAGGATTGAGAATTGAGGATTGAGGATTGAGGATTGAAGATTGAGGATTGGGTACTGAGGATTGAAGAATAAGGGTTGAGGATTGAGGATTGAGGATTGAGAGTTGAGGATTGAAGATTCAGTATTGAGGATCGAAGATTGAGAATTGAGGATTGAGGATTGAACGTTGAGGAATGAGTGCTGAGGGTTGAGTGGTGAAAATTGATGTTTGTGGATACAGGTTGGAGGATTGCAGATTGAGTATTGAGTATTGAAAGCTGTGAATTGAGGATATTCTACTGAGGATCGAGGAATATCAACTGATTGTTGAGGACTGAGGGCTGAAGATTGAGGATTCAGGATTGAGGATTCAGAATTGAGGTTTGAGGACTGAGGATTGAGGACTGAAGATTGAGTATTGAGGATTGAGGATTGAAGACTGAGGGTTGGGTATTGAGGATTGAACATTGAGGATTGAGGGTTGAGGATTGAGGATTGATGATTGACGATTGAGGATTGAGGAATGAGGATGAGGGCTGAGGGTTGCGGATTGTGGTTTGAGGTCTGAGGACTGAGGATTGAGGATTGAGAATTGAGGACTGAGGATTGAAGATTGAAGACTGAGGATTGGGTATTGAGGATTGAAGCCTGACGATTGAGGATGGAGGATTGAGGATTGAGGATGGAGGATTGAGGATTGAGGATTGAGAATGGAGGATTGAAGATTGAGTATTGAGTCTTGACGATTGAGGCTCGAGGATTGAGTGTTGTGGATTGAGGACGAGGACTGAGGGTTGAGTATTTATGTTTGAGGTCTGAGGATTGAGGACTGAGGATTGACAATTGAGGATTGAGGATTGAGGATTGAAGATTGAGGATTGGGTGTTGAGAATTGAAGAATGAGGATTGAGGATTGAGGATTGAGGATTGAGGATTGAAGATTGAGTATTGAGAATTGAAGATTGAGGATTGAGGTCTGAGAATTGAGGATTGAGGATTGAAGATTGAGGATTGGGTGTTGAGGATTGAAGAATGAGGATTGAGGATTGAGGATTGTGGATTGAGGATTGAAGATTGAGGATTGGGTATTGAGGATTGAAGAATGAGGATTGAGGATTGAGGACTGAGGATTGAGCGTTGCAGATTGAGTATTGAGGATTGAAGATTGAGGGTTGAGGTCTGAGAATTGAGGATTGAGGATTGAAGATTGAGGATTGGGTGTTGAGGATTGAAGAATGAGGATTGAGGATTGAGGATTGTGGATTGAGGATTGAAGATTGAGGATTGGGTATTGCGGATTGAACATTGAGGATTGAGGATTGAGGATTGAGGATTGAGGATTGAGGACTGAAGATTGAATATCGATGATTGAATATTGAGGATTAAGGTTTGATGGTTGTGTATTGAGGACGAGGACTGAGGTTTGAGTATTGATGTTTGAGGTCTGAGGATTGAGGATTGAGGATTGAGAATTGAGGATTGAGGATTGAGGATTGAAGATTGAGGATTGAGGACGAGGACTGAGGGTTGAGTATTGATGTTTGAGGTCTGAGGATTGAGGATTGAGGATTGAGGATTGAAGATTGAGGATTGTGTATTGAGGATTGAAGAATGAGGATTGAGCATTGAGGATTGAGGATTGAGGATTGAGTATAGATGACTGAGTATTGATGATTGAAGATTGACGGTTGAGGACTGAGGATTGAGGATTGAGGATTGAGGATTGAGGATTGAGGATTGAAGATTGAGTATTGAGGATTGAAGATTGAGGATTGAAGATTGAGGATTGAGGATTGAGGATTGAGGAATGAGGAATGAAGATTGAGGATTGGGGATTGAGATCGACAATTGAGGATTGAGTATTGAGGATTGAGAATTGACGATTGATTATTGAAGGTTGAGTATTGAGGATTGAAGATTGAGGATTGAGGATTGAGTATTGAGGATTGAGGATGAGGGCTGAGGGTTGAGGTTTGAGGTTTGAGGACTGAAGACAGAGGATTGAGGATTGAGAATTGAGGATTGAGGATTGAGGATTGAAGATTGAGGATTGGTTATTCAGGATTGCAGAATGTGAATTGAGGATTGAGGATTGAGGATTGAGGATTGCAGATTGAGTATTGAGGATTGAAGATTGATGGTTGAGGATTGAGGATTGAGGATTGAGCATTGAAGATTGAGGATTTAGGATTGAGGATTGAAGATTGAGTATTGAGGATTGAAGATTGAGGCTTGAGGATTGAGTATTGAGAATTGAGGACTGATTGTTGAGTATTGAGGACTGAGGATTGAGGATTGAGGATTGAAAATTGAGGATTGGGTATTCAGGATTGAAGAATGAGAATTGCGGATTGAGGATTGAGGATTGAGTATTGCAGATTGAGTATTGAGGATTGAGGATTGAAGATTGAGGGTTCAGGATTGAGGATAGAAGGTTGAATATTGATGAATGAAGATTGAGGATTGAGGATTGAAGATTGAGGCTTGAGGATTGAGTATTGAGAATTGAGGACTGATTGTTGAGTATTGAGGACTGAGGATTGAGGATTGAGGATTGAAAATTGAGGATTGGGTATTCAGGATTGAAGAATGAGGATTGAGGATTGAGGATTGAGGATTGAGTATTGCAGATTGAGAATTGAGGATTGAGGATTGAAGATTGAGGGTTGAGGATTGAGGATAGAAGGTTGAATATTGATGAATGAAGGTTGAGGATTGAGGATTGAGGGTTGTGGATTGAGGACGAGGACTGAGGGTTGAGTATTGATGCCTGAGGTCAGAGGATTGAGGATTGAGGATTGCGAACTGAGGATTGAAGTTTGAGGATTGAAGATTGAGGATTGGGTATTGAGGATTGAAGATTGAAGATTGAGGTTTGAGTATTGAGGATTGAGTATTGAAGACTGAGTATTGAGAATTGAAGATTGAGGATTGAGGATTGAGGATTGAGGATTGAGGATTGAGGATTGAAGATTGAATATTGATGATTGAAGATTGGGGATTGAGGATTGAGGTTTGTGGATTGAGGACGAGGACTGAGGGTTGAATATTGATGTTTCAGGTCTGAGGATTGAGGATTGAGGATTGAGGACTGAGCATTGAGGATTGAGGATTGAGGATTGAAGATTGAGGATTGGGTACTGAGGATTGAAGAATAAGGGTTGAGGATTGAGGATTGAGGATTGAGAGTTGAGGATTGAAGATTCAGTATTGAGGATCGAAGATTGAGAGTTGAGGATTGAGGATTGAACATTGAGGAATGAGTGCTGAGGGTTGAGTGGTGAAAATTGATGTTTGTGGATACAGGTTGGCGGATTGCAGATTGAGTATTGAGTATTGAAAGCTGTGAATTGAGGATATTCTACTGAGGATCGAGGAATGTCAACTGATTGTTGAGGACTGAGGGCTGAAGATTGAGGATTCAGGATTGAGGATTCAGAATTGATGTTTGAGGACTGAGGATTGAGGACTGAAGATTGAGGATTGAGGATTGAGGATTGAAGACTGAGGGTTGGGTATTGAGGATTGAACATTGAGGATTGAGGGTTGAGGATTGAGGATTGAGGATTGACGATTGAGGATTGAGGAATGAGGATGAGGGCTGAGGGTTGCGGATTGTGGTTTGAGGTCTGAGGACTGAGGATTGAGGATTGAGGATTGAGAATTGAGGACTGAGGATTGAAGATTGAAGACTGAGGATTGGGTATTCAGGATTGAAGCCTGACGATTGAGGATGGAGGATTGAGGATTGAGGATAGAGGATTGAGGATTGAGGATTGAGAATGGAGGATTGAAGATTGAGTATTGAGTCTTGACGATTGAGGCTCGAGGATTGAGTGTTGTGGATTGAGGACGAGGACTGAGGGTTGAGTATTTATGTTTGAGGTCTGAGGATTGAGGACTGAGGATTGACAATTGAGGATTGAGGATTGAGGATTGAAGATTGAGGATTGTGTATTGATGATTGAAGAATGAGGATTGGGGATTGAGGATTGAGGATTGAGGATTGAAGACTGAGTATTGATGATTGAAGATTGAGGATTGAGGATTGGGTATTGAGGATTGAGAATTGAGGATTGATTATTGAAGATTGAGTATTGAGGATTGAAGATTGAGGATTGAGGATTGAGTATTGAGGATTGAAGATTGAGTATTGAGGATTGAAGATTGAGGATTGTGGTCTGAGAATTGAGGATTGATGATTGAAGATTGAGGATTGGGTGTTGAGGATTGAAGAGTGAGGATTGAGGATTGAGGATTGTGGATTGAGGATTGAAGATTGAAGGTTGGGTATTGAGGATTGAAGAATGAGGATTGAGGATTGAGGACTGAGGATTGAGGGTTGCAGATTGAGTATTGAGGATTGAAGATTGAGGGTTGAGTTCTGAGAATTGAGGATTGAGGATTGAAGATTGAGGATTGGGTGTTGAGAATTGAAGAATGAGGATTGAGGATTGAAGAATGAGGATTGAGGATTGAGGACTGAGTATTGAGCGTTGCAGATTGAGTATTGAGGATTGAAGATTGAGGGTTGAGGTCTGAGAATTGAGGATTGAGGATTGAAGATTGAGGATTGGGTGTTGAGGATGAGGGCTGAGAGTTGAGGATTGAGGTTTGAGGTCTGAGGATTGAGGGTTGGGGATTGAGAGTTGAGGATTGAGGGTTGAAGATTGAAGATTGAGGATTGGGTATTGAGGATTGAAGAATGAGGATTGACGAATGAAGATTGAGGATTGAGGATTGAAGATTGAGTATTGGGGATTGAAGCCGGACGATTGAGGATTGAGGATTGAGTGTTGAGGATTGAGGACGGAGGATTGAAGATTGAGTATTGAGGATTGAAGATTGAGCTTTGAGGTTTGAGGACTGAGGATTGAGGATTGAGTATTGAGGATTGAGGATTGAGGATTGAGGATTGAGGATTGAGGATTGAAGATTGAGGATTGGGTATTGCGGATTGAACATTGAGGATTGAGGATTGAGGATTGAGGATTGAGGATTGCGGATTGAGGACTGAAGATTGAATATTGATAATTGAAGAATGAGGATTGAGGATTGATTGTTGTGGATTGACGACGAGGACTGAGGGTTGAGTATTGATGTTTGAGGCCTGAGGATTGAGGATTGAGGATTGAGGATTGAGGATTGAAGATTGAGGATTGTGTATTGAGGATTGAAGAATGAGGATTGGGGATTGAGGATTGAGGATTGAGGATTGAAGACTGAGTATTGATGATTGAAGATTGAAGATTGAAGATTGAGGATTGGGTATTGAGGATTGAGAATTGAGGATTGATTATTGAAGATTGAGTATTGAGGATTGAAGATTGATGATTGAGGATTGAGTATTGAGGATTGAGGATTGAGGATTGAGGATTGAGGATTGAGGATTGAAGATTGAGGATTGGGTATTGCGGATTGAACATTGAGGATTGAGGATTGAGGATTGAGGATTGAGGATTGCGGATTGAGGACTGAAGATTGAATATTGATAATTGAAGAATGAGGATTGAGGATTGATTGTTGTGGATTGACGACGAGGACTGAGGGTTGAGTATTGATGTTTGAGGCCTGAGGATTGAGGATTGAGGATTGAGGATTGAGGATTGAAGATTGAGGATTGTGTATTGAGGATTGAAGAATGAGGATTGGGGATTGAGGATTGAGGATTGAGGATTGAAGACTGAGTATTGATGATTGAAGGTTGAAGATTGAGGATTGGGTATTGAGGATTGAGAATTGAGGATTGATTATTGAAGATTGAGTATTGAGGATTGAAGATTGATGATTGAGGATTGAGTATTGAGGATTGAAGATTGAGTATTGAGGATTGAAGATTGAGGATTGTGGTCTGAGAATTGAGGATTGAGGATTGAAGATTGAGGATTGGGTGTTGAGGATTGAAGAGTGAGGATTGAGGATTGAGGATTGTGGATTGAGGATTGAGGATTGAGGCATGAGGATTGAGGATTGAGGATTGAAGATTGAGGATTGAGGATTGAGGATGAGGCCTGAGGATTGGCGATTGAGGATTGAGGATTGAGGATTGAGTGTTGAAGATTGAGGATTGGGGACTGAGTGTTGACGGTTGAATGATGAGAATTGATGTTTGTGGACAGAGATTTGAAGATTGCAGATTGAGTATTGAGTATTGAAAACTGTGAATTGATTATATTCTATTGAGGATTGAGAATTGACAACTGATTGTAGAGGACTGAGTTCCGAAGTTTGAGGATTCAGGGTTGAGGATTCAGGTTTGACTTTTGAGGACTGAGGATTGAGGATTGAGGATCGAGGATTGAAGTTTGAGGATTGAGTGGTGAGTATTGAAGATTGAGGATTGGGTATTGCGGATTGAACATTGAGGATTGAGGATTGAGTATTGAGGATTGAGGATTGAGGACTGAAGATTGAATATTGATGATTGAAGATTGAGGATTGAGGATTGATGGTTGTGGATTCAGGACGAGGACTGAGGGTTGAGTATTGATGTTTGAGGTCTGAGGATTGAGGATTGAGGATTGAGAATTGAGGATTGAGGATTGAGGATTGAAGATTGAGGAATGGGTATTGAGGGTTGAAGAATGAGGATTGAGGATTGACGATTGAGGATTGAAGACTGAGTATTGAGGATTGGAGATTGGGGATTGAGAATTGAGGATTCAGGATTGAGGATTGAGGATTGAGGATTGAAGATTGATTATTGGGGACTGGAGATTGAGGATTGAGGATTGAGGATTGAGGATTGAGGATTGAGGATTGAGGATTGAGGATTGAAGATTGAGGATTGGGTATTGCGGATTGAACATTGAGGATTGAGGATTGAGGATTGAGGATTGAGGATTGCGGATTGAGGACTGAAGATTGAATATTGATAATTGAAGAATGAGGATTGAGGATTGATTGTTGTGGATTGACGACGAGGACTGAGGGTTGAGTATTGATGTTTGAGGCCTGAGGATTGAGGATTGAGGATTGAGGATTGAGGATTGAAGATTGAGGATTGTGTATTGAGGATTGAAGAATGAGGATTGGGGATTGAGGATTGAGGATTGAGGATTGAAGACTGAGTATTGATGATTGAAGATTGAAGATTGAGGATTGGGTATTGAGGATTGAGAATTGAGGATTGATTATTGAAGATTGAGTATTGAGGATTGAAGATTGAGGATTGAGGATTGAGGATTGAGAATTGAGGATGATGGCTGAGGGTTGAGGGTTGAGGTTTGAGGACTGAGGACTGAGGATTGGGGATTGAGAATTGAGGATTGAGGATTGAGGATTGAAGACTGAGGATTGGGTATTGAGTATTGAAGAATGAGGATTGAGGATTGAGGATTGAGGATTGAGGATTGAAAACTGAGGATTGAGGATTGAGGATTGAGGATTGAGGATTGAATATTGAGTATTGAGGATTGAAGATTGAGGACTGAGGATTGAGGATTGAGGGTTGAGGATTGAGGACGAGGACTGACGGTTGAGGATTGAGGTTTGAGGTTTGAGGATTGAGAATTTAGGATTGAGGATTGAGGATGAGGGCTGAGGGTTGAGGATTGAGGTTTGAGGACTGAGGACTGAGGATTGAGGATTGAGTATTGAGGATTGAGGATTGAGGATTGAAGATTGAGGATTGGGTATTGAGGATTGTAGAATGAGGTTTGAGGATTGAGGATTGAGGATTGACGATTGAAGATTGAGTACTGAGGATTGAAGACTGACGATTTAGGATTGAGGATTGAGGATTGAGGATTGAGGATTGAGGATTGAAGATCGAGTATTGAGTATTGAAAACTGTGAATTGATGATATTCTATTGAGGATTGAGGATTGACATCTGATTGTTCAGGTCTGAGGTCTGAAGATTGAGGATTCAGGATTGAGGATTCAGGATTGAGGTTTGATGACTGAGGATTGAGGATTTTGGATTGAGGCATGAGGATTGAGGATTGAGGATTGAAGATTGAGGATTGAGGATTGAGGATGAGGGCTGAGGGTTGAGGATTGAGGTTTGAGGTCTGAGGATTGAGGGTTGAGGATTGAGAGTGGAGGATTGAGGGTTGAAGATTGAAGATTGAGGATCGGGTATTGAGGATTGAAGAATGAGGATTGACGAATGACGATTGAGGATTGAGGATTGAAGATTGAGTATTGAGGATTGAGGTTTGAGGACTGAGGATTGAGGGTTGATTATTGAGGATTGAGGGTTGAGGATTGAGGATTGAGGATTGAAGATTGAGGATTGGGTATTGCGAATTCAACATTGAGGATTGAGGATTGAGGATTGAGGATTGAGGATTGAGGACTGAAGATTGAATATTGATGATTGAAGAATGAGGATTGAGGATTGATTGTTGTGAATTGAGGACGAGGACTGAGGGTTGAGTATTGATGTTTGAGGTCTGAGGATTGAGGATTCAGGATTGAGAATTGAGGATTGAGGATTGAGGATTGAAGATTGAGGACTGTGTTTTGAGGATTGAAGATTGAGTATTGAGGATTGAAGATTGAGGTTTGAGGTTTGGGGACTGAGGATTGTGGATTGATTATTGAGGATTGAGGGTTGAGGATTGAGGATTGAGGATTGAAGATTGAGGATTGGGTATTGCGGATTCAACATTGAGGGTTGAGGATTGAGGATTGAGGATTGAGGCTTGCGAACTGAGCATTGAAGTTTGAGGATTGAAGATTGAGGATTGGGTATTGAGGATTGAAGATTGAGGATTGGGTATTGAGGATTGAAGATTGAGGATTGAGGTTTGAGTATTGAGGATTGAGTATTGAAGACTGAGTATTGAGAATTGAAGATTGAGGGTTGAGGATTGAGGATTGAGGATTGAGGATTGAGGATTGAGGATTGAGGATTGAAGATTGAGGATTGGGGATTGAGGATCGACGATTGAGGATTGAGTATTGAAGATTGAGGGTTGAGGATTGAGGATTGAGGATTGAGCATTGAAGATTGAGGATTGAGGATTGAGGATTGAAGATTGAGTATTGAGGATTGAAGATTGAGGCTTGAGGATTGAGTATTGAGAATTGAGGACTGATTGTTGAGTATTGAGGACTGAGGATTGAGGATTGAGGATTGAGAATTGAGGATTGGGTATTCAGGATTGAAGAATGAGGATTGAGGATTGAGGATTGAGGATTGAGTATTGCAGATTGAGTATTGAAGATTGAGGATTGAAGATTGAGGGTTGAGGATTGAGGATAGAAGGTTGAATATTGATGAATGAAGGTTGAGGATTGAGGATTGAGGGTTGTGGATTGAGGACGAGGACTGAGGGTTGAGTATTGATGCCTGAGGTCAGAGGATTGAGGATTGAGGATTGCGAACTGAGGATTGATGTTTGAGGATTGAAGATTAAGGATTGGGTATTGAGGATTGAAGATTGAGGATTGAGGTTTGAGTATTGAGGATTGAGTATTGAAGACTAAGTATTGAGAATTGAAGATTGAGGATTGAGGATTGAGGATTGAGGATTGAGGATTGAGGATTGAAGATTGAATATTGATGATTGAAGATTGAGGATTGAGGATTGAGGTTTGTGGATTGAGGACGAGGACTGAGGGTTGAATATTGATGTTTCAGGTCTGAGGATTGAGGATTGAGGATTGAGGATTGAGAATTGAGGATTGAGGATTGAGGATTGAAGATTGAGGATTGGGTACTGAGGATTGAAGAATAAGGGTTGAGGATTGAGGATTGAGGATTGAGAGTTGAGGATTGAAGATTTAGTATTGAGGATCGAAGATTGAGAATTGAGGATTGGGGATTGAACGTTGAGGAATGAGTGCTGAGGGTTGAGTGGTGAAAATTGATGTTTGTGGATACAGGTTGGAGGATTGCAGATTGAGTATTGAGTATTGAAAGCTGTGAATTGAGGATATTCTACTGAGGATCGAGGAATATCAACTGATTGTTGAGGACTGAGGGCTGAAGATTGAGGATTCAGGATTGAGGATTCAGAATTGAGGTTTGAGGAATGAGGATTGAGGACTGAAGATTGAGGATTGAGGATTGAGGATTGAAGACTGAGGGTTGGGTATTGAGGATTGAACATTGAGGATTGAGGGTTGAGGATTGAGGATTGATGATTGACGATTGAGGATTGAGGAATGAGGATGAGGGCTGAGGGTTGCGGATTGTGGTTTGAGGTCTGAGGACTGAGGATTGAGGATTGAGAATTGAGGACTGAGGATTGAAGATTGAAGACTGAGGATTGGGTATTGAGGATTGAAGCCTGACGATTGAGGATGGAGGATTGAGGATTGAGGATGGAGGATTGAGGATTGAGGATTGAGAATGGAGGATTGAAGATTGAGTATTGAGTCTTGACGACTGAGGCTCGAGGATTGAGTGTTGTGGATTGAGGACGAGGACTGAGGGTTGAGTATTTATGTTTGAGGTCTGAGGATTGAGGACTGAGGATTGACAATTGAGGATTGAGGATTGAGGATTGAAGATTGAGGATTGGGTGTTGAGAATTGAAGAATGAGGATTGAGGATTGAGGATTGAGGATTGAGGATTGAAGATTGAGTATTGAGAATTGAAGATTGAGGATTGAGGTCTGAGAATTGAGGATTGAGGATTGAATATTGAGGATTGGGTGTTGAGGATTGAAGAATGAGGATTGAGGATTGAGGATTGTGGATTGAGGATTGAAGATTGAGGATTGGGTATTGAGGATTGAAGAATGAGGATTGAGGATTGAGGACTGAGGATTGAGCGTTGCAGATTGAGTATTGAGGATTGAAGATTGAGTGTTGAGGTCTGAGAATTGAGGATTGAGGATTGAAGATTGAGGATTGGGTGTTGAGGATTGAAGAATGAGGATTGAGGATTGAGGATTGTGGATTGAGGATTGAAGATTGAGGATTGGGTATTGCGGATTGAACATTGAGGATTGAGGATTGAGGATTGAGGATTGAGGATTGAGGACTGAAGATTGAATATCGATGATTGAATATTGAGGATTAAGGTTTGATGGTTGTGTATTGAGGACGAGGACTGAGGTTTGAGTATTGATGTTTGAGGTCTGAGGATTGAGGATTGAGGATTGAGAATTGAGGATTGAGGATTGAGGATTGAAGATTGAGGATTGAGGACGAGGACTGAGGGTTGAGTATTGATGTTTGAGGTCTGAGGATTGAGGATTGAGGATTGAGGATTGAAGATTGAGGATTGTGTATTGAGGATTGAAGAATGAGGATTGAGCATTGAGGATTGAGGATTGAGGATTGAGTATAGAAGACTGAGTATTGATGATTGAAGATTGACGGTTGAGGACTGAGGATTGAGGATTGAGGATTGACGATTGAGGATTGAGGATTGAAGATTGAGTATTGAGGATTGAAGATTGAGGATTGAAGATTGAGGATTGAGGATTGAGGATTGAGGAATGAGGAATGAAGATTGAGGATTGGGGATTGAGATCGACAATTGAGGATTGAGTATTGAGGATTGAGAATTGACGATTGATTATTGAAGGTTGAGTATTGAGGATTGAAGATTGAGGATTGAGGATTGAGTATTGAGGATTGAGGATGAGGGCTGAGGGTTGAGGTTTGAGGTTTGAGGACTGAAGACAGAGGATTGAGGATTGAGAATTGAGGATTGAGGATTGAGGATTGAAGATTGAGGATTGGTTATTCAGGATTGCAGAATGTGAATTGAGGATTGAGGATTGAGGATTGAGGATTGCAGATTGAGTATTGAGGATTGAAGATTGATGGTTGAGGATTGAGGATTGAGGATTGAGCATTGAAGATTGAGGATTTAGGATTGAGGATTGAAGATTGAGTATTGAGGATTGAAGATTGAGGCTTGAGGATTGAGTATTGAGAATTGAGGACTGATTGTTGAGTATTGAGGACTGAGGATTGAGGATTGAGGATTGAAAATTGAGGATTGGGTATTCAGGATTGAAGAATGAGAATTGCGGATTGAGGATTGAGGATTGAGTATTGCAGATTGAGTATTGAGGATTGAGGATTGAAGATTGAGGGTTGAGGATTGAGGATAGAAGGTTGAATATTGATGAATGAAGATTGAGGATTGAGGATTGAAGATTGAGGCTTGAGGATTGAGTATTGGGAATTGAGGACTGATTGTTGAGTATTGAGGACTGAGGATTGAGGATTGAGGATTGAAAATTGAGGATTGGGTATTCAGGATTGAAGAATGAGGATTGAGGATTGAGGATTGAGGATTGAGTATTGCAGATTGAGAATTGAGGATTGAGGATTGAAGATTGAGGGTTGAGGATTGAGGATAGAAGGTTGAATATTGATGAATGAAGGTTGAGGATTGAGGATTGAGGGTTGTGGATTGAGGACGAGGACTGAGGGTTGAGTATTGATGCCTGAGGTCAGAGGATTGAGGATTGAGGATTGCGAACTGAGGATTGATGTTTGAGGATTGAAGATTGAGGATTGGGTATTGAGGATTGAAGATTGAAGATTGAGGTTTGAGTATTGAGGATTGAGTATTGAAGACTGAGTATTGAGAATTGAAGATTGAGGATTGAGGATTGAGGATTGAGGATTGAGGATTGAGGATTGAAGATTGAATATTGATGATTGAAGATTGGGGATTGAGGATTGAGGTTTGTGGATTGAGGACGAGGACTGAGGGTTGAATATTGATGTTTCAGGTCTGAGGATTGAGGATTGAGGATTGAGGACTGAGCATTGAGGATTGAGGATTGAGGATTGAAGATTGAGGATTGGGTACTGAGGATTGAAGAATAAGGGTTGAGGATTGAGGATTGAGGATTGAGAGTTGAGGATTGAAGATTCAGTATTGAGGATCGAAGATTGAGAGTTGAGGATTGAGGATTGAACATTGAGGAATGAGTGCTGAGGGTTGAGTGGTGAAAATTGATGTTTGTGGATACAGGTTGGCGGATTGCAGATTGAGTATTGAGTATTGAAAGCTGTGAATTGAGGATATTCTACTGAGGATCGAGGAATGTCAACTGATTGTTGAGGACTGAGGGCTGAAGATTGAGGATTCAGGATTGAGGATTCAGAATTGATGTTTGAGGACTGAGGATTGAGGACTGAAGATTGAGGATTGAGGATTGAGGATTGAAGACTGAGGGTTGGGTATTGAGGATTGAACATTGAGGATTGAGGGTTGAGGATTGAGGATTGAGGATTGACGATTGAGGATTGAGGAATGAGGATGAGGGCTGAGGGTTGCGGATTGTGGTTTGAGGTCTGAGGACTGAGGATTGAGGATTGAGGATTGAGAATTGAGGACTGAGGATTGAAGATTGAAGACTGAGGATTGGGTATTCAGGATTGAAGCCTGACGATTGAGGATGGAGGATTGAGGATTGAGGATAGAGGATTGAGGATTGAGGATTGAGAATGGAGGATTGAAGATTGAGTATTGAGTCTTGACGATTGAGGCTCGAGGATTGAGTGTTGTGGATTGAGGACGAGGACTGAGGGTTGAGTATTTATGTTTGAGGTCTGAGGATTGAGGACTGAGGATTGACAATTGAGGATTGAGGATTGAGGATTGAAGATTGAGGATTGTGTATTGATGATTGAAGAATGAGGATTGGGGATTGAGGATTGAGGATTGAGGATTGAAGACTGAGTATTGATGATTGAAGATTGAGGATTGAGGATTGGGTATTGAGGATTGAGAATTGAGGATTGATTATTGAAGATTGAGTATTGAGGATTGAAGATTGAGGATTGAGGATTGAGTATTGAGGATTGAAGATTGAGTATTGAGGATTGAAGATTGAGGATTGTGGTCTGAGAATTGAGGATTGATGATTGAAGATTGAGGATTGGGTGTTGAGTATTGAAGAGTGAGGATTGAGGATTGAGGATTGTGGATTGAGGATTGAAGATTGAAGGTTGGGTATTGAGGATTGAAGAATGAGGATTGAGGATTGAGGACTGAGGATTGAGGGTTGCAGATTGAGTATTGAGGATTGAAGATTGAGGGTTGAGTTCTGAGAATTGAGGATTGAGGATTGAAGATTGAGGATTGGGTGTTGAGAATTGAAGAATGAGGATTGAGGATTGAAGAATGAGGATTGAGGATTGAGGACTGAGTATTGAGCGTTGCAGATTGAGTATTGAGGATTGAAGATTGAGGGTTGAGGTCTGAGAATTGAGGATTGAGGATTGAAGATTGAGGATTGGGTGTTGAGGATGAGGGCTGAGAGTTGAGGATTGAGGTTTGAGGTCTGAGGATTGAGGGTTGAGGATTGAGAGTTGAGGATTGAGGGTTGAAGATTGAAGATTGAGGATTGGGTATTGAGGATTGAAGAATGAGGATTGACGAATGAAGATTGAGGATTGAGGATTGAAGATTGAGTATTGAGGATTGAAGCCGGACGATTGAGGATTGAGGATTGAGTGTTGAGGATTGAGGACGGAGGATTGAAGATTGAGTATTGAGGATTGAAGATTGAGGATTGAGGATTTAGGATGAGGCCTGAGGATTGGCGATTGAGGATTGAGGATTGAGGATTGAGTGTTGAAGATTGAGGATTGGGGACTGAGTGTTGACGGTTGAATGATGAGAATTGATGTTTGTGGACAGAGATTTGAAGATTGCAGATTGAGTATTGAGTATTGAAAACTGTGAATTGATTATATTCTATTGAGGATTGAGAATTGACAACTGATTGTAGAGGACTGAGTTCCGAAGTTTGAGGATTCAGGGTTGAGGATTCAGGTTTGACTTTTGAGGACTGAGGATTGAGGATTGAGGATCGAGGATTGAAGTTTGAGGATTGAGTGGTGAGTATTGAAGATTGAGGATTGGGTATTGCGGATTGAACATTGAGGATTGAGGATTGAGTATTGAGGATTGAGGATTGAGGACTGAAGATTGAATATTGATGATTGAAGATTGAGGATTGAGGATTGATGGTTGTGGATTCAGGACGAGGACTGAGGGTTGAGTATTGATGTTTGAGGTCTGAGGATTGAGGATTGAGGATTGAGAATTGAGGATTGAGGATTGAGGATTGAAGATTGAGGAATGGGTATTGAGGGTTGAAGAATGAGGATTGAGGATTGACGATTGAGGATTGAAGACTGAGTATTGAGGATTGGAGATTGGGGATTGAGAATTGAGGATTCAGGATTGAGGATTGAGGATTGAGGATTGAAGATTGATTATTGGGGACTGGAGATTGAGGATTGAGGATTGAGGATTGAGGATTGAGGATTGAGGATTGAGGATTGAGGATTGAAGATTGAGGATTGGGTATTGCGGATTGAACATTGAGGATTGAGGATTGAGGATTGAGGATTGAGGATTGCGGATTGAGGACTGAAGATTGAATATTGATAATTGAAGAATGAGGATTGAGGATTGATTGTTGTGGATTGACGACGAGGACTGAGGGTTGAGTATTGATGTTTGAGGCCTGAGGATTGAGGATTGAGGATTGAGGATTGAGGATTGAAGATTGAGGATTGTGTATTGAGGATTGAAGAATGAGGATTGGGGATTGAGGATTGAGGATTGAGGATTGAAGACTGAGTATTGATGATTGAAGATTGAAGATTGAGGATTGGGTATTGAGGATTGAGAATTGAGGATTGATTATTGAAGATTGAGTATTGAGGATTGAAGATTGAGGATTGAGGATTGAGGATTGAGAATTGAGGATGATGGCTGAGGGTTGAGGGTTGAGGTTTGAGGACTGAGGACTGAGGATTGGGGATTGAGAATTGAGGATTGAGGATTGAGGATTGAAGACTGAGGATTGGGTATTGAGTATTGAAGAATGAGGATTGAGGATTGAGGATTGAGGATTGAGGATTGAAAACTGAGGATTGAGGATTGAGGATTGAGGATTGAGGATTGAATATTGAGTATTGAGGATTGAAGATTGAGGACTGAGGATTGAGGATTGAGGGTTGAGGATTGAGGACGAGGACTGACGGTTGAGGATTGAGGTTTGAGGTTTGAGGATTGAGAATTTAGGATTGAGGATTGAGGATGAGGGCTGAGGGTTGAGGATTGAGGTTTGAGGACTGAGGACTGAGGATTGAGGATTGAGTATTGAGGATTGAGGATTGAGGATTGAAGATTGAGGATTGGGTATTGAGGATTGTAGAATGAGGTTTGAGGATTGAGGATTGAGGATTGACGATTGAAGATTGAGTACTGAGGATTGAAGACTGACGATTTAGGATTGAGGATTGAGGATTGAGGATTGAGGATTGAGGATTGAAGATCGAGTATTGAGTATTGAAAACTGTGAATTGATGATATTCTATTGAGGATTGAGGATTGACATCTGATTGTTCAGGTCTGAGGTCTGAAGATTGAGGATTCAGGATTGAGGATTCAGGATTGAGGTTTGATGACTGAGGATTGAGGATTTTGGATTGAGGCATGAGGATTGAGGATTGAGGATTGAAGATTGAGGATTGAGGATTGAGGATGAGGGCTGAGGGTTGAGGATTGAGGTTTGAGGTCTGAGGATTGAGGGTTGAGGATTGAGAGTGGAGGATTGAGGGTTGAAGATTGAAGATTGAGGATCGGGTATTGAGGATTGAAGAATGAGGATTGACGAATGACGATTGAGGATTGAGGATTGAAGATTGAGTATTGAGGATTGAGGTTTGAGGACTGAGGATTGAGGGTTGATTATTGAGGATTGAGGGTTGAGGATTGAGGATTGAGGATTGAAGATTGAGGATTGGGTATTGCGAATTCAACATTGAGGATTGAGGATTGAGGATTGAGGAATGAGGATTGAGGACTGAAGATTGAATATTGATGATTGAAGAATGAGGATTGAGGATTGATTGTTGTGAATTGAGGACGAGGACTGAGGGTTGAGTATTGATGTTTGAGGTCTGAGGATTGAGGATTCAGGATTGAGAATTGAGGATTGAGGATTGAGGATTGAAGATTGAGGACTGTGTTTTGAGGATTGAAGATTGAGTATTGAGGATTGAAGATTGAGGTTTGAGGTTTGGGGACTGAGGATTGTGGATTGATTATTGAGGATTGAGGGTTGAGGATTGAGGATTGAGGATTGAAGATTGAGGATTGGGTATTGCGGATTCAACATTGAGGGTTGAGGATTGAGGATTGAGGATTGAGGGTTGCGAACTGAGCATTGAAGTTTGAGGATTGAAGATTGAGGATTGGGTATTGAGGATTGAAGATTGAGGATTGGGTATTGAGGATTGAAGATTGAGGATTGAGGTTTGAGTATTGAGGATTGAGTATTGAAGACTGAGTATTGAGAATTGAAGATTGAGGGTTGAGGATTGAGGATTGAGGATTGAGGATTGAGGATTGAGGATTGAGGATTGAAGATTGAGGATTGGGGATTGAGGATCGACGATTGAGGATTGAGTATTGAAGATTGAGGGTTGAGGATTGAGGATTGAGGATTGAGCATTGAAGATTGAGGATTGAGGATTGAGGATTGAAGATTGAGTATTGAGGATTGAAGATTGAGGCTTGAGGATTCAGTATTGAGAATTGAGGACTGATTGTTGAGTATTGAGGACTGAGGATTGAGGATTGAGGATTGAGAATTGAGGATTGGGTATTCAGGATTGAAGAATGAGGATTGAGGATTGAGGATTGAGGATTGAGTATTGCAGATTGAGTATTGAAGATTGAGGATTGAAGATTGAGGGTTGAGGATTGAGGATAGAAGGTTGAATATTGATGAATGAAGGTTGAGGATTGAGGATTGAGGGTTGTGGATTGAGGACGAGGACTGAGGGTTGAGTATTGATGCCTGAGGTCAGAGGATTGAGGATTGAGGATTGCGAACTGAGGATTGATGTTTGAGGATTGAAGATTAAGGATTGGGTATTGAGGATTGAAGATTGAGGATTGAGGTTTGAGTATTGAGGATTGAGTATTGAAGACTAAGTATTGAGAATTGAAGATTGAGGATTGAGGATTGAGGATTGAGGATTGAGGATTGAGGATTGAAGATTGAATATTGATGATTGAAGATTGAGGATTGAGGATTGAGGTTTGTGGATTGAGGACGAGGTCTGAGGGTTGAATATTGATGTTTCAGGTCTGAGGATTGAGGATTGAGGATTGAGGATTGAGAATTGAGGATTGAGGATTGAGGATTGAAGATTGAGGATTGGGTACTGAGGATTGAAGAATAAGGGTTGAGGATTGAGGATTGAGGATTGAGAGTTGAGGATTGAAGATTCAGTATTGAGGATCGAAGATTGAGAATTGAGGATTGAGGATTGAACGTTGAGGAATGAGTGCTGAGGGTTGAGTGGTGAAAATTGATGTTTGTGGATACAGGTTGGAGGATTGCAGATTGAGTATTGAGTATTGAAAGCTGTGAATTGAGGATATTCTACTGAGGATCGAGGAATATCAACTGATTGTTGAGGACTGAGGGCTGAAGATTGAGGATTCAGGATTGAGGATTCAGAATTGAGGTTTGAGGACTGAGGATTGAGGACTGAAGATTGAGGATTGAGGATTGAGGATTGAAGACTGAGGGTTGGGTATTGAGGATTGAACATTGAGGATTGAGGGTTGAGGATTGAGGATTGATGATTGACGATTGAGGATTGAGGAATGAGGATGAGGGCTGAGGGTTGCGGATTGTGGTTTGAGGTCTGAGGACTGAGGATTGAGGATTGAGAATTGAGGACTGAGGATTGAAGATTGAAGACTGAGGATTGGGTATTGAGGATTGAAGCCTGACGATTGAGGATGGAGGATTGAGGATTGAGGATGGAGGATTGAGGATTGAGGATTGAGAATGGAGGATTGAAGATTGAGTATTGAGTCTTGACGATTGAGGCTCGAGGATTGAGTGTTGTGGATTGAGGACGAGGACTGAGGGTTGAGTATTTATGTTTGAGGTCTGAGGATTGAGGACTGAGGATTGACAATTGAGGATTGAGGATTGAGGATTGAAGATTGAGGATTGGGTGTTGAGAATTGAAGAATGAGGATTGAGGATTGAGGATTGAGGATTGAGGATTGAAGATTGAGTATTGAGAATTGAAGATTGAGGATTGAGGTCTGAGAATTGAGGATTGAGGATTGAAGATTGAGGATTGGGTGTTGAGGATTGAAGAATGAGGATTGAGGATTGAGGATTGTGGATTGAGGATTGAAGATTGAGGATTGGGTATTGAGGATTGAAGAATGAGGATTGAGGATTGAGGACTGAGGATTGAGCGTTGCAGATTGAGTATTGAGGATTGAAGATTGAGGGTTGAGGTCTGAGAATTGAGGATTGAGGATTGAAGATTGAGGATTGGGTGTTGAGGATTGAAGAATGAGGATTGAGGATTGAGGATTGTGGATTGAGGATTGAAGATTGAGGATTGGGTATTGCGGATTGAACATTGAGGATTGAGGATTGAGGATTGAGGATTGAGGATTGAGGACTGAAGATTGAATATCGATGATTGAATATTGAGGATTAAGGTTTGATGGTTGTGTATTGAGGACGAGGACTGAGGTTTGAGTATTGATGTTTGAGGTCTGAGGATTGAGGATTGAGGATTGAGAATTGAGGATTGAGGATTGAGGATTGAAGATTGAGGATTGAGGACGAGGACTGAGGGTTGAGTATTGATGTTTGAGGTCTGAGGATTGAGGATTGAGGATTGAGGATTGAAGATTGAGGATTGTGTATTGAGGATTGAAGAATGAGGATTGAGCATTGAGGATTGAGGATTGAGGATTGAGTATAGAAGACTGAGTATTGATGATTGAAGATTGACGGTTGAGGACTGAGGATTGAGGATTGAGGATTGAGGATTGAGGATTGAGGATTGAAGATTGAGTATTGAGGATTGAAGATTGAGGATTGAAGATTGAGGATTGAGGATTGAGGATTGAGGAATGAGGAATGAAGATTGAAGATTGGGGATTGAGATCGACAATTGAGGATTGAGTATTGAGGATTGAGAATTGACGATTGATTATTGAAGGTTGAGTATTGAGGATTGAAGATTGAGGATTGAGGATTGAGTATTGAGGATTGAGGATGAGGGCTGAGGGTTGAGGTTTGAGGTTTGAGGACTGAAGACAGAGGATTGAGGATTGAGAATTGAGGATTGAGGATTGAGGATTGAAGATTGAGGATTGGTTATTCAGGATTGCAGAATGTGAATTGAGGATTGAGGATTGAGGATTGAGGATTGCAGATTGAGTATTGAGGATTGAAGATTGATGGTTGAGGATTGAGGATTGAGGATTGAGCATTGAAGATTGAGGATTTAGGATTGAGGATTGAAGATTGAGTATTGAGGATTGAAGATTGAGGCTTGAGGATTGAGTATTGAGAATTGAGGACTGATTGTTGAGTATTGAGGACTGAGGATTGAGGATTGAGGAATGAAAATTGAGGATTGGGTATTCAGGATTGAAGAATGAGAATTGCGGATTGAGGATTGAGGATTGAGTATTGCAGATTGAGTATTGAGGATTGAGGATTGAAGATTGAGGGTTGAGGATTGAGGATAGAAGGTTGAATATTGATGAATGAAGATTGAGGATTGAGGATTGAAGATTGAGGCTTGAGGATTGAGTATTGAGAATTGAGGACTGATTGTTGAGTATTGAGGACTGAGGATTGAGGATTGAGGATTGAAAATTGAGGATTGGGTATTCAGGATTGAAGAATGAGGATTGAGGATTGAGGATTGAGGATTGAGTATTGCAGATTGAGAATTGAGGATTGAGGATTGAAGATTGAGGGTTGAGGATTGAGGATAGAAGGTTGAATATTGATGAATGAAGGTTGAGGATTGAGGATTGAGGGTTGTGGATTGAGGACGGGGACTGAGGGTTGAGTATTGATGCCTGAGGTCAGAGGATTGAGGATTGAGGATTGCGAACTGAGGATTGAAGTTTGAGGATTGAAGATTGAGGATTGGGTATTGAGGATTGAAGATTGAAGATTGAGGTTTGAGTATTGAGGATTGAGTATTGAAGACTGAGTATTGAGAATTGAAGATTGAGGATTGAGGATTGAGGATTGAGGATTGAGGATTGAGGATTGAAGATTGAATATTGATGATTGAAGATTGGGGATTGAGGATTGAGGTTTGTGGATTGAGGACGAGGACTGAGGGTTGAATATTGATGTTTCAGGTCTGAGGATTGAGGATTGAGGATTGAGGACTGAGCATTGAGGATTGAGGATTGAGGATTGAAGATTGAGGATTGGGTACTGAGGATTGAAGAATAAGGGTTGAGGATTGAGGATTGAGGATTGAGAGTTGAGGATTGAAGATTCAGTATTGAGGATCGAAGATTGAGAGTTGAGGATTGAGGATTGAACATTGAGGAATGAGTGCTGAGGGTTGAGTGGTGAAAATTGATGTTTGTGGATACAGGTTGGCGGATTGCAGATTGAGTATTGAGTATTGAAAGCTGTGAATTGAGGATATTCTACTGAGGATCGAGGAATGTCAACTGATTGTTGAGGACTGAGGGCTGAAGATTGAGGATTCAGGATTGAGGATTCAGAATTGATGTTTGAGGACTGAGGATTGAGGACTGAAGATTGAGGATTGAGGATTGAGGATTGAAGACTGAGGGTTGGGTATTGAGGATTGAACATTGAGGATTGAGGGTTGAGGATTGAGGATTGAGGATTGACGATTGAGGATTGAGGAATGAGGATGAGGGCTGAGGGTTGCGGATTGTGGTTTGAGGTCTGAGGACTGAGGATTGAGGATTGAGGATTGAGAATTGAGGACTGAGGATTGAAGATTGAAGACTGAGGATTGGGTATTCAGGATTGAAGCCTGACGATTGAGGATGGAGGATTGAGGATTGAGGATAGAGGATTGAGGATTGAGGATTGAGAATGGAGGATTGAAGATTGAGTATTGAGTCTTGACGATTGAGGCTCGAGGATTGAGTGTTGTGGATTGAGGACGAGGACTGAGGGTTGAGTATTTATGTTTGAGGTCTGAGGATTGAGGACTGAGGATTGACAATTGAGGATTGAGGATTGAGGATCGAAGATTGAGGATTGTGTATTGATGATTGAAGAATGAGGATTGGGGATTGAGGATTGAGGATTGAGGATTGAAGACTGAGTATTGATGATTGAAGATTGAGGATTGAGGATTGGGTATTGAGGATTGAGAATTGAGGATTGATTATTGAAGATTGAGTATTGAGGATTGAAGATTGAGGATTGAGGATTGAGTATTGAGGATTGAAGATTGAGTATTGAGGATTGAAGATTGAGGATTGTGGTCTGAGAATTGAGGATTGATGATTGAAGATTGAGGATTGGGTGTTGAGGATTGAAGAGTGAGGATTGAGGATTGAGGATTGTGGATTGAGGATTGAAGATTGAAGGTTGGGTATTGAGGATTGAAGAATGAGGATTGAGGATTGAGGACTGAGGATTGAGGGTTGCAGATTGAGTATTGAGGATTGAAGATTGAGGGTTGAGTTCTGAGAATTGAGGATTGAGGATTGAAGATTGAGGATTGGGTGTTGAGATTTGAAGAATGAGGATTGAGGATTGAAGAATGAGGATTGAGGATTGAGGACTGAGTATTGAGCGTTGCAGATTGAGTATTGAGGATTGAAGATTGAGGGTTGAGGTCTGAGAATTGAGGATTGAGGATTGAAGATTGAGGATTGGGTGTTGAGGATGAGGGCTGAGAGTTGAGGATTGAGGTTTGAGGTCTGAGGATTGAGGGTTGAGGATTGAGAGTTGAGGATTGAGGGTTGAGGGTTGAAGATTGAAGATTGAGGATTGGGTATTGAGGATTGAAGAATGAGGATTGACGAATGAAGGTTGAGGATTGAGGATTGAAGATTGAGTATTGAGGATTGAAGCCGGACGATTGAGGATTGAGGATTGAGTGTTGAGGATTGAGGACGGAGGATTGAAGATTGAGTATTGAGGATTGAAGATTGAGCTTTGAGGTTTGAGGACTGAGGATTGAGGATTGAGTATTGAGGATTGAGGATTGAGGATTGAGGATTGAGGATTGAGGATTGAAGATTGAGGATTGGGTATTGCGGATTGAACATTGAGGATTGAGGATTGAGGATTGAGGATTGAGGATTGCGGATTGAGGACTGAAGATTGAATATTGATAATTGAAGAATGAGGATTGAGGATTGATTGTTGTGGATTGACGACGAGGACTGAGGGTTGAGTATTGATGTTTGAGGCCTGAGGATTGAGGATTGAGGATTGAGGATTGAGGATTGAAGATTGAGGATTGTGTATTGAGGATTGAAGAATGAGGATTGGGGATTGAGGATTGAGGATTGAGGATTGAAGACTGAGTATTGATGATTGAAGATTGAAGATTGAAGATTGAGGATTGGGTATTGAGGATTGAGAATTGAGGATTGATTATTGAAGATTGAGTATTGAGGATTGAAGATTGATGATTGAGGATTGAGTATTGAGGATTGAGGATTGAGGATTGAGGATTGAGGATTGAGGATTGAAGATTGAGGATTGGGTATTGCGGATTGAACATTGAGGATTGAGGATTGAGGATTGAGGATTGAGGATTGCGGATTGAGGACTGAAGATTGAATATTGATAATTGAAGAATGAGGATTGAGGATTGATTGTTGTGGATTGACGACGAGGACTGAGGGTTGAGTATTGATGTTTGAGGCCTGAGGATTGAGGATTGAGGATTGAGGATTGAGGATTGAAGATTGAGGATTGTGTATTGAGGATTGAAGAATGAGGATTGGGGATTGAGGATTGAGGATTGAGGATTGAAGACTGAGTATTGATGATTGAAGGTTGAAGATTGAGGATTGGGTATTGAGGATTGAGAATTGAGGATTGATTATTGAAGATTGAGTATTGAGGATTGAAGATTGATGATTGAGGATTGAGTATTGAGGATTGAAGATTGAGTATTGAGGATTGAAGATTGAGGATTGTGGTCTGAGAATTGAGGATTGAGGATTGAAGATTGAGGATTGGGTGTTGAGGATTGAAGAGTGAGGATTGAGGATTGAGGATTGTGGATTGAGGATTGAGGATTGAGGCATGAGGATTGAGGATTGAGGATTGAAGATTGAGGATTGAGGATTGAGGATGAGGCCTGAGGATTGGCGATTGAGGATTGAGGATTGAGGATTGAGTGTTGAAGATTGAGGATTGGGGACTGAGTGTTGACGGTTGAATGATGAGAATTGATGTTTGTGGACAGAGATTTGAAGATTGCAGATTGAGTATTGAGTATTGAAAACTGTGAATTGATTATATTCTATTGAGGATTGAGAATTGACAACTGATTGTAGAGGACTGAGTTCCGAAGTTTGAGGATTCAGGGTTGAGGATTCAGGTTTGACTTTTGAGGACTGAGGATTGAGGATTGAGGATCGAGGATTGAAGTTTGAGGATTGAGTGGTGAGTATTGAAGATTGAGGATTGGGTATTGCGGATTGAACATTGAGGATTGAGGATTGAGTATTGAGGATTGAGGATTGAGGACTGAAGATTGAATATTGATGATTGAAGATTGAGGATTGAGGATTGATGGTTGTGGATTCAGGACGAGGACTGAGGGTTGAGTATTGATGTTTGAGGTCTGAGGATTGAGGATTGAGGATTGAGAATTGAGGATTGAGGATTGAGGATTGAAGATTGAGGAATGGGTATTGAGGGTTGAAGAATGAGGATTGAGGATTGACGATTGAGGATTGAAGACTGAGTATTGAGGATTGGAGATTGGGGATTGAGAATTGAGGATTCAGGATTGAGGATTGAGGATTGAGGATTGAAGATTGATTATTGGGGACTGGAGATTGAGGATTGAGGATTGAGGATTGAGGATTGAGGATTGAGGATTGAGGATTGCGGATTGAGGACTGAAGATTGAATATTGATAATTGAAGAATGAGGATTGAGGATTGATTGTTGTGGATTGACGACGAGGACTGAGGGTTGAGTATTGATGTTTGAGGCCTGAGGATTGAGGATTGAGGATTGAGGATTGAGGATTGAAGATTGAGGATTGTGTATTGAGGATTGAAGAATGAGGATTGGGGATTGAGGATTGAGGATTGAGGATTGAAGACTGAGTATTGATGATTGAAGATTGAAGATTGAGGATTGGGTATTGAGGATTGAGAATTGAGGATTGATTATTGAAGATTGAGTATTGAGGATTGAAGATTGAGGATTGAGGATTGAGGATTGAGAATTGAGGATGATGGCTGAGGGTTGAGGGTTGAGGTTTGAGGACTGAGGACTGAGGATTGGGGATTGAGAATTGAGGATTGAGGATTGAGGATTGAAGACTGAGGATTGGGTATTGAGTATTGAAGAATGAGGATTGAGGATTGAGGATTGAGGATTGAGGATTGAAAACTGAGGATTGAGGATTGAGGATTGAGGATTGAGGATTGAATATTGAGTATTGAGGATTGAAGATTGAGGACTGAGGATTGAGGATTGAGGGTTGAGGATTGAGGACGAGGACTGACGGTTGAGGATTGAGGTTTGAGGTTTGAGGATTGAGAATTTAGGATTGAGGATTGAGGATGAGGGCTGAGGGTTGAGGATTGAGGTTTGAGGACTGAGGACTGAGGATTGAGGATTGAGTATTGAGGATTGAGGATTGAGGATTGAAGATTGAGGATTGGGTATTGAGGATTGTAGAATGAGGTTTGAGGATTGAGGATTGAGGATTGACGATTGAAGATTGAGTACTGAGGATTGAAGACTGACGATTTAGGATTGAGGATTGAGGATTGAGGATTGAGGATTGAGGATTGAAGATCGAGTATTGAGTATTGAAAACTGTGAATTGATGATATTCTATTGAGGATTGAGGATTGACATCTGATTGTTCAGGTCTGAGGTCTGAAGATTGAGGATTCAGGATTGAGGATTCAGGATTGAGGTTTGATGACTGAGGATTGAGGATTTTGGATTGAGGCATGAGGATTGAGGATTGAGGATTGAAGATTGAGGATTGAGGATTGAGGATGAGGGCTGAGGGTTGAGGATTGAGGTTTGAGGTCTGAGGATTGAGGGTTGAGGATTGAGAGTGGAGGATTGAGGGTTGAAGATTGAAGATTGAGGATCGGGTATTGAGGATTGAAGAATGAGGATTGACGAATGACGATTGAGGATTGAGGATTGAAGATTGAGTATTGAGGATTGAGGTTTGAGGACTGAGGATTGAGGGTTGATTATTGAGGATTGAGGGTTGAGGATTGAGGATTGAGGATTGAAGATTGAGGATTGGGTATTGCGAATTCAACATTGAGGATTGAGGATTGAGGTTTGAGGATTGAGGATTGAGGACTGAAGATTGAATATTGATGATTGAAGAATGAGGATTGAGGATTGATTGTTGTGAATTGAGGACGAGGACTGAGGGTTGAGTATTGATGTTTGAGGTCTGAGGATTGAGGATTCAGGATTGAGAATTGAGGATTGAGGATTGAGGATTGAAGATTGAGGACTGTGTTTTGAGGATTGAAGATTGAGTATTGAGGATTGAAGATTGAGGTTTGAGGTTTGGGGACTGAGGATTGTGGATTGATTATTGAGGATTGAGGGTTGAGGATTGAGGATTGAGGATTGAAGATTGAGGATTGGGTATTGCGGATTCAACATTGAGGGTTGAGGATTGAGGATTGAGGATTGAGGGTTGCGAACTGAGCATTGAAGTTTGAGGATTGAAGATTGAGGATTGGGTATTGAGGATTGAAGATTGAGGATTGGGTATTGAGGATTGAAGATTGAGGATTGAGGTTTGAGTATTGAGGATTGAGTATTGAAGACTGAGTATTGAGAATTGAAGATTGAGGGTTGAGGATTGAGGATTGAGGATTGAGGATTGAGGATTGAGGATTGAGGATTGAAGATTGAGGATTGGGGATTGAGGATCGACGATTGAGGATTGAGTATTGAAGATTGAGGGTTGAGGATTGAGGATTGAGGATTGAGCATTGAAGATTGAGGATTGAGGATTGAGGATTGAAGATTGAGTATTGAGGATTGAAGATTGAGGCTTGAGGATTGAGTATTGAGAATTGAGGACTGATTGTTGAGTATTGAGGACTGAGGATTGAGGATTGAGGATTGAGAATTGAGGATTGGGTATTCAGGATTGAAGAATGAGGATTGAGGATTGAGGATTGAGGATTGAGTATTGCAGATTGAGTATTGAAGATTGAGGATTGAAGATTGAGGGTTGAGGATTGAGGATAGAAGGTTGAATATTGATGAATGAAGGTTGAGGATTGAGGATTGAGGGTTGTGGATTGAGGACGAGGACTGAGGGTTGAGTATTGATGCCTGAGGTCAGAGGATTGAGGATTGAGGATTGCGAACTGAGGATTGATGTTTGAGGATTGAAGATTAAGGATTGGGTATTGAGGATTGAAGATTGAGGATTGAGGTTTGAGTATTGAGGATTGAGTATTGAAGACTAAGTATTGAGAATTGAAGATTGAGGATTGAGGATTGAGGATTGAGGATTGAGGATTGAGGATTGAAGATTGAATATTGATGATTGAAGATTGAGGATTGAGGATTGAGGTTTGTGGATTGAGGACGAGGACTGAGGGTTGAATATTGATGTTTCAGGTCTGAGGATTGAGGATTGAGGATTGAGGATTGAGAATTGAGGATTGAGGATTGAGGATTGAAGATTGAGGATTGGGTACTGAGGATTGAAGAATAAGGGTTGAGGATTGAGGATTGAGGATTGAGAGTTGAGGATTGAAGATTCAGTATTGAGGATCGAAGATTGAGAATTGAGGATTGAGGATTGAACGTTGAGGAATGAGTGCTGAGGGTTGAGTGGTGAAAATTGATGTTTGTGGATACAGGTTGGAGGATTGCAGATTGAGTATTGAGTATTGAAAGCTGTGAATTGAGGATATTCTACTGAGGATCGAGGAATATCAACTGATTGTTGAGGACTGAGGGCTGAAGATTGAGGATTCAGGATTGAGGATTCAGAATTGAGGTTTGAGGACTGAGGATTGAGAACTGAAGATTGAGGATTGAGGATTGAGGATTGAAGACTGAGGGTTGGGTATTGAGGATTGAACATTGAGGATTGAGGGTTGAGGATTGAGGATTGATGATTGACGATTGAGGATTGAGGAATGAGGATGAGGGCTGAGGGTTGCGGATTGTGGTTTGAGGTCTGAGGACTGAGGATTGAGGATTGAGAATTGAGGACTGAGGATTGAAGATTGAAGACTGAGGATTGGGTATTGAGGATTGAAGCCTGACGATTGAGGATGGAGGATTGAGGATTGAGGATGGAGGATTGAGGATTGAGGATTGAGAATGGAGGATTGAAGATTGAGTATTGAGTCTTGACGATTGAGGCTCGAGGATTGAGTGTTGTGGATTGAGGACGAGGACTGAGGGTTGAGTATTTATGTTTGAGGTCTGAGGATTGAGGACTGAGGATTGACAATTGAGGATTGAGGATTGAGGATTGAAGATTGAGGATTGGGTGTTGAGAATTGAAGAATGAGGATTGAGGATTGAGGATTGAGGATTGAGGATTGAAGATTGAGTATTGAGAATTGAAGATTGAGGATTGAGGTCTGAGAATTGAGGATTGAGGATTGAAGATTGAGGATTGGGTGTTGAGGATTGAAGAATGAGGATTGAGGATTGAGGATTGTGGATTGAGGATTGAAGATTGAGGATTGGGTATTGAGGATTGAAGAATGAGGATTGAGGATTGAGGACTGAGGATTGAGCGTTGCAGATTGAGTATTGAGGATTGAAGATTGAGGGTTGAGGTCTGAGAATTGAGGATTGAGGATTGAAGATTGAGGATTGGGTGTTGAGGATTGAAGAATGAGGATTGAGGATTGAGGATTGTGGATTGAGGATTGAAGATTGAGGATTGGGTATTGCGGATTGAACATTGAGGATTGAGGATTGAGGATTGAGGATTGAGGATTGAGGACTGAAGATTGAATATCGATGATTGAATATTGAGGATTAAGGTTTGATGGTTGTGTATTGAGGACGAGGACTGAGGTTTGAGTATTGATGTTTGAGGTCTGAGGATTGAGGATTGAGGATTGAGAATTGAGGATTGAGGATTGAGGATTGAAGATTGAGGATTGAGGACGAGGACTGAGGGTTGAGTATTGATGTTTGAGGTCTGAGGATTGAGGATTGAGGATTGAGGATTGAAGATTGAGGATTGTGTATTGAGGATTGAAGAATGAGGATTGAGCATTGAGGATTGAGGATTGAGGATTGAGTATAGAAGACTGAGTATTGATGATTGAAGATTGACGGTTGAGGACTGAGGATTGAGGATTGAGGATTGAGGATTGAGGATTGAGGATTGAAGATTGAGTATTGAGGATTGAAGATTGAGGATTGAAGATTGAGGATTGAGGATTGAGGATTGAGCATTGAAGATTGAGGATTTAGGATTGAGGATTGAAGATTGAGTATTGAGGATTGAAGATTGAGGCTTGAGGATTGAGTATTGAGAATTGAGGACTGATTGTTGAGTATTGAGGACTGAGGATTGAGGATTGAGGATTGAAAATTGAGGATTGGGTATTCAGGATTGAAGAATGAGAATTGCGGATTGAGGATTGAGGATTGAGTATTGCAGATTGAGTATTGAGGATTGAGGATTGAAGATTGAGGGTTGAGGATTGAGGATAGAAGGTTGAATATTGATGAATGAAGATTGAGGATTGAGGATTGAAGATTGAGGCTTGAGGATTGAGTATTGAGAATTGAGGACTGATTGTTGAGTATTGAGGACTGAGGATTGAGGATTGAGGATTGAAAATTGAGGATTGGGTATTCAGGATTGAAGAATGAGGATTGAGGATTGAGGATTGAGGATTGAGTATTGCAGATTGAGAATTGAGGATTGAGGATTGAAGATTGAGGGTTGAGGATTGAGGATAGAAGGTTGAATTTTGATGAATGAAGGTTGAGGATTGAGGATTGAGGGTTGTGGATTGAGGACGAGGACTGAGGGTTGAGTATTGATGCCTGAGGTCAGAGGATTGAGGATTGAGGATTGCGAACTGAGGATTGAAGTTTGAGGATTGAAGATTGAGGATTGGGTATTGAGGATTGAAGATTGAAGATTGAGGTTTGAGTATTGAGGATTGAGTATTGAAGACTGAGTATTGAGAATTGAAGATTGAGGATTGAGGATTGAGGATTGAGGATTGAGGATTGAGGATTGAAGATTGAATATTGATGATTGAAGATTGGGGATTGAGGATTGAGGTTTGTGGATTGAGGACGAGGACTGAGGGTTGAATATTGATGTTTCAGGTCTGAGGATTGAGGATTGAGGATTGAGGACTGAGCATTGAGGATTGAGGATTGAGGATTGAAGATTGAGGATTGGGTACTGAGGATTGAAGAATAAGGGTTGAGGATTGAGGATTGAGGATTGAGAGTTGAGGATTGAAGATTCAGTATTGAGGATCGAAGATTGAGAGTTGAGGATTGAGGATTGAACATTGAGGAATGAGTGCTGAGGGTTGAGTGGTGAAAATTGATGTTTGTGGATACAGGTTGGCGGATTGCAGATTGAGTATTGAGTATTGAAAGCTGTGAATTGAGGATATTCTACTGAGGATCGAGGAATGTCAACTGATTGTTGAGGACTGAGGGCTGAAGATTGAGGATTCAGGATTGAGGATTCAGAATTGATGTTTGAGGACTGAGGATTGAGGACTGAAGATTGAGGATTGAGGATTGAGGATTGAAGACTGAGGGTTGGGTATTGAGGATTGAACATTGAGGATTGAGGGTTGAGGATTGAGGATTGAGGATTGACGATTGAGGATTGAGGAATGAGGATGAGGGCTGAGGGTTGCGGATTGTGGTTTGAGGTCTGAGGACTGAGGATTGAGGATTGAGGATTGAGAATTGAGGACTGAGGATTGAAGATTGAAGACTGAGGATTGGGTATTCAGGATTGAAGCCTGACGATTGAGGATGGAGGACTGAGGATTGAGGATAGAGGATTGAGGATTGAGGATTGAGAATGGAGGATTGAAGATTGAGTATTGAGTCTTGACGATTGAGGCTCGAGGATTGAGTGTTGTGGATTGAGGACGAGGACTGAGGGTTGAGTATTTATGTTTGAGGTCTGAGGATTGAGGACTGAGGATTGACAATTGAGGATTGAGGATTGAGGATTGAAGATTGAGGATTGTGTATTGATGATTGAAGAATGAGGATTGGGGATTGAGGATTGAGGATTGAGGATTGAAGACTGAGTATTGATGATTGAAGATTGAGGATTGAGGATTGGGTATTGAGGATTGAGAATTGAGGATTGATTATTGAAGATTGAGTATTGAGGATTGAAGATTGAGGATTGAGGATTGAGTATTGAGGATTGAAGATTGAGTATTGAGGATTGAAGATTGAGGATTGTGGTCTGAGAATTGAGGATTGATGATTGAAGATTGAGGATTGGGTGTTGAGGATTGAAGAGTGAGGATTGAGGATTGAGGATTGTGGATTGAGGATTGAAGATTGAAGGTTGGGTATTGAGGATTGAAGAATGAGGATTGAGGATTGAGGACTGAGGATTGAGGGTTGCAGATTGAGTATTGAGGAT
This sequence comes from Calliopsis andreniformis, assembly GCF_051401765.1. Lineage (NCBI taxonomy): Eukaryota > Metazoa > Arthropoda > Insecta > Hymenoptera > Andrenidae > Calliopsis > Calliopsis andreniformis. The sequence goes on along the minus strand of NW_027480532.1, from coordinate 1,150,759 downwards.
TGAAGATTGAGGGTTGAGTTCTGAGAATTGAGGATTGAGGATTGAAGATTGAGGATTGTGTGTTGAGAATTGAAGAATGAGGATTGAGGATTGAAGAATGAGGATTGAGGATTGAGGACTGAGTATTGAGCGTTGCAGATTGAGTATTGAGGATTGAAGATTGAGGGTTGAGGTCTGAGAATTGAGGATTGAGGATTGAAGATTGAGGATTGGGTGTTGAGGATGAGGGCTGAGAGTTGAGGATTGAGGTTTGAGGTCTGAGGATTGAGGGTTGAGGATTGAGAGTTGAGGATTGAGGGTTGAAGATTGAAGATTGAGGATTGGGTATTGAGGATTGAAGAATGAGGATTGACGAATGAAGATTGAGGATTGAGGATTGAAGATTGAGTATTGAGGATTGAAGCCGGACGATTGAGGGTTGAGGATTGAGTGTTGAGGATTGAGGACGGAGGATTGAAGATTGAGTATTGAGGATTGAAGATTGAGCTTTGAGGTTTGAGGACTGAGGATTGAGGATTGAGTATTGAGGATTGAGGATTGAGGATTGAGGATTGAGGATTGAGGATTGAAGATTGAGGATTGGGTATTGCGGATTGAACATTGAGGATTGAGGATTGAGGATTGAGGATTGAGGATTGCGGATTGAGGACTGAAGATTGAATATTGATAATTGAAGAATGAGGATTGAGGATTGATTGTTGTGGATTGACGACGAGGACTGAGGGTTGAGTATTGATGTTTGAGGCCTGAGGATTGAGGATTGAGGATTGAGGATTGAGGATTGAAGATTGAGGATTGTGTATTGAGGATTGAAGAATGAGGATTGGGGATTGAGGATTGAGGATTGAGGATTGAAGACTGAGTATTGATGATTGAAGATTGAAGATTGAGGATTGGGTATTGAGGATTGAGAATTGAGGATTGATTATTGAAGATTGAGTATTGAGGATTGAAGATTGATGATTGAGGATTGAGTATTGAGGATTGAAGATTGAGTATTGAGGATTGAAGATTGAGGATTGTGGTCTGAGAATTGAGGATTGAGGATTGAAGATTGAGGATTGGGTGTTGAGGATTGAAGAGTGAGGATTGAGGATTGAGGATTGTGGATTGAGGATTGAGGATTGAGGCATGAGGATTGAGGATTGAGGATTGAAGATTGAGGATTGAGGATTGAGGATGAGGCCTGAGGATTGGCGATTGAGGATTGAGGATTGAGGATTGAGTGTTGAAGATTGAGGATTGGGGACTGAGTGTTGACGGTTGAATGATGAGAATTGATGTTTGTGGACAGAGATTTGAAGATTGCAGATTGAGTATTGAGTATTGAAAACTGTGAATTGATTATATTCTATTGAGGATTGAGAATTGACAACTGATTGTAGAGGACTGAGTTCCGAAGTTTGAGGATTCAGGGTTGAGGATTCAGGTTTGACTTTTGAGGACTGAGGATTGAGGATTGAGGATCGAGGATTGAAGTTTGAGGATTGAGTGGTGAGTATTGAAGATTGAGGGTTGGGTATTGCGGATTGAACATTGAGGATTGAGGATTGAGTATTGAGGATTGAGGATTGAGGACTGAAGATTGAATATTGATGATTGAAGATTGAGGATTGAGGATTGATGGTTGTGGATTCAGGACGAGGACTGAGGGTTGAGTATTGATGTTTGAGGTCTGAGGATTGAGGATTGAGGATTGAGAATTGAGGATTGAGGATTGAGGATTGAAGATTGAGGAATGGGTATTGAGGGTTGAAGAATGAGGATTGAGGATTGACGATTGAGGATTGAAGACTGAGTATTGAGGATTGGAGATTGGGGATTGAGAATTGAGGATTCAGGATTGAGGATTGAGGATTGAGGATTGAAGATTGATTATTGGGGACTGGAGATTGAGGATTGAGGATTGAGGATTGAGGATTGAGGATTGAGGATTGAGGATTGAGGATTGAAGATTGAGGATTGGGTATTGCGGATTGAACATTGAGGATTGAGGATTGAGGATTGAGGATTGAGGATTGCGGATTGAGGACTGAAGATTGAATATTGATAATTGAAGAATGAGGATTGAGGATTGATTGTTGTGGATTGACGACGAGGACTGAGGGTTGAGTATTGATGTTTGAGGCCTGAGGATTGAGGATTGAGGATTGAGGATTGAGGATTGAAGATTGAGGATTGTGTATTGAGGATTGAAGAATGAGGATTGGGGATTGAGGATTGAGGATTGAGGATTGAAGACTGAGTATTGATGATTGAAGATTGAAGATTGAGGATTGGGTATTGAGGATTGAGAATTGAGGATTGATTATTGAAGATTGAGTATTGAGGATTGAAGATTGAGGATTGAGGATTGAGGATTGAGAATTGAGGATGATGGCTGAGGGTTGAGGGTTGAGGTTTGAGGACTGAGGACTGAGGATTGGGGATTGAGAATTGAGGATTGAGGATTGAGGATTGAAGACTGAGGATTGGGTATTGAGTATTGAAGAATGAGGATTGAGGATTGAGGATTGAGGATTGAGGATTGAAAACTGAGGATTGAGGATTGAGGATTGAGGATTGAGGATTGAATATTGAGTATTGAGGATTGAAGATTGAGGACTGAGGATTGAGGATTGAGGGTTGAGGATTGAGGACGAGGACTGACGGTTGAGGATTGAGGTTTGAGGTTTGAGGATTGAGAATTTAGGATTGAGGATTGAGGATGAGGGCTGAGGGTTGAGGATTGAGGTTTGAGGACTGAGGACTGAGGATTGAGGATTGAGTATTGAGGATTGAGGATTGAGGATTGAAGATTGAGGATTGGGTATTGAGGATTGTAGAATGAGGTTTGAGGATTGAGGATTGAGGATTGACGATTGAAGATTGAGTACTGAGGATTGAAGACTGACGATTTAGGATTGAGGATTGAGGATTGAGGATTGAGGATTGAGGATTGAAGATCGAGTATTGAGTATTGAAAACTGTGAATTGATGATATTCTATTGAGGATTGAGGATTGACATCTGATTGTTCAGGTCTGAGGTCTGAAGATTGAGGATTCAGGATTGAGGATTCAGGATTGAGGTTTGATGACTGAGGATTGAGGATTTTGGATTGAGGCATGAGGATTGAGGATTGAGGATTGAAGATTGAGGATTGAGGATTGAGGATGAGGGCTGAGGGTTGAGGATTGAGGTTTGAGGTCTGAGGATTGAGGGTTGAGGATTGAGAGTGGAGGATTGAGGGTTGAAGATTGAAGATTGAGGATCGGGTATTGAGGATTGAAGAATGAGGATTGACGAATGACGATTGAGGATTGAGGATTGAAGATTGAGTATTGAGGATTGAGGTTTGAGGACTGAGGATTGAGGGTTGATTATTGAGGATTGAGGGTTGAGGATTGAGGATTGAGGATTGAAGATTGAGGATTGGGTATTGCGAATTCAACATTGAGGATTGAGGATTGAGGATTGAGGATTGAGGATTGAGGACTGAAGATTGAATATTGATGATTGAAGAATGAGGATTGAGGATTGATTGTTGTGAATTGAGGACGAGGACTGAGGGTTGAGTATTGATGTTTGAGGTCTGAGGATTGAGGATTCAGGATTGAGAATTGAGGATTGAGGATTGAGGATTGAAGATTGAGGACTGTGTTTTGAGGATTGAAGATTGAGTATTGAGGATTGAAGATTGAGGTTTGACGTTTGGGGACTGAGGATTGAGGATTGAAGATTGAGGATTGGGTATTGCGGATTCAACATTGAGGGTTGAGGATTGAGGATTGAGGATTGAGGGTTGCGAACTGAGCATTGAAGTTTGAGGATTGAAGATTGAGGATTGGGTATTGAGGATTGAAGATTGAGGATTGGGTATTGAGGATTGAAGATTGAGGATTGAGGTTTGAGTATTGAGGATTGAGTATTGAAGACTGAGTATTGAGAATTGAAGATTGAGGGTTGAGGATTGAGGATTGAGGATTGAGGATTGAGGATTGAGGATTGAGGATTGAAGATTGAGGATTGGGGATTGAGGATCGACGATTGAGGATTGAGTATTGAAGATTGAGGGTTGAGGATTGAGGATTGAGGATTGAGCATTGAAGATTGAGGATTGAGGATTGAGGATTGAAGATTGAGTATTGAGGATTGAAGATTGAGGCTTGAGGATTGAGTATTGAGAATTGAGGACTGATTGTTGAGTATTGAGGACTGAGGATTGAGGATTGAGGATTGAGAATTGAGGATTGGGTATTCAGGATTGAAGAATGAGGATTGAGGATTGAGGATTGAGGATTGAGGATTGAGGATTGAGGATTGAGTATTGCAGATTGAGTATTGAAGATTGAGGATTGAAGATTGAGGGTTGAGGATTGAGGATAGAAGGTTGAATATTGATGAATGAAGGTTGAGGATTGAGGATTGAGGGTTGTGGATTGAGGACGAGGACTGAGGGTTGAGTATTGATGCCTGAGGTCAGAGGATTGAGGATTGAGGATTGCGAACTGAGGATTGATGTTTGAGGATTGAAGATTAAGGATTGGGTATTGAGGATTGAAGATTGAGGATTGAGGTTTGAGTATTGAGGATTGAGTATTGAAGACTAAGTATTGAGAATTGAAGATTGAGGATTGAGGATTGAGGATTGAGGATTGAGGATTGAGGATTGAAGATTGAATATTGATGATTGAAGATTGAGGATTGAGGATTGAGGTTTGTGGATTGAGGACGAGGACTGAGGGTTGAATATTGATGTTTCAGGTCTGAGGATTGAGGATTGAGGATTGAGGATTGAGAATTGAGGATTGAGGATTGAGGATTGAAGATTGAGGATTGGGTACTGAGGATTGAAGAATAAGGGTTGAGGATTGAGGATTGAGGATTGAGAGTTGAGGATTGAAGATTCAGTATTGAGGATCGAAGATTGAGAATTGAGGATTGAGGATTGAACGTTGAGGAATGAGTGCTGAGGGTTGAGTGGTGAAAATTGATGTTTGTGGATACAGGTTGGAGGATTGCAGATTGAGTATTGAGTATTGAAAGCTGTGAATTGAGGATATTCTACTGAGGATCGAGGAATATCAACTGATTGTTGAGGACTGAGGGCTGAAGATTGAGGATTCAGGATTGAGGATTCAGAATTGAGGTTTGAGGACTGAGGATTGAGGACTGAAGATTGAGGATTGAGGATTGAGGATTGAAGACTGAGGGTTGGGTATTGAGGATTGAACATTGAGGATTGAGGGTTGAGGATTGAGGATTGATGATTGACGATTGAGGATTGAGGAATGAGGATGAGGGCTGAGGGTTGCGGATTGTGGTTTGAGGTCTGAGGACTGAGGATTGAGGATTGAGAATTGAGGACTGAGGATTGAAGATTGAAGACTGAGGATTGGGTATTGAGGATTGAAGCCTGACGATTGAGGATGGAGGATTGAGGATTGAGGATGGAGGATTGAGGATTGAGGATTGAGAATGGAGGATTGAAGATTGAGTATTGAGTCTTGACGATTGAGGCTCGAGGATTGAGTGTTGTGGATTGAGGACGAGGACTGAGGGTTGAGTATTTATGTTTGAGGTCTGAGGATTGAGGACTGAGGATTGACAATTGAGGATTGAGGATTGAGGATTGAAGATTGAGGATTGGGTGTTGAGAATTGAAGAATGAGGATTGAGGATTGAGGATTGAGGATTGAGGATTGAAGATTGAGTATTGAGAATTGAAGATTGAGGATTGAGGTCTGAGAATTGAGGATTGAGGATTGAAGATTGAGGATTGGGTGTTGAGGATTGAAGAATGAGGATTGAGGATTGAGGATTGTGGATTGAGGATTGAAGATTGAGGATTGGGTATTGAGGATTGAAGAATGAGGATTGAGGATTGAGGACTGAGGATTGAGCGTTGCAGATTGAGTATTGAGGATTGAAGATTGAGGGTTGAGGTCTGAGAATTGAGGATTGAGGATTGAAGATTGAGGATTGGGTGTTGAGGATTGAAGAATGAGGATTGAGGATTGAGGATTGTGGATTGAGGATTGAAGATTGAGGATTGGGTATTGCGGATTGAACATTGAGGATTGAGGATTGAGGATTGAGGATTGAGGATTGAGGACTGAAGATTGAATATCGATGATTGAATATTGAGGATTAAGGTTTGATGGTTGTGTATTGAGGACGAGGACTGAGGTTTGAGTATTGATGTTTGAGGTCTGAGGATTGAGGATTGAGGATTGAGAATTGAGGATTGAGGATTGACGATTGAAGATTGAGGATTGAGGACGAGGACTGAGGGTTGAGTATTGATGTTTGAGGTCTGAGGATTGAGGATTGAGGAATGAGAATTGAGGATTGAGGATTGAGGATTGAGGATTGAAGATTGAGGATTGAGGATTGAGGATGAGGGCTGAGGGTTGAGGGTTGAGGTTTGAGGACTGAGGACTGAGGATTGGGGATTGAGAATTGAGGACTGAGGATTGAGGATTGAGGGTTGAGGATTGAGGACGAGGACTGACGGTTGAGGATTGAGGTTTGAGGTTTGAGGATTGAGAATTTAGGATTGAGGATTGAGGATGAGGGCTGAGGGTTGAGGATTGAGGTTTGAGGACTGAGGACTGAGGATTGAGGATTGAGTATTGAGGATTGAGGATTGAGGATTGAAGATTGAGGATTGGGTATTGAAGATTGTAGAATGAGGTTTGAGGATTGAGGATTGAGGATTGAGGATTGAAGATTGAGTACTGAGGATTGAAGACTGACGATTCAGGATTGAGGATTGAGGATTGAGGATTGAGGATTGAGGATTGAAGATCGATTATTGAGTATTGAAAACTGTGAATTGATGATATTCTATTGAGGATTGAGAATTGACATCTGATTGTTCAGGTCTGAGGTCTGAAGATTGAGGATTCAGGATTGAGGATTCAGGATTGAGGTTTGATGACTGAGGATTGAGGATTTTGGATTGAGGCATGAGGATTGAGGATTGAGGATTGAAGATTGAGGATTGAGGATTGAGGATGAGGTCTGAGGGTTGAGGATTGAGGTTTGAGGTCTGAGGATTGAGGGTTGAGGATTGAGAGTTGAGGATTGAGGGTTGAAGATTGAATATTGAGGATCGGGTATTGAAGATTGAAGAATGAGGATTGACGAATGACGATTGAGGATTGAGGATTGAAGATTGAGTATTGAGGATTGAAGCCTGACGATTGAGGATTGAGGATTGAGGACTGAGGATTGAGGATGGAGGATTGAAGATTGAGTATTGAGGATTGAAGATTGAGGATTGAGGATTGAGGATTGAGGATTGAGGGTTGCGTGTTGAGGTTTGAGTATCGAATCCTGAGAATTCAGGATATTCTATTGTGTATTGAGAATTGAGGATTGAAGATTGAGTATTGAGGATTGAAGATTGAGGATTGAGGATTGAGGATTGGGGATTGAGGATTGAGGATTGAAGATTGAGGGTTGGGGATTGAGGATCGACGATTGAGGATTGAGGATTGAGGATTGAGGATTGAGGATGAGGGCTGAGGGTTGAGGGTTGAGGTTTGAGGACTGAGGACAGAGGATTGAGGATTGAGAATTGAGGATTGAGGATTGAGGATTGAAGATTGAGGATTGGTTATTCAGGATTGAAGAATGAGGATTGAGGATTGAGGATTGCAGATTGAGTATTGAGGATTGAAGATTGAGGGTTGAGGATTGAGGATTGAGGATTGAGCATTGAAGATTGAGGATTGAGGATTGAGGATTGAAGATTGAGTATTGAGGATTGAAGATTGAGGCTTGAGGATTGAGTATTGAGAATTGAGGACTGATTGTTGAGTATTGAGGACTGAGGATTGAGGATTGAGGATTGAAGATTGAGGATTGGATATTCAGGATTGAAGAATGAGGATTGAGGATTGAGGATTGAGGATTGAGTATTGCAGATTGAGTATTGAAGATTGAGGATTGAAGATTGAGGGTTGAGGATTGAGGATAGAAGGTTGAATATTGATGAATGAAGGTTGAGGATTGAGGATTGAGGGTTGTGGATTGAGGACGAGGACTGGGGGTTGAGAATTGATGCCTGAGGTCAGAGGATTGAGGATTGAGGATTGCGAACTGAGGATTGATGTTTGAGGATTGAAGATTGAGGATTGGGTATTGAGGATTGAAGATTGAGGATTGAGGTTTGAGTATTGAGGATTGAGTATTGAAGACTAAGTATTGAGAATTGAAGATTGAGGATTGAGGATTGAGGATTGAGGATTGAGGATCGAGGATTGAGGATTGAGGATTGAATATTGATGATTGAAGATTGAGTATTGAGGATTGAGGTTTGTGGATTGAGGACGAGGACTGAGGGTTGAATATTGATGTTTCAGGTCTGAGGATTGAGGATTGAGGATTGAGGATTGAGGATTGAGGATTGAGGATTGACGATTGAGTATTGAGGAATGAGGATGAGGGCTGAGGGTTGCGGATTGAGGTTTGAGGTCTGAGGACTGAGGATTGAGGATTGAGAATTGAGGACTGAGGATTGAAGATTGAAGACTGAGGATTGGGTATTGAGGATTGAAGCCTGACGATTGAGGATGGAGGATTGAGGATTGAGGATTGAGGATTGAGTATTGAGGATTGAGAATGGAGGATTGAAGATTGAGTGTTGAGTCTTGACGATTGAGGCTCGAGGATTGAGTGTTGTGGATTGAGGACGAGGACTGAGGGTTGAGTATTGATGTTTGAGGTCTGAGGATTGAGGACTGAGGATTGACAATTGAGGATTGAGGATTGAGGATTGAAGATTGAGGATTGGGTGTTGAGAATTGAAGAATGAGGATTGAGGATTGAGGATTGTGGATTGAGGATTGAGAATTGAGGATTGGGTATTGAGGATTGAAGAATGAGGATTGAGGATTGAGGACTGAGAATTGAGGGTTGCAGATTGAGTATTGAGGATTGAAGATTGAGGGTTGTGGTCTGAGAATTGAGGTTTGAGGATTGAAGATTGAGGATTGGGTGTTGAGGATTGAAGAATGAGGATTGAGGATTGAGGATTGTGGATTGAGGATTGAAGATTGAGCATTGGGTATTGCGGATTGAACATTGAGGATTGAGGATTGAGGATTGAGGATTGAGGATTGAGGATTGAGGACTGAAGATTGAATATCGATGATTGAAGATTGAGGATTGAGGTTTGATGGTTGTGGACTGAGGACGAGGACTGAGGGTTGAGTATTGATGTTTGAGGTCTGAGGATTGAGGATTGAGGATTGAGAATTGAGGATTGAGGATTGAGGATTGAAGATTGAGGATTGAGGATTGAGGATGAGGGCTGAGAGTTGAGGATTGAGGACGGAGGATTGAAGATTGAGTATTGAGGATTGAAGATTGAGGTTTGAGGTTTGAGGACTGAGGATTGACGATTGAGTATTGAGGATTGCGGATTGAGGATTGAGGACTGAGGATTGAGGGTTGCAGATTGAGTATTGAGGATTGAAGATTGAGGGTTGAGTTCTGAGAATTGAGGATAGAGGATTGAAGATTGAGGATTGGGTGTTGAGGGTTGAAGAATGAGGATTGAGGATTGAGGTTTGATGACTGAGGATTGAGGATTGAGGATTGAGGCATGAGGATTGAGGATTGAGGATTGAAGTTTGAGGATTGAGGATTGAGGATTGAAGATTGATGATTGGGTATTGCGGATTGAACATTGAGGATTGAGGATTGAGTATTGAGGATTGAGGATTGAGGACTGAAGATTGAATATTGATGATTGAAGATTGAGGATTGAGGATTGATGGTTGTGGATTGAGGAATGAGGATTGAAGATTGAGGATTGGGGATTGAGGATCGACGATTGAGGATTGAGTATTGAGGATTGAGAATTGAGGATTGATTATTGAAGATTGAGTATTGAGGATTGAAGATTGAGGATTGAGGATTGAGTATTGAGGATTGAGGATGAGGGCTGATGGTTGAGGGTTGAGGTCTGAGGACTGAGGACAGAGGATTGAGGATTGAGAATTGAGGATTGAGGATTGAGGATTGAAGATTGAGTATTGGTTATTCAGGATTGAAGAGTGAGGATTGAGGATTGAGGATTGAGGATTGAGGATTGAAGATTGAGGATTGGGTATTGCGGATTGAACATTGAGGATTGAGGATTGAGGATTGAGGATTGAGGATTGCGGATTGAGGACTGAAGATTGAATATTGATAATTCAAGAATGAGGATTGAGGATTGATTGTTGTGGATTGACGACGAGGACTGAGGGTTGAGTATTGATGTTTGAGGCCTGAGGATTGAGGATTGAGGATTGAGGATTGAGGATCGAAGATTGAGGATTGTGTATTGAGGATTGAAGTATGAGGATTGGGGATTGAGGATTGAGGATTGAGGATTGAAGACTGAGTATTGATGATTGAAGATTGAAGATTGAGGATTGGGTATTGAGGATTGAGAATTGAGGATTGATTATTGAAGATTGAGTATTGAGGATTGAAGATTGATGATTGAGGATTGAGTATTGAGGATTGAAGATTGAGTATTGAGGATTGAAGATTGAGGATTGTGGTCTGAGAATTGAGGATTGAGGATTGAAGATTGAGGATTGGGTGTTGAGGATTGAAGAGTGAGGATTGAGGATTGAGGATTGTGGATTGAGGATTGAAGATTGAGGATTGGGTATTGACGATTGAAGAATGAGGATTGAGGATTGAGGACTGAGGATTGAGGGTTGCAGATTGAGTATTGAGGATTGAAGATTGAGGGTTGAGTTCTGAGAATTGAGGATTGAGGATTGAAGATTGAGGATTGGGTGTTGAGGGTTGAAGAATGAGGATTGAGGATTGAGGTTTGATGACTGAGGATTGAGGATTGAGGATTGAGGCATGAGGATTGAGGATTGAGGATTGAAGATTGAGGATTGAGGATTGAAAACTGTGAATTGATTATATTCTATTGAGGATTGAGAATTGACAACTGATTGTAGAGGACTGAGTTCCGAAGTTTGAGGATTCAGGGTTGAGGATTCAGGTTTGACTTTTGAGGACTGAGGATTGAGGATTGAGGATCGAGGATTGAAGTTTGAGGATTGAGTGGTGAGTATTGAAGATTGAGGATTGGGTATTGCGGATTGAACATTGAGGATTGAGGATTGAGTATTGAGGATTGAGGATTGAGGACTGAAGATTGAATATTGATGATTGAAGATTGAGGATTGAGGATTGATGGTTGTGGATTCAGGACGAGGACTGAGGGTTGAGTATTGATGTTTGAGGTCTGAGGATTGAGGATTGAGGATTGAGAATTGAGGATTGAGGATTGAGGATTGAAGATTGAGGAATGGGAATTGAGGGTTGAAGAATGAGGATTGAGGATTGACGATTGAGGATTGAAGACTGAGTATTGAGGATTGGAGATTGGGGATTGAGAATGGAGGATTCAGGATTGAGGATTGAGGATTGAGGATTGAAGATTGATTATTGGGGACTGGAGATTGAGGATTGAGGATTGAGGATTGAGGATTGAGGATTGAGGATTGAGGATTGAAGATAGAAGATTGGGTATTGAGGGTTGACGATTGAGGATTGAGTATTGAGGATTGAGAATTGAGGATCGATTACTGAAGATTGAGTATTGAGGATTGAAGATTGAGGATTGAGGATTGAGGATTGAGAATTGAGGATGATGGCTGAGGGTTGAGGGTTGAGGTTTGAGGACTGAGGACTGAGGATTGGGGATTGAGAATTGAGGATTGAGGATTGAGGATTGAAGACTGAGGATTGGGTATTGAGTATTGAAGAATGAGGATTGAGGATTGAGGATTGAGGATTGAGGATTGAAAACTGAGGATTGAGGATTGAGGATTGAGGATTGAGGATTGAATATTGAGTATTGAGGATTGAAGATTGAGGACTGAGGATTGAGGATTGAGGGTTGAGGATTGAGGACGAGGACTGACGGTTGAGGATTGAGGTTTGAGGTTTGAGGATTGAGAATTTAGGATTGAGGATTGAGGATGAGGGCTGAGGGTTGAGGATTGAGGTTTGAGGACTGAGGACTGAGGATTGAGGATTGAGTATTGAGGATTGAGGATTGAGGATTGAAGATTGAGGATTGGGTATTGAGGATTGTAGAATGAGGTTTGAGGATTGAGGATTGAGGATTGACGATTGAAGATTGAGTACTGAGGATTGAAGACTGACGATTTAGGATTGAGGATTGAGGATTGAGGATTGAGGATTGAGGATTGAAGATCGAGTATTGAGTATTGAAAACTGTGAATTGATGATATTCTATTGAGGATTGAGGATTGACATCTGATTGTTCAGGTCTGAGGTCTGAAGATTGAGGATTCAGGATTGAGGATTCAGGATTGAGGTTTGATGACTGAGGATTGAGGATTTTGGATTGAGGCATGAGGATTGAGGATGAGGGCTGAGGGTTGAGGATTGAGGTTTGAGGTCTGAGGATTGAGGGTTGAGGATTGAGAGTGGAGGATTGAGGGTTGAAGATTGAAGATTGAGGATCGGGTATTGAGGATTGAAGAATGAGGATTGACGAATGACGATTGAGGATTGAGGATTGAAGATTGAGTATTGAGGATTGAGGTTTGAGGACTGAGGATTGAGGGTTGATTATTGAGGATTGAGGGTTGAGGATTGAGGATTGAGGATTGAAGATTGAGGATTGGGTATTGCGAATTCAACATTGAGGATTGAGGATTGAGGATTGAGGATTGAGGATTGAGGACTGAAGATTGAATATTGATGATTGAAGAATGAGGATTGAGGATTGATTGTTGCGAATTGAGGACGAGGACTGAGGGTTGAGTATTGATGTTTGAGGTCTGAGGATTGAGGATTCAGGATTGAGAATTGAGGATTGAGGATTGAGGATTGAAGATTGAGGACTGTGGTTTGAGGATTGAAGATTGAGTATTGAGGATTGAAGATTGAGGTTTGAGGTTTGGGGACTGAGGATTGAGGATTGATTATTGAGGATTGAGGGTTGAGGATTGAGGATTGAGGATTGAAGATTGAGGATTGGGTATTGCGGATTCAACATTGAGGGTTGAGGATTGAGGATTGAGGATTGAGGGTTGCGAACTGAGCATTGAAGTTTGAGGATTGAAGATTGAGGATTGGGTATTGAGGATTGAAGATTGAGGATTGGGTATTGAGGATTGAAGATTGAGGATTGAGGTTTGAGTATTGAGGATTGAGTATTGAAGACTGAGTATTGAGAATTGAAGATTGAGGATTGAGGATTGAGGATTGAGGATTGAGGATTGAGGATTGAGGATTGAGGATTGAAGATTGAGGATTGGGGATTGAGGATCGACGATTGAGGATTGAGTATTGAAGATTGAGGGTTGAGGATTGAGGATTGAGGATTGAGCATTGAAGATTGAGGATTGAGGATTGAGGATTGAAGATTGAGTATTGAGGATTGAAGATTGAGGCTTGAGGATTGAGTATTGAGAATTGAGGACTGATTGTTGAGTATTGAGGACTGAGGATTGAGGATTGAGGATTGAGAATTGACGATTGGGTATTCAGGATTGAAGAATGAGGATTGAGGATTGAGGATTGAGGATTGAGTATTGCAGATTGAGTATTGAAGATTGAGGATTGAAGATTGAGGGTTGAGGATTGAGGATAGAAGGTTGAATATTGATGAATGAAGGTTGAGGATTGAGGATTGAGGGTTGTGGATTGAGGACGAGGACTGAGGGTTGAGTATTGATGCCTGAGGTCAGAGGATTGAGGATTGAGAATTGCGAACTGAGGATTGATGTTTGAGGATTGAAGATTAAGGATTGGGTATTGAGGATTGAAGATTGAGGCTTGAGGATTGATTATTGAGAATTGAGGACTGATTGTTGAGTATTGAGGACTGAGGATTGAGGATTGAGGATTGAGAATTGAGGATTGGGTATTCAGGATTGAAGAATGAGGATTGAGGATTGAGGATTGAGGATTGAGTATTGCAGATTGAGTATTGAAGATTGAGGATTGAAGATTGAGGGTTGAGGATTGAGGATAGAAGGTTGAATATTGATGAATGAAGGTTGAGGATTGAGGATTGAGGGTTGTGGATTGAGGACGAGGACTGAGGGTTGAGTATTGATGCCTGAGGTCAGAGGATTGAGGATTGAGGATTGCGAACTGAGGATTGATGTTTGAGGATTGAAGATTAAGGATTGGGTATTGAGGATTGAAGATTGAGGATTGAGGTTTGAGTATTGAGGATTGAGTATTGAAGACTAAGTATTGAGAATTGAAGATTGAGGATTGAGGATTGAGGATTGAGGATTGAGGATTGAGGATTGAAGATTGAATATTGATGATTGAAGATTGAGGATTGAGGATTGAGGTTTGTGGATTGAGGACGAGGACTGAGGGTTGAATATTGATGTTTCAGGTCTGAGGATTGAGGATTGAGGATTGAGGATTGAGAATTGAGGATTGAGGATTGAGGATTGAAGATTGAGGATTGGGTACTGAGGATTGAAGAATAAGGGTTGAGGATTGAGGATTGAGGATTGAGAGTTGAGGATTGAAGATTCAGTATTGAGGATCGAAGATTGAGAATTGAGGATTGAGGATTGAACGTTGAGGAATGAGTGCTGAGGGTTGAGTGGTGAAAATTGATGTTTGTGGATACAGGTTGGAGGATTGCAGATTGAGTATTGAGTATTGAAAGCTGTGAATTGAGGATATTCTACTGAGGATCGAGGAATATCAACTGATTGTTGAGGACTGAGGGCTGAAGATTGAGGATTCAGGATTGAGGATTCAGAATTGAGGTTTGAGGACTGAGGATTGAGGACTGAAGATTGAGGATTGAGGATTGAGGATTGAAGACTGAGGGTTGGGTATTGAGGATTGAACATTGAGGATTGAGGGTTGAGGATTGAGGATTGATGATTGACGATTGAGGATTGAGGAATGAGGATGAGGGCTGAGGGTTGCGGATTGTGGTTTGAGGTCTGAGGACTGAGGATTGAGGATTGAGAATTGAGGACTGAGGATTGAAGATTGAAGACTGAGGATTGGGTATTGAGGATTGAAGCCTGACGATTGAGGATGGAGGATTGAGGATTGAGGATTGAGGATTGAGGATTGAGGATTGAGAATGGAGGATTGAAGATTGAGTATTGAGTCTTGACGATTGAGGCTCGAGGATTGAGTGTTGTGGATTGAGGACGAGGACTGAGGGTTGAGTATTTATGTTTGAGGTCTGAGGATTGAGGACTGAGGATTGACAATTGAGGATTGAGGATTGAGGATTGAAGATTGAGGATTGGGTGTTGAGAATTGAAGAATGAGGATTGAGGATTGAGGATTGAGGATTGAGGATTGAAGATTGAGTATTGAGAATTGAAGATTGAGGATTGAGGTCTGAGAATTGAGGATTGAGGATTGAAGATTGAGGATTGGGTGTTGAGGATTGAAGAATGGGGATTGAGGATTGAGGATTGAGATTGAGGATTGAAGATTGAGGATTGGGTATTGAGGATTGAAGAATGAGGATTGAGGATTGAGGACTGAGGATTGAGCGTTGCAGATTGAGTATTGAGGATTGAAGATTGAGGGTTGAGGTCTGAGAATTGAGGATTGAGGATTGAAGATTGAGGATTGGGTGTTGAGGATTGAAGAATGAGGATTGAGGATTGAGGATTGTGGATTGAGGATTGAAGATTGAGGATTGGGTATTGCGGATTGAACATTGAGGATTGAGGATTGAGGATTGAGGATTGAGGATTGAGGACTGAAGATTGAATATCGATGATTGAATATTGAGGATTAAGGTTTGATGGTTGTGTATTGAGGACGAGGACTGAGGTTTGAGTATTGATGTTTGAGGTCTGAGGATTGAGGATTGAGGATTGAGAATTGAGGATTGAGGATTGAGGATTGAAGATTGAGGATTGAGGACGAGGACTGAGGGTTGAGTATTGATGTTTGAGGTCTGAGGATTGAGGATTGAGGAATGAGAATTGAGGATTGAGGATTGAGGATTGAAGATTGAGGATTGAGGATGAGGGCTGAGGGTTGAGGATTGAGGTTTGAGGACTGAGGACTGAGGATTGAGGATTGAGTATTGAGGATTGAGGATTGAGGATTGAAGATTGAGGATTGGGTATTGAAGATTGTAGAATGAGGTTTGAGGATTGAGGATTGAGGATTGAGGATTGAAGATTGAGTACTGAGGATTGAAGACTGACGATTCAGGATTGAGGATTGAGGATTGAGGATTGAGGATTGAGGATTGAAGATCGATTATTGAGTATTGAAAACTGTGAATTGATGATATTCTATTGAGGATTGAGGATTGACATCTGATTGTTCAGGTCTGAGGTCTGAAGATTGAGGATTCAGGATTGAGGATTCAGGATTGAGGTTTGATGACTGAGGATTGAGGATTTTGGATTGAGGCATGAGGATTGAGGATTGAGGATTGAAGATTGAGGATTGAGGATTGAGGATGAGGGCTGAGGGTTGAGGATTGAGGTTTGAGGTCTGAGGATTGAGGGTTGAGGATTGAGAGTTGAGGATTGAGGGTTGAAGATTGAATATTGAGGATCGGGTATTGAAGATTGAAGAATGAGGATTGACGAATGACGATTGAGGATTGAGGATTGAAGATTGAGTATTGAGGATTGAAGCCTGACGATTGAGGATTGAGGATTGAGGACTGAGGATTGAGGATGGATGATTGAAGATTGAGTATTGAGGATTGAAGATTCAGGATTGAGGATTGAGGATTGAGGATTGAGGGTTGCGTGTTGAGGTTTGAGTATCGAATCCTGAGAATTCAGGATATTCTATTGTGTATTGAGAATTGAGGATTGAAGATTGAGTATTGAGGATTGAAGATTGAGGATTGAGGGTTGAGGATTGGGGATTGAGTATTGAGGATTGAAGATTGAGGGTTGGGGATTGAGGATCGACGATTGAGGATTGAGGATTGAGGATTGAGGATTGAGGATGAGGGCTGAGGGTTGAGGGTTGAGGTTTGAGGACTGAGGACAGAGGATTGAGGATTGAGAATTGAGGATTGAGGATTGAGGATTGAAGATTGAGGATTGGTTATTCAGGATTGAAGAATGAGGATTGAGGATTGAGGATTGAGGATTGAGGATTGCAGATTGAGTATTGAGGATTGAAGATTGAGGGTTGAGGATTGAGGATTGAGGATTGAGCATTGAAGATTGAGGATTGAGGATTGAGGATTGAAGATTGAGTATTGAGGATTGAAGATTGAGGCTTGAGGATTGAGTATTGAGAATTGAGGACTGATTGTTGAGTATTGAGGACTGAGGATTGAGGATTGAGGATTGAAGATTGAGGATTGGATATTCAGGATTGAAGAATGAGGATTGAGGATTGAGGATTGAGGATTGAGTATTGCAGATTGAGTATTGAAGATTGAGGATTGAAGATTGAGGGTTGAGGATTGAGGATAGAAGGTTGAATATTGATGAATGAAGGTTGAGGATTGAGGATTGAGGGTTGTGGATTGAGGACGAGGACTGGGGGTTGAGAATTGATGCCTGAGGTCAGAGGATTGAGGATTGAGGATTGCGAACTGAGGATTGATGTTTGAGGATTGAAGATTGAGGATTGGGTATTGAGGATTGAAGATTGAGGATTGAGGTTTGAGTATTGAAGATTGAGTATTGAAGACTAAGTATTGAGAATTGAAGATTGAGGATTGAGGATTGAGGATTGAGGATTGAGGATCGAGGATTGAGGATTGAGGATTGAATATTGATGATTGAAGATTGAGTATTGAGGATTGAGGTTTGTGGATTGAGGACGAGGACTGAGGGTTGAATATTGATGTTTCAGGTCTGAGGATTGAGGATTGAGGATTGAGGATTGAGGATTGACGATTGAGTATTGAGGAATGAGGATGAGGGCTGAGGGTTGCGGATTGAGGTTTGAGGTCTGAGGACTGAGGATTGAGGATTGAGAATTGAGGACTGAGGATTGAAGATTGAAGACTGAGGATTGGGTATTGAGGATTGAAGCCTGACGATTGAGGATGGAGGATTGAGGATTGAGGATTGAGGATTGAGTATTGAGGATTGAGAATGGAGGATTGAAGATTGAGTGTTGAGTCTTGACGATTGAGGCTCGAGGATTGAGTGTTGTGGATTGAGGACGAGGACTGAGGGTTGAGTATTGATGTTTGAGGTCTGAGGATTGAGGACTGAGGATTGACAATTGAGGATTGAGGATTGAGGATTGAAGATTGAGGATTGGGTGTTGAGAATTGAAGAATGAGGATTGAGGATTGAGGATTGTGGATTGAGGATTGAGAATTGAGGATTGGGTATTGAGGATTGAAGAATGAGGGTTGTGGATTGAGGACTGAGAATTGAGGGTTGCAGATTGAGTATTGAGGATTGAAGATTGAGGGTTGTGGTCTGAGAATTGAGGTTTGAGGATTGAAGATTGAGGATTGGGTGTTGAGGATTGAAGAATGAGGATTGAGGATTGAGGATTGTGGATTGAGGATTGAAGATTGAGGATTGAGGGTTGCGTGTTGAGGTTTGAGTATCGAATCCTGAGAATTCAGGATATTCTATTGTGTATTGAGAATTGAGGATTGAAGATTGAGTATTGAGGATTGAAGATTGAGGATTGAGGGTTGAGGATTGGGGATTGAGGATTGAGGATTGAAGATTGAGGGTTGGGGATTGAGGATCGACGATTGAGGATTGAGGATTGAGGATTGAGGATTGAGGATGAGGGCTGAGGGTTGAGGGTTGAGGTTTGAGGACTGAGGACAGAGGATTGAGGATTGAGAATTGAGGATTGAGGATTGAGGATTGAAGATTGAGGATTGGTTATTCAGGATTGAAGAATGAGGATTGAGGATTGAGGATTGAGGATTGAGGATTGCAGATTGAGTATTGAGGATTGAAGATTGAGGGTTGAGGATTGAGGATTGAGGATTGAGCATTGAAGATTGAGGATTGAGGATTGAGGATTGAAGAATGAGGATTGAGGATTGAGGATTGTGGATTGAGGATTGAGAATTGAGGATTGGGTATTGAGGATTGAAGAATGAGGATTGAGGATTGAGGACTGAGAATTGAGGGTTGCAGATTGAGTATTGAGGATTGAAGATTGAGGGTTGTGGTCTGAGAATTGAGGTTTGAGGATTGAAGATTGAGGATTGGGTGTTGAGGATTGAAGAATGAGGATTGAGGATTGAGGATTGTGGATTGAGGATTGAAGATTGAGCATTGGGTATTGCGGATTGAACATTGAGGATTGAGGATTGAGGATTGAGGATTGAGGATTGAGGATTGAGGACTGAAGATTGAATATCGATGATTGAAGATTGAGGATTGAGGTTTGATGGTTGTGGACTGAGGACGAGGACTGAGGGTTGAGTATTGATGTTTGAGGTCTGAGGATTGAGGATTGAGGATTGAGAATTGAGGATTGAGGATTGAGGATTGAAGATTGAGGATTGAGGATTGAGGATGAGGGCTGAGAGTTGAGGATTGAGGACGGAGGATTGAAGATTGAGTATTGAGGATTGAAGATTGAGGTTTGAGGTTTGAGGACTGAGGATTGACGATTGAGTATTGAGGATTGCGGATTGAGGATTGAGGATTGAGGATTGAGGATTGAAGATTGAGGATTGGGTATTGCGGATTGAACATTGAACATTGAGGATTGAGGATTGAGGATTGAGGATTGAGGATTGAGGATTGAGGACTGAAGATTGAATATTGATAATTGAAGAATGAGGATTGAGGATTGATTGTTGTGGATTGAGGACGAGGACTGAGGGTTGAGTATTGATGTTTGAGGCCTGAGGATTGAGGATTGAGTATTGAGGATTGAGGATTGAAGATTGAGGATTGTGTATTGAGGATTGAAGAATGAGGATTGAGGATTGAGGATTGAGGATTGAGGATTGAAGACTGAGTACTGATGATTGAAGATTGAGGATTGAGGATTGGGTATTGAGGATTGAGAATTGAGGATTGATTATTGAAGATTGAGTATTGAAGATTGAAGATTGGGGATTGAGGATTGAGTATTGAGGATTGAAGATTGAGTATTGAGGATTGAAGATTGAGGATTGCGGTCTGAGAATTGAGGATTGAGGATTGAAGATAGAGGATTGGGTGTTGAGGATTGAAGAATGAGGATTGAGGATTGAGGATTGTGGATTGAGGATTGAAGATTGAGGATTGGGTATTGAGGATTGAAGAATGAGGATTGAGGATTGAGGACTGAGGATTGAGGGTTGCAGATTGAGTATTGAGGATTGAAGATTGAGGGTTGAGTTCTGAGAATTGAGGATAGAGGATTGAAGATTGAGGATTGGGTGTTGAGGGTTGAAGAATGAGGATTGAGGATTGAGGTTTGATGACTGAGGATTGAGGATTGAGGATTGAGGCATGAGGATTGAGGATTGAGGATTGAAGTTTGAGGATTGAGGATTGAGGATTGAAGATTGATGATTGGGTATTGCGGATTGAACATTGAGGATTGAGGATTGAGTATTGAGGATTGAGGATTGAGGACTGAAGATTGAATATTGATGATTGAAGATTGAGGATTGAGGATTGATGGTTGTGGATTGAGGAATGAGGATTGAAGATTGAGGATTGGGGATTGAGGACCGACGATTGAGGATTGAGTATTGAGGATTGAGAATTGAGGATTGATTATTGAAGATTGAGTATTGAGGATTGAAGATTGAGGATTGAGGATTGAGTATTGAGGATTGTGGATGAGTGCTGATGGTTGAGGGTTGAGGTCTGAGGACTGAGGACAGAGGATTGAGGATTGAGAATTGAGGATTGAGGATTGAGGATTGAAGATTGAGTATTGGTTATTCAGGATTGAAGAGTGAGGATTGAGGATTGAGGATTGAGGATTGAGGATTGCAGATTGAGTATTGAGGATTGAAGATTGAGGGTTGAGGATTGAGGATTGAGGATTGAGCATTGAAGATTGAGGATTGAGGATTGAGGATTGAAGATTGAGTATTGAGGATTGAAGATTGAGGCTTGAGGATTGAGTATTGAGAATTGAGGACTGATTGTTGAGTATTGAGGACTGAGGATTGAGGATTGAGGATTGAAAATTGAGGATTGGGTATTCAGGATTGAAGAATGAGGATTGCGGATTGAGGATTGAGGATTGAGTATTGCAGATTGAGTATTGAGGATTGAGGATTGAAGATTGAGGGTTGAGGATTGAGGATATAAGGTTGAATATTGATGAATGAAGGTTGAGGATTGAGGATTGAGGGTTGTGGATTGAGGACGAGGACTGAGGGTTGAGTATTGATGCCTGAGGTCAGAGGATTGAGGATTGAGGATTGCGAACTAAGGATTGAAGTTTGAGGATTGAAGATTGAGGATTGGGTATTGAGGATTGAAGATTGAGGATTGAGGTATGAGTATTGAGGATTGAGTATTGAAGACTGAGTATTGAGAATTGAAGATTGAGGATTGAGGATTGAGGGTTGAGGATTGAGGATTGAGGATTGAAGATTGAATATTGATGATTGAAGATTGGGGATTGAGGATTGAGGTTTGTGGATTGAGGACAAGGACTGAGGGTTGAATATTGATGTTTCAGGTCTGAGGATTGAGGATTGAGGATTGAGGACAGAGAATTGAGGATTGAGGATTGAGGATTGAAGATTGAGAATTGGGTACTGAGGATTGAAGAATAAGGGTTGGAGGATTGCAGATTGAGTATTGAGTATTGAAAGCTGTGAATTGAGGGTATTCTACTGAGGATCGAGGAATATCAACTGATTTTTGAGGACTGAGGGCTGAAGATTGAGGATTCAGGATTGAGGATTCAGAATTGAGGTTTGAGGACTGAGGATTGAGGACTGAAGATTGAGGATTGAGGATTGAGGATTGAAGACTGAGGGTTGGGTATTGAGGATTGAACATTGAGCATTGAGGGTTGAGGATTGAGGATTGAGGATTGACGATTGAGGATTGAGGAATGAGGATGAGGGCTGAGGGTTGCGGATTGTGGTTTGAGGTCTGAGGACTGAGGATTGAGGATTGAGAATTGAGGACTGAGGATTGAAGATTGAAGACTGAGGATTGGGTATTGAGGATTGAAGCCTGACGATTGAGGATGGAGGATTGAGGATTGAGGATTGAGGATTGAGGATTGAGGATTGAGAATGGAGGATTGAAGATTGAGTATTGAGTCTTGACGATTGAGGCTCGAGGATTGAGTGTTGTGGATTGAGGACGAGGACTGAGGGTTGAGTATTGATGTTTGAGGTCTGAGGATTGAGGACTGAGGATTGACAATTGAGGATTGAGGATTGAGGATTGAAGATTGAGGATTGGGTGTTGAGAATTGAAGAATGAGAATTGAGGATTGAGGATTGTGGATTGAGGATTGAGAATTGAGGATTGGGTATTGAAGATTGAGGATTGAGGTCTGAGAATTGAGGATTGAGGATTGAAGATTGAGGATTGGGTGTTGAGGATTGAAGAATGAGGATTGAGGATTGAGGATTGTGGATTGAGGATTGAAGATTGAGGATTGGGTATTGAGGATTGAAGAATGAGGATTGAGGATTGAGGACTGAGGATTGAGCGTTGCAGATTGAGTATTGAGGATTGAAGATTGAGGGTTGAGGTCTGAGAATTGAGGATTGAGGATTGAAGATTGAGGATTGGGTGTTGAGGATTGAAGAATGAGGATTGAGGATTGAGGATTGTGGATTGAGGATTGAATATTGAGGATTGGGTATTGCGGATTGAACATTGAGGATTGAGGATTGAGGATTGAGGATTGAGGATTGAGGACTTAAGATTGAATATCGATGATTGAATATTGAGGATTGAGGTTTGATGGTTGTGTATTGAGGACGAGGACTGAGGGTTGAGTATTGATGTTTGAGGTCTGAGGATTGAGGATTGAGGATTGAGAATTGAGGATTGAGGATTGAGGATTGACGATTGAGGATTGAGGACGAGGACTGAGGGTTGAGTATTGATGTTTGAGGTCTGAGGATTGAGGATTGAGGATTGAGAATTGAGGATTGAGGATTGAGGATTGAAGATTGAGGATTGAGGATTGAGGATGAGGGCTGAGGGTTGAGGGTTGAGGTTTGAGGACTGAGGACTGAGGATTGAGGATTGAGTATTGCAGATTGAGTATTGAGGATTGAGGATTGAAGATTGAGGGTTGAGGATTGAGGATAGAAGGTTGAATATTGATGAATGAAGGTTGAGGATTGAGGATTGAGGGTTGTGGATTGAGGACGAGGACTGAGGGTTGAGTATTGATGCCTGAGGTCAGAGGATTGAGGATTGAGGATTGCGAACTGAGGATTGAAGTTTGAGGATTGAAGATTGAGGATTGGGTATTGAGGATTGAAGATTGAGGATTGAGGTTTGAGTATTGAGGATTGAGTATTGAAGACTGAGTATTGAGAATTGAAGATTGAGGATTGAGGATTGAGGATTGAGGATTGAGGATTGAGGATTGAGGATTGAAGATTGAATATTGATGATTGAAGATTGGGGATTGAGGATTGAGGTTTGTGGATTGAGGACGAGGACTGAGGGTTGAACATTGATGTTTCAGGTCTGAGGATTGAGGATTGAGGATTGAGGACTGAGAATTGAGAATTGAGGATTGAGGATTGAGGATTGAGGATTGGGTACTGAGGATTGAAGAATAAGGGTTGAGGATTGAGGATTGAGGATTGAGAGTTGAGGATTGAAGACTCAGTATTGAGGATCGAAGATTGAGAGTTGAGGATTGAGGATTGAACATTGAGGAATGAGTGCTGAGGGTTGAGTGGTGAAAATTGATGTTTGTGGATACAGGTTGGAGGATTGCAGATTGAGTATTGAGTATTGAAAGCTGTGAATTGAGGATATTCTACTGAGGATCGAGGAATACCAACTGATTTTTGAGGACTGAGGGCTGAAGATTGAGGATTCAGGATTGAGGATTCAGAATTGAGGTTTGAGGACTGAGGATTGAGGACTGAAGATTGAGGATTGAGGATTGAGGATTGAAGACTGAGGGTTGGGTATTGAGGATTGAACATTGAGGATTGAGGGTTGAGGATTGAGGATTGAGGATTGACGATTGAGGATTGAGGAATGAGGATGAGGGCTGAGTGTTGCGGATTGTGGTTTGAGGTCTGAGGACTGAGGATTGAGGATTGAGAATTGAGGACTGAGGATTGAAGATTGAAGACTGAGGATTGGGTATTGAGGATTGAAGCCTGACGATTGAGGATGGAGGATTGAGGATTGAGGATTGAGGATTGAGGATTGAGGATTGAGAATGGAGGATTGAAGATTGAGTATTGAGTCTTGACGATTGAGGCTCGAGGATTGAGTGTTGTGGATTGAGGACGAGGACTGAGGGTTGAGTATTTATGTTTGAGGTCTGAGGATTGAGGACTGAGGATTGACAATTGAGGATTGAGGATTGAGGATTGAAGATTGAGGATTGGGTGTTGAGAATTGAAGAATGAGGATTGAGGATTGAGGATTGAGGATTGAGGATTGAAGATTGAGTATTGAGAATTGAAGATTGAGGATTGAGGTCTGAGAATTGAGGATTGAGGATTGAAGATTGAGGATTGGGTGTTGAGGATTGAAGAATGAGGATTGAGGATTGAGGATTGTGGATTGAGGATTGAAGATTGAGGATTGGGTATTGAGGATGAAGAATGAGGATTGAGGATTGAGGACTGAGGATTGAGCGTTGCAGATTGAGTATTGAGGATTGAAGATTGAGGGTTGAGGTCTGAGAATTGAGGATTGAGGATTGAAGATTGAGGATTGGGTGTTGAGGATTGAAGAATGAGGATTGAGGATTGAGGATTGTGGATTGAGGATTGAATATTGAGGATTGGGTATTGCGGATTGAACATTGAGGATTGAGGATTGAGGATTGAGGATTGAGGATTGAGGACTTAAGATTGAATATCGATGATTGAATATTGAGGATTGAGGTTTGATGGTTGTGTATTGAGGACGAGGACTGAGGGTTGAGTATTGATGTTTGAGGTCTGAGGATTGAGGATTGAGGATTGAGAATTGAGGATTGAGGATTGAGGATTGACGATTGAGGATTGAGGACGAGGACTGAGGGTTGAGTATTGATGTTTGAGGTCTGAGGATTGAGGATTGAGGATTGAGAATTGAGGATTGAGGATTGAGGATTGAAGATTGAGGATTGAGGATTGAGGATGAGGGCTGAGGGTTGAGGGTTGAGGTTTGAGGACTGAGGACTGAGGATTGGGGATTGAGAATTGAGGACTGAGGATTGAGGATTGAGGGTTGAGGATTGAGGACGAGGACTGACGGTTGAGGATTGAGGTTTGAGGTTTGAGGATTGAGACTTTAGGATTGAGGATTGAGGATGAGGGCTGAGGGTTGAGGATTGAGGTTTGAGGACTGAGGACTGAGGATTGAGGATTGAGTATTGAGGATTGAGGATTGAGGATTGAAGATTGAGGATTGGGTATTGAGGATTGTAGAATGAGGTTTGAGGATTGAGGATTGAGGATTGAGGATTGAAGATTGAGTACTGAGGATTGAAGACTGACGATTCAGGATTGAGGATTGAGGATTGAGGATTGAAGATTGAGCATTGGGTATTGCGGATTGAACATTGAGGATTGAGGATTGAGGATTGAGGATTGAGGATTGAGGATTGAGGACTGAAGATTGAACATTGAGGATTGAGGATTGAGGATTGAGGATTGAGGATTGAGGATTGAGGACTGAAGATTGAATATCGATGATTGAAGATTGAGGATTGAGGTTTGATGGTTGTGGACTGAGGACGAGGACTGAGGGTTGAGTATTGATGTTTGAGGTCTGAGGATTGAGGATTGAGGATTGAGAATTGAGGATTGAGGATTGAGGATTGAAGATTGAGGATTGAGGATTGAGGATGAGGGCTGAGAGTTGAGGACTGAGGACGGAGGATTGAAGATTGAGTATTGAGGATTGAAGATTGAGGTTTGAGGTTTGAGGACTGAGGATTGACGATTGAGTATTGAGGATTGCGGATTGAGGATTGAGGATTGAGGATTGAGGATTGAAGATTGAGGATTGGGTATTGCGGATTGAACATTGAACATTGAGGATTGAGGATTGAGGATTGAGGATTGAGGATTGAGGATTGAGGACTGAAGATTGAATATTGATAATTGAAGAATGAGGATTGAGGATTGATTGTTGTGGATTGAGGACGAGGACTGAGGGTTGAGTATTGATGTTTGAGGCCTGAGGATTGAGGATTGAGTATTGAGGATTGAGGATTGAAGATTGAGGATTGTGTATTGAGGATTGAAGAATGAGGATTGAGGATTGAGGATTGAGGATTGAGGATTGAAGACTGAGTACTGATGATTGAAGATTGAGGATTGAGGATTGGGTATTGAGGATTGAGAATTGAGGATTGATTATTGAAGATTGAGTATTGAAGATTGAAGATTGGGGATTGAGGATTGAGTATTGAGGATTGAAGATTGAGTATTGAGGATTGAAGATTGAGGATTGCGGTCTGAGAATTGAGGATTGAGGATTGAAGATAGAGGATTGGGTGTTGAGGATTGAAGAATGAGGATTGAGGATTGAGGATTGTGGATTGAGGATTGAAGATTGAGGATTGGGTATTGAGGATTGAAGAATGAGGATTGAGGATTGAGGACTGAGGATTGAGGGTTGCAGATTGAGTATTGAGGATTGAAGATTGAGGGTTGAGTTCTGAGAATTGAGGATAGAGGATTGAAGATTGAGGATTGGGTGTTGAGGGTTGAAGAATGAGGATTGAGGATTGAGGTTTGATGACTGAGGATTGAGGATTGAGGATTGAGGCATGAGGATTGAGGATTGAGGATTGAAGTTTGAGGATTGAGGATTGAGGATTGAAGATTGATGATTGGGTATTGCGGATTGAACATTGAGGATTGAGGATTGAGTATTGAGGATTGAGGATTGAGGACTGAAGATTGAATATTGATGATTGAAGATTGAGGATTGAGGATTGATGGTTGTGGATTGAGGAATGAGGATTGAAGATTGAGGATTGGGGATTGAGGATCGACGATTGAGGATTGAGTATTGAGGATTGAGAATTGAGGATTGATTATTGAAGATTGAGTATTGAGGATTGAAGATTGAGGATTGAGGATTGAGTATTGAGGATTGAGGATGAGGGCTGATGGTTGAGGGTTGAGGTCTGAGGACTGAGGACAGAGGATTGAGGATTGAGAATTGAGGATTGAGGATTGAGGATTGAAGATTGAGTATTGGTTATTCAGGATTGAAGAGTGAGGATTGAGGATTGAGGATTGAGGATTGAGGATTGCAGATTGAGTATTGAGGATTGAAGATTGAGGGTTGAGGATTGAGGATTGAGGATTGAGCATTGAAGATTGAGGATTGAGGATTGAGGATTGAAGATTGAGTATTGAGGATTGAAGATTGAGGCTTGAGGATTGAGTATTGAGAATTGAGGACTGATTGTTGAGTATTGAGGACTGAGGATTGAGGATTGAGGATTGAAAATTGAGGATTGGGTATTCAGGATTGAAGAATGAGGATTGCGGATTGAGGATTGAGGATTGAGTATTGCAGATTGAGTATTGAGGATTGAGGATTGAAGATTGAGGGTTGAGGATTGAGGATATAAGGTTGAATATTGATGAATGAAAGTTGAGGATTGAGGATTGAGGGTTGTGGATTGAGGACGAGGACTGAGGGTTGAGTATTGATGCCTGAGGTCAGAGGATTGAGGATTGAGGATTGCGAACTAAGGATTGAAGTTTGAGGATTGAAGATTGAGGATTGGGTATTGAGGATTGAAGATTGAGGATTGAGGTATGAGTATTGAGGATTGAGTATTGAAGACTGAGTATTGAGAATTGAAGATTGAGGATTGAGGATTGAGGATTGAGGATTGAGGATTGAGGGTTGAAGATTGAATATTGATGATTGAAGATTGAGGATTGGGGATTGAGGATCGACGATTGAGGATTGAGTACTGAGGATTGAGAATTGAGGATTGATTATTGAAGATTGAGTATTGAGGATTGAAGATTGAGGATTGAGGATTGAGTATTGAGGATTGAGGATGAGGGCTGAGGGTTGAGGGTTGAGGTCTGAGGACTGAGGACAGAGGATTGAGGATTGAGAATTGAGGATTGAGGATTGAGGATTGAAGATTGAGGATTGGTTATTCAGGATTGAAGAATGAGGATTGAGGATTGAGGATTGAGGATTGAGGATTGCAGATTGAGTATTGAGGATTGAAGATTGAGGGTTGAGGATTGAGGATTGAGGAATGAGCATTGAAGATTGAGGATTGAGGATTGAGGATTGAAGATTGAGTATTGAGGATTGAAGACTGAGGCTTGAGGATTGAGTATTGAGAATTGAGGACTGATTGTTGAGTATTGAGGACTGAGGATTGAGGATTGAGGATTGAAAATTGAGGATTGGGTATTCAGGATTGAAGAATGAGGATTGCGGATTGAGGATTGAGGATTGAGTATTGCAGATTGAGTATTGAGGATTGAGGATTGAAGATTGAGGGTTGAGGATTGAGGATAGAAGGTTGAATATTGATGAATGAAGGTTGAGGATTGAGGATTGAGGGTTGTGGATTGAGGACGAGGACTGAGGGTTGAGTATTGATGCCTGAGGTCAGAGGATTGAGGATTGAGGATTGCGAACTGAGGATTGAAGTTTGAGGATTGAAGATTGAGGATTGGGTATTGAGGATTGAAGATTGAGGATTGAGGTTTGAGTATTGAGGATTGAGTATTGAAGACTGAGTGTTGGAATCGCTTAAAATAAGGGATCCAACGGAGGTCCGGATGAGGTGAGATTGAGGGGATACGAAAGAAAACGAAGACACGAGTTTTATATTTTGTCGGCCCTGAAAAGGGCTTGGAAACGACGTTTATTTAGCTTCTGTGTGGGGGCTGGGCGCTGGCTCCGGTCCTCGTCGGCTGGAAAGGACGGCGGCGGATCGGAGGGCCTTGGCTGGTGGTGACGCCGGCTCCCCTTAGCGACGTTGACGTCTGAAAAAGAGAGATAGCGGCGGAACCGCGGCGGTAAGCAAGAGTGTAAATCTGGCTATACCAAAGATTCCCAACTCCAGGCTGCGCTCGCGAGCCTATTTGGAGGGGATAGCAAAACCTTGCCTGTAACGCAAAGGTAATGCAGTGGACTGTATTATCGACTCTTCTTCTGGCGCGAAGAAGAAGTCGATGAACGAGTGGCTTGAGAGGAGGAGGGACCTCTTCTCTTCGCCTTGCACCTTTTGGAAAGGTTCGTTCCGTACGAATCCAAGTAATTTAGGGATTCGTGAGCGGAGGGACACGCTATAACCAGCGAATTGCTGGTCCTGGAGGCTGAGGACGGCCAGAGGCTCGGCGACTCCGTTCACCTTACCGTGTGCTTCTATTCGTCACACGGGGGTTGCTACTAAACGGGGTGGCAGAGCACGAGTAACGCAGAGGTGATAGGCACGTACGTTATCTCTCTCTGTTGTAACCCGTCTCTCAGGGATCCAACAGGCAGCGGCCTTTGTTGCTCCGAGACGAAACGAGACTCAGAGAATCAGGGCAGGCCCCGATTCCAAGAGTGCAAATCTCGATCAATTGTCTCCTAAAACAAACCAGGTGCTCTTTCGTACGTATTATACGTACGAATCGAGCAGAGTTTCCTAGTCTGTCGGCGACAGAGGTTCAGCTTTTTAGAGCTAGTGAGATTTCAAGTGTCTGGTAACCAAACTACTTGAAATCTGAAAACTGGCGAGCTGAGAGGCGCTTGACGTACGGTCGCACTGACTGCGTCAAGCTTGATTGTCGAAAGACGACTGGGGCGAGAGCCGCGCGTGTCTCCGCGAAGCGGAAGACGTGCCAAATTTTACCACTACGCGGCGCTCACAAATTATCTTTTGTCTCGTGCTAATGTAGTACGATGTACTCTCTCTCTCCTTCAGGCTCCGATGTCCCCACTCGACATCGAGCCTGGAGTTCAAAACCGTTGCTCGACAACGCTTACTTTGTTTGAACTTTAATTTTGACGACAAAAACAAGTCATACGACAGCTGATCGTGTTTTGCTGCTAGGACAACGTATGCTCCGACCGAAGGCCACCTTCGGTCGGTCACGTATACCAACAAATTACGAATCTCGCGGACGAGCCAAATGCCCGTTATATAACCGCTTTTTAAACATACCGCCCCCCTTGCACGGTCCGTGCAACGGAGAATCGGTAATGCTCTGTCGTATGCACATCGTAACGCGAGACTCGAAAGACTAATACTTTCTTCGCGAATGAGAGAGAGAGGTGCTGCAAGTGAAGTTCAATTGAAGTGAACTCACTCGCAGCGTTGTCGTATATTCAATCAAAATATAAATTCAATTGAACTTACTTATGCGCTGGTGGAGACGCGCTCTGCTGCGGGTGTAGCTGCTGCTGTTGCTGCAGCAGCCGCATCGAGGTTTCCACCGCGATGCCGACTGCTGCGCGCGTCAACTCCTCTAACGTCGGTCCTTGAGGCCGGGGTGGTCGCCGGGTGCGGCTGGCAATTGGGGAGGGCCTAGCCGCCACCAAGGCCCTGGAGGTCGTCGGTGCTTGTGCCTGTTGACGGTTATCCTCCCTCGCCTTTGGTCGGGGCCTGTTGGGCGTCCTCCCGCCCGCTTGGCTCGCTGCAGCCGCGGGGGCGGTACTCTTCTCTTGGCCTCTCGGCGTTGGGGGGTCCACCGCCGGCCGCCAAAGCAGTGACGTTAATCGCTGCTCCCGGTCCCATCTGAGGGCGTACCGCCCTCCTGGGACGGTGCAGCGATACCGCCGCGTGGTGCGCGGAATGTGCTCCGGCACCCTGAGCTGTACTGGGCCCATTCTTGGTGGGCCGATGGTTATTGTCCACTCCTCTTGAGTGGTTTCTTGTACTGCTTCCTGGTGCGACTTCTCCAGTGGCGAGGGTGTACGCGTCTCTTGCTGGAGAGCCTGCTCCCCAATCTTCAAACAGCGATCAAAGGTCGCCGAGATTTGGTTCTGCGTGTTTTGTGTGTCGCTTTCCATTGCTTGATTTCTACTGACTCGGCCGGCGCGACGCTCGCAACCGATTTCGGTAGCGCCCGCGATTTCGCGGGGGCGCTTTTTCCCTTGGGGAGATAGAGACAGAAATACTTCGTCTCCCCTCCCAAGGGGATTGGGGGTCAAGGAAGAGGGGGTCCCGATCGTTCGATTTTCTTCTAGAACAATCGGTCTCACCTTGGTGTCTCCCTGGTTTTTTCCGAAAATTCTTTACAGGTGTTTATTTTGCCCGCTCGACCTCGGCGCCGGTCGTCGTAGCGGGCTCATCCACGGGTAACCTACACATCCTTGTGATGGGGCGTGTGTAAGTTGACTTTGCGGTACGTACTTTTACCACACGTACATTTCCGTCTTTCCCCGGGAACACCTCCTCAATTCTTCCCATCTCCCACTGATTGGGGGGGAGAAGAGGATTCTGCACTAGCACCAGGTCTCCTGGTTGCAGTTGCAGTTGGGTGGCGCGCCACTTGTAGCGATTTTGGAGGTGCGTGAGGTAATCGCGCGTCCAATGCCTCCACAGTTGCTCGTGGAATTTCTGAATCGCTCTCCAACGCGACAGTCGCGAGAGTTTTTCATTTTCCACGGACTGCAGCGGAATCGCATTTAGTGGTCCGCCTGTCAGGAAATGACCGGGCGTAAGAGACGCATAGTCGTCTGGGTCGTCACTCAGGGGAGCGATCGGTCGCGAGTTAAGACTCGCTTCGATCTTGCAGAGCAGCGTCTGCATTTCCTCTCCCGTGGGTGTGAACTCTCCCAACGTGCGTTTCAAATGGTGTTTCACCGATTTCACGCCGGCCTCCTGCATTCCACCGAAGTGTGGGGCACTGGGTGGATTAAACCGCCACTGAATGCCCATAGCACCGCATTTATTATGCGTGTCCGTTGCAGAAAATACTGCACGACAGTGCTGTTGTAATTCTCGATCGGCACCGACGAAATTGGTTCCATTGTCACTGAAAATGCAGGACGGGATTCCTCGTCGTGCAACAAACCGATCGAGTGCGGCTAAGAACGCGCTCGTCGTGTAGTCATGGACGAGTTCGATATGGACAGCCCTCGTAGCGTAACAAACAAACACCGCGATGTACGCTTTGTGAGCTGTTTTGCCTCGGCCCGCGGAGTCGCGGACACGGTAAGGTCCCGCGTAATCCACTCCGCAATTGTCGAATGCTCTTGACGGGCGACAGCGCTCCGGGGTCAGATGCTGCATTATTTGCGTGGACGTGTTGCCTCGCCACCTTACGCATCGCATGCATTTGTTGACCACGGTTTTCGCTGCATTTCGACAACCGAGGATCCAATAATTTTGC
The DNA here is from genome assembly GCF_051401765.1 of Calliopsis andreniformis. NCBI lineage: Eukaryota > Metazoa > Arthropoda > Insecta > Hymenoptera > Andrenidae > Calliopsis > Calliopsis andreniformis. The sequence continues at coordinate 1,118,350 of NW_027480532.1, read as the reverse complement.
CTGACAGTGTGCAAGGTCAACTGCAAGCCCCCATGCAACGTATCTACGTGGCACTGCCTAATTATTAATGTCGAAACATAATGCTTAGGCAGTATTATCGGGTGCTTGGTTTCCCATGCAAGCGTCGCATTCTCCAGTCTTCCACCGACTCGCAGGACGTCCTTATCGTCGAGGAACGGGTTGAGACTTTTTAAGGGAGATTTCACAGGGATACTGCGATGATTTTTTAAGCATCGGTATTCCTCTGCGAAATGCGAGCCCTGTATATGGCGTGCGAGGCGCTCAGCTGCGTTACGCATTTCTGCCGCCTCGATTACTTGACCGGCGTTTGACCTTTGATTGACGCGCGACGGTCTTCGCCAACGAAGACAGTACGCCGTTACACGTAACAGTTTTCTCCATGATTGAAAACGGAACAGAAAATCCCATTCCGGCTTCGGAGTTGCTACGTGTGCATGCGCTACGCGCTTGCTTTCATCGGTCTCAACGGAAGCGGGTATGGCGGGCCATTGCGCTTCCGCTTCGCTCAGCCATGTCGGTCCAAACGTCCATAGGTTCGACTGCAGAAATTCTGCCGCGTCGATCCCGCGCGAATTTAAATCCGCGGGGTTCGAACGGGTCGGCACGTAACGCCATTCCGCGTTCGGGAGGGCCGTTTGGATTTTCGACACTCGGTTGGCCACTATAACCTTCCAGGTCGATGGGTGTTTTTTCAGCCAAGCTAGAGCGATAGTTGAGTCTGTCCAACAGACTACTCGATCTATTTTCATTGCAAGCGAGTCTCTCACGTGCAAGATTAGCTCGGCTAGCAGTACGGCCCCGTTCAATTCAAGAACTGGGATCGACTGTGTTTTTATTGGAGCCACTCGCGTTTTTGCCATCAACAGCGATGTAAACACACCGTTGTCTATCGTCGTCACTCTTAAATAAGTGACAGCCGAATAGGCTGCGAGCGATGCGTCACAAAATCCGTGCAGTTCCACAGAAGTCGTGTCGGCTCCATAACGGATCCATCGGGGAAGTTTCCACTGGTTCAATCTGCTCCAATCCGCACAAAATGTGTTCCACATTTTGAGCGTTTCCGCGGAAACTTGCTCGTCCCACTGGATTTTTTCCAGCCATTGGGACTGCATTAAAGTTTTTGCGCGAATCACGACTGGCGAAAGCCAGCCGAGAGGGTCGTATAATTTTGCAATTTCCGAAAACAAAGTACGCTTTGTGATCGGTGTTGCAGACGGTTGGAAACGTTGCAGATTGAAGTAGAAAAATCTCCTGATGGAATCCATCGCAGACCGAGTACCTTTAATTCGGAATTATCAAACAAATCAAGGTCGACTGCGTGGGAGTGCGAGCTATGTGGAATATTGCCTAATAAATCTGGCGAATTTCCAGCCCACTTACGAAGGTTAAATCCACCTTGCTGTAAGAGCTCGCACGTTTGTTTACGGATTTGCTCCAACAATAGTTTGTCCGGAGCTCCCATAAACACGTCGTCAACATAGACGTCCTTCTCGAGGATAGGAGCGGCGAGCGGGAAGCGGTCGCCGTCCTGTTTTTTCAGCTCGAGAAGCGTTCGCATCGATAAATATGGGGCACACGCCGTACCGTAGGTCACGGTTTTTAACTCGAACGCTATATTTCGTTCGGTTTCTGGCGTGCGCCACACGATGCATTGGAATCGACGATCCTCTGCAGCTACGAGAATTTGTCGAAACATTTTCTCTATATCTGCTACTAGCACGTATTGATACAGACGCCACCGCGTTAATACAGCGGTGATATCGTTCTGTAGCTTCGGTCCTACGTGGAGGATGTCGTTCAGCGAGCGTCCGCCCGCTGTTTTACTGGAAGCGTTAAACACGACGCGCAGCTTCGTCGTAGCGCTTTCCGTTCGAACAACCGCTCTATGTGGAATGTAGAGTCGTGTCTTGTCGAGGAACTCTAGGCGAGTCATATGACTCAACGACTCATATTCAGTGAGAAACTCACTGTATTCCCTCATGAGGGTTGGATCCAGGTCCAGTTTTTTCCTTAACCTAGTCAACGCGGAGAGAGCTATTGGAAGAGATTCTCCCAACAGCTCGTCCGGGTTTTCGTGGTTGAAGGGCAACCGAACGATGAATCGTCCCGTCGCGTCTCGCGCGACGGTTTTTGCGAAGTATTCTTCGCATTCGTCCTCGGCCTTGGTATTCACCAATTTCGAGGGAATCTCCTCTATCTCCCAGAACCTTCGTATCGCTTTGTCGAGCGATTCGAGGACGGTGCAATGCAGCGTCCTCACGGGGTTTGGGGAAGAGGTGGCTGCGTCGACCGGGCCTGACAGTATCCAGCCTAAAGCTGTTTCCTGCGCGATCGGCCCTCGCTTACCGAATCGCCGAAGCCCTGGTCGAATGATACTCGCATATGTCCCAGCTCCGATCAGCACCTCTATTGGGCGGTCTGAAGCGGGGTCAGGATCCGCGAGTGTCAGTTCACGCAACGCGGTGTATTCCGGCACGTGAACCGACGGCGGGGCATACGAGGTGATTCGGGACACCACGTATGCACTGGTGCGGAACGCCTCCTCAGTGCAACGTGTCGAACCGAACTCGATATCCACGCTATATTTTATATCCTGGGCTTTTCCGCCCGCCAAGCCCGTAACTGTGGCTGGGGTTTTCCTTCTCGCGAGTCGCAAGTCATTTGCGAGGTTCGCGGAAATGAAGGAGGCTTCCGAGCCCTGGTCTATGAGTGCACGCGCGATGCGCGTCGTGCCTCCCTTTCCTATGACTCGCACATTTGCCGTCGCCAGAAACACAGCTGGTGTTCCGCTCTCCGTCGCACTACAGTGCGACGTCACGTCGGCGCTTGATGTAGAAGCACGAGATTTCGTGTTTACATTCGCGGGCTCACGTGCGGAGACGTTACTCCGTCCCGCTTCCCGCTGGCCCTGCTGTGGCTTTTTCGTCGACCGACGATTGCCTGTGCCGACTTGTGGTGCGTCAAAGTGCAGAATAGTGTGATGCTTCTTACTGCACTTTGTACACGCTGCGTTCTTAGGGCAACGCGCGACTGTGTGAGTCGAAGCGAGACAGTTTATACACGACTGATTCGCTTTAATATAATGGAAGCGCAATTCAGGCGTGAGCAGCTTGAACTTTTTGCACGTTGTAATTCCGTGCGTCAGTCCGCAGAATGTACACTCCAAGGTTGGACCGGGAGAGCTTTCGACTACGGCGTTATGTTGCCGTATGCGAGGTTTTGACGTGGGGTCAACCGCTTGTTTTTGTACCGGGTTGATCAGCACGTGCAGTCTGTGCTCTTGCTCCCTGAGAAAATCCAACATCTCATTAAATGAGGGGATTTCTTGGTTGAGCTTTTGCGTGCCCTCCCATTCCCATTCTAGGGATTGGTCCAACTTAGATTTTATCAGGATGACCAACACGTCGCTGTAATGCTCTACCTTGCGCCCCAGCTTCTGGAGCGCGGCGAGCGTTTGTTTCCAGCCGACGGTGACCTGTTGCAGGCTTTCTATGTCGCCCGTCCTGATCGGCTTCAGCTTCGTGAATGTTGCGAGAAGCTGAAGCACCATGCGACGTGGGTTCCCGAATTGTTCGGTCAGGGTATCCCACGCCGGCTTGAAATTGCGATCCGCAATTTCAAGCGTGGCAATCGATGCGAGTGCCTCTCCTTCCAAGCAGCCGTTCAGATATTGCAAACGTTGCGCATCTGACAACCGTTGATCTTTGATTATGCTGGCGGTGAACAGATCCGCAAAGTGACACCACTTTCGCGGATCTCCGCTAAATCTCGGTAAATTCTGCTTGGGAAGCTCAAGCGTACTAGGCTGGCCGGTTGCTCCGGCACCCGCGGTATTCCCGGGGTTGCCGAATCCAGCCGATTCCTTTTCCTGTATGAGGCTGTCCAATTCCGTCATCAGGAAGTTCTGAGCTTCATGGAACGCATCTTCTGCATCATCCATCGTGCTCTCGCCGAAGAAGGGTATGACCTTCCGTTTGCTGTCAGGGACCTCCTTTTTGAGCTGTTTAACTCGCTCTTGGATGTCCCTCCAAACGTCAGTTACATACTCCAACTTCTGTTTGAGGAGAGAGATGGTATAATTATTTCGCCCCTTTTTCTTCAGATTAGTCACGAGTCGGGTCATTCCCCGAATTCGTGACTGAATATCCTCCATCTCGACCTCCAGGGCAGGAAGAGTCAACTGCTCCTTTACGGGGTTCGACATGGTGATATACTTCGAGAGGTAAACACTGCTCGAAGGTCAACCTGAAGTGATCGTTTCTTTCACCCTTTCTCAACCTTTCGATCCGGCTCGAAGGACCTTTTGTTGGAATCGCTTAAAATAAGGGATCCAACGGAGGTCCGGATGAGGTGAGATTGAGGGGATACGAAAGAAAACGAAGACACGAGTTTTATATTTTGTCGGCCCTGAAAAGGGCTTGGAAACGACGTTTATTTAGCTTCTGTGTAGGGGGCTGGGCGCTGGCTCCGGTCCTCGTCGGCTGGAAAGGACGGCGGCGGATCGGAGGGCCTTGGCTGGTGGTGACGCCGGCTCCCCTTAGCGACGTTGACGTCTGAAAAAGAGAGATAGCGGCGGAACCGCGGCGGTAAGCAAGAGTGTAAATCTGGCTATACCAAAGATTCCCAACTCCAGGCTGCGCTCGCGAGCCTATTTGGAGGGGATAGCAAAACCTTGCCTGTAACGCAAAGGTAATGCAGTGGACTGTATTATCGACTCTTCTTCTGGCGCGAAGAAGAAGTCGATGAACGAGTGGCTTGAGAGGAGGAGGGACCTCTTCTCTTCGCCTTGCACCTTTTGGAAAGGTTCGTTCCGTACGAATCCAAGTAATTTAGGGATTCGTGAGCGGAGGGACACGCTATAACCAGCGAATTGCTGGTCCTGGAGGCTGAGGACGGCCAGAGGCTCGGCGACTCCGTTCACCTTACCGTGTGCTTCTATTCGTCACACGGGGGTTGCTACTAAACGGGGTGGCAGAGCACGAGTAACGCAGAGGTGATAGGCACGTACGTTATCTCTCTCTGTTGTAACCCGTCTCTCAGGGATCCAACAGGCAGCGGCCTTTGTTGCTCCGAGACGAAACGAGACTCAGAGAATCAGGGCAGGCCCCGATTCCAAGAGTGCAAATCTCGATCAATTGTCTCCTAAAACAAACCAGGTGCTCTTTCGTACGTATTATACGTACGAATCGAGCAGAGTTTCCTAGTCTGTCGGCGACAGAGGTTCAGCTTTTTAGAGCTAGTGAGATTTCAAGTGTCTGGTAACCAAACTACTTGAAATCTGAAAACTGGCGAGCTGAGAGGCGCTTGACGTACGGTCGCACTGACTGCGTCAAGCTTGATTGTCGAAAGACGACTGGGGCGAGAGCCGCGCGTGTCTCCGCGAAGCGGAAGACGTGCCAAATTTTACCACTACGCGGCGCTCACAAATTATCTTTTGTCTCGTGCTAATGTAGTACGATGTACTCTCTCTCTCCTTCAGGCTCCGATGTCCCCACTCGACATCGAGCCTGGAGTTCAAAACCGTTGCTCGACAACGCTTACTTTGTTTGAACTTTAATTTTGACGACAAAAACAAGTCATACGACAGCTGATCGTGTTTTGCTGCTAGGACAACGTATGCTCCGACCGAAGGCCACCTTCGGTCGGTCACGTATACCAACAAATTACGAATCTCGCGGACGAGCCAAATGCCCGTTATATAACCGCTTTTTAAACACTGAGTATTGAGAATTGAAGATTGAGGATTGAGGATTGAGGATTGAGGATTGAGGATTGAGGATTGAAGATTGAATATTGATGATTGAAGATTGGGGATTGAGGATTGAGGTTTGTGGATTGAGGACGAGGACTGAGGGTTGAATATTGATGTTTCAGGTCTGAGGATTGAGGATTGAGGATTGAGGACTGAGATTTGAGGATTGAGGATTGAGGATTGAGGATTGAGGATTGGGTACTGAGGATTGAAGAATAAGGGTTGAGGATTGAGGATTGAGGATTGAGAGTTGAGGATTGAAGATTCAGTATTGAGGATCGAAGATTGAGAGTTGAGGATTGAGGATTGAACATTGAGGAATGAGTGCTGAGGGTTGAGTGGTGAAAATTGATGTTTGTGGATACAGGTTGGAGGATTGCAGATTGAGTATTGAGTATTGAAAGCTGTGAATTGAGGATATTCTACTGAGGATCGAGGAATATCAACTGATTGTTCAGGACTGAGGGCTGAAGATTGAGGATTCAGGATTGCGGATTCAGAATTGAGGTTTGAGGACTGAGGATTGAGGACTGAAGATTGAGGATTGAGGATTGAGGATTGAAGACTGAGGGTTGGGTATTGAGGATTGAACATTGAGGATTGAGGGTTGAGGATTGAGGATTGAGGATTGACGATTGAGGATTGAGGAATGAGGATGAGGGCTGAGTGTTGCGGATTGTGGTTTGAGGTCTGAGGACTGAGGATTGAGGATTGAGAATTGAGGACTGAGGACTGAAGATTGAAGACTGAGGATTGGGTATTGAGGATTGAAGCCTGACGATTGAGGATGGAGGATTGAGGATTGAGGATTGAGGATTGAGGATTGAGGATTGAGAATGGACTATTGAAGATTGAGTATTGAGTCTTGACGATTGAGGCTCGAGGATTGAGTGTTGTGGATTGAGGACGAGGACTGAGGGTTGAGTATTTATGTTTGAGGTCTGAGGATTGAGGACTGAGGATTGACAATTGAGGATTGAGGATTGAGGATTGAAGATTGAGGATTGGGTTTTGAGAATTGAAGAATGAGGATTGAGGATTGAGGATTGAGGATTGAGGATTGAAGATTGAGTATTGAGAATTGAAGATTGAGGATTGAGGTCTGAGAATTGAGGATTGAGGATTGAAGATTGAGGATTGGGTGTTGAGGATTGAAGAATGAGGATTGAGGATTGAGGATTGTGGATTGAGGATTGAAGATTGAGGATTGGGTATTGAGGAGTGAAGAATGAGGATTGAGGATTGAGGACTGAGGATTGAGCGTTGCAGATTGAGTATTGAGGATTGAAGATTGAGGGTTGAGCTCTGAGAATTGAGGATTGAGGATTGAAGATTGAGGATTGGGTGTTGAGGATTGAAGAATGAGGATTGAGGATTGAGGATTGTGGATTGAGTATTGAAGATTGAGGATTGGGTATTGCGGATTGAACATTGAGGATTGAGGATTGAGGATTGAGGATTGAGGATTGAGGACTTAAGATTGAATATCGATGATTGAGGTTTGATGGTTGTGTATTGAGGACGAGGACTGAGGGTTGAGTATTGATGTTTGAGGTCTGAGGATTGAGGATTGAGGATTGAGAATTGAGGATTGAGGATTGAGGATTGACGATTGAGGATTGAGGACGAGGACTGAGGGTTGAGTATTGATGTTTGAGGTCTGAGGATTGAGGATTGAGGATTGAGAATTGAGGATTGAGGATTGAGGATTGAAGATTGAGGATTGAGGATTGAGGATGAGGGCTGAGGGTTGAGGGTTGAGGTTTGAGGACTGAGGACTGAGGATTGAGGATTGAGTATTGCAGATTGAGTATTGAGGATTGAGGATTGAAGATTGAGGGTTGAGGATTGAGGATAGAAGGTTGAATATTGATGAATGAAGGTTGAGGATTGAGGATTGAGGGTTGTGGATTGAGGACGAGGACTGAGGGTTGAGTATTGATGCCTGAGGTCAGAGGATTGAGGATTGAGGATTGCGAACTGAGGATTGAAGTTTGAGGATTGAAGATTGAGGATTGGGTATTGAGGATTGAAGATTGAGGATTGAGGTTTGAGTATTGAGGATTGAGTATTGAAGACTGAGTATTGAGAATTGAAGATTGAGGATTGAGGATTGAGGATTGAGGATTGAGGATTGAGGATTGAGGATTGAAGATTGAATATTGATGATTGAAGATTGGGGATTGAGGATTGAGGTTTGTGGATTGAGGACGAGGACTGAGGGTTGAATATTGATGTTTCAGGTCTGAGGATTGAGGATTGAGGATTGAGGACTGAGAATTGAGAATTGAGGATTGAGGATTGAGGATTGACGATTGGGTACTGAGGATTGAAGAATAAGGGTTGAGGATTGAGGATTGAGGATTGAGAGTTGAGGATTGAAGATTCAGTATTGAGGATCGAAGATTGAGAGTTGAGGATTGAGGATTGAACATTGAGGAATGAGTGCTGAGGGTTGAGTGGTGAAAATTGATGTTTGTGGATAGAGGTTGGAGGATTGCAGATTGAGTATTGAGTATTGAAAGCTGTGAATTGAGGATATTCTACTGAGGATCGAGGAATACCAACTGATTGTTGAGGACTGAGGGCTGAAGATTGAGGATTCAGGATTGAGGATTCAGAATTGAGGTTTGAGGACTGAGGATTGAGGACTGAAGATTGAGGATTGAGGATTGAGGATTGAAGACTGAGGGTTGGGTATTGAGGATTGAACATTGACAATTGAGGGTTGAGGATTGAGGATTGAGGATTGACGATTGAGGATTGAGGAATGAGGATGAGGGCTGAGTGTTGCGGATTGTGGTTTGAGGTCTGAGGACTGAGGATTGAGGATTGAGAATTGAGGACTGAGGATTGAAGATTGAAGACTGAGGATTGGGTATTGAGGATTGAAGCCTGACGATTGAGGATGGAGGATTGAGGATTGAGGATTGAGGATTGAGGATTGAGGATTGAGAATGGAGGATTGAAGATTGAGTATTGAGTCTTGACGATTGAGGCTCGAGGATTGAGTGTTGTGGATTGAGGACGAGGACTGAGGGTTGAGTATTTATGTTTGAGGTCTGAGGATTGAGGACTGAGGATTGACAATTGAGGATTGAGGATTGAGGATTGAAGATTGAGGATTGGGTGTTGAGGATTGAAGAATGAGGATTGAGGATTGAGGATTGTGGATTGAGGATTGAATATTGAGGATTGGGTATTGCGGATTGAACATTGAGGATTGAGGATTGAGGATTGAGGATTGAGGATTGAGGACTTAAGATTGAATATCGATGATTGAATATTGAGGATTGAGGTTTGATGGTTGTGTATTGAGGACGAGGACTGAGGGTTGAGTATTGATGTTTGAGGTCTGAGGATTGAGGATTGAGGATTGAGAATTGAGGGTTGAGGATTGAGGATTGACGATTGAGGATTGAGGACGAGGACTGAGGGTTGAGTATTGATGTTTGAGGTCTGAGGATTGAGGATTGAGGATTGAGAATTGAGGATTGAGGATTGAGGATTGAAGATTGAGGATTGAGGATTGAGGATGAGGGCTGAGGGTTGAGGGTTGAGGTTTGAGGACTGAGGACTGAGGATTGAGGATTGAGTATTGCAGATTGAGTATTGAGGATTGAGGATTGAAGATTGAGGGTTGAGGATTGAGGATAGAAGGTTGAATATTGATGAATGAAGGTTGAGGATTGAGGATTGAGGGTTGTGGATTGAGGACGAGGACTGAGGGTTGAGTATTGATGCCTGAGGTCAGAGGATTGAGGATTGAGGATTGCGAACTGAGGATTGAAGTTTGAGGATTGAAGATTGAGGATTGGGTATTGAGGATTGAAGATTGAGGATTGAGGTTTGAGTATTGAGGATTGAGTATTGAAGACTGAGTATTGAGAATTGAAGATTGAGGATTGAGGATTGAGGATTGAGGATTGAGGATTGAGGATTGAGGATTGAAGATTGAATATTGATGATTGAAGATTGGGGATTGAGGATTGAGGTTTGTGGATTGAGGACGAGGACTGAGGGTTGAATATTGATGTTTCAGGTCTGAGGATTGAGGATTGAGGATTGAGGACTGAGAATTGAGAATTGAGGATTGAGGATTGAGGATTGAGGATTGAGGATTGAGGATTGAGGATTGACGATTGAGGATTGAGGACGAGGACTGAGGGTTGAGTATTGATGTTTGAGGTCTGAGGATTGAGGATTGAGGATTGAGAATTGAGGATTGAGGATTGAGGATTGAAGATTGAGGATTGAGGATTGAGGATGAGGGCTGAGGGTTGAGGTTTGAGTATTGAGGATTGAGTATTGAAGACTGAGTATTGAGAATTGAAGATTGAGGATTGAGGATTGAGGATTGAGGATTGAGGATTGAGGATTGAGGATTGAAGATTGAATATTGATGATTGAAGATTGGGGATTGAGGATTGAGGTTTGTGGATTGAGGACGAGGACTGAGGGTTGAATATTGATGTTTCAGGTCTGAGGATTGAGGATTGAGGATTGAGGACTGAGAATTGAGAATTGAGGATTGAGGATTGAGGATTGAGGATTGAGGATTGAGGATTGAGGATTGACGATTGAGGATTGAGGACGAGGACTGAGGGTTGAGTATTGATGTTTGAGGTCTGAGGATTGAGGATTGAGGATTGAGAATTGAGGATTGTGGATTGAGGATTGAATATTGAGGATTGGGTATTGCGGACTGAACATTGAGGATTGAGGATTGAGGATTGAGGATTGAGGATTGAGGACTTAAGATTGAATATCGATGATTGAATATTGAGGATTGAGGTTTGATGGTTGTGTATTGAGGACGAGGACTGAGGGTTGAGTATTGATGTTTGAGGTCTGAGGATTGAGGATTGAGGATTGAGAATTGAGGGTTGAGGATTGAGGATTGACGATTGAGGATTGAGGACGAAGACTGAGGGTTGAGTATTGATGTTTGAGGTCTGAGGATTGAGGATTGAGGATTGAGAATTGAGGATTGAGGATTGAGGATTGAAGATTGAGGATTGAGGATTGAGGATGAGGGCTGAGGGTTGAGGGTTGAGGTTTGAGGACTGAGGACTGAGGATTGAGGATTGAGTATTGCAGATTGAGTATTGAGGATTGAGGATTGAAGATTGAGGGTTGAGGATTGAGGATAGAAGGTTGAATATTGATGAATGAAGGTTGAGGATTGAGGATTGAGGGTTGTGGATTGAGGACGAGGACTGAGGGTTGAGTATTGATGCCTGAGGTCAGAGGATTGAGGATTGAGGATTGCGAACTGAGGATTGAAGTTTGAGGATTGAAGATTGAGGATTGGGTATTGAGGATTGAAGATTGAGGATTGAGGTTTGAGTATTGAGGATTGAGTATTGAAGACTGAGTATTGAGAATTGAAGATTGAGGATTGAGGATTGAGGATTGAGGATTGAGGATTGAGGATTGAGGATTGAAGATTGAATATTGATGATTGAAGATTGGGGATTGAGGATTGAGGTTTGTGGATTGAGGACGAGGACTGAGGGTTGAATATTGATGTTTCAGGTCTGAGGATTGAGGATTGAGGATTGAGGACTGAGAATTGAGAATTGAGGATTGAGGATTGAGGATTGAGGATTGGGTACTGAGGATTGAAGAATAAGGGTTGAGGATTGAGGATTGAGGATTGAGAGTTGAGGATTGAAGATTCAGTATTGAGGATCGAAGATTGAGAGTTGAGGATTGAGGATTGAACATTGAGGAATGAGTGCTGAGGGTTGAGTGGTGAAAATTGATGTTTGTGGATACAGGTTGGAGGATTGCAGATTGAGTATTGAGTATTGAAAGCTGTGAATTGAGGATATTCTACTGAGGATCGAGGAATACCAACTGATTGTTGAGGACTGAGGGCTGAAGATTGAGGATTCAGGATTGAGGATTCAGAATTGAGGTTTGAGGACTGAGGATTGAGGACTGAAGATTGAGGATTGAGGATTGAGGATTCAAGACTGAGGGTTGGGTATTGAGGATTGAACATTGAGGATTGAGGGTTGAGGATTGAGGATTGAGGATTGACGATTGAGGATTGAGGAATGAGGATGAGGGCTGAGTGTTGCGGATTGTGGTTTGAGGTCTGAGGACTGAGGATTGAGGATTGAGAATTGAGGACTGAGGATTGAAGATTGAAGACTGAGGATTGGGTATTGAGGATTGAAGCCTGACGATTGAGGATGGAGGATTGAGGATTGAGGATTGAGGATTGAGGATTGAGGATTGAGAATGGAGGATTGAAGATTGAGTATTGAGTCTTGACGATTGAGGCTCGAGGATTGAGTGTTGTGGATTGAGGACGAGGACTGAGGGTTGAGTATTTATGTTTGAGGTCTGAGGATTGAGGACTGAGGATTGACAATTGAGGATTGAGGATTGAGGATTGAAGATTGAGGATTGGGTGTTGAGAATTGAAGAATGAGGATTGAGGATTGAGGATTGAGGATTGAGGATTGAAGATTGAGTATTGAGAATTGAAGGTTGAGGATTGAGGTCTGAGAATTGAGGATTGAGGATTGAAGATTGAGGATTGGGTGTTGAGGATTGAAGAATGAGGATTGAGGATTGAGGATTGTGGATTGAGGATTGAAGATTGAGGATTGGGTATTGAGGATTGAAGAATGAGGATTGAGGATTGAGGACTGAGGATTGAGCGTTGCAGATTGAGTATTGAGGATTGAAGATTGAGGGTTGAGGTCTGAGAATTGAGGATTGAGGATTGAAGATTGAGGATTGGGTGTTGAGGATTGAAGAATGAGGATTGAGGATTGAGGATTGTGGATTGAGGATTGAATATTGAGGATTGGGTATTGCGGATTGAACATTGAGGATTGAGGATTGAGGATTGAGGATTGAGGATTGAGGACTTAAGATTGAATATCGATGATTGAATATTGAGGATTGAGGTTTGATGGTTGTGTATTGAGGACGAGGACTGAGGGTTGAGTATTGATGTTTGAGGTCTGAGGATTGAGGATTGAGGATTGAGAATTGAGGATTGAGGATTGAGGATTGACGATTGAGGATTGAGGACGAGGACTGAGGGTTGAGTATTGATGTTTGAGGTCTGAGGATTGAGGATTGAGGATTGAGAATTGAGGGTTGAGGATTGAGGATTGACGATTGAGGATTGAGGACGAAGACTGAGGGTTGAGTATTGATGTTTGAGGTCTGAGGATTGAGGATTGAGGATTGAGAATTGAGGATTGAGGATTGAGGATTGAAGATTGAGGATTGAGGATTGAGGATGAGGGCTGAGGGTTGAGGGTTGAGGTTTGAGGACTGAGGACTGAGGATTGAGGATTGAGTATTGCAGATTGAGTATTGAGGATTGAGGATTGAAGATTGAGGGTTGAGGATTGAGGATAGAAGGTTGAATATTGATGAATGAAGGTTGAGGATTGAGGATTGAGGGTTGTGGATTGAGGACGAGGACTGAGGGTTGAGTATTGATGCCTGAGGTCAGAGGATTGAGGATTGAGGATTGCGAACTGAGGATTGAAGTTTGAGGATTGAAGATTGAGGATTGGGTATTGAGGATTGAAGATTGAGGATTGAGGTTTGAGTATTGAGGATTGAGTATTGAAGACTGAGTATTGAGAATTGAAGATTGAGGATTGAGGATTGAGGATTGAGGATTGAGGATTGAGGATTGAGGATTGAAGATTGAATATTGATGATTGAAGATTGGGGATTGAGGATTGAGGTTTGTGGATTGAGGACGAGGACTGAGGGTTGAATATTGATGTTTCAGGTCTGAGGATTGAGGATTGAGGATTGAGGACTGAGAATTGAGAATTGAGGATTGAGGATTGAGGATTGAGGATTGGGTACTGAGGATTGAAGAATAAGGGTTGAGGATTGAGGATTGAGGATTGAGAGTTGAGGATTGAAGATTCAGTATTGAGGATCGAAGATTGAGAGTTGAGGATTGAGGATTGAACATTGAGGAATGAGTGCTGAGGGTTGAGTGGTGAAAATTGATGTTTGTGGATACAGGTTGGAGGATTGCAGATTGAGTATTGAGTATTGAAAGCTGTGAATTGAGGATATTCTACTGAGGATCGAGGAATACCAACTGATTGTTGAGGACTGAGGGCTGAAGATTGAGGATTCAGGATTGAGGATTCAGAATTGAGGTTTGAGGACTGAGGATTGAGGACTGAAGATTGAGGATTGAGGATTGAGGATTGAAGACTGAGGGTTGGGTATTGAGGATTGAACATTGAGGATTGAGGGTTGAGGATTGAGGATTGAGGATTGACGATTGAGGATTGAGGAATGAGGATGAGGGCTGAGTGTTGCGGATTGTGGTTTGAGGTCTGAGGACTGAGGATTGAGGATTGAGAATTGAGGACTGAGGATTGAAGATTGAAGACTGAGGATTGGGTATTGAGGATTGAAGCCTGACGATTGAGGATGGAGGATTGAGGATTGAGGATTGAGGATTGAGGATTGAGGATTGAGAATGGAGGATTGAAGATTGAGTATTGAGTCTTGACGATTGAGGCTCGAGGATTGAGTGTTGTGGATTGAGGACGAGGACTGAGGGTTGAGTATTTATGTTTGAGGTCTGAGGATTGAGGACTGAGGATTGACAATTGAGGATTGAGGATTGAGGATTGAAGATTGAGGATTGGGTGTTGAGAATTGAAGAATGAGGATTGAGGATTGAGGATTGAGGATTGAGGATTGAAGATTGAGTATTGAGAATTGAAGGTTGAGGATTGAGGTCTGAGAATTGAGGATTGAGGATTGAAGATTGAGGATTGGGTGTTGAGGATTGAAGAATGAGGATTGAGGATTGAGGATTGTGGATTGAGGATTGAAGATTGAGGATTGGGTATTGAGGATTGAAGAATGAGGATTGAGGATTGAGGACTGAGGATTGAGCGTTGCAGATTGAGTATTGAGGATTGAAGATTGAGGGTTGAGGTCTGAGAATTGAGGATTGAGGATTGAAGATTGAGGATTGGGTGTTGAGGATTGAAGAATGAGGATTGAGGATTGAGGATTGTGGATTGAGGATTGAATATTGAGGATTGGGTATTGCGGATTGAACATTGAGGATTGAGGATTGAGGATTGAGGATTGAGGATTGAGGACTTAAGATTGAATATCGATGATTGAATATTGAGGATTGAGGTTTGATGGTTGTGTATTGAGGACGAGGACTGAGGGTTGAGTATTGATGTTTGAGGTCTGAGGATTGAGGATTGAGGATTGAGAATTGAGGATTGAGGATTGAGGATTGACGATTGAGGATTGAGGACGAGGACTGAGGGTTGAGTATTGATGTTTGAGGTCTGAGGATTGAGGATTGAGGATTGAGAATTGAGGATTGAGGATTGAGGATTGAAGATTGAGGATTGAGGATTGAGGATGAGGGCTGAGGGTTGAGGGTTGAGGTTTGAGGACTGAGGACTGAGGATTGGGAATTGAGAATTGAGGACTGAGGATTGAGGATTGAGGGTTGAGGATTGAGGACGAGGACTGACGGTTGAGGATTGAGGTTTGAGGTTTGAGGATTGAGACTTTAGGATTGAGGATTGAGGATGAGGGCTGAGGGTTGAGGATTGAGGTTTGAGGACTGAGGACTGAGGATTGAGGATTGAGTATTGAGGATTGAGGATTGAGGATTGAAGATTGAGGATTGGGTATTGAGGATTGTAGAATGAGGTTTGAGGATTGAGGATTGAGGATTGAGGATTGAAGATTGAGTACAGAGGATTGAAGACTGACGATTCAGGATTGAGGATTGAGGATTGAGGATTGAGGATTGAGGATTGAAGATCGAGTATTGAGTATTGAAAACTGTGAATTGATGATATTCTATTGAGGATTGAGGATTGACATCTGATTGTTCAGGTCTGAGGTCTGAAGATTGAGGATTCAGGATTGAGGATTCAGGATTGAGGTTTGATGACTGATGATTGAGGATTTTGGATTGAGGCTTGAGGATTGAGGATTGAGGATTGAAGATTGAGGATTGAGGATTGAGGATGAGGGCTGAGGGTTGAGGATTGAGGTTTGAGGTCTGAGGATTGAGGGTTGAGGATTGAGAGTTGAGGATTCAGGGTTGAAGATTGAAGATTGAGGATCGGGTATTGAGGATTGAAGAATGAGGATTGACGAATGACGATTGAGGATTGAGGATTGAAGATTGAGTATTGAGGATTAAAGCCTGACGATTGAGGATTGAGGATTGAGGACTGAGGATTGAGGATGGAGGATTGAAGATTGAGTATTGAGGATTGAAGATTGAGGCTTGAGGATTGAGTATTGAGAATTGAGGACTGATTGTTGAGTATTGAGGACTGAGGATTGAGGATTGAGGATTGAAAATTGAGGATTGGGTATTCAGGATTGAAGAATGAGGATTGAGGATTGAGGATTGAGGATTGAGTATTGCAGATTGAGTATTGAAGATTGAGGATTGAAGATTGAGGGTTGAGGATTGAGGATAGAAGGTTGAATATTGATGAATGAAGATTGAGGATTGGGTATTGAGGATTGAAGATTGAGGATTGAGGTTTGAGTATTGAGGATTGAGTATTGAAGACTAAGTATTGAGAATTGAAGATTGAGGATTGAGGATTGAGGATTGAGGATTGAGGATTGAGGATTGAAGATTGAATATTGATGATTGAAGATTGAGTATTGAGGATTGAGGTTTGTGGATTGAGGACGAAGACTGAGGGTTGAATATTGATGTTTCAGGTCTGAGGAGTGAGGATTGAGGATTGAGGATTGAGAATTGAGGATTGAGGATTGAGGATTGAAGATTGAGGATTGGGTACTGAGGATTGAAGAATAAGGGTTGAGGATTGAGGATTGAGGATTGAGAGTTGAGGATTGAAGATTCAGTATTGAGGATCGAAGATTGAGAGTTGAGGATTGAGGATTGAACATTGAGGAATGAGTGCTGAGGGTTGAGTGGTGAAAATTGATGTTTGTGGATACAAGTTGGAGGATTGCAGATTGAGTATTGAGTATTGAAAGCTGTGAATTGAGGATATTCTACTGATGATTGAGGAATGTCAACTGATTGTTGAGGACTGAGGGCTGAAGATTGAGGATTCAGGATTGAGGATTCAGAATTGAGGTTTGAGGACTGAGGATTGAGGACTGATGATTGAGGATTGAGGATTGAGGATTGAAGACTGAGGGTTGGGTATTGAGGATTGAACATTGAGGATTGAGGGTTGAGGATTGAGGATTGAGGATTGACGATTGAGCATTGAGGAATGAGGATGAGGGCTGAGGGTTGCGGATTGAGGTTTGAGGTCTGAGGACTGAGGATTGAGGATTGAGAATTGAGGACTGAGGATTGAAGATTGAAGACTGAGGATTGGGTATTGAGGATTGAAGCCTGACGATTGAGGATGGAGGATTGAGGATTGAGGGTTGAGGATTGAGTATTGAGGATTGAGAATGGAGGATTGAAGATTGAGTATTGCGTCTTGACGATTGAGGCTCGAGGATTGAGTGTTGTGGATTGAGGACGAGGACTGAGGGTTGAGTATTGATGTTTGAGGTCTGAGGATTGAGGGTTGAGGATTGATAATTGAGGATTGAGTATTGAGGATTGAAGATTGAGGATTGGGTGTTGAGGATTGAAGAATGAGGATTGAGGATTGAGGATTGAGGATTGAAGATTGAGTATTGAGGATTGAAGATTGAGGATTGAGGATTGAGGATTGAGGATTGAGGATTGAGGATTGCGCATAGAAGATTGAGGATTGGGTATTGCGGATTGAAGATTGAGGATTGACAATTGAGGATTGAGGATTTAGGATTGAAGATTGAGTATTGAGGACCCAAGGTTGAGGATTGAGGATTGAGGATTGAGGGTTGAGGAGTGAAGATTGAGGATTGAGGATTGAGGATTGAGGATTGAGGATTGAGGATTGAGGATTGAAGCTTGAACATTGATGATTGAAGATTGAGGGTTGAGGATTGAGGGTTGTGGACTGAGGACGAGGCCTGAGGGTTGAATATTTATGTTTGAGGTCTGAGGATTGAGAATTGACAACTGATTGTTGAGGACTGAGGTCTGAAGATTGAGGATTCAGGATTGAGGATTCAGGTTTGAGGTTTGAGGACTGAGGATTGAGGATTGAGGATTGAGGATTGAGGATTCAGGATTGAGGATTGAAGACTGAGGATTGGGTATTGAGGATTGAAGAATGAGGATTGAGGATTGAGGATTGAGGATTGAGGCTTGAATATTGAGGATTGGGGACTGATTGTTGAGGGTTGAGTGATGAGAATTGATGTTTGTGGATAGAGATTTGAAGATTGCAGGTTGAGTATTGAGTATTGAAAACTGTGAATTCATGATATTCTATTGAGGATTGAGGATTGACCACTGATTGTTCAGGACTGATGGCTGAAGATTGAGGATTCAGGATTGAGGATTCAGGATTGAGGTTTGAGGACTGAGGATTGAGGATTGAGGATTGAGGATTGAGGATTCAGGATTGAGGATTGAGGATTGAAGACTGAGGATTGGGTATTGAGGATTGAACATTGAGGATTGAGGATTGAGGATTGAGGATTGAGGATTGAGTATTGAAGGTTGCATATTGATGAATGAAGATTGAGGATTGAGGATTGAATGTCGTGGATTGAGGACGAGGACTGAGGGTTGAGTATTGATACTTGAGGCCTGAGGATTGAGGATTGAGGATTGAGGATTGAGGATTGAGGATTGAAGATTGAATATTGATGATTGAAGATTGAGGGTTGAGGATTGAGGGTTGTGGACTGAGGACGAGGACTGAGGGTTGAATATTGATGTTTGAGGTCTGATGATTGAGAATTGACAACTGATTGTTGAGGACTGAGGTCTGAAGATTGAGGATTCAGGATTGAGGATTCAGGTTTGAGGTTTGAGGACTGAGGATTGAGGATTGAGCATTGAGGATTGAGGATTGAGGGTTGAGGATTGAGGGCGAGGACTGACGGTTGAGGATTGAGGTTTGAGGTTTGAGGATTGAGAATTTAGGATTGAGGATTGAGGATGAGGGCTGAGGGTTGAGGATTGAGGTTTGAGGACTGAGGACTGAGGATTGAGGATTGAGTATTGAGGATTGAGGATTGAGGATTGAAGATTGAGGATTGGGTATTGAGGATTGTAGAATGAGGTTTGAGGATTGAGGATTGAGGATTGACGATTGAAGATTGAGTACTGAGGATTGAAGACTGACGATTTAGGATTGAGGATTGAGGATTGAGGATTGAGGATTGAGGATTGAAGATCGAGTATTGAGTATTGAAAACTGTGAATTGATGATATTCTATTGAGGATTGAGGATTGACATCTGATTGTTCAGGTCTGAGGTCTGAAGATTGAGGATTCAGGATTGAGGATTCAGGATTGAGGTTTGATGACTGAGGATTGAGGATTTTGGATTGAGGCATGAGGATTGAGGATTGAGGATTGAAGATTGAGGATTGAGGATTGAGGATGAGGGCTGAGGGTTGAGGATTGAGGTTTGAGGTCTGAGGATTGAGGGTTGAGGATTGAGAGTTGAGGATTGAGGGTTGAAGATTGAAGATTGAGGATCGGGTATTGAGGATTGAAGAATGAGGATTGACGAATGACGATTGAGGATTGAGGATTGAAGATTGAGTATTGAGGATTGAAGCCTGACGATTGAGGATTGAGGATTGAGGACTGAGGATTGAGGATGGAGGATTGAAGATTGAGTATTGAGGATCGACGATTGAGGATTGAGGATTGAGGATTGAGGATTGAGGATTGCAGATTGAGTATTGAGGATTGAAGATTGAGGTTTGAGGATTGAGGATTGAGGATTGAGCATTGAGGGTTGCGGATTGAGGATTGAGGATTGAAGATTGAGTATTGACGATTGAAGATTGAGGATTGAGGATTGAGGATTGAGGATTGAAGGTTGAGGATTGCGGACTGAGTGTTGAGCGTTGAGTGATGAGAATTGATGTTTGTGAATAGAGATTTGAAGATTGCAGATTGAGTATTGGGTATTGAAAACTGTGAATTGATGATATTCTATTAAGGATTCAGGATTGACATCTGATTGTTGAGGTCTGAGGTCTGAAGATTGAGGATTCAGAATTGAGGTTTGAGGACTGAGGATTGAGGATTGAGGGTTGATGCTTGAGGATTGAGGATTGAGGGTTGAAGATTGAGGAATGAGGATTGAGGATGAGGGCTCAGGGTCGAGGATTGAGATTTGAGGACTTAGGACTGAGGATTGAGGATTGAGAATTGAGGATTGAGGATTGAGGATTGAAGATTGAGGATTGGGTTTTGAGGATTGAAGAATGAGGATTGAGGAATGAGGATTGAGGATTGAGGATTGAAGATTGAGTATTGAGGATTGAAGACTGACGATTGAGGATTGAGGATTGAGGGTTGAGGATTGAGGACGGAGGATTGAAGATTGAGTATTGAGGATTGAAGATTGAGTATTGAGGATTGAAGATTGAGGTTTGAGGTTTGAGGACTGAGGATTGAGGATTGATTATTGAGGATTGAGGGTTGAGGATTGAGGATTGAGGATTGAAGATTGAGGATTGGGTATTGCGAATTCAACATTGAGGATTGAGGATTGAGGATTGAGGATTGAGGATTGAGGACTGAAGATTGAATATTGATGATTGAAGAATGAGGATTGAGGATTGATTGTTGTGGATTGAGGACGAGGACTGAGGGTTGAGTATTGATGTTTGAGGTCTGAGGATTGAGGATTCAGGATTGAGAACTGAGGATTGAGGATTGAGGATTGAAGATTGAGGATTGTGTATTGAGGATTGAAGATTGAGTATTGAGGATTGAAGATTGAGGTTTGAGGTTTGGGGACTGAGGATTGAGGATTGATTATTGAGGATTGAGGGTTGAGGATTGAGGATTGAGGATTGAGGATTGAGGATTGAGGATTGAAGATTGAGGATTGGGTATTGCGGATTGAACATTGAGGATTGAGGATTGAGGATTGAGGATTGAGGATTGAGGATTGAGGACTGAAGATTGAATATTGATAATTGAAGAATGAGGATTGAGGATTGATTGTTGTGGATTGAGGACGAGGACTGAGGGTTGAGTATTGATGTTTGAGGCCTGAGGATTGAGGATTGAGGATTGAGGATTGAGGATTGAAGATTGAGGATTGTGTATTGAGGATTGAAGAATGAGGATTGGGGATTGAGGATTGAGGATTGAGGATTGAAGACTGAGTATTGATGATTGAAGGTTGAAGATTGAGGATTGGGTATTGAGGATTGAGAATTGAGGATTGATTATTGAAGATTGAGTATTGAGGATTGAAGATTGATGATTGAGGATTGAGTATTGAGGATTGAAGATTGAGTATTGAGGATTGAAGATTGAGGATTGTGGTCTGAGAATTGAGGATTGAGGATTGAAGATTGAGGATTGGGTGTTGAGGATTGAAGAGTGAGGATTGAGGATTGAGGATTGTGGATTGAGGATTGAAGATTGAGGATTGGGTATTGAGGATTGAAGAATGAGGATTGAGGATTGAGGACTGAGGATTGAGGGTTGCAGATTGAGTATTGAGGATTGAAGATTGAGGGTTGAGTTCTGAGAATTGAGGATTGAGGATTGAAGATTGAGGATTGGGTGTTGAGGGTTGAAGAATGAGGATTGAGGATTGAGGTTTGATGACTGAGGATTGAGGATTGAGGATTGAGGCATGAGGATTGAGGATTGAGGATTGAAGATTGAGGATTGAGGATTGAGGATGAGGCCTGAGGATTGGCGACTGAGGATTGAGGATTGAGGATTGAGTGTTGAAGATTGAGGATTGGGGACTGAGTGTTGACGGTTGAATGATGAGAATTGATGTTTGTGGATAGAGATTTGAAGATTGCAGATTGAGTATTGAGTATTGAAAACTGTGAATTGATTATATTCTATTGAGGATTGAGAATTGACAACTGATTGTAGAGGACTGAGTTCCGAAGTTTGAGGATTCAGGGTTGAGGATTCAGGTTTGAGTTTTGAGGACTGAGGATTGAGGATTGAGGATCGAGTATTGAAGTTTGAGGATTGAGGATTGAGTATTGAAGATTGAGGATTGGGTATTGCGGATTGAACATTGAGGATTGAGGATTGAGTATTGAGGATTGAGGATTGAGGACTGAAGATTGAATATTGATGATTGAAGATTGAGGATTGAGGATTGATGGTTGTGGATTCAGGACGAGGACTGAGGGTTGAGTATTGATGTTTGAGGTCTGAGGATTGAGGATTGAGGATTGAGAATTGAGGATTGAGGATTGAGGATTGAAGATTGAGGAATGGGTATTGAGGGTTGAAGAATGAGGATTGAGGATTGACGATTGAGGATTGAAGGCTGAGTATTGAGGATTGGAGATTGGGGATTGAGAATTGAGGATTCAGGATTGAGGATTGAGGATTGAGGATTGAAAACTGAGGATTGAGGATTGAGGATTGAGGATTGAGGATTGAATATTGAGTATTGAGGATTGAAGATTGAGGACTGAGGATTGAGGATTGAGGGTTGAGGATTGAGGACGAGGACTGACGGTTGAGGATTGAGGTTTGAGGTTTGAGGATTGAGAATTTAGGATTGAGGATTGAGGATGAGGGCTGAGGGTTGAGGATTGAGGTTTGAGGACTGAGGACTGAGGATTGAGGATTGAAGAATGAGGATTGAGGATTGAGGACTGAGGATTGAGGGTTGCAGATTGAGTATTGAGGATTGAAGATTGAGGGTTGAGTTCTGAGAATTGAGGATTGAGGATTGAAGATTGAGGATTGGGTGTTGAGGGTTGAAGAATGAGGATTGAGGATTGAGGTTTGATGACTGAGGATTGAGGATTGAGGATTGAGGCATGAGGATTGAGGATTGAGGATTGAAGATTGAGGATTGAGGATTGAGGATGAGGCCTGAGGATTGGCGACTGAGGATTGAGGATTGAGGATTGAGTGTTGAAGATTGAGGATTGGGGACTGAGTGTTGACGGTTGAATGATGAGAATTGATGTTTGTGGATAGAGATTTGAAGATTGCAGATTGAGTATTGAGTATTGAAAACTGTGAATTGATTATATTCTATTGAGGATTGAGAATTGACAACTGATTGTAGAGGACTGAGTTCCGAAGTTTGAGGATTCAGGGTTGAGGATTCAGGTTTGAGTTTTGAGGACTGAGGATTGAGGATTGAGGATCGAGGATTGAAGTTTGAGGATTGAGGATTGAGTATTGAAGATTGAGGATTGGGTATTGCGGATTGAACATTGAGGATTGAGGATTGAGTATTGAGGATTGAGGATTGAGGACTGAAGATTGAATATTGATGATTGAAGATTGAGGATTGAGGATTGATGGTTGTGGATTCAGGACGAGGACTGAGGGTTGAGTATTGATGTTTGAGGTCTGAGGATTGAGGATTGAGGATTGAGAATTGAGGATTGAGGATTGAGGATTGAAGATTGAGGAATGGGTATTGAGGGTTCAAGAATGAGGATTGAGGATTGACGATTGAGGATTGAAGGCTGAGTATTGAGGATTGGAGATTGGGGATTGAGAATTGAGGATTCAGGATTGAGGATTGAGGATTGAGGATTGAAAACTGAGGATTGAGGATTGAGGATTGAGGATTGAGGATTGAATATTGAGTATTGAGGATTGAAGATTGAGGACTGAGGATTGAGGATTGAGGGTTGAGGATTGAGGACGAAGACTGACGGTTGAGGATTGAGGTTTGAGGTTTGAGGATTGAGAATTTAGGATTGAGGATTGAGGATGAGGGCTGAGGGTTGAGGATTGAGGTTTGAGGACTGAGGACTGAGGATTGAGGATTGAGTATTGAGGATTGAGGATTGAGGATTGAAGATTGAGGATTGGGTATTGAGGATTGTAGAATGAGGTTTGAGGATTGAGGATTGAGGATTGACGATTGAAGATTGAGTACTGAGGATTGAAGACTGACGATTTAGGATTGAGGATTGAGGATTGAGGATTGAGGATTGAGGATTGAAGATCGAGTATTGAGTATTGAAAACTGTGAATTGATGATATTCTATTGAGGATTGAGGATTGACATCTGATTGTTCAGGTCTGAGGTCTGAAGATTGAGGATTCAGGATTGAGGATTCAGGATTGAGGTTTGATGACTGAGGATTGAGGATTTTGGATTGAGGCATGAGGATTGAGGATTGAGGATTGAAGATTGAGGATTGAGGATTGAGGATGAGGGCTGAGGGTTGAGGATTGAGGTTTGAGGACTGAGGACTGAGGATTGAGGATTGAGGATTGAGGATTGAAGATCGAGTATTGAGTATTGAAAACTGTGAATTGATGATATTCTATTGAGGATTGAGGATTGACATCTGATTGTTCAGGTCTGAGGTCTGAAGATTGAGGATTCAGGATTGAGGATTGAGCATTGAGGGTTGCGGATTGAGGATTGAGGATTGAAGATTGAGTATTGACGATTGAAGATTGAGGATTGAGGATTGAGGATTGAGGATTGAAGGTTGAGGATTGCGGACTGAGTGTTGAGCGTTGAGTGATGAGAATTGATGTTTGTGAATAGAGATTTGAAGATTGCAGATTGAGTATTGGGTATTGAAAACTGTGAATTGATGATATTCTATTAAGGATTCAGGATTGACATCTGATTGTTGAGGTCTGAGGTCTGAAGATTGAGGATTCAGAATTGAGGTTTGAGGACTGAGGATTGAGGATTGAGGGTTGATGCTTGAGGATTGAGGATTGAGGGTTGAAGATTGAGGAATGAGGATTGAGGATGAGGGCTCAGGGTTGAGGATTGAGATTTGAGGACTTAGGACTGAGGATTGAGGATTGAGAATTGAGGATTGAGGATTGAGGATTGAAGATTGAGGATTGGGTTTTGAGGATTGAAGAATGAGGATTGAGGAATGAGGATTGAGGATTGAGGATTGAAGATTGAGTATTGAGGATTGAAGACTGACGATTGAGGATTGAGGATTGAGGGTTGAGGATTGAGGACGGAGGATTGAAGATTGAGTATTGAGGATTGAAGATTGAGTATTGAGGATTGAAGATTGAGGTTTGAGGTTTGAGGACTGAGGATTGAGGATTGATTATTGAGGATTGAGGGTTGAGGATTGAGGATTGAGGATTGAAGATTGAGGATTGGGTATTGCGAATTCAACATTGAGGATTGAGGATTGAGGATTGAGGATTGAGGATTGAGGATTGAGGACTGAAGATTGAATATTGATTATTGAAGAATGAGGATTGAGGATTGATTGTTGTGGATTGAGGACGAGGACTGGGGGTTGAGTATTGATGTTTGAGGTCTGAGGATTGAGGATTCAGGATTGAGAATTGAGGATTGAGGATTGAGGATTGAAGATTGAGGATTGTGTATTGAGGATTGAAGATTGAGTATTGAGGATTGAAGATTGAGGATTGAGGATTGAGGATGAGGGCTGAGGGTTGAGGATTGAGGTTTGAGGTCTGAGGATTGAGGGTTGAGGATTGAGAGTTGAGGATTGAGGGTTGAAGATTGAAGATTGAGGATCGGGTATTGAGGATTGAAGAATGAGGATTGACGAATGACGATTGAGGGTTGAGGATTGAAGATTGAGTATTGAGGATTGAAGCCTGACGATTGAGGATTGAGGATTGAGGACTGAGGATTGAGGATGGAGGATTGAAGATTGAGTATTGAGGATTGAAGATTGAGGATTGAGGATTGAGGATTGAGGATTGAGGGTTGCGTGTTGAGGTTTGAGTATCGAATCCTGAGAATTCAGGATATTCTATTGAGTATTGAGAATGGAGGATTGAAGATTGAGTATTGAGGATTGAAGATTGAGGATTGAGGATTGAGGATTGGGGATTGAGGATTGAGGATTGAAGATTGAGGGTTGGGGATTGAGGATCGACGATTGAGGATTGAGGATTGAGGATTGAGGATTGAGGATGAGGGCTGAGGGTTGAGGGTTGAGGTTTGAGGACTGAGGACAGAGGATTGAGGATTGAGAATTCAGGATTGACGATTGAGGATTGAAGATTGAGGATTGGTTATTCAGGATTGAAGAATGAGGATTGAGGATTGAGGATTGAGGATTGAGGATTGCAGATTGAGTATTGAGGATTGAAGATTGAGGGTTGAGGATTGAGGATTGAGGATTGAGCATTGAAGATTGAGGATTGAGGATTGAGGATTGAAGATTGAGTATTGAGGGTTGAAGATTGAGGCTTGAGGATTGAGTATTGAGACTTGAGGACTGATTGTTGAGTATTGAGGACTGAGGATTGAGGATTCAGGATTGAAAATTGAGGATTGGATTTTCAGGATTGAAGAATGAGGATTGAGGATTGAGGATTGAGGATTGAGTATTGCAGATTGAGTATTGAAGATTGAGGATTGAAGATTGAGGGTTGAGGATTGAGGATAGAAGGTTGAATATTGATGAATGAAGGTTGAGGATTGAGGATTGAGGGTTGTGGATTGAGGACGAGGCCTGAAGGTTGAGAATTGATGCCTGAGGTCAGAGGATTGAGGATTGAGGATTGCGAACTGAGGATTGATGTTTGAGGATTGAAGATTGAGGATTGGGTATTGAGGATTGAAGATTGAGGATTGAGGTTTGAGTATTGAGGATTGAGTATTGAAGACTAAGTATTGAGAATTGAAGATTGAGGATTGAGGATTGAGGATTGAGGATCGAGGATTGAGGATTGAAGATTGAATATTGATGATTGTAGATTGAGTATTGAGGATTGAGGTTTGTGGATTGAGGACGAGGACTGAGGGTTGAATATTGATGTTTCAGGTCTGAGGATTGAGGATTGAGGATTGAGGATTGAGAATTGAGGATTGAGGATTGAGGATTGAAGATTGAGGATTGAAGATTGAGGATTGGGTACTGAAGATTGAAGAATAAGGGTTGAGGATTGAGTATTGAGGATTGAGAGTTGAGGATTGAAGATTCAGTATTGAGGATCGAAGATTGAGAGTTGAGGATTGAGGATTGAACATTGAGGAATGAGTGCTGAGGGTTGAGTGGTGAAAATTGACGTTTTTGGATACAGATTGGAGGATTGCAGATTGAGTATTGAGTATTGAAAGCTGTGAATTGAGGATATTCTACTGATGATTGAGGAATGTCAACTGATTGTTGAGGACTGAGGGCTGAAGATTGAGGATTCAGGATTGAGGATTCAGAATTGAGGTTTGAGGACTGAGGATTGAGGACTGAAGATTGAGGATTGAGGATTGAGGATTGAAGACTGAAGGTTGGGTATTGAGGATTGAACATTGAGGATTGAGGGTTGAGGATTGAGGATTGAGGATTGACGATTGAGGATTGAGGAATGAGGATGAGGGCTGAGGGTTGCGGATTGTGGTTTGAGGTCTGAGGACTGAGGATTGAGGATTGAGAATTGAGGACTGAGGATTGAAGATTGAAGACTGAGGATTGGGTATTGAGGATTGAAGCCTGTCGATTGAGGATGGAGTATTGAGGATTGAGGATTGAGGATTGAGGATTGAGGATTGAGAATGGAGGATTGAAGGTTGAGTATTGAGTCTTGACGATTGAGGCTCGAGGATTGAGTGTTGTGGATTGAGGACGAGGACTGAGGGTTGAGTATTTATGTTTGAGGTCTGAGGATTGAGGACTGAGGATTGAAAATTGAGGATTGAGGATTGAGGATTGAAGATTGAGGATTGGGTGTTGAGAATTGAAGAATCAGGATTGAGGATTGAGGATTGAGGATTGAAGATTGAGGATTGTGTATTGAGGATTGAAGAATGAGGATTGAGGATTGAGGATTGAGGATTGAGGATTGAAGACTGAGTATTGATGATTGAAGATTGAGGATTGAGGATTGGGTATTGAGGATTGAGAATTGAGGATTGATTATTGAAGATTGAGTATTGAAGATTGAAGATTGGGGATTGAGGATTGAGGATTGAAGATAGAGGATTGGGTGTTGAGGATTGAAGAATGAGGATTGAGGATTGAGGATTGTGGATTGAGGATTGAAGATTGAGGATTGGGTATTGAGGATTGAAGAATGAGGATTGAGGATTGAGGACTGAGTATTGAGGGTTGCAGATTGAGTATTGAGGATTGAAGATTGAGGGTTGAGTTCTGAGAATTGAGGATTGAGGATTGAAGATTGAGGATTGGGTGTTGAGGGTTGAAGAATGAGGATTGAGGATTGAGGTTTGATGACTGAGGATTGAGGATTGAGGATTGAGGCATGAGGATTGAGGATTGAGGATTGAAGTTAGAGGATTGAGGATTGAGGATTGAAGATTGAGGATTGGGTATTGCGGATTGAACATTGAGGATTGAGGATTGAGTATTGAGGATTGAGGATTGAGGACTGAAGATTGAATATTGATGATTGAAGATTGAGGATTGAGGATAGATGGTTGTGGATTGAGGAATGAGGATTGAAGATTGAGGATTGGGGATTGAGGATCGACGATTGAGGATTGAGTATTGAGGATTGAGAATTGAGGATTGATTATTGAAGATTGAGTATTGAGGATTGAAGATTGAGGATTGAGGATTGAGGATTGAGGATTGAGGATGAGGGCTGAGGGTTGAGGGTTGAGGTTTGAGGACTGAGGACAGAGGATTGAGGATTGAGAATTGAGGATTGAGGATTGAGGATTGAAGATTGAGGATTGGTTATTCAGGATTGAAGAATGAGGATTGAGGATTGAGGATTGAGGATTGAGGATTGCAGATTGAGTATTGAGGATTGAAGATTGAGGGCTGTGGATTGAGGATTGAGGATTGAGCATTGAAGATTGAGGATTGAGGATTGAGGATTGAAGATTGAGTATTGAGGATTGAAGATTGAGGCTTGAGGATTGAGTATTGAGTATTGAGGACTGATTGTTGAGTATTGAGGACTGAGGATTGAGGATTCAGGATTGAAAATTGAGGATTGGATTTTCAGGATTGAAGAATGAGGATTGAGGATTGAGGATTGAGGATTGAGTATTGCAGATTGAGTATTGAAGATTGAGGATTGAAGATTGAGGGTTGAGGATTGAGGATAGAAGGTTGAATATTGATGAATGAAGGTTGAGGATTGAGGATTGAGGGTTGTGGACTGAGGACGAGGACTGAGGGTTGAGAATTGATGCCTGAGGTCAGAGGATTGAGGATTGAGGATTGCGAACTGAGGATTGTTGTTTGGGGATTGAAGATTGAGGATTGGGTATTGAGGATTGATGATTGAGGATTGAGCTTTGAGTATTGAGGATTGAGTATTGAAGACTAAGTATTGAGAATTGAAGATTGAGGATTGAGGATTGAGGATTGAGGATCGAGGATTGAGGATTGAAGATTGAATATTGATGATTGAAGATTGAGTATTGAGGATTGAGGTTTGTGGATTGAGGACGAGGACTGAGGGTTGAATATTGATGTTTCAGGTCTGAGGATTGAGGATTGAGGATTGAGGATTGAGAATTGAGGATTGAGGATTGAGGATTGAAGATTGAGGATTGGGTACTGAGGATTGAAGAATAAGGGTTGAGGATTGAGTATTGAGGATTGAGAGTTGGGGATTGAAGATTCGGTATTGAGGATCGAAGATTGAGAGTTGAGGATTGAGGATTGAACATTGAGGAATGAGTGCTGAGGGTTGAGTGGTGAAAATTGATGTTTTTGGATACAGATTGGAGGATTGCAGATTGAGTATTGAGTATTGAAAGCTGTGAATTGAGGATATTCTACTGATGATTGAGGAATGTCAACAGATTGTTGAGGGCTGAGGGCTGAAGATTGAGGATTCAGGATTGAGGATTCAGAATTGAGGTTTGAGGACTGAGGATTGAGGACTGAAGATTGAGGATTGAGGATTGAGGATTGAAGACTGAAGGTTGGGTATTGAGGATTGAACATTGAGGATTGAGGGTTGAAGATTGAGTATTGAGGATTGAGGTTTGTGGATTGAGGACGAGGACTGAGGGTTGAATATTGATGTTTCAGGTCTGAGGATTGAGGATTGGGGATTGAGGATTGAGGATTGAGGGTTGAGGATTGAGGATTGCAGATTGAGTATTGAGGATTGAAGATTGAGGGTTGAGGATTGAGGATTGAGGATTGAGCATTGAAGATTGAGGATTGAGGATTGAGGATTGAAGATTGAGTATTGAGGATTGAAGATTGAGGCTTGAGGATTGAGTATTGAGAATTGAGGACTGATTGTTGAGTATTGAGGACTGAGGATAGAGGATTGAGGATTGAAGATTGAGGATTGGATATTCAGGATTGAAGAATGAGGATTGAGGATTGAGGATTGAGGATTGAGTATTGCAGATTGAGTATTGAAGATTGAGGATTGAAGTTTGAGGGTTGAGGATTGAGGATAGAAGGTTGAATATTGATGAATGAAGGTTGAGGATTGAGGATTGAGGGTTGTGGATTGAGGACGAGGACTGGGGGTTGAGAATTGATGCCTGAGGTCAGAGGATTGAGGATTGAGGATTGCGAACTGAGGATTGATGTTTGAGGATTGAAGATTCAGGATTGGGTATTGAGGATTGAAGATTGAGGATTGAGGTTTGAGTATTGAGGATTGAGTATTGAAGACTAAGTATTGAGAATTGAAGATTGAGGATTGAGGATTGAGGATTGAGGATTGAGGATCGAGGATTGAGGATTGAGGATTGAATATTGATGATTAAAGATTGAGTATTGAGGATTGAGGTTTGTGGGTTGAGGACGAGGACTGAGGGTTGAATATTGATGTTTCAGGTCTGAGGATTGAGGATTGAGGATTGAGGATTGAGGATTGAGGATTGAATATTGACGATTGAGTATTGAGGAATGAGGATGAGGGCTGAGGGTTGCGGATTGAGGTTTGACGTCTGAGGACTGAGGATTGAGGATTGAGAATTGAGGACTGAGGATTGAAGATTGAAGACTGAGGATTGGGTATTGAGGATTGAAGCCTGACGATTGAGGATGGAGGATTGAGGATTGAGGATTGAGGATTGAGTATTGAGGATTGAGAATGGAGGATTGAAGATTGAGTGTTGAGTCTTGACGATTGAGGCTCGAGGATTGAGTGTTGTGGATTGAGGACGAGGACTGAGGGTTGAGTATTGATGTTTGAGGTCTGAGGATTGAGGACTGAGGATTGACAATTGAGGATTGAGGATTGAGGATTGAAGATTGAGGATTGGGTGTTGAGAATTGAAGAATGAGGATTGAGGATTGAGGATTGTGGATTGAGGATTGAGAATTGAGGATTGGGTATTGAGGATTGAAGAATGAGGATTGAGGATTGAGGACTGAGAATTGAGGGTTGCAGATTGAGTATTGAGGATTGAAGATTGAGGGTTGTGGTCTGAGAATTGAGGTTTGAGGATTGAAGATTGAGGATTGGGTGTTGAGGATTGAAGAATGAGGATTGAGGATTGAGGATTGTGGATTGAGGATTGAAGATTGAGGATTGGGTATTGCGGATTGAACATTGAGGATTGAGGATTGAGGATTGAGGATTGAGGATTGAGGATTTAGGACTGAAGATCGAATATCGATGATTGAAGATTGAGGATTGAGGTTTGATGGTTGTGGACTGAGGACGAGGACTGAGGGTTGAGTATTGATGTTTGAGGTCTGAGGATTGAGGATTGAGGATTGAGAATTGAGGATTGAGGATTGAGGATTGAAGATTGAGGATTGAGGATTGAGGATGAGGGCTGAGAGTTGAGGATTGAGGACGGAGGATTGAAGATTGAGTATTGAGGATTGAAGATTGAGGTTTGAGGTTTGAGGACTGAGGATTGACGATTGAGTATTGAGGATTGCGGATTGAGGATTGAGGATTGAGGATTGAGGATTGAAGATTGAGGATTGGGTATTGCGGATTGAACATTGAACATTGAGGATTGAGGATTGAGGATTGAGGATTGAGGATTGAGGATTGAGGATGAGGGCTGAGGGTTGAGGGTTGAGGTTTGAGGACTGAGGACAGAGGATTGAGGATTGAGAATTGAGGATTGAGGATTGAGGATTGAAGATTGAGGATTGGTTATTCAGGATTGAAGAATGAGGATTGAGGATTGAGGATTGAGGATTGAGGATTGCAGATTGAGTATTGAGGATTGAAGATTGAGGGCTGTGGATTGAGGATTGAGGATTGAGCATTGAAGATTGAGGATTGAGGATTGAGGATTGAAGATTGAGTATTGAGGATTGAAGATTGAGGCTTGAGGATTGAGTATTGAGAATTGAGGACTGATTGTTGAGTATTGAGGACTGAGGATTGAGGATTCAGGATTGAAAATTGAGGATTGGATTTTCAGGATTGAAGAATGAGGATTGAGGATTGAGGATTGAGGATTGAGTATTGCAGATTGAGTATTGAAGATTGAGGATTGAAGATTGAGGGTTGAGGATTGAGGATAGAAAGTTGAATATTGATGAATGAAGGTTGAGGATTGAGGATTGAGGGTTGTGGATTGAGGACGAGGACTGAGGGTTGAGAATTGATGCCTGAGGTCAGAGGATTGAGGATTGAGGATTGCGAACTGAGGATTGATGTTTGGGGATTGAAGATTGAGGATTGGGTATTGAGGATTGAAGATTGAGGATTGAGCTTTGAGTATTGAGGATTGAGTATTGAAGACTAAGTATTGAGAATTGAAGATTGAGGATTGAGGATTGAGGATTGAGGATCGAGGATTGAGGATTGAAGATTGAATATTGATGATTGAAGATTGAGTATTGAGGATTGAGGTTTGTGGATTGAGGACGAGGACTGAGGGTTGAATATTGATGTTTCAGGTCTGAGGATTGAGGATTGAGGATTGAGGATTGAGGATTGAGGATTGAGGATTGAGGATTGCAGATTGAGTATTGAGGATTGAAGATTGAGGGTTGAGGATTGAGGATTGAGGATTGAGCATTGAAGATTGAGGATTGAGGACTGAGGATTGAAGATTGAGTATTGAGGATTGAAGATTGAGGCTTGAGGATTGAGTATTGAGAATTGAGGACTGATTGTTGAGTATTGAGGACTGAGGATAGAGGATTGAGGATTGAAGATTGAGGATTGGATATTCAGGATTGAAGAATGAGGATTGAGGATTGAGGATTGAGGATTGAGTATTGCAGATTGAGTATTGAAGATTGAGGATTGAAGATTGAGGGTTGAGGATTGAGGATAGAAGGTTGAATATTGATGAATGAAGGTTGAGGATTGAGGATTGAGGGTTGTGGATTGAGGACGAGGACTGGGGGTTGAGAATTGATGCCTGAGGTCAGAGGATTGAGGATTGAGGATTGCGAACTGAGGATTGATGTTTGAGGATTGAAGATTCAGGATTGGGTATTGAGGATTGAAGATTGAAGATTGAGGATTGAGGTTTGAGTATTGAGGATTGAGTATTGAAGACTAAGTATTGAGAATTGAAGATTGAGGATTGAGGATTGAGGATTGAGGATTGAGGATTGAGGATCGAGGATTGAGGATTGAGGATTGAATATTGATGATTGAAGATTGAGTATTGAGGATTGAGGTTTGTGGGTTGAGGACGAGGACTGAGGGTTGAATATTGATGTTTCAGGTCTGAGGATTGAGGATTGAGGATTGAGGATTGAGGATTGAGGATTGAATATTGACGATTGAGTATTGAGGAATGAGGATGAGGGCTGAGGGTTGCGGATTGAGGTTTGAGGTCTGAGGACTGAGGATTGAGGATTGAGAATTGAGGACTGAGGATTGAAGATTGAAGACTGAGGATTGGGTATTGAGGATTGAAGCCTGACGATTGAGGATGGAGGATTGAGGATTGAGGATTGAGGATTGAGTATTGAGGATTGAGAATGGAGGATTGAAGATTGAGTGTTGAGTCTTGACGATTGAGGCTCGAGGATTGAGTGTTGTGGATTGAGGACGAGGACTGACGGTTGAGTATTGATGTTTGAGGTCTGAGGATTGAGGACTGAGGATTGACAATTGAGGATTGAGGATTGAGGATTGAAGATTGAGGATTGGGTGTTGAGAATTGAAGAATGAGGATTGAGGATTGAGGATTGTGGATTGAGGATTGAGAATTGAGGATTGGGTATTGAGGACTGAAGAATGAGGATTGAGGATTGAGGACTGAGAATTGAGGGTTGCAGATTGAGTATTGAGGATTGAAGATTGAGGGTTGTGGTCTGAGAATTGAGGTTTGAGGATTGAAGATTGAGGATTGGGTGTTGAGGATTGAAGAATGAGGATTGAGGATTGAGGATTGTGGATTGAGGATTGAAGATTGAGGATTGGGTATTGCGGATTGAACATTGAGGATTGAGGATTGAGGATTGAGGATTGAGGATTGAGGATTTAGGACTGAAGATCGAATATCGATGATTGAAGATTGAGGATTGAGGTTTGATGGTTGTGGACTGAGGACGAGGACTGAGGGTTGAGTATTGATGTTTGAGGTCTGAGGATTGAGGATTGAGGATTGAGAATTGAGGATTGAGGATTGAGGATTGAAGATTAAGGATTGAGGATTGAGGATGAGGGCTGAGAGTTGAGGATTGAGGACGGAGGATTGAAGATTGAGTATTGAGGATTGAAGATTGAGGTTTGAGGTTTGAGGACTGAGGATTGACGATTGAGTATTGAGGATTGCGGATTGAGGATTGAGGATTGAGGATTGAGGATTGAAGATTGAGGATTGGGTATTGCGGATTGAACATTGAACATTGAGGATTGAGGATTGAGGATTGAGGATTGAGGATTGAGGATTGAGGACTGAAGATTGAATATTGATAATTGAAGAATGAGGATTGAGGATTGATTGTTGTGGATTGAGGACGAGGACTGAGGGTTGAGTATTGATGTTTGAGGCCTGAGGATTGAGGATTGAGTATTGAGGATTGAGGATTGAAGATTGAGGATTGTGTATTGAGGATTGAAGAATGAGGATTGAGGATTGAGGATTGAGGATTGAGGATTGAAGACTGAGTATTGATGATTGAAGATTGAGGATTGAGGATTGGGTATTGAGGATTGAGAATTGAGGATTGATTATTGAAGATTGAGTATTGAAGATTGAAGATTGGGGATTGAGGATTGAGTATTGAGGATTGAAGATTGAGTATTGAGGATTGAAGATTGAGGATTGAGGTCTGAGAATTGAGGATTGAGGATTGAAGATAGAGGATTGGGTGTTGAGGATTGAAGAATGAGGATTGAGGATTGAGGATTGTGGATTGAGAATTGAAGATTGAGGATTGGGTATTGAGGATTGAAGAATGAGGATTGAGGATTGAGGACTGAGGATTGAGGGTTGCAGATTGAGTATTGAGGATTGAAGATTGAGTGTTGAGTTCTGAGAATTGAGGATAGAGGATTGAAGATTGAGGATTGGGTGTTGAGGGTTGAAGAATGAGGATTGAGGATTGAGGTTTGATGACTGAGGATTGAGGATTGAGGATTGAGGCATGAGGATTGAGGATTGAGGATTGAAGTTTGAGGATTGAGGATTGAGGATTGAAGATTGATGATTGGGTATTGCGGATTGAACATTGAGGATTGAGGATTGAGTATTGAGGATTGAGGATTGAGGACTGAAGATTGAATATTGATGATTGAAGATTCAGGATTGAGGATTGATGGTTGTGGATTGAGGAATGAGGATTGAAGATTGAGGATTGGGGATTGAGGATCGACGATTGAGGATTGAGTATTGATGATTGAGAATTGAGGATTGATTATTGAAGATTGAGTATTGAGGATTGAAGATTGAGGATTGAGGATTGAGTATTGAGGATTGAGGATGAGGGCTGATGGTTGAGGGTTGAGGTCTGAGGACTGAGGACAGAGGATTGAGGATTGAGAATTGAGGATTGAGGATTGAGGATTGAAGATTGAGTATTGGTTATTCAGGATTGAAGAGTGAGGATTGAGGATTGAGGATTGAGGATTGAGGATTGCAGATTGAGTATTGAGGATTGAAGATTGAGGGTTGAGGATTGAGGATTGAGGATTGAGCATTGAAGATTGAGGATTGAGGATTGAGGATTGAAGATTGAGTATTGAGGATTGAAGATTGAGGCTTGAGGATTGAGTATTGAGAATTGAGGACTGATTGTTGAGTATTGAGGACTGAGGATTGAGGATTGAGGATTGAAAATTGAGGATTGGGTATTCAGGATTGAAGAATGAGGATTGCGGATTGAGGATTGAGGATTGAGTATTGCAGATTGAGTATTGAGGATTGAGGATTGAAGATTGAGGGTTGAGGATTGAGGATATAAGGTTGAATATTGATGAATGAAGGTTGAGGATTGAGGATTGAGGGTTGTGGATTGAGGACGAGGACTGAGGGTTGAGTATTGATGCCTGAGGTCAGAGGATTGAGGATTGGGGATTGCGAACTGAGGATTGAAGTTTGAGGATTGAAGATTGAGGATTGGGTATTGAGGATTGAAGATTGAGGATTGAGGTTTGAGTATTGAGGATTGAGTATTGAAGACTGAGTATTGAGAATTGAAGATTGAGGATTGAGGATTGAGGATTGAGGATTGAGGATTGAGGATTGAAGATTGAATATTGATGATTGAAGATTGGGGATTGAGGATTGAGGTTTCTGGATTGAGGACAAGGACTGAGGGTTGAATATTGATGTTTCAGGTCTGAGGATTGAGGATTGAGGATTGAGGACAGAGAATTGAGGATTGAGGATTGAGGATTGAAGATTGAGGATTGGGTACTGAGGATTGAAGAATAAGGGTTGGAGGATTGCAGATTGAGTATTGAGTATTGAAAGCTGTGAATTGAGGGTATTCTACTGAGGATCGAGGAATATCAACTGATTGTTGAGGACTGAGGGCTGAAGATTGCGGATTCAGGATTGAGGATTCAGAATTGAGGTTTGAGGACTGAGGATTGAGGCCTGAAGATTGAGGATTGAGGATTGAGGATTGAAGACTGAGGGTTGGGTATTGAGGATTGAACATTGAGGATTGAGGGTTGAGGATTGAGGATTGAGGATTGACGATTGAGGATTGAGGAATGAGGATGAGGGCTGAGGGTTGCGGATTGTGGTTTGAGGTCTGAGGACTGAGGATTGAGGATTGAGAATTGAGGACTGAGGATTGAAGATTGAAGACTGAGGATTGGGTATTGAGGATTGAAGCCTGACGATTGAGGATGGAGGATTGAGGATTGAGGATTGAGGATTGAGGATTGAGGATTGAGAATGGAGGATTGAAGATTGAGTATTGAGTCTTGACGATTGAGGCTCGAGGATTGAGTGTTGTGGATTGAGGACGAGGACTGAGGGTTGAGTATTTATGTTTGAGGTCTGAGGATTGAGGACTGAGGATTGAAAATTGAGGATTGAGGATTGAGGATTGAAGATTGAGGATTGGGTGTTGAGAATTGAAGAATGAGGATTGAGGATTGAGGATTGAGGATTGAGGATTGAAGATTGAGTATTGAGAATTGAAGATTGAGGATTGAGGTCTGAGAATTGAGGATTGAGGATTGAAGATTGAGGATTGGGTGTTGAGGATTGAAGAATGAGG
Organism: Calliopsis andreniformis; assembly: GCF_051401765.1. Taxonomy (NCBI): domain Eukaryota; kingdom Metazoa; phylum Arthropoda; class Insecta; order Hymenoptera; family Andrenidae; genus Calliopsis; species Calliopsis andreniformis. Next base: position 1,081,011 of record NW_027480532.1, on the reverse strand, counting down.
ATTGAGGATTGAGGATTGTGGATTGAGGATTGAAGATTGAGGATTGGGTATTGAGGATTGAAGAATGAGGATTGAGGATTGAGGACTGAGGATTGAGCGTTGCAGATTGAGTATTGAGGATTGAAGATTGAGGGTTGAGGTCTGAGAATTGAGGATTGAGGATTGAAGATTGAGGATTGGGTGTTGAGGATTGAAGAATGAGGATTGAGGATTGAGGATTGTGGATTGAGGATTGAGGATTGAGGATTGGGTATTGAGGATTGAGGATTGAGGATTGAGGATTGAGGATTGAGGATTGAGGATTGAGGACTGAAGATTGAATATCGATGATTGAATATCGAGGATTGAGGTTTGATGGTTGTGTATTGAGGACGAGGACTGAGGGTTGAGTATTGATGTTTGAGGTCTGAGGATTGAGGATTGAGGATTGAGAATTGAGGATTGAGGATTGAGGATTGAAGATTGAGGATTGAGGACGAGGACTGAGGGTTGAGTATTGATGTTTGAGGTCTGAGGATTGAGGATTGAGGATTGAGAATTGAGGATTGAGGATTGAGGATTGAAGACTGACGATTCAGGATTGAGGATTGAGGATTGAGAATTGAGGATTGAGGATTGAAGATCGAGTATTGAGTATTGAAAACTGTGAATTGATGATATTCTATTGAGGATTGAGGATTGACATCTGATTGTTCAGGTCTGAGGTCTGAAGATTGAGGATTCAGGATTGAGGATTCAGGATTGAGGTTTGATGACTGAGAATTGAGGATTTTGGATTGAGGCATGATGATTGAGGATTGAGGATTGAAGATTGAGGATTGAGGATTGAGGATGAGGGCTGAGGGTTGAGGATTGAGGTTTGAGGTCTGGGGATTGAGGGTTGAGGATTGAGAGTTGAGGATTGAGGGTTGAAGATTGAAGATTGAGGATCGGGTATTGAGGATTGAAGAATGAGGATTGACGAATGACGATTGAGGATTGAGGATTGAAGATTGAGTATTGAGGATTGAAGCCTGACGATTGAGGATTGAGGATTGAGGACTGAGGATTGAGGATGGAGGATTGAAGATTGAGTATTGAGGATTGAAGATTGAGGATTGAGGATTGAGGATTGAGGATTGAGGGTTGCGTGTTGAGGTTTGAGTATCGAATCCTGAGAATTCAGGAGATTCTATTGAGTATTGAGAATGGAGGATTGAAGATTGAGTATTGAGGATTGAAGATTGAGGATTGAGGATTGAGGATTGAGGATTGAGGATGAGGGCTGAGGGTTGAGGGTTGAGGTTTGAGGACTGAGGACAGAGGATTGAGGATTGAGAATTGAGGATTGAGGATTGAGGATTGAAGATTGAGGATTGGTTATTCAGGATTGAAGAATGAGGATTGACGAATGACGATTGAGGATTGAGGATTGAAGATTGAGTATTGAGGATTGAAGCCTGACGATTGAGGATTGAGGATTGAGGACTGAGGATTGAGGATGGAGGATTGAAGATTGAGTATTGAGGATTGAAGATTGAGGATTGAGGATTGAGGATTGAGGATTGAGGGTTGCGTGTTGAGGTTTGAGTATCGAATCCTGAGAATTCAGGAGATTCTATTGAGTATTGAGAATGGAGGATTGAAGATTGAGTATTGAGGATTGAAGATTGAGGATTGAGGATTGAGGATTGAGGATTGAGGATGAGGGCTGAGGGTTGAGGGTTGAGGTTTGAGGACTGAGGACAGAGGATTGAGGATTGAGAATTGAGGATTGAGGATTGAGGATTGAAGATTGAGGATTGGTTATTCAGGATTGAAGAATGAGGATTGAGGATTGAGGATTGAGGATTGAGGATTGCAGATTGAGTATTGAGGATTGAAGATTGAGGGTTGAGGATTGAGGATTGAGGATTGAGCATTGAAGATTGAGGATTGAGGATTGAGGATTGAAGATTGAGTATTGAGGATTGAAGATTGAGGCTTGAGGATTGAGTATTGAGAATTGAGGACTGATTGTTGAGTATTGAGGACTGAGGATTGAGGATTCAGGATTGAAAATTGAGGATTGGATTTTCAGGTTTGAAGAATGAGGATTGAGGATTGAGGATTGAGGATTGAGTATTGCAGATTGAGTATTGAAGATTGAGGATTGAAGATTGAGGGTTGAGGATTGAGGATAGAAGGTTGAATATTGATGAATGAAGGTTGAGGATTGAGGATTGAGGGTTGTGGATTGAGGACGAGGACTGAGGGTTGAGAATTGATGCCTGAGGTCAGAGGATTGAGGATTGAGGATTGCGAACTGAGGATTGATGTTTGGGGACTGAAGATTGAGGATTGGGTATTGAGGATTGAAGATTGAGGATTGAGCTTTGAGTATTGAGGATTGAGTATTGAAGACTAAGTATTGAGAATTGAAGATTGAGGATTGAGGATTGAGGATTGAGGATCGAGGATTGAGGATTGAAGATTGAATATTGATGATTGAAGATTGAGTATTGAGGATTGAGGTTTGTGGATTGAGGACGAGGACTGAGGGTTGAATATTGATGTTTCAGGTCTGAGGATTGAGGATTGATGATTGAGGATTGAGAATTGAGGATTGAGGATTGAGGATTGAAGATTGAGGATTGGGTACTGAGGATTGAAGAATAAGGGTTGAGGATTGAGTATTGAGGATTGAGAGTTGAGGAGTGAAGATTCAGTATTGAGGATCGAAGATTGAGAGTTGAGGATTGAGGATTGAACATTGAGGAATGAGTGCTGAGGGTTGAGTGGCGAAAATTGATGTTTTTGGATACAGATTGGAGGATTGCAGATTGAGTATTGAGTATTGAAAGCTGTGAATTGAGGATATTCTACTGATGATTGAGGAATGTCAACTGATTGTTGAGGACTGAGGGCTGAAGATTGAGGATTCAGGATTGAGGATTCAGAATTGAGGTTTGAGGACTGAGGATTGAGGACTGAAGATTGAGGATTGAGGATTGAGGATTGAAGACTGAAGGTTGGGTATTGAGGATTGAACATTGAGGATTGAGGGTTGAGAATTGAAGATTGAGGATTGAGGTCTGAGAATTGAGGATTGAGGATTGAAGATTGAGGATTGGGTGTTGAGGATTGAAGAATGAGGATTGAGGATTGAGGATTGTGGATTGAGGATTGAAGAATGAGGATTGAGGATTGAGGACTGAGGATTGAGCGTTGCAGATTGAGTATTGAGGATTGAAGATTGAGGGTTGAGGTCTGAGAATTGAGGATTGAGGATTGAAGATTGAGGATTGGGTGTTGAGGATTGAAGAATGAGGATTGAGGATTGAGGATTGTGGATTGAGGATTGAAGATTGAGGATTGGGTATTGCGGATTGAACATTGAGGATTGAGGATTGAGGATTGAGGATTGAGGATTGAGGACTTAAGATTGAATATCGATGATTGAATATTGAGGATTGAGGTTTGATGGTTGTGTATTGAGGACGAGGACTGAGGGTTGAGTATTGATGTTTGAGGTCTGAGGATTGAGGATTGAGGATTGAGAATTGAGGATTGAGGATTGAGGATTGACGATTGAGGATTGAGGACGAGGACTGAGGGTTGAGTATTGATGTTTGAGGTCTGAGGATTGAGGATTGAGGATTGAGAATTGAGGATTGAGGATTGAGGATTGAAGATTGAGGATTGAGGATTGAGGATGAGGGCTGAGGGTTGAGGGTTGAGGTTTGAGGATTGAGGATTGAGGATTGACGATTGAGGATTGAGGAATGAGGATGAGGGCTGAGTGTTGCGGATTGTGGTTTGAGGTCTGAGGACTGAGGATTGAGGATTGAGAATTGAGGACTGAGGATTGAAGATTGAAGACTGAGGATTGGGTATTGAGGATTGAAGCCTGACGATTGAGGATGGAGGATTGAGGATTGAGGATTGAGGATTGAGGATTGAGGATTGAGAATGGAGGATTGAAGATTGAGTATTGAGTCTTGACGATTGAGGCTCGAGGATTGAGTGTTGTGGATTGAGGACGAGGACTGAGGGTTGAGTATTTATGTTTGAGGTCTGAGGATTGAGGACTGAGGATTGACAATTGAGGATTGAGGATTGAGGATTGAAGATTGAGGATTGGGTGTTGAGAATTGAAGATTGAGGATTGAGGATTGAGGATTGAGGATTGAGGATTGAAGATTGAGTATTGAGAATTGAAGATTGAGGATTGAGGTCTGAGAATTGAGGATTGAGGATTTGAGATTGAGGATTGGGTGTTGAGGATTGAAGAATGAGGATTGAGGATTGAGGATTGTGGATTGAGGATTGAAGATTGAGGATTGGGTATTGAGGATTGAAGAATGAGGATTGAGGATTGAGGACTGAGGATTGAGCGTTGCAGATTGAGTATTGAGGATTGAAGATTGAGGGTTGAGGTCTGAGAATTGAGGATTGAGGATTGAAGATTGAGGATTGGATGTTGAGGATTGAAGAATGAGGATTGAGGATTGAGGATTGTGGATTGAGGATTGAATATTGAGGATTGGGTATTGCGGATTGAACATTGAGGATTGAGGATTGAGGATTGAGGATTGAGGATTGAGGACTTAAGATTGAATATCGATGATTGAATATTGAGGATTGAGGTTTGATGGTTGTGTATTGAGGACGAGGACTGAGGGTTGAGTATTGATGTTTGAGGTCTGAGGATTGAGGATTGAGGATTGAGAATTGAGGATTGAGGATTGAGGATTGACGATTGAGGATTGAGGACGAGGACTGAGGGTTGAGTATTGATGTTTGAGGTCTGAGGATTGAGGATTGAGGATTGAGAATTGAGGATTGAGGATTGAGGATTGAAGATTGAGGATTGAGGATTGAGGATGAGGGCTGAGGGTTGAGGGTTGAGGTTTGAGGACTGAGGACTGAGGATTGGGGATTGAGAATTGAGGACTGAGGATTGAGGATTGAGGGTTGAGGATTGAGGACGAGGACTGACGGTTGAGGATTGAGGTTTGAGGTTTGAGGATTGAGACTTCAGGATTGAGGATTGAGGATGAGGGCTGAGGGTTGAGGATTGAGGTTTGAGGACTGAGGACTGAGGATTGAGGATTGAGTATTGAGGATTGAGGATTGAGGATTGAAGATTGAGGATTGGGTATTGAGGATTGTAGAATGAGGTTTGAGGATTGAGGATTGAGGATTGAGGATTGAAGATTGAGTACTGAGGATTGAAGACTGACGATTCAGGATTGAGGATTGAGGATTGAGGATTGAGGATTGAGGATTGAAGATCGAGTATTGAGTATTGAAAACTGTGAATTGATGATATTCTATTGAGGATTGAGGATTGACATCTGATTGTTCAGGTCTGTGGTCTGAAGATTGAGGATTCAGGATTGAGGATTCAGGATTGAGGTTTGATGACTGAGGATTGAGGATTTTGGATTGAGGCATGGGGATTGAGGATTGAGGATTGAAGATTGAGGATTGAGGATTGAGGATGAGGGCTGAGGGTTGAGGATTGAGGTTTGAGGTCTGAGGATTGAGGGTTGAGGATTGAGAGTTGAGGATTCAGGGTTGAAGATTGAAGATTGAGGATCGGGTATTGAGGATTGAAGAATGAGGATTGACGAATGACGATTGAGGATTGAGGATTGAAGATTGAGTATTGAGGATTGAAGCCTGACGATTGAGGATTGAGGATTGAGGACTGAGGATTGAGGATGGAGGATTGAAGATTGAGTATTGAGGATTGAAGATTGAGGATTGAGGATTGAGGATTGAGGATTGAGGGTTGCGTGTTGAGGTTTGAGTATCGAATCCTGAGAATTCAGGATATTCTATTGAGTATTGAGAATTGAGGATTGAAGATTGAGTATTGAGGATTGAAGATTGAGGATTGAGGATTGAGGATTGGGGATTGAGGATTGAGGATTGAAGATTGAGGGTTGGGGATTGAGGATCGACGATTGAGGATTGAGGATTGAGGATTGAGGATTGAGGATTGCAGATTGAGTATTGAGGATTGAATATTGAGGTTTGAGGATTGAGGATTGAGGATTGAGCATTGAGGGTTGCGGATTGAGGATTGAGGATTGAAGATTGGGTATTGACGATTGAAGATTGAGGATTGAGGATTGAGGATTGAGGATGAGGGCTGAGGGTTGAGGGTTGAGGTTTGTGGACTGAGGACAGAGGATCGAGGATTGAGAATTGAGGATTGAGGATTGAGGATTGAAGATTGAGGATTGGTTATTCAGGATTGAAGAATGAGGATTGAGGATTGAGGATTGAGGATTGAGGGTTGCAGATTGAGTATTGAGGATTGAAGATTGAAGGTTGAGGATTGAGGATTGAGGATTGAGCGTTGAAGATTGAGGATTGAGGATTGAGGATTGAAGATTGAGTATTGAGGATTGAAGATTGAGGCTTGAGGATTGAGTATTGAGAATTGAGAACTGATTGTTGAGTATTGAGGACTGAGGATTGAGGATTGAGGATTGAAAATTGAGGATTGGGTATTCAGGATTGAAGAATGAGGATTGAGGATTGAGGATTGAGGATTGAGTATTGCAGATTGAGTATTGAAGATTGAGGATTGAAGATTGAGGGTTGAGGAATGAGGATAGAAGGTTGAATATTGATGAATGAAGGTTGAGGATTGAGGATTGAGGGTTGTGGATTGAGGACGAGGACTGAGGGTTGAGAATTGATGCCTGAGGTCAGAGGATTGAGGATTGAGGATTGCGAACTGAGGATTGATGTTTGAGGATTGAAGATTGAGGATTGGGTATTGAGGATTGAAGATTGAGGATTGAGGTTTGAGTATTGAGGATTGAGTATTGAAGACTAAGTATTGAGGATTGAAGATTGAGGATTGAGGATTGAGGATTGAGGATTGAGGATTGAGGATTGAGGATTGAATATTGATGATTGAAGATTGAGTATTGAGGATTGAGGTTTGTGGATTGAGGACGAAGACTGAGGGTTGAATATTGATGTTTCAGGTCTGAGGATTGAGGATTGAGGATTGAGGGTTGAGAATTGAGGATTGAGGATTGAGGATTGAAGATTGAGGATTGGGTACTGAGGATTGAAGAATAAGGGTTGAGGATTGAGGATTGAGGACTTAAGATTGAATATCGATGATTGAATATTGAGGATTGAGGTTTGATGGTTGTGTATTGAGGACGAGGACTGAGGGTTGAGTATTGATGTTTGAGGTCTGAGGATTGAGGATTGAGGATTGAGAATTGAGGATTGAGGATTGAGGATTGACGATTGAGGATTGAGGACGAGGACTGAGGGTTGAGTATTGATGTTTGAGGTCTGAGGATTGAGGATTGAGGATTGAGAATTGAGGATTGAGGATTGAGGATTGAAGATTGAGGATTGAGGATTGAGGATGAGGGCTGAGGGTTGAGGGTTGAGGTTTGAGGACTGAGGACTGAGGATTGGGGATTGAGAATTGAGGACTGAGGATTGAGGATTGAGGGTTGAGGATTGAGGACGAGGACTGACGGTTGAGGATTGAGGTTTGAGGTTTGAGGATTGAGAATTTAGGATTGAGGATTGAGGATGAGGGCTGAGGGTTGAGGATTGAGGTTTGAGGACTGAGGACTGAGGATTGAGGATTGAGTATTGAGGATTGAGGATTGAGGATTGAAGATTGAGGATTGGGTATTGAGGATTGTAGAATGAGGTTTGAGGATTGAGGATTGAGGATTGAGGATTGAAGATTGAGTACTGAGGATTGAAGACTGACGATTCAGGATTGAGGATTGAGGATTGAGGATTGAGGATTGAGGATTGAAGATCGAGTATTGAGTATTGAAAACTGTGAATTGATGATATTCTATTGAGGATTGAGGATTGACATCTGATTGTTCAGGTCTGAGGTCTGAAGATTGAGGATTCAGGATTGAGGATTCAGGATTGAGGTTTGATGACTGAGGATTGAGGATTTTGGATTGAGGCATGAGGATTGAGGATTGAGGATTGAAGATTGAGGATTGAGGATTGAGGATGAGGGCTGAGGGTTGAGGATTGAGGTTTGAGGTCTGAGGATTGAGGGTTGAGGATTGAGAGTTGAGGATTGAGGGTTGAAGATTGAAGATTGAGGATCGGGTATTGAGGATTGAAGAATGAGGGTTGACGAATGACGATTGAGGATTGAGGATTGAAGATTGAGTATTGAGGATTGAAGCCTGACGATTGAGGATTGAGGATTGAGGACTGAGGATTGAGGATGGAGGATTGAAGATTGAGTATTGAGGATTGAAGATTGAGGATTGAGGATTGAGGATTGAGGATTGAGGGTTGCGTGTTGAGGTTTGAGTATCGAATGCTGAGAATTCAGGATATTCTATTGAGTATTGAGAATTGAGGATTGAAGATTGAGTATTGAGGATTGAAGATTGAGGATTGAGGATTGAGGATTGGGGATTGAGGATTGAGGATTGAAGATTGAGGGTTGGGGATTGAGGATCGACGATTGAGGATTGAGGATTGAGGATTGAGGATTGAGGATTGCAGATTGAGTATTGAGGATTGAAGATTGAGGTTTGAGGATTGAGGATTGAGGATTGAGCATTGAGGGTTGCGGATTGAGGATTGAGGATAGAAGATTGAGTATTGACGATTGAAGATTGAGGATTGAGGATTGAGGATTGAGGATGAGGGCTGAGGGTTGAGGGTTGAGGTTTGAGGACTGAGGACAGACGATTGAGGATTGAGAATTGAGGATTGAGGATTGAGGATTGAAGATTGAGGATTGGTTATTCAGGATTGAAGAATGAGGATTGAGGATTGAGGATTGAGGATTGAGGGTTGCAGATTGAGTATTGAGGATTGAAGATTGAAGGTTGAGGATTGAGGATTGAGGATTGAGCATTGAAGATTGAGGATTGAGGATTGAGGATTGAAGATTGAGTATTGAGGATTGAAGATTGAGGCTTGAGGATTGAGTATTGAGAATTGAGAACTGATTGTTGAGTATTGAGGACTGAGGATTGAGGATTGAGGATTGAAAATTGAGGATTGGGTATTCAGGATTGAAGAATGAGGATTGAGGATTGAGGATTGAGGATTGAGTATTGCAGATTGAGTATTGAAGATTGAGGATTGAAGATTGAGGGTTGAGGAATGAGGATAGAAGGTTGAATATTGATGAATGAAGGTTGAGGATTGAGGATTGAGGGTTGTGGATTGAGGACGAGGACTGAGGGATGAGAATTGATGCCTGAGGTCAGAGGATTGAGGATTGAGGATTGCGAACTGAGGATTGATGTTTGAGGATTGAAGATTGAGGATTGGGTATTGAGGATTGAAGATTGAGGATTGAGGTTTGAGTATTGAGGATTGAGTATTGAAGACTAAGTATTGAGAATTGAAGATTGAGGATTGAGGATTGAGGATTGAGGATTGAGGATTGAGGATTGAGGATTGAATATTGATGATTGAAGATTGAGTATTGAGGATTGAGGTTTGTGGATTGAGGACGAAGACTGAGGGTTGAATATTGATGTTTCAGGTCTGAGGATTGAGGATTGAGGATTGAGGGTTGAGAATTGAGGATTGAGGATTGAGGATTGAAGATTGAGGATTGGGTACTGAGGATTGAAGAATAAGGGTTGAGGATTGAGGATTGAGGATTGAGAATGGAGGATTGAAGATTGAGTATTGAGTCTTGACGATTGAGGCTCGAGGATTGAGTGTTGTGGATTGAGGACGAGGACTGAGGGTTGAGTATTTATGTTTGAGGTCTGAGGATTGAGGACTGAGGATTGACAATTGAGGATTGAGGATTGAGGATTGAAGATTGAGGATTGGGTGTTGAGAATTGAAGAATGAGGATTGAGGATTGAGGATTGACGATTGAGGATTGAAGATTGAGTATTGAGAATTGAAGATTGAGGATTGAGGTCTGAGAATTGAGGATTGAGGATTGAAGATTGAGGATTGGGTGTTGAGGATTGAAGAATGAGGATTGAGGATTGAGGACTGTGGATTGAGGATTGAAGATTGAGGATTGGGTATTGCGGATTGAACATTGAGGATTGAGGATTGAGGATTGAGGATTGAGGATTGAGGACTTAAGATTGAATATCGATGATTGAATATTGAGGATTGAGGTTTGATGGTTGTGTATTGAGGACGAGGACTGAGGGTTGAGTATTGATGTTTGAGGTCTGAGGATTGAGGATTGAGGATTGAGAATTGAGGATTGAGGATTGAGGATTGACGATTGAGGATTGAGGACGAGGACTGAGGTTTGAGTATTGATGTTTGAGGTCTGAGGATTGAGGATTGAGGATTGAGAATTGAGGATTGAGGATTGAGGATTGAAGATTGAGGATTGAGGATTGAGGATGAGGGCTGAGGGTTGAGGGTTGAGGTTTGAGGACTGAGGACGAGGACTGACGGTTGAGGATTGAGGTTTGAGGTTTGAGGGTTGAGAATTTAGGATTGAGGAATGAGGATGAGGGCTGAGGGTTGAGGATTGAGGTTTGAGGACTGAGGACTGAGGATTGAGGATTGAGTATTGAGGATTGAGGATTGAGGATTGAAGATTGAGGATTGGGTATTGAGGATTGTAGAATGAGGTTTGAGGATTGAGGATTGAGGATTGAGGATTGAAGATTGAGTACTGAGGATTGAAGACTGACGATTCAGGATTGAGGATTGAGGATTGAGGATTGAGGATTGAGGATTGAAGATCGAGTATTGAGTATTGAAAACTGTGAATTGATGATATTCTATTGAGGATTGAGGATTGACATCTGATTGTTCAGGTCTGAGGTCTGAAGATTGAGGATTCAGGATTGAGGATTCAGGATTGAGGTTTGATGACTGAGGATTGAGGATTTTGGATTGAGGCATGAGGATTGAGGATTGAGGATTGAAGATTGAGGATTGAGGATTGAGGATGAGGGCTGACGGTTGAGGATTGAGGTTTGAGGTCTGAGGATTGAGGGTTGAGGATTGAGAGTTGAGGATTGAGGGTTGAAGATTGAAGATTGAGGATCGGGTATTGAGGATTGAAGAATGAGGATTGACGAATGACGATTGAGGATTGAGGATTGAAGATTGAGTATTGAGGATTGAAGCCTGACGATTGAGGATTGAGGATTGAGGACTGAGGATTGAGGATGGAGGATTGAAGATTGAGTATTGAGGATTGAAGATTGAGGATTGAGGATTGAGGATTGAGGATTGAGGGTTGCGTGTTGAGGTTTGAGTATCGAATGCTGAGAATTCAGGATATTCTATTGAGTATTGAGAATTGAGGATTGAAGATTGGGTATTGAGGATTGAAGATTGAGGATTGAGGATTGAGGATTGGGGATTGAGGATTGAGGATTGAAGATTGAGGGTTGGGGATTGAGGATCGACGATTGAGGATTGAGGATTGAGGATTGAGGATTGAGGATTGCAGATTGAGTATTGAGGATTGAAGATTGAGGTTTGAGGATTGAGTATTGAGGATTGAGAGTTGAGGATTGAAGATTCAGTATTGAGGATCGAAGATTGAGAGTTGAGGATTGAGGATTGGACATTGAGGAATGAGTGCTGAGGGTTGAGTGGCGAAAATTGATGTTTTTGGATACAGATTGGAGGATTGCAGATTGAGTATTGAGTATTGAAAGCTGTGAATTGAGGATATTCTACTGATGATTGAGGAATGTCAACTGATTGTTGAGGACTGAGGGCTGAAGATTGAGGATTCAGGATTGAGGATTCAGAATTGAGGTTTGAGGACTGAGGATTGAGGACTGAAGATTGAGGATTGAGGATTGAGGATTGAAGACTGAGGGTTGGGTATTGAGGATTGAACATTGAGGATTGAGGGTTGAGGATTGAGGATTGAGGATTGACGATTGAGTATTGAGGAATGAGGATGAGGGCTGAGGGTTGCGGATTGAGGTTTGAGGTCTGAGGACTGAGGATTGAGGATTGAGAATTGAGGACTGAGGATTGAAGATTGAAGACTGAGGATTGGGTATTGAGAATTGAAGCCTGACGATTGAGGATGGAGGATTGAGGATTGAGGATTGAGGATTGAGTATTGAGGATTGAGAATGGAGGATTGAAGATTGAGTGTTGAGTCTTGACGATTGAGGCTCGAGGATTGAGTGTTGTGGATTGAGGACGAGGACTGAGGGTTGAGTATTGATGTTTGAGGTCTGAGGATTGAGGACTGAGGATTGACAATTGAGGATTGAGGATTGAGGATTGAAGATTGAGGATTGGGTGTTGAGAATTGAAGAATGAGGATTGAGGATTGAGGATTGTGGATTGAGGATTGAGAATTGAGGATTGGGTATTGAGGATTGAAGAATGAGGATTGAGGATTGAGGACTGAGAATTGAGGGTTGCAGATTGAGTATTGAGGATTGAAGATTGAGGGTTGTGGTCTGAGAATTGAGGTTTGAGGATTGAAGATTGAGGATTGGGTGTTGAGGATTGAAGAATGAGGATTGAGGATTGAGGATTGTGGATTGAGGATTGAAGATTGAGGATTGGGTATTGCGGATTGAACATTGAGGATTGAGGATTGAGTATTGAGGATTGAGGATTGAGGACTGAAGATTGAATATTGATGATTGAAGATTGAGGATTGAGGATTGATGGTTGTGGATTGAGGAATGAGGATTGAAGATTGAGGATTGGGGATTGAGGATCGACGTTTGAGGATTGAGTACTGAGGATTGAGAATTGAGGATTGATTATTGAAGATTGAGTATTGAGGATTGAAGATTGAGGATTGAGGATTGAGTATTGAGGATTGAGGATGAGGGCTGAGGGTTGAGGGTTGAGGTCTGAGGACTGAGGACAGAGGATTGAGGATTGAGAATTGAGGATTGAGGATTGAGGATTGAAGATTGAGGATTGGTTATTCAGGATTGAAGAATGAGGATTGAGGATTGAGGATTGAGGATTGAGGATTGCAGATTGAGTATTGAGGATTGAAGATTGAGGGTTGAGGATTGAGGATTGAGGAATGAGCATTGAAGATTGAGGATTGAGGATTGAGGATTGAAGATTGAGTATTGAGGATTGAAGACTGAGGCTTGAGGATTGAGTATTGAGAATTGAGGACTGATTGTTGAGTATTGAGGACTGAGGATTGAGGATTGAGGAATGAAAATTGAGGATTGGGTATTCAGGATTGAAGAATGAGGATTGCGGATTGAGGATTGAGGATTGAGTATTGCAGATTGAGTATTGAGGATTGAGGATTGAAGATTGAGGGTTGAGGATTGAGGATAGAAGGTTGAATATTGATGAATGAAGGTTGAGGATTGAGGATTGAGAGTTGTGGTTTGAGGACGAGGACTGAGGGTTGAGTATTGATGCCTGAGGTCAGAGGATTGAGGATTGAGGATTGCGAACTGAGGATTGAAGTTTGAGGATTGAAGATTGAGGATTGGGTATTGAGGATTGAAGATTGAGGATTGAGGTTTGAGTATTGAGGATTGAGTATTGAAGACTGAGTATTGAGAATTGAAGATTGAGGATTGAGGATTGAGGATTGAGGATTGAGGATTGAGGATTGAAGATTGAATATTGATGATTGAAGATAGGGGATTGAGGATTGAGGTTTGTGGATTGAGGACGAGGACTGAGGGTTGAATATTGATGTTTCAGGTCTGAGGATTGAGGATTGAGGATTGAGGACTGAGAATTGAGGATTGAGGATTGAGGATTGAGGATTGAGGATTGGGTACTGAGGATTGAAGAATAAGGGTTGAGGATTGAGGATTGAGGATTGAGAGTTGAGGATTGAAGATTCAGTATTGAGGATCGAAGATTGAGAGTTGAGGATTGAGGATTGAACATTGAGGAATGAGTGCTGAGGGTTGAGTGGTGAAAATTGATGTTTGTGGATACAGGTTGGAGGATTGCAGATTGAGTATTGAGTATTGAAAGCTGTGAATTGAGGATATTCTACTGAGGATCGAGGAATATCAACTGATTGTTGAGGACTGAGGGCTGAAGATTGAGGATTCAGGATTGAGGATTCAGAATTGAGGTTTGAGGACTGAGGATTGAGGACTGAAGATTGAGGATTGAGGATTGAGGATTGAAGACTGAGGGTTGGGTATTGAGGATTGAACATTGAGGATTGAGGGTTGAGGATTGAGGATTGAGGATTGACGATTGAGGATTGAGGAATGAGGATGAGGGCTGAGGGTTGCGGATTGAGGTTTGAGGTCTGAGGACTGAGGATTGAGGATTGAGAATTGAGGACTGAGGATTGAAGATTGAAGACTGAGGATTGGGTATTGAGGATTGAAGCCTGACGATTGAGGATGGAGGATTGAGGATTGAGGATTGAGGATTGAGTATTGAGGATTGAGAATGGAGGATTGAAGATTGAGTGTTGAGTCTTGACGATTGAGGCTCGAGGAATGAGTGTTGTGGATTGAGGACGAGGACTGAGGGTTGAGTATTGATGTTTGAGGTCTGAGGATTGAGGACTGAGGATTGACAATTGAGGATTGAGGATTGAGGATTGCAGATTGAGGATTGGGTGTTGAGAATTGAAGAATGAGGATTGAGGATTGAGGATTGTGGATTTAGGATTGAGAATTGAGGATTGGGTATTGAGGATTGAAGAATGAGGATTGACGATTGAGGACTGAGAATTGAGGGTTGCAGATTGAGTATTGAGGATTGAAGATTGAGGGTTGTGGTCTGAGAATTGAGGTTTGAGGATTGAAGATTGAGGATTGGGTGTTGAGGATTGAAGAATGAGGATTGAGGATTGAGGATTGTGGATTGAGGATTGAAGATTGAGGATTGGGTATTGCGGATTGAACATTGAGGATTGAGGATTGAGTATTGAGGATTGAGGATTGAGGACTGAAGATTGAATATTGATGATTGAAGATTGAGGATTGAGGATTGATGGTTGTGGATTGAGGAATGAGGATTGAAGATTGAGGATTGGGGATTGAGGATCGACGTTTGAGGATTGAGTACTGAGGATTGAGAATTGAGGATTGATTATTGAAGATTGAGTATTGAGGATTGAAGATTGAGGATTGAGGATTGAGTATTGAGGATTGAGGATGAGGGCTGAGGGTTGAGGGTTGAGGTCTGAGGACTGAGGACAGAGGATTGAGGATTGAGAATTGAGGATTGAGGATTGAGGATTGAAGATTGAGGATTGGTTATTCAGGATTGAAGAATGAGGATTGAGGATTGAGGATTGAGGATTGAGGATTGCAGATTGAGTATTGAGGATTGAAGATTGAGGGTTGAGGATTGAGGATTGAGGAATGAGCATTGAAGATTGAGGATTGAGGATTGAGGATTGAAGATTGAGTATTGAGGATTGAAGACTGAGGCTTGAGGATTGAGTATTGAGAATTGAGGACTGATTGTTGAGTATTGAGGACTGAGGATTGAGGATTGAGGATTGAAAATTGAGGATTGGGTATTCAGGATTGAAGAATGAGGATTGCGGATTGAGGATTGAGGATTGAGTATTGCAGATTGAGTATTGAGGATTGAGGATTGAAGATTGAGGGTTGAGGATTGAGGATAGAAGGTTGAATATTGATGAATGAAGGTTGAGGATTGAGGATTGAGAGTTGTGGATTGAGGACGAGGACTGAGGGTTGAGTATTGATGCCTGAGGTCAGAGGATTGAGGATTGAGGATTGCGAACTGAGGATTGAAGTTTGAGGATTGAAGATTGAGGATTGGGTATTGAGGATTGAAGATTGAGGATTGAGGTTTGAGTATTGAGGATTGAGTATTGAAGACTGAGTTTTGAGAATTGAAGATTGAGGATTGAGGATTGAGGATTGAGGATTGAGGATTGAGGATTGAAGATTGAATATTGATGATTGAAGATTGGGGATTGAGGATTGAGGTTTGTGGATTGAGGACGAGGACTGAGGGTTGAATATTGATGTTTCAGGTCTGAGGATTGAGGATTGAGGATTGAGGACTGAGAATTGAGGATTGAGGATTGAGGATTGAGGATTGAGGATTGGGTACTGAGGATTGAAGAATAAGGGTTGAGGATTGAGGATTGAGGATTGAGAGTTGAGGATTGAAGATTCAGTATTGAGGATCGAAGATTGAGCGTTGAGGATTGAGGATTGAACATTGAGGAATGAGTGCTGAGGGTTGAGTGGTGAAAATTGATGTTTGTGGATACAGGTTGGAGGATTGCAGATTGAGTATTGAGTATTGAAAGCTGTGAATTGAGGATATTCTACTGAGGATCGAGGAATATCAACTGATTGTTGAGGACTGAGGGCTGAAGATTGAGGATTCAGGATTGAGGATTCAGAATTGAGGTTTGAGGACTGAGGATTGAGGACTGAAGATTGAGGATTGAGGATTGAGGATTGAAGACTGAGGGTTGGGTATTGAGGATTGAACATTGAGGATTGAGGGTTGAGGATTGAGGATTGAGGATTGACGATTGAGGATTGAGGAATGAGGATGAGGGCTGAGTGTTGCGGATTGTGGTTTGAGGTCTGAGGACTGAGGATTGAGGATTGAGAATTGAGGACTGAGGATTGAAGATTGAAGACTGAGGATTGGGTATTGAGGATTGAAGCCTGACGATTGAGGATGGAGGATTGAGGATTGAGGATTGAGGATTGAGGATTGAGGATTGAGAATGGAGGATTGAAGATTGAGTATTGAGTCTTGACGATTGAGGCTCGAGGATTGAGTGTTGTGGATTGAGGACGAGGACTGAGGGTTGAGTATTTATGTTTGAGGTCTGAGGATTGAGGACTGAGGATTGACAATTGAGGATTGAGGATTGAGGATTGAAGATTGAGGATTGGGTGTTGAGAATTGAAGAATGAGGATTGAGGATTGAGGATTGAGGATTGAGGATTGAAGATTGAGTATTGAGAATTGAAGATTGAGGATTGAGGTCTGAGAATTGAGGATTGAGGATTGAAGATTGAGGATTGGGTGTTGAGGATTGAAGAATGAGGATTGAGGATTGAGGATTGTGGATTGAGGATTGAAGATTGAGGATTGGGTATTGAGGATTGAAGAATGAGGATTGAGGATTGAGGACTGAGGATTGAGCGTTGCAGATTGAGTATTGAGGATTGAAGATTGAGGGTTGAGGTCTGAGAATTGAGGATTGAGGATTGAAGATTGAGGATTGGGTGTTGAGGATTGAAGAATGAGGATTGAGGATTGAGGATTGTGGATTGAGGATTGAAGATTGAGGATTGGGTATTGCGGATTGAACATTGAGGATTGAGGATTGAGGATTGAGGATTGAGGATTGAGGACTTAAGATTGAATATCGATGATTGAATATTGAGGATTGAGGTTTGATGGTTGTGTATTGAGGACGAGGACTGAGGGTTGAGTATTGATGTTTGAGGTCTGAGGATTGAGGATTGAGGATTGAGAATTGAGTATTGAGGATTGAGGATTGACGATTGAGGATTGAGGACGAGGACTGAGGGTTGAGTATTGATGTTTGAGGTCTGAGGATTGAGGATTGAGGATTGAGAATTGAGGATTGAGGATTGAGGATTGAAGATTGAGGATTGAGGATTGAGGATGAGGGCTGAGGGTTGAGGGTTGAGGTTTGAGGACTGAGGACTGAGGATTGGGGATTGAGAATTGAGGACTGAGGATTGAGGATTGAGGGTTGAGGATTGAGGACGAGGACTGACGGTTGAGGATTGAGGTTTGAGGTTTGAGGATTGAGACTTCAGGATTGAGGATTGAGGATGAGGGCTGAGGGTTGAGGATTGAGGTTTGAGGACTGAGGACTGAGGATTGAGGATTGAGTATTGAGGATTGAGGATTGAGGATTGAAGATTGAGGATTGGGTATTGAGGATTGTAGAATGAGGTTTGAGGATTGAGGATTGAGGATTGAGGATTGAAGATTGAGTACTGAGGATTGAAGACTGACGATTCAGGATTGAGGATTGAGGATTGAGGATTGAGGATTGAGGATTGAAGATCGAGTATTGAGTATTGAAAACTGTGAATTGATGATATTCTATTGAGGATTGAGGATTGACATCTGATTGTTCAGGTCTGTGGTCTGAAGATTGAGGATTCAGGATTGAGGATTCAGGATTGAGGTTTGATGACTGAGGATTGAGGATTTTGGATTGAGGCATGGGGATTGAGGATTGAGGATTGAAGATTGAGGATTGAGGATTGAGGATGAGGGCTGAGGGTTGAGGATTGAGGTTTGAGGTCTGAGGATTGAGGGTTGAGGATTGAGAGTTGAGGATTCAGGGTTGAAGATTGAAGATTGAGGATCGGGTATTGAGGATTGAAGAATGAGGATTGACGAATGACGATTGAGGATTGAGGATTGAAGATTGAGTATTGAGGATTGAAGCCTGACGATTGAGGATTGAGGATTGAGGACTGAGGATTGAGGATGGAGGATTGAAGATTGAGTATTGAGGATTGAAGATTGAGGATTGAGGATTGAGGATTGAGGATTGAGGGTTGCGTGTTGAGGTTTGAGTATCGAATCCTGAGAATTCAGGATATTCTATTGAGTATTGAGAATTGAGGATTGAAGATTGAGTATTGAGGATTGAAGATTGAGGATTGAGGATTGAGGATTGGGGATTGAGGATTGAGGATTGAAGATTGAGGGTTGGGGATTGAGGATCGACGATTGAGGATTGAGGATTGAGGATTGAGGATTGAGGATTGCAGATTGAGTATTGAGGATTGAATATTGAGGTTTGAGGATTGAGGATTGAGGATTGAGCA
Source organism: Calliopsis andreniformis (assembly GCF_051401765.1). Lineage (NCBI taxonomy): Eukaryota > Metazoa > Arthropoda > Insecta > Hymenoptera > Andrenidae > Calliopsis > Calliopsis andreniformis. Next base: position 1,062,298 of record NW_027480532.1, on the reverse strand, counting down.
TTGAGGGTTGCGGATTGAGGATTGAGGATTGAAGATTGGGTATTGACGATTGAAGATTGAGGATTGAGGATTGAGGATTGAGGATGAGGGCTGAGGGTTGAGGGTTGAGGTTTGAGGACTGAGGACAGAGGATTGAGGATTGAGAATTGAGGATTGAGGATTGAGGATTGAAGATTGAGGATTGGTTATTCAGGATTGAAGAATGAGGATTGAGGATTGAGGATTGAGGATTGAGGGTTGCAGATTGAGTATTGAGGATTGAAGATTGAAGGTTGAGGATTGAGGATTGAGGATTGAGCGTTGAAGATTGAGGATTGAGGATTGAGGATTGAAGATTGAGTATTGAGGATTGAAGATTGAGGCTTGAGGATTGAGTATTGAGAATTGAGAACTGATTGTTGAGTATTGAGGACTGAGGATTGAGGATTGAGGATTGAAAATTGAGGATTGGGTTTTCAGGATTGAAGAATGAGGATTGAGGATTGAGGATTGAGGATTGAGTATTGCAGATTGAGTATTGAAGATTGAGGATTGAAGATTGAGGGTTGAGGAATGAGGATAGAAGGTTGAATATTGATGAATGAAGGTTGAGGATTGAGGATTGAGGGTTGTGGATTGAGGACGAGGACTGAGGGTTGAGAATTGATGCCTGAGGTCAGAGGATTGAGGATTGAGGATTGCGAACTGAGGATTGATGTTTGAGGATTGAAGATTGAGGATTGGGTATTGAGGATTGAAGATTGAGGATTGAGGTTTGAGTATTGAGGATTGAGTATTGAAGACTAAGTATTGAGAATTGAAGATTGAGGATTGAGGATTGAGGATTGAGGATTGAGGATTGAGGATTGAGGATTGAATATTGATGATTGAAGATTGAGTATTGAGGATTGAGGTTTGTGGATTGAGGACGAAGGCTGAGGGTTGACTATTGATGTTTCAGGTCTGAGGATTGAGGATTGAGGATTGAGGGTTGAGAATTGAGGATTGAGGATTGAGGATTGAAGATTGAGGATTGGGTACTGAGGATTGAAGAATAAGGGTTGAGGATTGAGGATTGAGGATTGAGAATGGAGGATTGAAGATTGAGTATTGAGTCTTGACGATTGAGGCTCGAGGATTGAGTGTTGTGGATTGAGGACGAGGACTGAGGGTTGAGTATTTATGTTTGAGGTCTGAGGATTGAGGACTGAGGATTGACAATTGAGGATTGAGGATTGAGGATTGAAGATTGAGGATTGGGTGTTGAGAATTGAAGAATGAGGATTGAGGATTGAGGATTGAGGATTGAGGATTGAAGATTGAGTATTGAGAATTGAAGATTGAGGATTGAGGTCTGAGAATTGAGGATTGAGGATTGAAGATTGAGGATTGGGTGTTGAGGATTGAAGAATGAGGATTGAGGATTGAGGACTGTGGATTGAGGATTGAAGATTGAGGATTGGGTATTGAGGATTGAAGAATGAGGATTGAGGATTGAGGACTGAGGATTGAGCGTTGCAGATTGAGTATTGAGGATTGAAGATTGAGGGTTGAGGTCTGAGAATTGAGGATTGAGGATTGAAGATTGAGGATTGGGTGTTGAGGATTGAAGAATGAGAATTGAGGATTGAGGATTGTGGATTGAGGATTGAAGATTGAGGATTGGGTATTGCGGATTGAACATTGAGGATTGAGGATTGAGGATTGAGGATTGAGGATTGAGGACTTAAGATTGAATATCGATGATTGAATATTGAGGATTGAGGTTTGATGGTTGTGTATTGAGGACGAGGACTGAGGGTTGAGTATTGATGTTTGAGGTCTGAGGATTGAGGATTGAGGATTGAGAATTGAGGATTGAGGATTGAGGATTGACGATTGAGGATTGAGGACGAGGACTGAGGGTTGAGTATTGATGTTTGAGGTCTGAGGATTGAGGATTGAGGATTGAGAATTGAGGATTGAGGATTGAGGATTGAAGATTGAGGATTGAGGATTGAGGATGAGGGCTGAGGGTTGAGGGTTGAGGTTTGAGGACTGAGGACTGAGGATTGGGGATTGAGAATTGAGGACTGAGGATTGAGGATTGAGGGTTGAGGATTGAGGACGAGGACTGACGGTTGAGGATTGAGGTTTGAGGTTTGAGGATTGAGAATTTAGGATTGAGGATTGAGGATGAGGGCTGAGGGTTGAGGATTGAGGTTTGAGGACTGAGGACTGAGGATTGAGGATTGAGTATTGAGGATTGAGGATTGAGGATTGAAGATTGAGGATTGGGTATTGAGGATTGTAGAATGAGGTTTGAGGATTGAGGATTGAGGATTGAGGATTGAAGATTGAGTACTGAGGATTGAAGACTGACGATTCAGGATTGAGGATTGAGGATTGAGGATTGAGGATTGAGGATTGAAGATCGAGTATTGAGTATTGAAAACTGTGAATTGATGATATTCTATTGAGGATTGAGGATTGACATCTGATTGTTCAGGTCTGAGGTCTGAAGATTGAGGATTCAGGATTGAGGATTCAGGATTGAGGTTTGATGACTGAGGATTGAGGATTTTGGATTGAGGCATGAGGATTGAGGATTGAGGATTGAAGATTGAGGATTGAGGATTGAGGATGAGGGCTGAGGGTTGAGGATTGAGGTTTGAGGTCTGAGGATTGAGGGTTGAGGATTGAGAGTTGAGGATTGAGGGTTGAAGATTGAAGATTGAGGATCGGGTATTGAGGATTGAAGAATGAGGATTGACGAATGACGATTGAGGATTGAGGATTGAAGATTGAGTATTGAGGATTGAAGCCTGACGATTGAGGATTGAGGATTGAGGACTGAGGATTGAGGATGGAGGATTGAAGATTGAGTATTGAGGATTGAAGATTGAGGATTGAGGATTGAGGATTGAGGATTGAGGGTTGCGTGTTGAGGTTTGAGTATCGAATGCTGAGAATTCAGGATATTCTATTGAGTATTGAGAATTGAGGATTGAAGATTGAGTATTGAGGATTGAAGATTGAGGATTGAGGATTGAGGATTGGGGATTGAGGATTGAGGATTGAAGATTGAGGGTTGGGGATTGAGGATCGACGATTGAGGATTGAGGATTGAGGATTGAGGATTGAGGATTGCAGATTGAGTATTGAGGATTGAAGATTGAGGTTTGAGGATTGAGGATTGAGGATTGAGCATTGAGGGTTGCGGATTGAGGATTGAGGTTTGAAGATTGAGTATTGACGATTGAAGATTGAGGATTGAGGATTGAGGATTGAGGATGAGGGCTGAGGGTTGAGGGTTGAGGTTTGAGGACTGAGGACAGAGGATTGAGGATTGAGAATTGAGGATTGAGGATTGAGGATTGAAGATTGAGGATTGGTTATTCAGGATTGAAGAATGAGGATTGAGGATTGAGGATTGAGGATTGAGGGTTGCAGATTGAGTATTGAGGATTGAAGATTGAAGGTTGAGGATTGAGGATTGAGGATTGAGCATTGAAGATTGAGGATTGAGGATTGAGGATTGAAGATTGAGTATTGAGGATTGAAGATTGAGGCTTGAGGATTGAGTATTGAGAATTGAGGACTGATTGTTGAGTATTGAGGACTGAGGATTGAGGATTGAGGATTGAAAATTGAGGATTGGGTATTCAGGATTGAAGAATGAGGATTGAGGATTGAGGATTGAGGATTGAGAATTGCAGATTGAGTATTGAAGATTGAGGATTGAAGATTGAGGGTTGAGGATTGAGGATAGAAGGTTGAATATTGATGAATGAAGGTTGAGGATTGAGGATTGAGGGTTGTGGATTGAGGACGAGGACTGAGGGTTGAGAATTGATGCCTGAGGTCAGAGGATTGAGGATTGAGGATTGCGAACTGAGGATTGATGTTTGAGGATTGAAGATGGAGGATTGGGTATTGAGGATTGAAAATTGAGGATTGAGGTTTGAGTATTGAGGATTGAGTACTGAAGACTAAGTATTGAGAATTCAAGATTGAGGATTGAGGATTGAGGACTGAGGATTGAGGATTGAGGATTGAAGATTGAATATTGATGATTGAAGATTGAGTATTGAGGATTGAGGTTTGTGGATTGAGGACGAAGACTGAGGGTTGAATATTGATGTTTCAGGTCTGAGGATTGAGGATTGAGGATTGAGGATTGAGAATTGAGGATTGAGGATTGAGGATTGAAGATTGAGGATTGGGTACTGAGGATTGAAGAATAAGGGTTGAGGATTGAGGATTGAGGATTGAGAGTTGAGGATTGAAGATTCAGTATTGAGGATCGAAGATTGAGGGTTGAGGATTGAGGATTGAACATTGAGGAATGAGTGCTGAGGGTTGAGTGGTGAAAATTGATGTTTGTGGATACAGGTTGGAGGATTGCAGATTGAGTATTGAGTATTGAAAGCTGTGAATTGAGGATATTCTACTGATGATTGAGGAATGTCAACTGATTGTTGAGGACTGAGGGCTGAAGATTGAGGATTCAGGATTGAGGATTCAGAATTGAGGTTTGAGGACTGAGGATTGAGGACTGAAGATTGAGGATTGAGGATTGAGGATTGAAGACTGAAGGTTGGGTATTGAGGATTGAACATTGAGGATTGAGGGTTGAAGATTGAGTATTGAGGATTGAGGTTTGTGGATTGAGGACGAGGACTGAGGGTTGAATATTGATGTTTCAGGTCTGAGGATTGAGGATTGAGGATTGAGGATTGAGGATTGAGGATTGAGGATTGAGGATTGCAGATTGAGTACTGAGGATTGAAGATTGAGGGTTGAGGATTGAGGATTGAGGATTGAGCATTGAAGATTGAGGATTGAGGATTGAGGATTGAAGATTGAGTATTGAGGATTGAAGATTGAGGCTTGAGGATTGAGTATTGAGAATTGAGGACTGATTGCTGAGTATTGAGGACTGAGGATAGAGGATTGAGGATTGAAGATTGAGGATTGGATATTCAGGATTGAAGAATGAGGATTGAGGATTGAGGATTGAGGATTGAGTATTGCAGATTGAGTATTGAAGATTGAGGATTGAAGATTGAGGGTTGAGGATTGAGGATAGAAGGTTGAATATTGATGAATGAAGGTTGAGGATTGAGGATTGAGGGTTGTGGATTGAGGACGAGGACTGGGGGTTGAGAATTGATGCCTGAGGTCAGAGGATTGAGGATTGAGGATTGCGAACTGAGGATTGATGTTTGAGGATTGAAGATTCAGGATTGGGTATTGAGGATTGAAGATTGAGGATTGAGGTTTGAGTATTGAGGATTGAGTATTGAAGACTAAGTATTGAGAATTGAAGATTGAGGATTGAGGATTGAGGATTGAGGATTGAGGATCGAGGATTGAGGATTGAGGATTGAATATTGATGATTGAAGATTGAGTATTGAGGATTGAGGTTTGTGGATTGAGGACGAGGACTGAGGGTTGAATATTGATGTTTCAGGTCTGAGGATTGAGGATTGAGGATTGAGGATTGAGGATTGAGGATTGAGGATTGAAGATTGAGGATTGAGGATTGAGGATGAGGGCTGAGGGTTGAGGATTGAGGTTTGAGGTCTGAGGATTGAGGGTTGAGGATTGAGAGTTGAGGATTCAGGGTTGAAGATTGAAGATTGAGGATCGGGTATTGAGGATTGAAGAATGAGGATTGACGAATGACGATTGAGGATTGAGGATTGAAGATTGAGTATTGAGGATTGAAGCCTGACGATTGAGGATTGAGGATTGAGGACTGAGGATTGAGGATGGAGGATTGAAGATTGAGTATTGAGGATTGAAGATTGAGGATTGAGGATTGAGGATTGAGGATTGAGGGTTGCGTGTTGAGGTTTGAGTATCGAATCCTGAGAATTCAGGATATTCTATTGAGTATTGAGAATTGAGGATTGAAGATTGAGTATTGAGGATTGAAGATTGAGGATTGAGGATTGAGGATTGGGGATTGAGGATTGAGGATTGAAGATTGAGGGTTGGGGATTGAGGATCGACGATTGAGGATTGAGGATTGAGGATTGAGGATTGAAGATTGAGTATTGGTTATTCAGGATTGAAGAGTGAGGATTGAGGATTGAGGATTGAGGATTGAGGATTGCAGATTGAGTATTGAGGATTGAAGATTGAGGGTTGAGGATTGAGGATTGAGGATTGAGCATTGAAGATTGAGGATTGAGGATTGAGGATTGAAGATTGAGTATTGAGGATTGAAGATTGAGGCTTGAGGATTGAGTATTGAGAATTGAGGACTGATTGTTGAGTATTGAGGACTGAGGATTGAGGATTGAGGATTGAAAATTGAGGATTGGGTATTCAGGATTGAAGAATGAGGATTGCGGATTGAGGATTGAGGATTGAGTATTGCAGATTGAGTATTGAGGATTGAGGATTGAAGATTGAGGGTTGAGGATTGAGGATATAAGGTTGAATATTGATGAATGAAGGTTGAGGATTGAGGATTGAGGGTTGTGGATTGAGGACGAGGACTGAGGGTTGAGTATTGATGCCTGAGGTCAGAGGATTGAGGATTGGGGATTGCGAACTGAGGATTGAAGTTTGAGGATTGAAGATTGAGGATTGGGTATTGAGGATTGAAGATTGAGGATTGAGGTTTGAGTATTGAGGATTGAGTATTGAAGACTGAGTATTGAGAATTGAAGATTGAGGATTGAGGATTGAGGATTGAGGATTGAGGATTGAGGATTGAAGATTGAATATTGATGATTGAAGATTGGGGATTGAGGATTGAGGTTTCTGGATTGAGGACAAGGACTGAGGGTTGAATATTGATGTTTCAGGTCTGAGGATTGAGGATTGAGGATTGAGGACAGAGAATTGAGGATTGAGGATTGAGGATTGAAGATTGAGGATTGGGTACTGAGGATTGAAGAATAAGGGTTGGAGGATTGCAGATTGAGTATTGAGTATTGAAAGCTGTGAATTGAGGGTATTCTACTGAGGATCGAGGAATATCAACTGATTGTTGAGGACTGAGGGCTGAAGATTGCGGATTCAGGATTGAGGATTCAGAATTGAGGTTTGAGGACTGAGGATTGAGGCCTGAAGATTGAGGATTGAGGATTGAGGATTGAAGACTGAGGGTTGGGTATTGAGGATTGAACATTGAGGATTGAGGGTTGAGGATTGAGGATTGAGGATTGACGATTGAGGATTGAGGAATGAGGATGAGGGCTGAGGGTTGCGGATTGTGGTTTGAGGTCTGAGGACTGAGGATTGAGGATTGAGAATTGAGGACTGAGGATTGAAGATTGAAGACTGAGGATTGGGTATTGAGGATTGAAGCCTGACGATTGAGGATGGAGGATTGAGGATTGAGGATTGAGGATTGAGGATTGAGGATTGAGAATGGAGGATTGAAGATTGAGTATTGAGTCTTGACGATTGAGGCTCGAGGATTGAGTGTTGTGGATTGAGGACGAGGACTGAGGGTTGAGTATTTATGTTTGAGGTCTGAGGATTGAGGACTGAGGATTGAAAATTGAGGATTGAGGATTGAGGATTGAAGATTGAGGATTGGGTGTTGAGAATTGAAGAATGAGGATTGAGGATTGAGGATTGAGGATTGAGGATTGAAGATTGAGTATTGAGAATTGAAGATTGAGGATTGAGGTCTGAGAATTGAGGATTGAGGATTGAAGATTGAGGATTGGGTGTTGAGGATTGAAGAATGAGGATTGAGGATTGAGGATTGTGGATTGAGGATTGAAGATTGAGGATTGGGTATTGAGGATTGAAGAATGAGGATTGAGGATTGAGGACTGAGGATTGAGCGTTGCAGATTGAGTATTGAGGATTGAAGATTGAGGGTTGAGGTCTGAGAATTGAGGATTGAGGATTGAAGATTGAGGATTGGGTGTTGAGGATTGAAGAATGAGGATTGAGGATTGAGGATTGTGGATTGAGGATTGAGGATTGAGGATTGGGTATTGAGGATTGAGGATTGAGGATTGAGGATTGAGGATTGAGGATTGAGGATTGAGGACTGAAGATTGAATATCGATGATTGAATATCGAGGATTGAGGTTTGATGGTTGTGTATTGAGGACGAGGACTGAGGGTTGAGTATTGATGTTTGAGGTCTGAGGATTGAGGATTGAGGATTGAGAATTGAGGATTGAGGATTGAGGATTGAAGATTGAGGATTGAGGACGAGGACTGAGGGTTGAGTATTGATGTTTGAGGTCTGAGGATTGAGGATTGAGGATTGAGAATTGAGGATTGAGGATTGAGGATTGAAGACTGACGATTCAGGATTGAGGATTGAGGATTGAGAATTGAGGATTGAGGATTGAAGATCGAGTATTGAGTATTGAAAACTGTGAATTGATGATATTCTATTGAGGATTGAGGATTGACATCTGATTGTTCAGGTCTGAGGTCTGAAGATTGAGGATTCAGGATTGAGGATTCAGGATTGAGGTTTGATGACTGAGAATTGAGGATTTTGGATTGAGGCATGATGATTGAGGATTGAGGATTGAAGATTGAGGATTGAGGATTGAGGATGAGGGCTGAGGGTTGAGGATTGAGGTTTGAGGTCTGAGGATTGAGGGTTGAGGATTGAGAGTTGAGGATTGAGGGTTGAAGATTGAAGATTGAGGATCGGGTATTGAGGATTGAAGAATGAGGATTGACGAATGACGATTGAGGATTGAGGATTGAAGATTGAGTATTGAGGATTGAAGCCTGACGATTGAGGATTGAGGATTGAGGACTGAGGATTGAGGATGGAGGATTGAAGATTGAGTATTGAGGATTGAAGATTGAGGATTGAGGATTGAGGATTGAGGATTGAGGGTTGCGTGTTGAGGTTTGAGTATCGAATCCTGAGAATTCAGGAGATTCTATTGAGTATTGAGAATGGAGGATTGAAGATTGAGTATTGAGGATTGAAGATTGAGGATTGAGGATTGAGGATTGAGGATTGAGGATGAGGGCTGAGGGTTGAGGGTTGAGGTTTGAGGACTGAGGACAGAGGATTGAGGATTGAGAATTGAGGATTGAGGATTGAGGATTGAAGATTGAGGATTGGTTATTCAGGATTGAAGAATGAGGATTGACGAATGACGATTGAGGATTGAGGATTGAAGATTGAGTATTGAGGATTGAAGCCTGACGATTGAGGATTGAGGATTGAGGACTGAGGATTGAGGATGGAGGATTGAAGATTGAGTATTGAGGATTGAAGATTGAGGATTGAGGATTGAGGATTGAGGATTGAGGGTTGCGTGTTGAGGTTTGAGTATCGAATCCTGAGAATTCAGGAGATTCTATTGAGTATTGAGAATGGAGGATTGAAGATTGAGTATTGAGGATTGAAGATTGAGGATTGAGGATTGAGGATTGAGGATTGAGGATGAGGGCTGAGGGTTGAGGGTTGAGGTTTGAGGACTGAGGACAGAGGATTGAGGATTGAGAATTGAGGATTGAGGATTGAGGATTGAAGATTGAGGATTGGTTATTCAGGATTGAAGAATGAGGATTGAGGATTGAGGATTGAGGATTGAGGATTGCAGATTGAGTATTGAGGATTGAAGATTGAGGGTTGAGGATTGAGGATTGAGGATTGAGCATTGAAGATTGAGGATTGAGGATTGAGGATTGAAGATTGAGTATTGAGGATTGAAGATTGAGGCTTGAGGATTGAGTATTGAGAATTGAGGACTGATTGTTGAGTATTGAGGACTGAGGATTGAGGATTCAGGATTGAAAATTGAGGATTGGATTTTCAGGTTTGAAGAATGAGGATTGAGGATTGAGGATTGAGGATTGAGTATTGCAGATTGAGTATTGAAGATTGAGGATTGAAGATTGAGGGTTGAGGATTGAGGATAGAAGGTTGAATATTGATGAATGAAGGTTGAGGATTGAGGATTGAGGGTTGTGGATTGAGGACGAGGACTGAGGGTTGAGAATTGATGCCTGAGGTCAGAGGATTGAGGATTGAGGATTGCGAACTGAGGATTGATGTTTGGGGACTGAAGATTGAGGATTGGGTATTGAGGATTGAAGATTGAGGATTGAGCTTTGAGTATTGAGGATTGAGTATTGAAGACTAAGTATTGAGAATTGAAGATTGAGGATTGAGGATTGAGGATTGAGGATCGAGGATTGAGGATTGAAGATTGAATATTGATGATTGAAGATTGAGTATTGAGGATTGAGGTTTGTGGATTGAGGACGAGGACTGAGGGTTGAATATTGATGTTTCAGGTCTGAGGATTGAGGATTGATGATTGAGGATTGAGAATTGAGGATTGAGGATTGAGGATTGAAGATTGAGGATTGGGTACTGAGGATTGAAGAATAAGGGTTGAGGATTGAGTATTGAGGATTGAGAGTTGAGGAGTGAAGATTCAGTATTGAGGATCGAAGATTGAGAGTTGAGGATTGAGGATTGAACATTGAGGAATGAGTGCTGAGGGTTGAGTGGCGAAAATTGATGTTTTTGGATACAGATTGGAGGATTGCAGATTGAGTATTGAGTATTGAAAGCTGTGAATTGAGGATATTCTACTGATGATTGAGGAATGTCAACTGATTGTTGAGGACTGAGGGCTGAAGATTGAGGATTCAGGATTGAGGATTCAGAATTGAGGTTTGAGGACTGAGGATTGAGGACTGAAGATTGAGGATTGAGGATTGAGGATTGAAGACTGAAGGTTGGGTATTGAGGATTGAACATTGAGGATTGAGGGTTGAGAATTGAAGATTGAGGATTGAGGTCTGAGAATTGAGGATTGAGGATTGAAGATTGAGGATTGGGTGTTGAGGATTGAAGAATGAGGATTGAGGATTGAGGATTGTGGATTGAGGATTGAAGAATGAGGATTGAGGATTGAGGACTGAGGATTGAGCGTTGCAGATTGAGTATTGAGGATTGAAGATTGAGGGTTGAGGTCTGAGAATTGAGGATTGAGGATTGAAGATTGAGGATTGGGTGTTGAGGATTGAAGAATGAGGATTGAGGATTGAGGATTGTGGATTGAGGATTGAAGATTGAGGATTGGGTATTGCGGATTGAACATTGAGGATTGAGGATTGAGGATTGAGGATTGAGGATTGAGGACTTAAGATTGAATATCGATGATTGAATATTGAGGATTGAGGTTTGATGGTTGTGTATTGAGGACGAGGACTGAGGGTTGAGTATTGATGTTTGAGGTCTGAGGATTGAGGATTGAGGATTGAGAATTGAGGATTGAGGATTGAGGATTGACGATTGAGGATTGAGGACGAGGACTGAGGGTTGAGTATTGATGTTTGAGGTCTGAGGATTGAGGATTGAGGATTGAGAATTGAGGATTGAGGATTGAGGATTGAAGATTGAGGATTGAGGATTGAGGATGAGGGCTGAGGGTTGAGGGTTGAGGTTTGAGGATTGAGGATTGAGGATTGACGATTGAGGATTGAGGAATGAGGATGAGGGCTGAGTGTTGCGGATTGTGGTTTGAGGTCTGAGGACTGAGGATTGAGGATTGAGAATTGAGGACTGAGGATTGAAGATTGAAGACTGAGGATTGGGTATTGAGGATTGAAGCCTGACGATTGAGGATGGAGGATTGAGGATTGAGGATTGAGGATTGAGGATTGAGGATTGAGAATGGAGGATTGAAGATTGAGTATTGAGTCTTGACGATTGAGGCTCGAGGATTGAGTGTTGTGGATTGAGGACGAGGACTGAGGGTTGAGTATTTATGTTTGAGGTCTGAGGATTGAGGACTGAGGATTGACAATTGAGGATTGAGGATTGAGGATTGAAGATTGAGGATTGGGTGTTGAGAATTGAAGATTGAGGATTGAGGATTGAGGATTGAGGATTGAGGATTGAAGATTGAGTATTGAGAATTGAAGATTGAGGATTGAGGTCTGAGAATTGAGGATTGAGGATTTGAGATTGAGGATTGGGTGTTGAGGATTGAAGAATGAGGATTGAGGATTGAGGATTGTGGATTGAGGATTGAAGATTGAGGATTGGGTATTGAGGATTGAAGAATGAGGATTGAGGATTGAGGACTGAGGATTGAGCGTTGCAGATTGAGTATTGAGGATTGAAGATTGAGGGTTGAGGTCTGAGAATTGAGGATTGAGGATTGAAGATTGAGGATTGGATGTTGAGGATTGAAGAATGAGGATTGAGGATTGAGGATTGTGGATTGAGGATTGAATATTGAGGATTGGGTATTGCGGATTGAACATTGAGGATTGAGGATTGAGGATTGAGGATTGAGGATTGAGGACTTAAGATTGAATATCGATGATTGAATATTGAGGATTGAGGTTTGATGGTTGTGTATTGAGGACGAGGACTGAGGGTTGAGTATTGATGTTTGAGGTCTGAGGATTGAGGATTGAGGATTGAGAATTGAGGATTGAGGATTGAGGATTGACGATTGAGGATTGAGGACGAGGACTGAGGGTTGAGTATTGATGTTTGAGGTCTGAGGATTGAGGATTGAGGATTGAGAATTGAGGATTGAGGATTGAGGATTGAAGATTGAGGATTGAGGATTGAGGATGAGGGCTGAGGGTTGAGGGTTGAGGTTTGAGGACTGAGGACTGAGGATTGGGGATTGAGAATTGAGGACTGAGGATTGAGGATTGAGGGTTGAGGATTGAGGACGAGGACTGACGGTTGAGGATTGAGGTTTGAGGTTTGAGGATTGAGACTTCAGGATTGAGGATTGAGGATGAGGGCTGAGGGTTGAGGATTGAGGTTTGAGGACTGAGGACTGAGGATTGAGGATTGAGTATTGAGGATTGAGGATTGAGGATTGAAGATTGAGGATTGGGTATTGAGGATTGTAGAATGAGGTTTGAGGATTGAGGATTGAGGATTGAGGATTGAAGATTGAGTACTGAGGATTGAAGACTGACGATTCAGGATTGAGGATTGAGGATTGAGGATTGAGGATTGAGGATTGAAGATCGAGTATTGAGTATTGAAAACTGTGAATTGATGATATTCTATTGAGGATTGAGGATTGACATCTGATTGTTCAGGTCTGTGGTCTGAAGATTGAGGATTCAGGATTGAGGATTCAGGATTGAGGTTTGATGACTGAGGATTGAGGATTTTGGATTGAGGCATGGGGATTGAGGATTGAGGATTGAAGATTGAGGATTGAGGATTGAGGATGAGGGCTGAGGGTTGAGGATTGAGGTTTGAGGTCTGAGGATTGAGGGTTGAGGATTGAGAGTTGAGGATTCAGGGTTGAAGATTGAAGATTGAGGATCGGGTATTGAGGATTGAAGAATGAGGATTGACGAATGACGATTGAGGATTGAGGATTGAAGATTGAGTATTGAGGATTGAAGCCTGACGATTGAGGATTGAGGATTGAGGACTGAGGATTGAGGATGGAGGATTGAAGATTGAGTATTGAGGATTGAAGATTGAGGATTGAGGATTGAGGATTGAGGATTGAGGGTTGCGTGTTGAGGTTTGAGTATCGAATCCTGAGAATTCAGGATATTCTATTGAGTATTGAGAATTGAGGATTGAAGATTGAGTATTGAGGATTGAAGATTGAGGATTGAGGATTGAGGATTGGGGATTGAGGATTGAGGATTGAAGATTGAGGGTTGGGGATTGAGGATCGACGATTGAGGATTGAGGATTGAGGATTGAGGATTGAGGATTGCAGATTGAGTATTGAGGATTGAATATTGAGGTTTGAGGATTGAGGATTGAGGATTGAGCATTGAGGGTTGCGGATTGAGGATTGAGGATTGAAGATTGGGTATTGACGATTGAAGATTGAGGATTGAGGATTGAGGATTGAGGATGAGGGCTGAGGGTTGAGGGTTGAGGTTTGTGGACTGAGGACAGAGGATCGAGGATTGAGAATTGAGGATTGAGGATTGAGGATTGAAGATTGAGGATTGGTTATTCAGGATTGAAGAATGAGGATTGAGGATTGAGGATTGAGGATTGAGGGTTGCAGATTGAGTATTGAGGATTGAAGATTGAAGGTTGAGGATTGAGGATTGAGGATTGAGCGTTGAAGATTGAGGATTGAGGATTGAGGATTGAAGATTGAGTATTGAGGATTGAAGATTGAGGCTTGAGGATTGAGTATTGAGAATTGAGAACTGATTGTTGAGTATTGAGGACTGAGGATTGAGGATTGAGGATTGAAAATTGAGGATTGGGTATTCAGGATTGAAGAATGAGGATTGAGGATTGAGGATTGAGGATTGAGTATTGCAGATTGAGTATTGAAGATTGAGGATTGAAGATTGAGGGTTGAGGAATGAGGATAGAAGGTTGAATATTGATGAATGAAGGTTGAGGATTGAGGATTGAGGGTTGTGGATTGAGGACGAGGACTGAGGGTTGAGAATTGATGCCTGAGGTCAGAGGATTGAGGATTGAGGATTGCGAACTGAGGATTGATGTTTGAGGATTGAAGATTGAGGATTGGGTATTGAGGATTGAAGATTGAGGATTGAGGTTTGAGTATTGAGGATTGAGTATTGAAGACTAAGTATTGAGGATTGAAGATTGAGGATTGAGGATTGAGGATTGAGGATTGAGGATTGAGGATTGAGGATTGAATATTGATGATTGAAGATTGAGTATTGAGGATTGAGGTTTGTGGATTGAGGACGAAGACTGAGGGTTGAATATTGATGTTTCAGGTCTGAGGATTGAGGATTGAGGATTGAGGGTTGAGAATTGAGGATTGAGGATTGAGGATTGAAGATTGAGGATTGGGTACTGAGGATTGAAGAATAAGGGTTGAGGATTGAGGATTGAGGACTTAAGATTGAATATCGATGATTGAATATTGAGGATTGAGGTTTGATGGTTGTGTATTGAGGACGAGGACTGAGGGTTGAGTATTGATGTTTGAGGTCTGAGGATTGAGGATTGAGGATTGAGAATTGAGGATTGAGGATTGAGGATTGACGATTGAGGATTGAGGACGAGGACTGAGGGTTGAGTATTGATGTTTGAGGTCTGAGGATTGAGGATTGAGGATTGAGAATTGAGGATTGAGGATTGAGGATTGAAGATTGAGGATTGAGGATTGAGGATGAGGGCTGAGGGTTGAGGGTTGAGGTTTGAGGACTGAGGACTGAGGATTGGGGATTGAGAATTGAGGACTGAGGATTGAGGATTGAGGGTTGAGGATTGAGGACGAGGACTGACGGTTGAGGATTGAGGTTTGAGGTTTGAGGATTGAGAATTTAGGATTGAGGATTGAGGATGAGGGCTGAGGGTTGAGGATTGAGGTTTGAGGACTGAGGACTGAGGATTGAGGATTGAGTATTGAGGATTGAGGATTGAGGATTGAAGATTGAGGATTGGGTATTGAGGATTGTAGAATGAGGTTTGAGGATTGAGGATTGAGGATTGAGGATTGAAGATTGAGTACTGAGGATTGAAGACTGACGATTCAGGATTGAGGATTGAGGATTGAGGATTGAGGATTGAGGATTGAAGATCGAGTATTGAGTATTGAAAACTGTGAATTGATGATATTCTATTGAGGATTGAGGATTGACATCTGATTGTTCAGGTCTGAGGTCTGAAGATTGAGGATTCAGGATTGAGGATTCAGGATTGAGGTTTGATGACTGAGGATTGAGGATTTTGGATTGAGGCATGAGGATTGAGGATTGAGGATTGAAGATTGAGGATTGAGGATTGAGGATGAGGGCTGAGGGTTGAGGATTGAGGTTTGAGGTCTGAGGATTGAGGGTTGAGGATTGAGAGTTGAGGATTGAGGGTTGAAGATTGAAGATTGAGGATCGGGTATTGAGGATTGAAGAATGAGGGTTGACGAATGACGATTGAGGATTGAGGATTGAAGATTGAGTATTGAGGATTGAAGCCTGACGATTGAGGATTGAGGATTGAGGACTGAGGATTGAGGATGGAGGATTGAAGATTGAGTATTGAGGATTGAAGATTGAGGATTGAGGATTGAGGATTGAGGATTGAGGGTTGCGTGTTGAGGTTTGAGTATCGAATGCTGAGAATTCAGGATATTCTATTGAGTATTGAGAATTGAGGATTGAAGATTGAGTATTGAGGATTGAAGATTGAGGATTGAGGATTGAGGATTGGGGATTGAGGATTGAGGATTGAAGATTGAGGGTTGGGGATTGAGGATCGACGATTGAGGATTGAGGATTGAGGATTGAGGATTGAGGATTGCAGATTGAGTATTGAGGATTGAAGATTGAGGTTTGAGGATTGAGGATTGAGGATTGAGCATTGAGGGTTGCGGATTGAGGATTGAGGATAGAAGATTGAGTATTGACGATTGAAGATTGAGGATTGAGGATTGAGGATTGAGGATGAGGGCTGAGGGTTGAGGGTTGAGGTTTGAGGACTGAGGACAGACGATTGAGGATTGAGAATTGAGGATTGAGGATTGAGGATTGAAGATTGAGGATTGGTTATTCAGGATTGAAGAATGAGGATTGAGGATTGAGGATTGAGGATTGAGGGTTGCAGATTGAGTATTGAGGATTGAAGATTGAAGGTTGAGGATTGAGGATTGAGGATTGAGCATTGAAGATTGAGGATTGAGGATTGAGGATTGAAGATTGAGTATTGAGGATTGAAGATTGAGGCTTGAGGATTGAGTATTGAGAATTGAGAACTGATTGTTGAGTATTGAGGACTGAGGATTGAGGATTGAGGATTGAAAATTGAGGATTGGGTATTCAGGATTGAAGAATGAGGATTGAGGATTGAGGATTGAGGATTGAGTATTGCAGATTGAGTATTGAAGATTGAGGATTGAAGATTGAGGGTTGAGGAATGAGGATAGAAGGTTGAATATTGATGAATGAAGGTTGAGGATTGAGGATTGAGGGTTGTGGATTGAGGACGAGGACTGAGGGATGAGAATTGATGCCTGAGGTCAGAGGATTGAGGATTGAGGATTGCGAACTGAGGATTGATGTTTGAGGATTGAAGATTGAGGATTGGGTATTGAGGATTGAAGATTGAGGATTGAGGTTTGAGTATTGAGGATTGAGTATTGAAGACTAAGTATTGAGAATTGAAGATTGAGGATTGAGGATTGAGGATTGAGGATTGAGGATTGAGGATTGAGGATTGAATATTGATGATTGAAGATTGAGTATTGAGGATTGAGGTTTGTGGATTGAGGACGAAGACTGAGGGTTGAATATTGATGTTTCAGGTCTGAGGATTGAGGATTGAGGATTGAGGGTTGAGAATTGAGGATTGAGGATTGAGGATTGAAGATTGAGGATTGGGTACTGAGGATTGAAGAATAAGGGTTGAGGATTGAGGATTGAGGATTGAGAATGGAGGATTGAAGATTGAGTATTGAGTCTTGACGATTGAGGCTCGAGGATTGAGTGTTGTGGATTGAGGACGAGGACTGAGGGTTGAGTATTTATGTTTGAGGTCTGAGGATTGAGGACTGAGGATTGACAATTGAGGATTGAGGATTGAGGATTGAAGATTGAGGATTGGGTGTTGAGAATTGAAGAATGAGGATTGAGGATTGAGGATTGACGATTGAGGATTGAAGATTGAGTATTGAGAATTGAAGATTGAGGATTGAGGTCTGAGAATTGAGGATTGAGGATTGAAGATTGAGGATTGGGTGTTGAGGATTGAAGAATGAGGATTGAGGATTGAGGACTGTGGATTGAGGATTGAAGATTGAGGATTGGGTATTGCGGATTGAACATTGAGGATTGAGGATTGAGGATTGAGGATTGAGGATTGAGGACTTAAGATTGAATATCGATGATTGAATATTGAGGATTGAGGTTTGATGGTTGTGTATTGAGGACGAGGACTGAGGGTTGAGTATTGATGTTTGAGGTCTGAGGATTGAGGATTGAGGATTGAGAATTGAGGATTGAGGATTGAGGATTGACGATTGAGGATTGAGGACGAGGACTGAGGGTTGAGTATTGATGTTTGAGGTCTGAGGATTGAGGATTGAGGATTGAGAATTGAGGATTGAGGATTGAGGATTGAAGATTGAGGATTGAGGATTGAGGATGAGGGCTGAGGGTTGAGGGTTGAGGTTTGAGGACTGAGGACGAGGACTGACGGTTGAGGATTGAGGTTTGAGGTTTGAGGGTTGAGAATTTAGGATTGAGGAATGAGGATGAGGGCTGAGGGTTGAGGATTGAGGTTTGAGGACTGAGGACTGAGGATTGAGGATTGAGTATTGAGGATTGAGGATTGAGGATTGAAGATTGAGGATTGGGTATTGAGGATTGTAGAATGAGGTTTGAGGATTGAGGATTGAGGATTGAGGATTGAAGATTGAGTACTGAGGATTGAAGACTGACGATTCAGGATTGAGGATTGAGGATTGAGGATTGAGGATTGAGGATTGAAGATCGAGTATTGAGTATTGAAAACTGTGAATTGATGATATTCTATTGAGGATTGAGGATTGACATCTGATTGTTCAGGTCTGAGGTCTGAAGATTGAGGATTCAGGATTGAGGATTCAGGATTGAGGTTTGATGACTGAGGATTGAGGATTTTGGATTGAGGCATGAGGATTGAGGATTGAGGATTGAAGATTGAGGATTGAGGATTGAGGATGAGGGCTGACGGTTGAGGATTGAGGTTTGAGGTCTGAGGATTGAGGGTTGAGGATTGAGAGTTGAGGATTGAGGGTTGAAGATTGAAGATTGAGGATCGGGTATTGAGGATTGAAGAATGAGGATTGACGAATGACGATTGAGGATTGAGGATTGAAGATTGAGTATTGAGGATTGAAGCCTGACGATTGAGGATTGAGGATTGAGGACTGAGGATTGAGGATGGAGGATTGAAGATTGAGTATTGAGGATTGAAGATTGAGGATTGAGGATTGAGGATTGAGGATTGAGGGTTGCGTGTTGAGGTTTGAGTATCGAATGCTGAGAATTCAGGATATTCTATTGAGTATTGAGAATTGAGGATTGAAGATTGGGTATTGAGGATTGAAGATTGAGGATTGAGGATTGAGGATTGGGGATTGAGGATTGAGGATTGAAGATTGAGGGTTGGGGATTGAGGATCGACGATTGAGGATTGAGGATTG
Source organism: Calliopsis andreniformis (assembly GCF_051401765.1). Taxonomy (NCBI): domain Eukaryota; kingdom Metazoa; phylum Arthropoda; class Insecta; order Hymenoptera; family Andrenidae; genus Calliopsis; species Calliopsis andreniformis. The sequence goes on along the minus strand of NW_027480532.1, from coordinate 1,043,242 downwards.
AGGATTGAGGATTGAGGATTGCAGATTGAGTATTGAGGATTGAAGATTGAGGTTTGAGGATTGAGTATTGAGGATTGAGAGTTGAGGATTGAAGATTCAGTATTGAGGATCGAAGATTGAGAGTTGAGGATTGAGGATTGGACATTGAGGAATGAGTGCTGAGGGTTGAGTGGCGAAAATTGATGTTTTTGGATACAGATTGGAGGATTGCAGATTGAGTATTGAGTATTGAAAGCTGTGAATTGAGGATATTCTACTGATGATTGAGGAATGTCAACTGATTGTTGAGGACTGAGGGCTGAAGATTGAGGATTCAGGATTGAGGATTCAGAATTGAGGTTTGAGGACTGAGGATTGAGGACTGAAGATTGAGGATTGAGGATTGAGGATTGAAGACTGAGGGTTGGGTATTGAGGATTGAACATTGAGGATTGAGGGTTGAGGATTGAGGATTGAGGATTGACGATTGAGTATTGAGGAATGAGGATGAGGGCTGAGGGTTGCGGATTGAGGTTTGAGGTCTGAGGACTGAGGATTGAGGATTGAGAATTGAGGACTGAGGATTGAAGATTGAAGACTGAGGATTGGGTATTGAGAATTGAAGCCTGACGATTGAGGATGGAGGATTGAGGATTGAGGATTGAGGATTGAGTATTGAGGATTGAGAATGGAGGATTGAAGATTGAGTGTTGAGTCTTGACGATTGAGGCTCGAGGATTGAGTGTTGTGGATTGAGGACGAGGACTGAGGGTTGAGTATTGATGTTTGAGGTCTGAGGATTGAGGACTGAGGATTGACAATTGAGGATTGAGGATTGAGGATTGAAGATTGAGGATTGGGTGTTGAGAATTGAAGAATGAGGATTGAGGATTGAGGATTGTGGATTGAGGATTGAGAATTGAGGATTGGGTATTGAGGATTGAAGAATGAGGATTGAGGATTGAGGACTGAGAATTGAGGGTTGCAGATTGAGTATTGAGGATTGAAGATTGAGGGTTGTGGTCTGAGAATTGAGGTTTGAGGATTGAAGATTGAGGATTGGGTGTTGAGGATTGAAGAATGAGGATTGAGGATTGAGGATTGTGGATTGAGGATTGAAGATTGAGGATTGGGTATTGCGGATTGAACATTGAGGATTGAGGATTGAGTATTGAGGATTGAAGATTGAGGATTGGTTATTCAGGATTGAAGAATGAGGATTGAGGATTGAGGATTGAGGATTGAGGATTGCAGATTGAGTATTGAGGATTGAAGATTGAGGGTTGAGGATTGAGGATTGAGGAATGAGCATTGAAGATTGAGGATTGAGGATTGAGGATTGAAGATTGAATATTGATGATTGAAGATTGAGGATTGAGGATTGATGGTTGTGGATTGAGGAATGAGGATTGAAGATTGAGGATTGGGGATTGAGGATCGACGTTTGAGGATTGAGTACTGAGGATTGAGAATTGAGGATTGATTATTGAAGATTGAGTATTGAGGATTGAAGATTGAGGATTGAGGATTGAGTATTGAGGATTGAGGATGAGGGCTGAGGGTTGAGGGTTGAGGTCTGAGGACTGAGGACAGAGGATTGAGGATTGAGAATTGAGGATTGAGGATTGAGGATTGAAGATTGAGGATTGGTTATTCAGGATTGAAGAATGAGGATTGAGGATTGAGGATTGAGGATTGAGGATTGCAGATTGAGTATTGAGGATTGAAGATTGAGGGTTGAGGATTGAGGATTGAGGAATGAGCATTGAAGATTGAGGATTGAGGATTGAGGATTGAAGATTGAGTATTGAGGATTGAAGACTGAGGCTTGAGGATTGAGTATTGAGAATTGAGGACTGATTGTTGAGTATTGAGGACTGAGGATTGAGGATTGAGGAATGAAAATTGAGGATTGGGTATTCAGGATTGAAGAATGAGGATTGCGGATTGAGGATTGAGGATTGAGTATTGCAGATTGAGTATTGAGGATTGAGGATTGAAGATTGAGGGTTGAGGATTGAGGATAGAAGGTTGAATATTGATGAATGAAGGTTGAGGATTGAGGATTGAGAGTTGTGGTTTGAGGACGAGGACTGAGGGTTGAGTATTGATGCCTGAGGTCAGAGGATTGAGGATTGAGGATTGCGAACTGAGGATTGAAGTTTGAGGATTGAAGATTGAGGATTGGGTATTGAGGATTGAAGATTGAGGATTGAGGTTTGAGTATTGAGGATTGAGTATTGAAGACTGAGTATTGAGAATTGAAGATTGAGGATTGAGGATTGAGGATTGAGGATTGAGGATTGAGGATTGAAGATTGAATATTGATGATTGAAGATAGGGGATTGAGGATTGAGGTTTGTGGATTGAGGACGAGGACTGAGGGTTGAATATTGATGTTTCAGGTCTGAGGATTGAGGATTGAGGATTGAGGACTGAGAATTGAGGATTGAGGATTGAGGATTGAGGATTGAGGATTGGGTACTGAGGATTGAAGAATAAGGGTTGAGGATTGAGGATTGAGGATTGAGAGTTGAGGATTGAAGATTCAGTATTGAGGATCGAAGATTGAGAGTTGAGGATTGAGGATTGAACATTGAGGAATGAGTGCTGAGGGTTGAGTGGTGAAAATTGATGTTTGTGGATACAGGTTGGAGGATTGCAGATTGAGTATTGAGTATTGAAAGCTGTGAATTGAGGATATTCTACTGAGGATCGAGGAATATCAACTGATTGTTGAGGACTGAGGGCTGAAGATTGAGGATTCAGGATTGAGGATTCAGAATTGAGGTTTGAGGACTGAGGATTGAGGACTGAAGATTGAGGATTGAGGATTGAGGATTGAAGACTGAGGGTTGGGTATTGAGGATTGAACATTGAGGATTGAGGGTTGAGGATTGAGGATTGAGGATTGACGATTGAGGATTGAGGAATGAGGATGAGGGCTGAGGGTTGCGGATTGAGGTTTGAGGTCTGAGGACTGAGGATTGAGGATTGAGAATTGAGGACTGAGGATTGAAGATTGAAGACTGAGGATTGGGTATTGAGGATTGAAGCCTGACGATTGAGGATGGAGGATTGAGGATTGAGGATTGAGGATTGAGTATTGAGGATTGAGAATGGAGGATTGAAGATTGAGTGTTGAGTCTTGACGATTGAGGCTCGAGGAATGAGTGTTGTGGATTGAGGACGAGGACTGAGGGTTGAGTATTGATGTTTGAGGTCTGAGGATTGAGGACTGAGGATTGACAATTGAGGATTGAGGATTGAGGATTGCAGATTGAGGATTGGGTGTTGAGAATTGAAGAATGAGGATTGAGGATTGAGGATTGTGGATTTAGGATTGAGAATTGAGGATTGGGTATTGAGGATTGAAGAATGAGGATTGACGATTGAGGACTGAGAATTGAGGGTTGCAGATTGAGTATTGAGGATTGAAGATTGAGGGTTGTGGTCTGAGAATTGAGGTTTGAGGATTGAAGATTGAGGATTGGGTGTTGAGGATTGAAGAATGAGGATTGAGGATTGAGGATTGTGGATTGAGGATTGAAGATTGAGGATTGGGTATTGCGGATTGAACATTGAGGATTGAGGATTGAGTATTGAGGATTGAGGATTGAGGACTGAAGATTGAATATTGATGATTGAAGATTGAGGATTGAGGATTGATGGTTGTGGATTGAGGAATGAGGATTGAAGATTGAGGATTGGGGATTGAGGATCGACGTTTGAGGATTGAGTACTGAGGATTGAGAATTGAGGATTGATTATTGAAGATTGAGTATTGAGGATTGAAGATTGAGGATTGAGGATTGAGTATTGAGGATTGAGGATGAGGGCTGAGGGTTGAGGGTTGAGGTCTGAGGACTGAGGACAGAGGATTGAGGATTGAGAATTGAGGATTGAGGATTGAGGATTGAAGATTGAGGATTGGTTATTCAGGATTGAAGAATGAGGATTGAGGATTGAGGATTGAGGATTGAGGATTGCAGATTGAGTATTGAGGATTGAAGATTGAGGGTTGAGGATTGAGGATTGAGGAATGAGCATTGAAGATTGAGGATTGAGGATTGAGGATTGAAGATTGAGTATTGAGGATTGAAGACTGAGGCTTGAGGATTGAGTATTGAGAATTGAGGACTGATTGTTGAGTATTGAGGACTGAGGATTGAGGATTGAGGATTGAAAATTGAGGATTGGGTATTCAGGATTGAAGAATGAGGATTGCGGATTGAGGATTGAGGATTGAGTATTGCAGATTGAGTATTGAGGATTGAGGATTGAAGATTGAGGGTTGAGGATTGAGGATAGAAGGTTGAATATTGATGAATGAAGGTTGAGGATTGAGGATTGAGAGTTGTGGATTGAGGACGAGGACTGAGGGTTGAGTATTGATGCCTGAGGTCAGAGGATTGAGGATTGAGGATTGCGAACTGAGGATTGAAGTTTGAGGATTGAAGATTGAGGATTGGGTATTGAGGATTGAAGATTGAGGATTGAGGTTTGAGTATTGAGGATTGAGTATTGAAGACTGAGTTTTGAGAATTGAAGATTGAGGATTGAGGATTGAGGATTGAGGATTGAGGATTGAGGATTGAAGATTGAATATTGATGATTGAAGATTGGGGATTGAGGATTGAGGTTTGTGGATTGAGGACGAGGACTGAGGGTTGAATATTGATGTTTCAGGTCTGAGGATTGAGGATTGAGGATTGAGGACTGAGAATTGAGGATTGAGGATTGAGGATTGAGGATTGAGGATTGGGTACTGAGGATTGAAGAATAAGGGTTGAGGATTGAGGATTGAGGATTGAGAGTTGAGGATTGAAGATTCAGTATTGAGGATCGAAGATTGAGCGTTGAGGATTGAGGATTGAACATTGAGGAATGAGTGCTGAGGGTTGAGTGGTGAAAATTGATGTTTGTGGATACAGGTTGGAGGATTGCAGATTGAGTATTGAGTATTGAAAGCTGTGAATTGAGGATATTCTACTGAGGATCGAGGAATATCAACTGATTGTTGAGGACTGAGGGCTGAAGATTGAGGATTCAGGATTGAGGATTCAGAATTGAGGTTTGAGGACTGAGGATTGAGGACTGAAGATTGAGGATTGAGGATTGAGGATTGAAGACTGAGGGTTGGGTATTGAGGATTGAACATTGAGGATTGAGGGTTGAGGATTGAGGATTGAGGATTGACGATTGAGGATTGAGGAATGAGGATGAGGGCTGAGTGTTGCGGATTGTGGTTTGAGGTCTGAGGACTGAGGATTGAGGATTGAGAATTGAGGACTGAGGATTGAAGATTGAAGACTGAGGATTGGGTATTGAGGATTGAAGCCTGACGATTGAGGATGGAGGATTGAGGATTGAGGATTGAGGATTGAGGATTGAGGATTGAGAATGGAGGATTGAAGATTGAGTATTGAGTCTTGACGATTGAGGCTCGAGGATTGAGTGTTGTGGATTGAGGACGAGGACTGAGGGTTGAGTATTTATGTTTGAGGTCTGAGGATTGAGGACTGAGGATTGACAATTGAGGATTGAGGATTGAGGATTGAAGATTGAGGATTGGGTGTTGAGAATTGAAGAATGAGGATTGAGGATTGAGGATTGAGGATTGAGGATTGAAGATTGAGTATTGAGAATTGAAGATTGAGGATTGAGGTCTGAGAATTGAGGATTGAGGATTGAAGATTGAGGATTGGGTGTTGAGGATTGAAGAATGAGGATTGAGGATTGAGGATTGTGGATTGAGGATTGAAGATTGAGGATTGGGTATTGAGGATTGAAGAATGAGGATTGAGGATTGAGGACTGAGGATTGAGCGTTGCAGATTGAGTATTGAGGATTGAAGATTGAGGGTTGAGGTCTGAGAATTGAGGATTGAGGATTGAAGATTGAGGATTGGGTGTTGAGGATTGAAGAATGAGGATTGAGGATTGAGGATTGTGGATTGAGGATTGAAGATTGAGGATTGGGTATTGCGGATTGAACATTGAGGATTGAGGATTGAGGATTGAGGATTGAGGATTGAGGACTTAAGATTGAATATCGATGATTGAATATTGAGGATTGAGGTTTGATGGTTGTGTATTGAGGACGAGGACTGAGGGTTGAGTATTGATGTTTGAGGTCTGAGGATTGAGGATTGAGGATTGAGAATTGAGTATTGAGGATTGAGGATTGACGATTGAGGATTGAGGACGAGGACTGAGGGTTGAGTATTGATGTTTGAGGTCTGAGGATTGAGGATTGAGGATTGAGAATTGAGGATTGAGGATTGAGGATTGAAGATTGAGGATTGAGGATTGAGGATGAGGGCTGAGGGTTGAGGGTTGAGGTTTGAGGACTGAGGACTGAGGATTGGGGATTGAGAATTGAGGACTGAGGATTGAGGATTGAGGGTTGAGGATTGAGGACGAGGACTGACGGTTGAGGATTGAGGTTTGAGGTTTGAGGATTGAGACTTCAGGATTGAGGATTGAGGATGAGGGCTGAGGGTTGAGGATTGAGGTTTGAGGACTGAGGACTGAGGATTGAGGATTGAGTATTGAGGATTGAGGATTGAGGATTGAAGATTGAGGATTGGGTATTGAGGATTGTAGAATGAGGTTTGAGGATTGAGGATTGAGGATTGAGGATTGAAGATTGAGTACTGAGGATTGAAGACTGACGATTCAGGATTGAGGATTGAGGATTGAGGATTGAGGATTGAGGATTGAAGATCGAGTATTGAGTATTGAAAACTGTGAATTGATGATATTCTATTGAGGATTGAGGATTGACATCTGATTGTTCAGGTCTGTGGTCTGAAGATTGAGGATTCAGGATTGAGGATTCAGGATTGAGGTTTGATGACTGAGGATTGAGGATTTTGGATTGAGGCATGGGGATTGAGGATTGAGGATTGAAGATTGAGGATTGAGGATTGAGGATGAGGGCTGAGGGTTGAGGATTGAGGTTTGAGGTCTGAGGATTGAGGGTTGAGGATTGAGAGTTGAGGATTCAGGGTTGAAGATTGAAGATTGAGGATCGGGTATTGAGGATTGAAGAATGAGGATTGACGAATGACGATTGAGGATTGAGGATTGAAGATTGAGTATTGAGGATTGAAGCCTGACGATTGAGGATTGAGGATTGAGGACTGAGGATTGAGGATGGAGGATTGAAGATTGAGTATTGAGGATTGAAGATTGAGGATTGAGGATTGAGGATTGAGGATTGAGGGTTGCGTGTTGAGGTTTGAGTATCGAATCCTGAGAATTCAGGATATTCTATTGAGTATTGAGAATTGAGGATTGAAGATTGAGTATTGAGGATTGAAGATTGAGGATTGAGGATTGAGGATTGGGGATTGAGGATTGAGGATTGAAGATTGAGGGTTGGGGATTGAGGATCGACGATTGAGGATTGAGGATTGAGGATTGAGGATTGAGGATTGCAGATTGAGTATTGAGGATTGAATATTGAGGTTTGAGGATTGAGGATTGAGGATTGAGCATTGAGGGTTGCGGATTGAGGATTGAGGATTGAAGATTGGGTATTGACGATTGAAGATTGAGGATTGAGGATTGAGGATTGAGGATGAGGGCTGAGGGTTGAGGGTTGAGGTTTGAGGACTGAGGACAGAGGATTGAGGATTGAGAATTGAGGATTGAGGATTGAGGATTGAAGATTGAGGATTGGTTATTCAGGATTGAAGAATGAGGATTGAGGATTGAGGATTGAGGATTGAGGGTTGCAGATTGAGTATTGAGGATTGAAGATTGAAGGTTGAGGATTGAGGATTGAGGATTGAGCGTTGAAGATTGAGGATTGAGGATTGAGGATTGAAGATTGAGTATTGAGGATTGAAGATTGAGGCTTGAGGATTGAGTATTGAGAATTGAGAACTGATTGTTGAGTATTGAGGACTGAGGATTGAGGATTGAGGATTGAAAATTGAGGATTGGGTTTTCAGGATTGAAGAATGAGGATTGAGGATTGAGGATTGAGGATTGAGTATTGCAGATTGAGTATTGAAGATTGAGGATTGAAGATTGAGGGTTGAGGAATGAGGATAGAAGGTTGAATATTGATGAATGAAGGTTGAGGATTGAGGATTGAGGGTTGTGGATTGAGGACGAGGACTGAGGGTTGAGAATTGATGCCTGAGGTCAGAGGATTGAGGATTGAGGATTGCGAACTGAGGATTGATGTTTGAGGATTGAAGATTGAGGATTGGGTATTGAGGATTGAAGATTGAGGATTGAGGTTTGAGTATTGAGGATTGAGTATTGAAGACTAAGTATTGAGAATTGAAGATTGAGGATTGAGGATTGAGGATTGAGGATTGAGGATTGAGGATTGAGGATTGAATATTGATGATTGAAGATTGAGTATTGAGGATTGAGGTTTGTGGATTGAGGACGAAGTCTGAGGGTTGACTATTGATGTTTCAGGTCTGAGGATTGAGGATTGAGGATTGAGGGTTGAGAATTGAGGATTGAGGATTGAGGATTGAAGATTGAGGATTGGGTACTGAGGATTGAAGAATAAGGGTTGAGGATTGAGGATTGAGGATTGAGAATGGAGGATTGAAGATTGAGTATTGAGTCTTGACGATTGAGGCTCGAGGATTGAGTGTTGTGGATTGAGGACGAGGACTGAGGGTTGAGTATTTATGTTTGAGGTCTGAGGATTGAGGACTGAGGATTGACAATTGAGGATTGAGGATTGAGGATTGAAGATTGAGGATTGGGTGTTGAGAATTGAAGAATGAGGATTGAGGATTGAGGATTGAGGATTGAGGATTGAAGATTGAGTATTGAGAATTGAAGATTGAGGATTGAGGTCTGAGAATTGAGGATTGAGGATTGAAGATTGAGGATTGGGTGTTGAGGATTGAAGAATGAGGATTGAGGATTGAGGACTGTGGATTGAGGATTGAAGATTGAGGATTGGGTATTGAGGATTGAAGAATGAGGATTGAGGATTGAGGACTGAGGATTGAGCGTTGCAGATTGAGTATTGAGGATTGAAGATTGAGGGTTGAGGTCTGAGAATTGAGGATTGAGGATTGAAGATTGAGGATTGGGTGTTGAGGATTGAAGAATGAGAATTGAGGATTGAGGATTGTGGATTGAGGATTGAAGATTGAGGATTGGGTATTGCGGATTGAACATTGAGGATTGAGGATTGAGGATTGAGGATTGAGGATTGAGGACTTAAGATTGAATATCGATGATTGAATATTGAGGATTGAGGTTTGATGGTTGTGTATTGAGGACGAGGACTGAGGGTTGAGTATTGATGTTTGAGGTCTGAGGATTGAGGATTGAGGATTGAGAATTGAGGATTGAGGATTGAGGATTGACGATTGAGGATTGAGGACGAGGACTGAGGGTTGAGTATTGATGTTTGAGGTCTGAGGATTGAGGATTGAGGATTGAGAATTGAGGATTGAGGATTGAGGATTGAAGATTGAGGATTGAGGATTGAGGATGAGGGCTGAGGGTTGAGGGTTGAGGTTTGAGGACTGAGGACTGAGGATTGGGGATTGAGAATTGAGGACTGAGGATTGAGGATTGAGGGTTGAGGATTGAGGACGAGGACTGACGGTTGAGGATTGAGGTTTGAGGTTTGAGGATTGAGAATTTAGGATTGAGGATTGAGGATGAGGGCTGAGGGTTGAGGATTGAGGTTTGAGGACTGAGGACTGAGGATTGAGGATTGAGTATTGAGGATTGAGGATTGAGGATTGAAGATTGAGGATTGGGTATTGAGGATTGTAGAATGAGGTTTGAGGATTGAGGATTGAGGATTGAGGATTGAAGATTGAGTACTGAGGATTGAAGACTGACGATTCAGGATTGAGGATTGAGGATTGAGGATTGAGGATTGAGGATTGAAGATCGAGTATTGAGTATTGAAAACTGTGAATTGATGATATTCTATTGAGGATTGAGGATTGACATCTGATTGTTCAGGTCTGAGGTCTGAAGATTGAGGATTCAGGATTGAGGATTCAGGATTGAGGTTTGATGACTGAGGATTGAGGATTTTGGATTGAGGCATGAGGATTGAGGATTGAGGATTGAAGATTGAGGATTGAGGATTGAGGATGAGGGCTGAGGGTTGAGGATTGAGGTTTGAGGTCTGAGGATTGAGGGTTGAGGATTGAGAGTTGAGGATTGAGGGTTGAAGATTGAAGATTGAGGATCGGGTATTGAGGATTGAAGAATGAGGATTGACGAATGACGATTGAGGATTGAGGATTGAAGATTGAGTATTGAGGATTGAAGCCTGACGATTGAGGATTGAGGATTGAGGACTGAGGATTGAGGATGGAGGATTGAAGATTGAGTATTGAGGATTGAAGATTGAGGATTGAGGATTGAGGATTGAGGATTGAGGGTTGCGTGTTGAGGTTTGAGTATCGAATGCTGAGAATTCAGGATATTCTATTGAGTATTGAGAATTGAGGATTGAAGATTGAGTATTGAGGATTGAAGATTGAGGATTGAGGATTGAGGATTGGGGATTGAGGATTGAGGATTGAAGATTGAGGGTTGGGGATTGAGGATCGACGATTGAGGATTGAGGATTGAGGATTGAGGATTGAGGATTGCAGATTGAGTATTGAGGATTGAAGATTGAGGTTTGAGGATTGAGGATTGAGGATTGAGCATTGAGGGTTGCGGATTGAGGATTGAGGTTTGAAGATTGAGTATTGACGATTGAAGATTGAGGATTGAGGATTGAGGATTGAGGATGAGGGCTGAGGGTTGAGGGTTGAGGTTTGAGGACTGAGGACAGAGGATTGAGGATTGAGAATTGAGGATTGAGGATTGAGGATTGAAGATTGAGGATTGGTTATTCAGGATTGAAGAATGAGGATTGAGGATTGAGGATTGAGGATTGAGGGTTGCAGATTGAGTATTGAGGATTGAAGATTGAAGGTTGAGGATTGAGGATTGAGGATTGAGGATTGAGGATTGAGGATGAGGGCTGAGGGTTGAGGGTTGAGGTTTGAGGACTGAGGACAGACGATTGAGGATTGAGAATTGAGGATTGAGGATTGAGGATTGAAGATTGAGGATTGGTTATTCAGGATTGAAGAATGAGGATTGAGGATTGAGGATTGAGGATTGAGGGTTGCAGATTGAGTATTGAGGATTGAAGATTGAAGGTTGAGGATTGAGGATTGAGGATTGAGCATTGAAGATTGAGGATTGAGGATTGAGGATTGAAGATTGAGTATTGAGGATTGAAGATTGAGGCTTGAGGATTGAGTATTGAGAATTGAGAACTGATTGTTGAGTATTGAGGACTGAGGATTGAGGATTGAGGATTGAAAATTGAGGATTGGGTATTCAGGATTGAAGAATGAGGATTGAGGATTGAGGATTGAGGATTGAGTATTGCAGATTGAGTATTGAAGATTGAGGATTGAAGATTGAGGGTTGAGGAATGAGGATAGAAGGTTGAATATTGATGAATGAAGGTTGAGGATTGAGGATTGAGGGTTGTGGATTGAGGACGAGGACTGAGGGATGAGAATTGATGCCTGAGGTCAGAGGATTGAGGATTGAGGATTGCGAACTGAGGATTGATGTTTGAGGATTGAAGATTGAGGATTGGGTATTGAGGATTGAAGATTGAGGATTGAGGTTTGAGTATTGAGGATTGAGTATTGAAGACTAAGTATTGAGAATTGAAGATTGAGGATTGAGGATTGAGGATTGAGGATTGAGGATTGAGGATTGAGGATTGAATATTGATGATTGAAGATTGAGTATTGAGGATTGAGGTTTGTGGATTGAGGACGAAGACTGAGGGTTGAATATTGATGTTTCAGGTCTGAGGATTGAGGATTGAGGATTGAGGGTTGAGAATTGAGGATTGAGGATTGAGGATTGAAGATTGAGGATTGGGTACTGAGGATTGAAGAATAAGGGTTGAGGATTGAGGATTGAGGATTGAGAATGGAGGATTGAAGATTGAGTATTGAGTCTTGACGATTGAGGCTCGAGGATTGAGTGTTGTGGATTGAGGACGAGGACTGAGGGTTGAGTATTTATGTTTGAGGTCTGAGGATTGAGGACTGAGGATTGACAATTGAGGATTGAGGATTGAGGATTGAAGATTGAGGATTGGGTGTTGAGAATTGAAGAATGAGGATTGAGGATTGAGGATTGACGATTGAGGATTGAAGATTGAGTATTGAGAATTGAAGATTGAGGATTGAGGTCTGAGAATTGAGGATTGAGGATTGAAGATTGAGGATTGGGTGTTGAGGATTGAAGAATGAGGATTGAGGATTGAGGACTGTGGATTGAGGATTGAAGATTGAGGATTGGGTATTGCGGATTGAACATTGAGGATTGAGGATTGAGGATTGAGGATTGAGGATTGAGGACTTAAGATTGAATATCGATGATTGAATATTGAGGATTGAGGTTTGATGGTTGTGTATTGAGGACGAGGACTGAGGGTTGAGTATTGATGTTTGAGGTCTGAGGATTGAGGATTGAGGATTGAGAATTGAGGATTGAGGATTGAGGATTGACGATTGAGGATTGAGGACGAGGACTGAGGGTTGAGTATTGATGTTTGAGGTCTGAGGATTGAGGATTGAGGATTGAGAATTGAGGATTGAGGATTGAGGATTGAAGATTGAGGATTGAGGATTGAGGATGAGGGCTGAGGGTTGAGGGTTGAGGTTTGAGGACTGAGGACGAGGACTGACGGTTGAGGATTGAGGTTTGAGGTTTGAGGGTTGAGAATTTAGGATTGAGGAATGAGGATGAGGGCTGAGGGTTGAGGATTGAGGTTTGAGGACTGAGGACTGAGGATTGAGGATTGAGTATTGAGGATTGAGGATTGAGGATTGAAGATTGAGGATTGGGTATTGAGGATTGTAGAATGAGGTTTGAGGATTGAGGATTGAGGATTGAGGATTGAAGATTGAGTACTGAGGATTGAAGACTGACGATTCAGGATTGAGGATTGAGGATTGAGGATTGAGGATTGAGGATTGAAGATCGAGTATTGAGTATTGAAAACTGTGAATTGATGATATTCTATTGAGGATTGAGGATTGACATCTGATTGTTCAGGTCTGAGGTCTGAAGATTGAGGATTCAGGATTGAGGATTCAGGATTGAGGTTTGATGACTGAGGATTGAGGATTTTGGATTGAGGCATGAGGATTGAGGATTGAGGATTGAAGATTGAGGATTGAGGATTGAGGATGAGGGCTGACGGTTGAGGATTGAGGTTTGAGGTCTGAGGATTGAGGGTTGAGGATTGAGAGTTGAGGATTGAGGGTTGAAGATTGAAGATTGAGGATCGGGTATTGAGGATTGAAGAATGAGGATTGACGAATGACGATTGAGGATTGAGGATTGAAGATTGAGTATTGAGGATTGAAGCCTGACGATTGAGGATTGAGGATTGAGGACTGAGGATTGAGGATGGAGGATTGAAGATTGAGTATTGAGGATTGAAGATTGAGGATTGAGGATTGAGGATTGAGGATTGAGGGTTGCGTGTTGAGGTTTGAGTATCGAATGCTGAGAATTCAGGATATTCTATTGAGTATTGAGAATTGAGGATTGAAGATTGGGTATTGAGGATTGAAGATTGAGGATTGAGGATTGAGGATTGGGGATTGAGGATTGAGGATTGAAGATTGAGGGTTGGGGATTGAGGATCGACGATTGAGGATTGAGGATTGAGGATTGAGGATTGAGGATTGCAGATTGAGTATTGAGGATTGAAGATTGAGGTTTGAGGATTGAGTATTGAGGATTGAGAGTTGAGGATTGAAGATTCAGTATTGAGGATCGAAGATTGAGAGTTGAGGATTGAGGATTGGACATTGAGGAATGAGTGCTGAGGGTTGAGTGGCGAAAATTGATGTTTTTGGATACAGATTGGAGGATTGCAGATTGAGTATTGAGTATTGAAAGCTGTGAATTGAGGATATTCTACTGATGATTGAGGAATGTCAACTGATTGTTGAGGACTGAGGGCTGAAGATTGAGGATTCAGGATTGAGGATTCAGAATTGAGGTTTGAGGACTGAGGATTGAGGACTGAAGATTGAGGATTGAGGATTGAGGATTGAAGACTGAGGGTTGGGTATTGAGGATTGAACATTGAGGATTGAGGGTTGAGGATTGAGGATTGAGGATTGACGATTGAGTATTGAGGAATGAGGATGAGGGCTGAGGGTTGCGGATTGAGGTTTGAGGTCTGAGGACTGAGGATTGAGGATTGAGAATTGAGGACTGAGGATTGAAGATTGAAGACTGAGGATTGGGTATTGAGAATTGAAGCCTGACGATTGAGGATGGAGGATTGAGGATTGAGGATTGAGGATTGAGTATTGAGGATTGAGAATGGAGGATTGAAGATTGAGTGTTGAGTCTTGACGATTGAGGCTCGAGGATTGAGTGTTGTGGATTGAGGACGAGGACTGAGGGTTGAGTATTGATGTTTGAGGTCTGAGGATTGAGGACTGAGGATTGACAATTGAGGATTGAGGATTGAGGATTGAAGATTGAGGATTGGGTGTTGAGAATTGAAGAATGAGGATTGAGGATTGAGGATTGTGGATTGAGGATTGAGAATTGAGGATTGGGTATTGAGGATTGAAGAATGAGGATTGAGGATTGAGGACTGAGAATTGAGGGTTGCAGATTGAGTATTGAGGATTGAAGATTGAGGGTTGTGGTCTGAGAATTGAGGTTTGAGGATTGAAGATTGAGGATTGGGTGTTGAGGATTGAAGAATGAGGATTGAGGATTGAGGATTGTGGATTGAGGATTGAAGATTGAGGATTGGGTATTGCGGATTGAACATTGAGGATTGAGGATTGAGTATTGAGGATTGAAGATTGAGGATTGGTTATTCAGGATTGAAGAATGAGGATTGAGGATTGAGGATTGAGGATTGAGGATTGCAGATTGAGTATTGAGGATTGAAGATTGAGGGTTGAGGATTGAGGATTGAGGAATGAGCATTGAAGATTGAGGATTGAGGATTGAGGATTGAAGATTGAATATTGATGATTGAAGATTGAGGATTGAGGATTGATGGTTGTGGATTGAGGAATGAGGATTGAAGATTGAGGATTGGGGATTGAGGATCGACGTTTGAGGATTGAGTACTGAGGATTGAGAATTGAGGATTGATTATTGAAGATTGAGTATTGAGGATTGAAGATTGAGGATTGAGGATTGAGTATTGAGGATTGAGGATGAGGGCTGAGGGTTGAGGGTTGAGGTCTGAGGACTGAGGACAGAGGATTGAGGATTGAGAATTGAGGATTGAGGATTGAGGATTGAAGATTGAGGATTGGTTATTCAGGATTGAAGAATGAGGATTGAGGATTGAGGATTGAGGATTGAGGATTGCAGATTGAGTATTGAGGATTGAAGATTGAGGGTTGAGGATTGAGGATTGAGGAATGAGCATTGAAGATTGAGGATTGAGGATTGAGGATTGAAGATTGAGTATTGAGGATTGAAGACTGAGGCTTGAGGATTGAGTATTGAGAATTGAGGACTGATTGTTGAGTATTGAGGACTGAGGATTGAGGATTGAGGAATGAAAATTGAGGATTGGGTATTCAGGATTGAAGAATGAGGATTGCGGATTGAGGATTGAGGATTGAGTATTGCAGATTGAGTATTGAGGATTGAGGATTGAAGATTGAGGGTTGAGGATTGAGGATAGAAGGTTGAATATTGATGAATGAAGGTTGAGGATTGAGGATTGAGAGTTGTGGTTTGAGGACGAGGACTGAGGGTTGAGTATTGATGCCTGAGGTCAGAGGATTGAGGATTGAGGATTGCGAACTGAGGATTGAAGTTTGAGGATTGAAGATTGAGGATTGGGTATTGAGGATTGAAGATTGAGGATTGAGGTTTGAGTATTGAGGATTGAGTATTGAAGACTGAGTATTGAGAATTGAAGATTGAGGATTGAGGATTGAGGATTGAGGATTGAGGATTGAGGATTGAAGATTGAATATTGATGATTGAAGATAGGGGATTGAGGATTGAGGTTTGTGGATTGAGGACGAGGACTGAGGGTTGAATATTGATGTTTCAGGTCTGAGGATTGAGGATTGAGGATTGAGGACTGAGAATTGAGGATTGAGGATTGAGGATTGAGGATTGAGGATTGGGTACTGAGGATTGAAGAATAAGGGTTGAGGATTGAGGATTGAGGATTGAGAGTTGAGGATTGAAGATTCAGTATTGAGGATCGAAGATTGAGAGTTGAGGATTGAGGATTGAACATTGAGGAATGAGTGCTGAGGGTTGAGTGGTGAAAATTGATGTTTGTGGATACAGGTTGGAGGATTGCAGATTGAGTATTGAGTATTGAAAGCTGTGAATTGAGGATATTCTACTGAGGATCGAGGAATATCAACTGATTGTTGAGGACTGAGGGCTGAAGATTGAGGATTCAGGATTGAGGATTCAGAATTGAGGTTTGAGGACTGAGGATTGAGGACTGAAGATTGAGGATTGAGGATTGAGGATTGAAGACTGAGGGTTGGGTATTGAGGATTGAACATTGAGGATTGAGGGTTGAGGATTGAGGATTGAGGATTGACGATTGAGGATTGAGGAATGAGGATGAGGGCTGAGGGTTGCGGATTGAGGTTTGAGGTCTGAGGACTGAGGATTGAGGATTGAGAATTGAGGACTGAGGATTGAAGATTGAAGACTGAGGATTGGGTATTGAGGATTGAAGCCTGACGATTGAGGATGGAGGATTGAGGATTGAGGATTGAGGATTGAGTATTGAGGATTGAGAATGGAGGATTGAAGATTGAGTGTTGAGTCTTGACGATTGAGGCTCGAGGAATGAGTGTTGTGGATTGAGGACGAGGACTGAGGGTTGAGTATTGATGTTTGAGGTCTGAGGATTGAGGACTGAGGATTGACAATTGAGGATTGAGGATTGAGGATTGCAGATTGAGGATTGGGTGTTGAGAATTGAAGAATGAGGATTGAGGATTGAGGATTGTGGATTTAGGATTGAGAATTGAGGATTGGGTATTGAGGATTGAAGAATGAGGATTGACGATTGAGGACTGAGAATTGAGGGTTGCAGATTGAGTATTGAGGATTGAAGATTGAGGGTTGTGGTCTGAGAATTGAGGTTTGAGGATTGAAGATTGAGGATTGGGTGTTGAGGATTGAAGAATGAGGATTGAGGATTGAGGATTGTGGATTGAGGATTGAAGATTGAGGATTGGGTATTGCGGATTGAACATTGAGGATTGAGGATTGAGTATTGAGGATTGAGGATTGAGGACTGAAGATTGAATATTGATGATTGAAGATTGAGGATTGAGGATTGATGGTTGTGGATTGAGGAATGAGGATTGAAGATTGAGGATTGGGGATTGAGGATCGACGTTTGAGGATTGAGTACTGAGGATTGAGAATTGAGGATTGATTATTGAAGATTGAGTATTGAGGATTGAAGATTGAGGATTGAGGATTGAGTATTGAGGATTGAGGATGAGGGCTGAGGGTTGAGGGTTGAGGTCTGAGGACTGAGGACAGAGGATTGAGGATTGAGAATTGAGGATTGAGGATTGAGGATTGAAGATTGAGGATTGGTTATTCAGGATTGAAGAATGAGGATTGAGGATTGAGGATTGAGGATTGAGGATTGCAGATTGAGTATTGAGGATTGAAGATTGAGGGTTGAGGATTGAGGATTGAGGAATGAGCATTGAAGATTGAGGATTGAGGATTGAGGATTGAAGATTGAGTATTGAGGATTGAAGACTGAGGCTTGAGGATTGAGTATTGAGAATTGAGGACTGATTGTTGAGTATTGAGGACTGAGGATTGAGGATTGAGGATTGAAAATTGAGGATTGGGTATTCAGGATTGAAGAATGAGGATTGCGGATTGAGGATTGAGGATTGAGTATTGCAGATTGAGTATTGAGGATTGAGGATTGAAGATTGAGGGTTGAGGATTGAGGATAGAAGGTTGAATATTGATGAATGAAGGTTGAGGATTGAGGATTGAGAGTTGTGGATTGAGGACGAGGACTGAGGGTTGAGTATTGATGCCTGAGGTCAGAGGATTGAGGATTGAGGATTGCGAACTGAGGATTGAAGTTTGAGGATTGAAGATTGAGGATTGGGTATTGAGGATTGAAGATTGAGGATTGAGGTTTGAGTATTGAGGATTGAGTATTGAAGACTGAGTTTTGAGAATTGAAGATTGAGGATTGAGGATTGAGGATTGAGGATTGAGGATTGAGGATTGAAGATTGAATATTGATGATTGAAGATTGGGGATTGAGGATTGAGGTTTGTGGATTGAGGACGAGGACTGAGGGTTGAATATTGATGTTTCAGGTCTGAGGATTGAGGATTGAGGATTGAGGACTGAGAATTGAGGATTGAGGATTGAGGATTGAGGATTGAGGATTGGGTACTGAGGATTGAAGAATAAGGGTTGAGGATTGAGGATTGAGGATTGAGAGTTGAGGATTGAAGATTCAGTATTGAGGATCGAAGATTGAGCGTTGAGGATTGAGGATTGAACATTGAGGAATGAGTGCTGAGGGTTGAGTGGTGAAAATTGATGTTTGTGGATACAGGTTGGAGGATTGCAGATTGAGTATTGAGTATTGAAAGCTGTGAATTGAGGATATTCTACTGAGGATCGAGGAATATCAACTGATTGTTGAGGACTGAGGGCTGAAGATTGAGGATTCAGGATTGAGGATTCAGAATTGAGGTTTGAGGACTGAGGATTGAGGACTGAAGATTGAGGATTGAGGATTGAGGATTGAAGACTGAGGGTTGGGTATTGAGGATTGAACATTGAGGATTGAGGGTTGAGGATTGAGGATTGAGGATTGACGATTGAGGATTGAGGAATGAGGATGAGGGCTGAGTGTTGCGGATTGTGGTTTGAGGTCTGAGGACTGAGGATTGAGGATTGAGAATTGAGGACTGAGGATTGAAGATTGAAGACTGAGGATTGGGTATTGAGGATTGAAGCCTGACGATTGAGGATGGAGGATTGAGGATTGAGGATTGAGGATTGAGGATTGAGGATTGAGAATGGAGGATTGAAGATTGAGTATTGAGTCTTGACGATTGAGGCTCGAGGATTGAGTGTTGTGGATTGAGGACGAGGACTGAGGGTTGAGTATTTATGTTTGAGGTCTGAGGATTGAGGACTGAGGATTGACAATTGAGGATTGAGGATTGAGGATTGAAGATTGAGGATTGGGTGTTGAGAATTGAAGAATGAGGATTGAGGATTGAGGATTGAGGATTGAGGATTGAAGATTGAGTATTGAGAATTGAAGATTGAGGATTGAGGTCTGAGAATTGAGGATTGAGGATTGAAGATTGAGGATTGGGTGTTGAGGATTGAAGAATGAGGATTGAGGATTGAGGATTGTGGATTGAGGATTGAAGATTGAGGATTGGGTATTGAGGATTGAAGAATGAGGATTGAGGATTGAGGACTGAGGATTGAGCGTTGCAGATTGAGTATTGAGGATTGAAGATTGAGGGTTGAGGTCTGAGAATTGAGGATTGAGGATTGAAGATTGAGGATTGGGTGTTGAGGATTGAAGAATGAGGATTGAGGATTGAGGATTGTGGATTGAGGATTGAAGATTGAGGATTGGGTATTGCGGATTGAACATTGAGGATTGAGGATTGAGGATTGAGGATTGAGGATTGAGGACTTAAGATTGAATATCGATGATTGAATATTGAGGATTGAGGTTTGATGGTTGTGTATTGAGGACGAGGACTGAGGGTTGAGTATTGATGTTTGAGGTCTGAGGATTGAGGATTGAGGATTGAGAATTGAGTATTGAGGATTGAGGATTGACGATTGAGGATTGAGGACGAGGACTGAGGGTTGAGTATTGATGTTTGAGGTCTGAGGATTGAGGATTGAGGATTGAGAATTGAGGATTGAGGATTGAGGATTGAAGATTGAGGATTGAGGATTGAGGATGAGGGCTGAGGGTTGAGGGTTGAGGTTTGAGGACTGAGGACTGAGGATTGGGGATTGAGAATTGAGGACTGAGGATTGAGGATTGAGGGTTGAGGATTGAGGACGAGGACTGACGGTTGAGGATTGAGGTTTGAGGTTTGAGGATTGAGACTTCAGGATTGAGGATTGAGGATGAGGGCTGAGGGTTGAGGATTGAGGTTTGAGGACTGAGGACTGAGGATTGAGGATTGAGTATTGAGGATTGAGGATTGAGGATTGAAGATTGAGGATTGGGTATTGAGGATTGTAGAATGAGGTTTGAGGATTGAGGATTGAGGATTGAGGATTGAAGATTGAGTACTGAGGATTGAAGACTGACGATTCAGGATTGAGGATTGAGGATTGAGGATTGAGGATTGAGGATTGAAGATCGAGTATTGAGTATTGAAAACTGTGAATTGATGATATTCTATTGAGGATTGAGGATTGACATCTGATTGTTCAGGTCTGTGGTCTGAAGATTGAGGATTCAGGATTGAGGATTCAGGATTGAGGTTTGATGACTGAGGATTGAGGATTTTGGATTGAGGCATGGGGATTGAGGATTGAGGATTGAAGATTGAGGATTGAGGATTGAGGATGAGGGCTGAGGGTTGAGGATTGAGGTTTGAGGTCTGAGGATTGAGGGTTGAGGATTGAGAGTTGAGGATTCAGGGTTGAAGATTGAAGATTGAGGATCGGGTATTGAGGATTGAAGAATGAGGATTGACGAATGACGATTGAGGATTGAGGATTGAAGATTGAGTATTGAGGATTGAAGCCTGACGATTGAGGATTGAGGATTGAGGACTGAGGATTGAGGATGGAGGATTGAAGATTGAGTATTGAGGATTGAAGATTGAGGATTGAGGATTGAGGATTGAGGATTGAGGGTTGCGTGTTGAGGTTTGAGTATCGAATCCTGAGAATTCAGGATATTCTATTGAGTATTGAGAATTGAGGATTGAAGATTGAGTATTGAGGATTGAAGATTGAGGATTGAGGATTGAGGATTGGGGATTGAGGATTGAGGATTGAAGATTGAGGGTTGGGGATTGAGGATCGACGATTGAGGATTGAGGATTGAGGATTGAGGATTGAGGATTGCAGATTGAGTATTGAGGATTGAATATTGAGGTTTGAGGATTGAGGATTGAGGATTGAGCATTGAGGGTTGCGGATTGAGGATTGAGGATTGAAGATTGGGTATTGACGATTGAAGATTGAGGATTGAGGATTGAGGATTGAGGATGAGGGCTGAGGGTTGAGGGTTGAGGTTTGAGGACTGAGGACAGAGGATTGAGGATTGAGAATTGAGGATTGAGGATTGAGGATTGAAGATTGAGGATTGGTTATTCAGGATTGAAGAATGAGGATTGAGGATTGAGGATTGAGGATTGAGGGTTGCAGATTGAGTATTGAGGATTGAAGATTGAAGGTTGAGGATTGAGGATTGAGGATTGAGCGTTGAAGATTGAGGATTGAGGATTGAGGATTGAAGATTGAGTATTGAGGATTGAAGATTGAGGCTTGAGGATTGAGTATTGAGAATTGAGAACTGATTGTTGAGTATTGAGGACTGAGGATTGAGGATTGAGGATTGAAAATTGAGGATTGGGTTTTCAGGATTGAAGAATGAGGATTGAGGATTGAGGATTGAGGATTGAGTATTGCAGATTGAGTATTGAAGATTGAGGATTGAAGATTGAGGGTTGAGGAATGAGGATAGAAGGTTGAATATTGATGAATGAAGGTTGAGGATTGAGGATTGAGGGTTGTGGATTGAGGACGAGGACTGAGGGTTGAGAATTGATGCCTGAGGTCAGAGGATTGAGGATTGAGGATTGCGAACTGAGGATTGATGTTTGAGGATTGAAGATTGAGGATTGGGTATTGAGGAATGAAGATTGAGGATTGAGGTTTGAGTATTGAGGATTGAGTATTGAAGACTAAGTATTGAGAATTGAAGATTGAGGATTGAGGATTGAGGATTGAGGATTGAGGATTGAGGATTGAGGATTGAATATTGATGATTGAAGATTGAGTATTGAGGATTGAGGTTTGTGGATTGAGGACGAAGTCTGAGGGTTGACTATTGATGTTTCAGGTCTGAGGATTGAGGATTGAGGATTGAGGGTTGAGAATTGAGGATTGAGGATTGAGGATTGAAGATTGAGGATTGGGTACTGAGGATTGAAGAATAAGGGTTGAGGATTGAGGATTGAGGATTGAGAATGGAGGATTGAAGATTGAGTATTGAGTCTTGACGATTGAGGCTCGAGGATTGAGTGTTGTGGATTGAGGACGAGGACTGAGGGTTGAGTATTTATGTTTGAGGTCTGAGGATTGAGGACTGAGGATTGACAATTGAGGATTGAGGATTGAGGATTGAAGATTGAGGATTGGGTGTTGAGAATTGAAGAATGAGGATTGAGGATTGAGGATTGAGGATTGAGGATTGAAGATTGAGTATTGAGAATTGAAGATTGAGGATTGAGGTCTGAGAATTGAGGATTGAGGATTGAAGATTGAGGATTGGGTGTTGAGGATTGAAGAATGAGGATTGAGGATTGAGGACTGTGGATTGAGGATTGAAGATTGAGGATTGGGTATTGAGGATTGAAGAATGAGGATTGAGGATTGAGGACTGAGGATTGAGCGTTGCAGATTGAGTATTGAGGATTGAAGATTGAGGGTTGAGGTCTGAGAATTGAGGATTGAGGATTGAAGATTGAGGATTGGGTGTTGAGGATTGAAGAATGAGAATTGAGGATTGAGGATTGTGGATTGAGGATTGAAGATTGAGGATTGGGTATTGCGGATTGAACATTGAGGATTGAGGATTGAGGATTGAGGATTGAGGATTGAGGACTTAAGATTGAATATCGATGATTGAATATTGAGGATTGAGGTTTGATGGTTGTGTATTGAGGACGAGGACTGAGGGTTGAGTATTGATGTTTGAGGTCTGAGGATTGAGGATTGAGGATTGAGAATTGAGGATTGAGGATTGAGGATTGACGATTGAGGATTGAGGACGAGGACTGAGGGTTGAGTATTGATGTTTGAGGTCTGAGGATTGAGGATTGAGGATTGAGAATTGAGGATTGAGGATTGAGGATTGAAGATTGAGGATTGAGGATTGAGGATGAGGGCTGAGGGTTGAGGGTTGAGGTTTGAGGACTGAGGACTGAGGATTGGGGATTGAGAATTGAGGACTGAGGATTGAGGATTGAGGGTTGAGGATTGAGGACGAGGACTGACGGTTGAGGATTGAGGTTTGAGGTTTGAGGATTGAGAATTTAGGATTGAGGATTGAGGATGAGGGCTGAGGGTTGAGGATTGAGGTTTGAGGACTGAGGACTGAGGATTGAGGATTGAGTATTGAGGATTGAGGATTGAGGATTGAAGATTGAGGATTGGGTATTGAGGATTGTAGAATGAGGTTTGAGGATTGAGGATTGAGGATTGAGGATTGAAGATTGAGTACTGAGGATTGAAGACTGACGATTCAGGATTGAGGATTGAGGATTGAGGATTGAGGATTGAGGATTGAAGATCGAGTATTGAGTATTGAAAACTGTGAATTGATGATATTCTATTGAGGATTGAGGATTGACATCTGATTGTTCAGGTCTGAGGTCTGAAGATTGAGGATTCAGGATTGAGGATTCAGGATTGAGGTTTGATGACTGAGGATTGAGGATTTTGGATTGAGGCATGAGGATTGAGGATTGAGGATTGAAGATTGAGGATTGAGGATTGAGGATGAGGGCTGAGGGTTGAGGATTGAGGTTTGAGGTCTGAGGATTGAGGGTTGAGGATTGAGAGTTGAGGATTGAGGGTTGAAGATTGAAGATTGAGGATCGGGTATTGAGGATTGAAGAATGAGGATTGACGAATGACGATTGAGGATTGAGGATTGAAGATTGAGTATTGAGGATTGAAGCCTGACGATTGAGGATTGAGGATTGAGGACTGAGGATTGAGGATGGAGGATTGAAGATTGAGTATTGAGGATTGAAGATTGAGGATTGAGGATTGAGGATTGAGGATTGAGGGTTGCGTGTTGAGGTTTGAGTATCGAATGCTGAGAATTCAGGATATTCTATTGAGTATTGAGAATTGAGGATTGAAGATTGAGTATTGAGGATTGAAGATTGAGGATTGAGGATTGAGGATTGGGGATTGAGGATTGAGGATTGAAGATTGAGGGTTGGGGATTGAGGATCGACGATTGAGGATTGAGGATTGAGGATTGAGGATTGAGGATTGCAGATTGAGTATTGAGGATTGAAGATTGAGGTTTGAGGATTGAGGATTGAGGATTGAGCATTGAGGGTTGCGGATTGAGGATTGAGGTTTGAAGATTGAGTATTGACGATTGAAGATTGAGGATTGAGGATTGAGGATTGAGGATGAGGGCTGAGGGTTGAGGGTTGAGGTTTGAGGACTGAGGACAGAGGATTGAGGATTGAGAATTGAGGATTGAGGATTGAGGATTGAAGATTGAGGATTGGTTATTCAGGATTGAAGAATGAGGATTGAGGATTGAGGATTGAGGATTGAGGGTTGCAGATTGAGTATTGAGGATTGAAGATTGAAGGTTGAGGATTGAGGATTGAGGATTGAGCATTGAAGATTGAGGATTGAGGATTGAGGATTGAAGATTGAGTATTGAGGATTGAAGATTGAGGCTTGAGGATTGAGTATTGAGAATTGAGGACTGATTGTTGAGTATTGAGGACTGAGGATTGAGGATTGAGGATTGAAAATTGAGGATTGGGTATTCAGGATTGAAGAATGAGGATTGAGGATTGAGGATTGAGGATTGAGAATTGCAGATTGAGTATTGAAGATTGAGGATTGAAGATTGAGGGTTGAGGATTGAGGATAGAAGGTTGAATATTGATGAATGAAGGTTGAGGATTGAGGATTGAGGGTTGTGGATTGAGGACGAGGACTGAGGGTTGAGAATTGATGCCTGAGGTCAGAGGATTGAGGATTGAGGATTGCGAACTGAGGATTGATGTTTGAGGATTGAAGATGGAGGATTGGGTATTGAGGATTGAAAATTGAGGATTGAGGTTTGAGTATTGAGGATTGAGTACTGAAGACTAAGTATTGAGAATTCAAGATTGAGGATTGAGGATTGAGGACTGAGGATTGAGGATTGAGGATTGAAGATTGAATATTGATGATTGAAGATTGAGTATTGAGGATTGAGGTTTGTGGATTGAGGACGAAGACTGAGGGTTGAATATTGATGTTTCAGGTCTGAGGATTGAGGATTGAGGATTGAGGATTGAGAATTGAGGATTGAGGATTGAGGATTGAAGATTGAGGATTGGGTACTGAGGATTGAAGAATAAGGGTTGAGGATTGAGGATTGAGGATTGAGAGTTGAGGATTGAAGATTCAGTATTGAGGATCGAAGATTGAGGGTTGAGGATTGAGGATTGAACATTGAGGAATGAGTGCTGAGGGTTGAGTGGTGAAAATTGATGTTTGTGGATACAGGTTGGAGGATTGCAGATTGAGTATTGAGTATTGAAAGCTGTGAATTGAGGATATTCTACTGATGATTGAGGAATGTCAACTGATTGTTGAGGACTGAGGGCTGAAGATTGAGGATTCAGGATTGAGGATTCAGAATTGAGGTTTGAGGACTGAGGATTGAGGACTGAAGATTGAGGATTGAGGATTGAGGATTGAAGACTGAAGGTTGGGTATTGAGGATTGAACATTGAGGATTGAGGGTTGAAGATTGAGTATTGAGGATTGAGGTTTGTGGATTGAGGACGAGGACTGAGGGTTGAATATTGATGTTTCAGGTCTGAGGATTGAGGATTGAGGATTGAGGATTGAGGATTGAGGATTGAGGATTGAGGATTGCAGATTGAGTACTGAGGATTGAAGATTGAGGGTTGAGGATTGAGGATTGAGGATTGAGCATTGAAGATTGAGGATTGAGGATTGAGGATTGAAGATTGAGTATTGAGGATTGAAGATTGAGGCTTGAGGATTGAGTATTGAGAATTGAGGACTGATTGCTGAGTATTGAGGACTGAGGATAGAGGATTGAGGATTGAAGATTGAGGATTGGATATTCAGGATTGAAGAATGAGGATTGAGGATTGAGGATTGAGGATTGAGTATTGCAGATTGAGTATTGAAGATTGAGGATTGAAGATTGAGGGTTGAGGATTGAGGATAGAAGGTTGAATATTGATGAATGAAGGTTGAGGATTGAGGATTGAGGGTTGTGGATTGAGGACGAGGACTGGGGGTTGAGAATTGATGCCTGAGGTCAGAGGATTGAGGATTGAGGATTGCGAACTGAGGATTGATGTTTGAGGATTGAAGATTCAGGATTGGGTATTGAGGATTGAAGATTGAGGATTGAGGTTTGAGTATTGAGGATTGAGTATTGAAGACTAAGTATTGAGAATTGAAGATTGAGGATTGAGGATTGAGGATTGAGGATTGAGGATCGAGGATTGAGGATTGAGGATTGAATATTGATGATTGAAGATTGAGTATTGAGGATTGAGGTTTGTGGATTGAGGACGAGGACTGAGGGTTGAATATTGATGTTTCAGGTCTGAGGATTGAGGATTGAGGATTGAGGATTGAGGATTGAGGATTGAGGATTGAAGATTGAGGATTGAGGATTGAGGATGAGGGCTGAGGGTTGAGGATTGAGGTTTGAGGTCTGAGGATTGAGGGTTGAGGATTGAGAGTTGAGGATTCAGGGTTGAAGATTGAAGATTGAGGATCGGGTATTGAGGATTGAAGAATGAGGATTGACGAATGACGATTGAGGATTGAGGATTGAAGATTGAGTATTGAGGATTGAAGCCTGACGATTGAGGATTGAGGATTGAGGACTGAGGATTGAGGATGGAGGATTGAAGATTGAGTATTGAGGATTGAAGATTGAGGATTGAGGATTGAGGATTGAGGATTGAGGGTTGCGTGTTGAGGTTTGAGTATCGAATCCTGAGAATTCAGGATATTCTATTGAGTATTGAGAATTGAGGATTGAAGATTGAGTATTGAGGATTGAAGATTGAGGATTGAGGATTGAGGATTGGGGATTGAGGATTGAGGATTGAAGATTGAGGGTTGGGGATTGAGGATCGACGATTGAGGATTGAGGATTGAGGATTGAGGATTGAGGATTGCAGATTGAGTATTGAGGATTGAAGATTGAGGTTTGAGGATTGAGGATTGAGGATTGAGCATTGAGGGTTGCGGATTGAGGATTGAGGATTGAAGATTGAGTATTGACGATTGAAGATTGAGGATTGAGGATTGAGGATTGAGGATGAGGGCTGAGGGTTGAGGGTTGAGGTTTGAGGACTGAGGACAGAGGATTGAGGATTGAGAATTGAGGATTGAGGATTGAGGATTGAAGATTGAGGATTGGTTATTCAGGATTGAAGAATGAGGATTGAGGATTGAGGATTGAGGATTGAGGGTTGCAGATTGAGTATTGAGGATTGAAGATTGAAGGTTGAGGATTGAGGATTGAGGATTGAGCGTTGAAGATTGAGGATTGAGGATTGAGGATTGAAGATTGAGTATTGAGGATTGAAGATTGAGGCTTGAGGATTGAGTATTGAGAATTGAGAACTGATTGTTGAGTATTGAGGACTGAGGATTGAGGATTGAGGATTGAAAATTGAGGATTGGGTATTCAGGATTGAAGAATGAGGATTGAGGATTGAGGATTGAGGATTGAGTATTGCAGATTGAGTATTGAAGATTGAGGATTGAAGATTGAGGGTTGAGGATTGAGGATAGAAGGTTGAATATTGATGAATAAAGGTTGAGGATTGAGGATTGAGGGTTGTGGATTGAGGACGAGGACTGAGGGTTGAGAATTGATGCCTGAGGTCAGAGGATTGAGGATTGAGGATTGCGAACTGAGGATTGATGTTTGAGGATTGAAGATTGAGGATTGGGTATTGAGGATTGAAGATTGAGGATTGAGGTTTGAGTATTGAGGATTGAGTATTGAAGACTAAGGATTGAGAATTAAAGATTGAGGATTGAGGATTGAGGATTGAGGATTGAGGATTGAGGATTGAGGATTGAATATTGATGATTGAAGATTGAGTATTGAGGATTGAGTGTTGTGGATTGAGGACGAGGACTGAGGGTTGAGTATTTATGTTTGAGGTCTGAGGATTGAGGACTGAGGATTGACAATTGAGGATTGAGGATTGAGGATTGAAGATTGATGATTGGGTGTTGAGAATTGAAGAATGAGGATTGACGATTGAGGATTGAGGACTGAGGATTGAGGATGGAGGATTGAAGATTGAGTATTGAGGATTGAAGATTGAGGATTGAGGATTGAGGATTGAGGATTGAGGGTTGCGTGTTGAGGTTTGAGTATCGAATCCTGAGAATTCAGGATATTCTATTGAGTATTGAGAATTGAGGATTGAAGATTGAGTATTGAGGATTGAAGATTGAGGATTGAGGATTGAGGATTGGGGATTGAGGATTGAGGATTGAAGATTGAGGGTTGGGGATTGAGGATCGACGATTGAGGATTGAGGATTGAGGATTGAGGATTGAGGATTGCAGATTGAGTATTGAGGATTGAAGATTGAGGTTTGAGGATTGCGGATTGAGGATTGAGCATTGAGGGTTGCGGATTGAGGATTGAGGATTGAAGATTGAGTATTGACGATTGAAGATTGAGGATTGAGGATTGAGGATTGAGGATGAGGGCTGAGGGTTGAGGGTTGAGGTTTGAGGACTGAGGACAGAGGATTGAGGATTGAGAATTGAGGATTGAGGATTGAGGATTGAAGATTGAGGATTGGTTATTCAGGATTGAAGAATGAGGATTGAGGATTGAGGATTGAGGATTGAGGGTTGCAGATTGAGTATTGAGGATTGAAGATTGAAGGTTGAGGATTGAGGATTGAGGATTGAGCGTTGAAGATTGAGGATTGAGGATTGAGGATTGAAGATTGAGTATTGAGGATTGAAGATTGAGGCTTGAGGATTGAGTATTGAGGATTGAGAACTGATTGTTGAGTATTGAGGACTGAGGATTGAGGATTGAGGATTGAAAATTGAGGATTTGGTATTCAGGATTGAAGAATGAGGATTGAGGATTGAGGATTGAGGATTGAGTATTGTTGATTGAGTATTGAAGATTGAGGATTGAAGATTGAGGGTTGAGGATTGAGGATAGAATGTTGAATATTGATGAATGAAGGTTGAGGATTGAGGATTGAGGGTTGTGGATTGAGGACGAGGACTGAGGGTTGAGAATTGATGCCTGAGGTCAGAGGATTGAGGATTGAGGATTGCGAACTGAGGATTGATGTTTGAGGATTGAAGATTGAGGATTGGGTATTGAGGATTGAAGATTGAGGATTGAGGTTTGAGTATTGAGGATTGAGTATTGAAGACTAAGTATTGAGAATTGAAGATTGAGGATTGAGGATTGAGGATTGAGGATTGAAGATTGAGGATTGAGGATTGAATATAGATGATTGAAGATTGAGTATTGAGGATTGAGGTTTGTGGATTGAGGACGAAGACTGAGGGTTGAATATTGATGTTTCAGGTCTGAGGATTGAGGATTGAGGATTGAGGGTTGAGAATTGAGGATTGAGGATTGAGGATTGAAGATTGAGGATTGGGTACTGAGGATTGAAGAATAAGGGTTGAGGATTGAGGATTGAGGATTGAGAATGGAGGATTGAAGATTGAGTATTGAGTCTTGACGATTGAGGCTCGAGGATTGAGTGTTGTGGATTGAGGACGAGGACTGAGGGTTGAGTATTTATGTTTGAGGTCTGAGGATTGAGGACTGAGGATTGACAATTGAGGATTGAGGATTGAGGATTGAAGATTGAGGATTGGGTGTTGAGAATTGAAGAATGAGGATTGAGGATTGAGGATTGAGGATTGAGGATTGAAGATTGAGTATTGAGAATTGAAGATTGAGGGTTGAGGTCTGAGAATTGAGGATTGAGGATTGAAGATTGAGGATTGGGTGTTGAGGATTGAAGAATGAGGATTGAGGATTGAGGATTGTGGATTGAGGATTGAAGATTGAGGATTGGGTATTGAGAATTGAAGAATGAGGATTGAGGATTGATGACTGAGGATTGAGCGTTGCAGATTGAGTATTGAGGATTGAAGATTGAGGGTTGAGGTCTGAGAATTGAGGATTGAGGATTGAAGATTGAGGATTGGGTGTTGAGGATTGAAGAATGAGAATTGAGGATTGAGGATTGTGGATTGAGGATTGAAGATTGAGGATTGGGTATTGCGGATTGAACATTGAGGATTGAGGATTGAGGATTGAGGATTGAGGATTGAGGACTTAAGATTGAATATCGATGATTGAATATTGAGGATTGAGGTTTGATGGTTGTGTATTGAGGACGAGGACTGAGGGTTGAGTATTGATGTTTGAGGTCTGAGGATTGAGGATTGAGGATTGAGAATTGAGGATTGAGGATTGAGGATTGACGATTGAGCATTGAGGACGAGGACTGAGGGTTGAGTATTGATGTTTGAGGTCTGAGGATTGAGGATTGAGGATTGAGAATTGAGGATTGAGGATTGAGGATTGAAGATTGAGGATTGAGGATTGAGGATGAGGGCTGAGGGTTGAGGGTTGAGGTTTGAGGACTGAGGACTGAGGATTGGGGATTGAGAATTCAGGACTGAGGATTGAGGATTGAGGGTTGAGGATTGAGGACGAGGACTGACGGTTGAGGATTGAGGTTTGAGGTTTGAGGATTGAGAATTTAGGATTGAGGATTGAGGATGAGGGCTGAGGGTTGAGGATTGAGGTTTGAGGACTGAGGACTGAGGATTGAGGATTGAGTATTGAGGATTGAGGATTGAGGATTGAAGATTGAGGATTGGGTATTGAGGATTGTAGAATGAGGTTTGAGGATTGAGGATTGAGGATTGAGGATTGAAGATTGAGTACTGAGGATTGAAGACTGACGATTCAGGATTGAGGATTGAGGATTGAGGATTGAGGATTGAGGATTGAAGATCGAGTATTGAGTATTGAAAACTGTGAATTGATGATATTCTATTGAGGATTGAGGATTGACATCTGATTGTTCAGGTCTGAGGTCTGAAGATTGAGGATTCAGGATTGAGGATTCAGGATTGAGGTTTGATGACTGAGGATTGAGGATTTTGGATTGAGGCATGCGGATTGAGGATTGAGGATTGAAGATTGAGGATTGAGGATTGAGGATGAGGGCTGAGGGTTGAGGATTCAGGTTTGAGGTCTGAGGATTGAGGATTGAGGATTGAGAATTGAGGATTGAGGATTGAGGATTGACGATTGAGCATTGAGGACGAGGACTGAGGGTTGAGTATTGATGTTTGAGGTCTGAGGATTGAGGATTGAGGATTGAGAATTGAGGATTGAGGATTGAGGATTGAAGATTGAGGATTGAGGATTGAGGATGAGGGCTGAGGGTTGAGGGTTGAGGTTTGAGGACTGAGGACTGAGGATTGGGGATTGAGAATTGAGGACTGAGGATTGAGGATTGAGGGTTGAGGATTGAGGACGAGGCCTGACGGTTGAGGATTGAGGTTTGAGGTTTGAGGATTGAGAATTTAGGATTGAGGATTGAGGATGAGGGCTGAGGGTTGAGGATTGAGG
The DNA here is from genome assembly GCF_051401765.1 of Calliopsis andreniformis. NCBI lineage: Eukaryota > Metazoa > Arthropoda > Insecta > Hymenoptera > Andrenidae > Calliopsis > Calliopsis andreniformis. The sequence continues at coordinate 1,011,550 of NW_027480532.1, read as the reverse complement.
TTTGAGGACTGAGGACTGAGGATTGAGGATTGAGTATTGAGGATTGAGGATTGAGGATTGAAGATTGAGGATTGGGTATTGAGGATTGTAGAATGAGGTTTGAGGATTGAGGATTGAGGATTGAGGATTGAAGATTGAGTACTGAGGATTGAAGACTGACGATTCAGGATTGAGGATTGAGGATTGAGGATTGAGGATTGAGGATTGAAGATCGAGTATTGAGTATTGAAAACTGTGAATTGATGATATTCTATTGAGGATTGAGGATTGACATCTGATTGTTCAGGTCTGAGGTCTGAAGATTGAGGATTCAGGATTGAGGTTTGATGACTGAGGATTGAGGATTTTGGATTGAGGCATGAGGATTGAGGATTGAGGATTGAAGATTGAGGTTTGAGGATTGAGGATGAGGGCCGAGGGTTGAGGATTCAGGTTTGAGGTCTGAGGATTGAGGGTTGAGGATTGAGAGTTGAGGATTGAGGGTTGAAGATTGAAGATTGAGGATCGGGTATTGAGGATTGAAGAATGAGGATTGACGAATGACGATTGAGGATTGAGGATTGAAGATTGAGTATTGAGGATTGAAGCCTGACGATTGAGGATTGAGGATTGAGGACTGAGGATTGAGGATGGAGGATTGAAGATTGAGTATTGAGGATTGAAGATTGAGGATTGAGGCATGAGGATTGAGGATTGAGGATTGAAGATTGAGGATTGAGGATTGAGGATGAGGGCTGAGGGTTGAGGATTCAGGTTTGAGGTCTGAGGATTGAGGGTTGAGGATTGAGAGTTGAGGATTGAGGGTTGAAGATTGAAGATTGAGGATCGGGTATTGAGGATTGAAGAATGAGGATTGACGAATGACGATTGAGGATTGAGGATTGAAGATTGAGTATTGAGGATTGAAGCCTGACGATTGAGGATTGAGGATTGAGGACTGAGGATTGAGGATGGAGGATTGAAGATTGAGTATTGAGGATTGAAGATTGAGGATTGAGGATTGAGGATTGAGGATTGAGGGTTGCGTGTTGAGGTTTGAGTATCGAATGCTGAGAATTCAGGATATTCTATTGAGTATTGAGAATTGAGGATTGAAGATTGGGTATTGAGGATTGAAGATTGAGGATTGAGGATTGAGGATTGGGGATTGAGGATTGAGGATTGAAGATTGAGGGTTGGGGATTGAGGATCGACGATTGAGGATTGAGGATTGAGGATTGAGGATTGAGGATTGCAGATTGAGTATTGAGGATTGAAGATTGAGGTTTGAGGATTGAGGATTGAGGATTGAGCATTGAGGGCTGCGGATTGAGGATTGAGGATTGAAGATTGAGTATTGACGATTGAAGATTGAGGATTGAGGATTGAGGATTGAGGATGAGGGCTGAGGGTTGAGGGTTGAGGTTTGAGGACTGAGGACAGAGGATTGAGGATTGAGAATTGAGGATTGAGGATTGAGGATTGAAGATTGAGGATTGGTTATTCAGGATTGAAGAATGAGGATTGAGGATTGAGGATTGAGGATTGAGGGTTGCAGATTGAGTATTGAGGATTGAAGATTGAAGGTTGAGGATTGAGGATTGAGGATAGAAGGTTGAATATTGATGAATGAAGGTTGAGGATTGAGGATTGAGGGTTGTGGATTGAGGACGAGGACTGAGGGTTGAGAATTGATGCCTGAGGTCAGAGGATTGAGGATTGAGGATTGCGAACTGAGGATTGATGTTTGAGGATTGAAGATTGAGGATTGGGTATTGAGGATTGAAGATTGAGGATTGAGGTTTGAGTATTGAGGATTGAGTATTGAAGACTAAGTATTGAGAATTGAAGATTGAGGATTGAGGATTGAGGATTGAGGATTGAGGATTGAGGATTGAAGACTGAATATTGATGATTGAAGATTGAGTATTGAGGATTGAGGTTTGTGGATTGAGGACGAAGACTGAGGGTTGAATATTGATGTTTCAGGTCTGAGGATTGAGGATTGAGGATTGAGGATTGAGAATTGAGGATTGAGGATTCAGGATTGAAGATTGAGGATTGGGTACTGAGGATTGAAGAATAAGGGTTGAGGATTGAGGATTGAGGATTGAGAGTTGAGGATTGAAGATTCAGTATTGAGGATCGAAGATTGAGAGTTGAGGATTGAGGATTGAACATTGAGGAATGAGTGCTGAGGGTTGAGTGGTGAAAATTGATGTTTGTGGATACAGGTTGGAGGATTGCAGATTGAGTATTGAGTATTGAAAGCTGTGAATTGAGGATATTCTACTGATGATTGAGGAATGTCAACTGATTGTTGAGGACTGAGGGCTGAAGATTGAGGATTCAGGTTTGAGGATTCAGAATTGAGGTTTGAGGACTGAGGATTGAGGCCTGATGATTGAGGATTGAGGATTGAGGATTGAAGACTGAGGGTTGGGTATTGAGGATTGAACATTGAGGATTGAGGGTTGAGGATTGAGGATTGAGGATTGACGATTGAGTATTGAGGAATGAGGATGAGGGCTGAGGGTTGCGGATTGAGGTTTGAGGTCTGAGGACTGAGGATTGAGGATTGAGAATTGAGGACTGAGGATTGAAGATTGAAGACTGAGGATTGGGTATTGAGGATTGAAGCCTGACGATTGAGGATGGAGGATTGAGGATTGAGGATTGAGGATTGAGTATTGAGGATTGAGAATGGAGGATTGAAGATTGAGTATTGCGTCTTGACGATTGAGGCTCGAGGATTGAGTGTTGTGGATTGAGGACGAGGACTGAGGGTTGAGTATTGATGTTTGAGGTCTGAGGATTGAGGACTGAGGATTGACAATTGAAGATTGAGGATTGAGGATTGAAGATTGAAGATTGGGTGTTGAGAATTGAAGAATGAGGATTGAGGATTGAGGATTGAGGATTGAGGATTGAAGATTGAGTACTGAGGATTGAAGATTGAAGATTGAGGTCTGAGAATTGAGGATTGAGGATTGAAGATTGAGGATTGGGTGTTGAGGATTGAAGAATGAGGATTGAGGATTGAGGATTGTGGATTGAGGATTGAGAATTGAGGATTGGGTATTGAGGATTGAAGAATGAGGATTGAGGATTGAGGACTGAGGATTGAGGGTTGCAGATTGAGTATTGAGGATTGAAGATTGAGGGTTGTGGTCTGAGAATTGAGGTTTGAGGATTGAAGATTGAGGATTGGGTGTTGAGGATTGAAGAATGAGGATTGAGGATTGAGGATTGTGGATTGAGGATTGAAGATTGAGGATTGGGTATTGCGGATTGAACATTGAGGATTGAGGATTAAGGATTGAGGATTGAGGGTTGAGGATTGAGGACTGAAGATTGAATATCGATGATTGAAGATTGAGGATTGAGGTTTGATGGTTGTGGACTGAGGACGAGGACTGAGGGTTGAGTATTGATGTTTGAGGTCTGAGGATTGAGGATTGAGGATTGAGAATTGAGGATTGAGGATTGAGGATTGAAGATTGAGGATTGAGGATTGAGGATGAGGGCTGAGAGTTGAGGATTGAGGTTTGAGGTCTGAGGATTGAGGGTTGAGGGTTGAGAGTTGAGGATTGAGGGTTGAAGATTGAAGATTGAGGATTGGGTATTGAGGATTGAAGAATGAGGATTGACGAATGAAGACTGAGGATTGAGGATTGAAGATTGAGTATTGAGGATTGAAGCCTGACGATTGAGGATTGAGGATTGAGGGTTGAGGATTGAGGACGGAGGATTGAAGATTGAGTATTGAGGATTGAAGATTGAGGTTTGAGGTTTGAGGACTGAGGATTGAGGATTGAGTATTGAGGATTGAGGATTGAGGATTGAGGATTGAGGATTGAGGATTGAAGATTGAGGATTGGGTATTGCGGATTGAACATTGAATATTGAGGATTGAGGATTGAGGATTGAGGATTGAGGATTGAGGATTGAGGACTGAAGATTGAATATTGATAATTGAAGAATCAGGATTGAGGATTGATTGTTGTGGATTGAGGACGAGGACTGAGGGTTGAGTATTGATGTTTGAGGCCTGAGGATTGAGGATTGAGTATTGAGGATTGAGGATTGAAGATTGAGGATTGTGTATTGAGGATTGAAGAATGAGGATTGAGGATTGAGGATTGAGGATTGAGGATTGAAGACTGAGTATTGATGATTGAAGATTGAGGATTGAGGATTGGGTATTGAGGATTGAGAATTGAGGATTGATTATTGAAGATTGAGTATTGAAGATTGAAGATTGGGGATTGAGGATTGAGTATTGAGGATTGAAGATTGAGTATTGAGGATTGAAGATTGAGGATTGAGGTCTGAGAATTGAGGATTGAGGATTGAAGATTGAGGATTGGGTGCTGAGGATTGAAGAATGAGGATTGAGAATTGAGGATTGTGGATTGAGGATTGAAGATTGAGGATTGGGTATTGAGGATTGAAGAATGAGGATTGAGGATTGAGGACGGAGGGTTGAGGGTTGCAGATTGAGTATTGAGGATTGAAGATTGAGGGTTGAGTTCTGAGAATTGAGGATTGAGGATTGAAGATTGAGGATTGGGTGTTGAGGGTTGAAGAATGAGGATTGAGGATTGAGGTTTGATGACTGAGGATTGAGGATTGAGGATTGAGGCATGAGGATTGAGGATTGAGGATTGAAGATTGAGGATTCTGGATTGAGGATGGAGGATTGAAGATTGATTACTGGGGATTGAAGATTGAGGATTGAGGATTGAGGATTGAGGATTGAGTGTTGAAGATGGAGGATTGGGGACTGAGTGTTGACGGTTGAATGATGAGAATTGATGTTTGTGGATAGAGATTTGAAGATTGCAGATTGAGTATTGAGTATTGAAAACTGTAAATTGATTATATTCTATTGAGGATTGAGAATTGACAACTGATTGTAGAGGACTGTGCTCCGAAGTTTGAGGATTCAGGGTTGAGGATTCAGGTTTGAGTTTTGAGTACTGAGGATTGAGGATTGAGGATCGAGGATTGAAGTTTGAGGATTGAGGATTGAGGATTGAAGATTGAGGATTGGGTATTGCGGATTGAACATTGAGGATTGAGGATTGAGTATTGAGGATTGAGGATTGAGGACTGAAGATTGAATATTGATGATTGAAGATTGAGGATTGAGGATTGATGGTTGTGTATTGAGGACGAGGACTGAGGGTTGAGTATTGATGTTTGAGGTCTGAGGATTGAGGATTGAGGATTGAGAATTGAGGATTGAGGATTGAGGATTGAAGATTGAGGATTGGGTATTGAGGGTTGAAGAATGAGGATTGAGAATTGAGGATTGAGGATTGAAGACTGAGTATTGAGGATTGGAGATTGGGGATTGAGAATTGAGGATTCAGGATTGAGGATTGAGGATTGAGGATTGAAGATTGATTATTGGGGATTGAAGATTGAGGATTGAGGATTGAGGATTGAGGATTGGGGATTGAGGATTGAAGATAGAGGATTGGGGATTGAGGGTTGACGATTGAGGATTGAGTATTGAGGATTGAGAATTGAGGATCGATTATTGAAGATTGAGTATTGAAGATTGAGGATTGAGGATTGAGGATTGAGAATTGACGATTGAATATTGAGTATTGAGGATTGAAGGTTGAGGACTGAGGATTGAGGATTGAGGGTTGAGGATTGATGACGAGGACTGACGGTTGAGGATTGAGGTTTGAGGTTTGAGGATTGAGGATTCAGAATTGAGGTTTGAGGACTGAAGATTGAGGATTGAGGATTGAGGATGAGGGCTCAGGGCTGAGGATTGAGATTTGAGGCCTTAGGACTGAGGATTGAGGATTGAGAATTGAGGATTGAGGATTGAGGATTGAAGATTGAGGATTGGGTATTGAGGATTGAAGAATGAGGATTGAGGAATGAGGATTGAGGATTGAGGATTGAAGATTGAGTATTGAGGATTGAATCCTGACGATTGAGGATTGAGGATTGAGGGTTGAGGATTGAGGACGGAGGATTGAAGATTGAGTATTGAGGATTGAAGATTGAGTATTGAGGATTGAAGATTGAGGTTTGAGGTTTGAGGACTGAAGATTGAGGATTGAGGATTGAGGATTGAAGACTGAGGGTTGGGTATTGAGGATTGAACATTGAGGATTGAGGGTTGAGGATTGAGGATTGAGGATTGACGATTGAGGATTGAGGAATGAGGATGAGGGCTGAGGGTTGCGGATTGAGGTTTGAGGTCTGAGGACTGAGGATTGAGGATTGAGAATTGAGGACTGAGGATTGAAGATTGAAGACTGAGGATTGGGTATTGAGGATTGAAGCCTGACGATTGAGGATGGAGGATTGAAGGTTGAGGATTGAGGATTGAAGATTGAGGATTGAGAATGGAGGATTGAAGATTGAGTATTGAGTCTTGACGATTGAGGATCGAGGATTGAGTGTTGTGGATTCAGGACGAGGACTGAGGGTTGAGTATTTATGTTTGAGGTCTGAGGATTGAGGACTGAGGATTGACAATTGAGGATTGAGGATTGAGGATTGAAGATTGAGGATTGGGTGTTGAGAATTGAAGAATGAGGATTGAGGATTGAGGATTGAGGATTGAGGATTGAAGATTGAGTATTGAGAATTGAAGATTGAGGATTGAGGTCTGAGAATTGAGGATTGAGGATTGAAGATTGAGGATTGGGTGTTGAGGATTGAAGAATGAGGATTGAGGATTGAGGATTGTGGATTGAGGATTGAAGATTGAGGATTGGGTATTGAGGATTGAAGAATGAGGATTGAGGATTGATGACTGAGGATTGAGCGTTGCAGATTGAGTATTGAGGATTGAAGATTGAGGGTTGAGGTCTGAGAATTGAGGATTGAGGATTGAAGATTGAGGATTGGGTGTTGAGGATTGAAGAATGAGAATTGAGGATTGAGGATTGTGGATTGAGGATTGAAGATTGAGGATTGGGTATTGCGGATTGAACATTGAGGATTGAGGATTGAGGATTGAGGATTGAGGATTGAGGACTTAATATTGAATATCGATGATTGAATATTGAGGATTGAGGTTTGATGGTTGTGTATTGAGGACGAGGACTGAGGGTTGAGTATTGATGTTTGAGGTCTGAGGATTGAGGATTGAGGATTGAGAATTGAGGATTGAGGATTGAGGATTGACGATTGAGGATTGAGGACGAGGACTGAGGGTTGAGTATTGATGTTTGAGGTCTGAGGATTGAGGATTGAGGATTGAGAATTGAGGATTGAGGATTGAGGATTGAAGATTGAGGATTGAGGATTGAGGATGAGGGCTGAGGGTTGAGGGTTGAGGTTTGAGGACTGAGGACTGAGGATTGGGGATTGAGAATTGAGGACTGAGGATTGAGGATTGAGGGTTGAGGATTGAGGACGAGGACTGACGGTTGAGGATTGAGGTTTGAGGTTTGAGGATTGAGAATTTAGGATTGAGGATTGAGGATGAGGGCTGAGGGTTGAGGATTGAGGTTTGAGGACTGAGGACTGAGGATTGAGGATTGAGTATTGAGGATTGAGGATTGAGGATTGAAGATTGAGGATTGGGTATTGAGGATTGTAGAATGAGGTTTGAGGATTGAGGATTGAGGATTGAGGATTGAAGATTGAGTACTGAGGATTGAAGACTGACGATTCAGGATTGAGGATTGAGGATTGAGGATTGAGGATTGAGGATTGAAGATCGAGTATTGAGTATTGAAAACTGTGAATTGATGATATTCTATTGAGGATTGAGGATTGACATCTGATTGTTCAGGTCTGAGGTCTGAAGATTGAGGATTCAGGATTGAGGATTCAGGATTGAGGTTTGATGACTGAGGATTGAGGATTTTGGATTGAGGCATGAGGATTGAGGATTGAGGATTGAAGATTGAGGTTTGAGGATTGTGGATGAGGGCTGAGGGTTGAGGATTCAGGTTTGAGGTCTGAGGATTGAGGGTTGAGGATTGAGAGTTGAGGATTGAGGGTTGAAGATTGAAGATTGAGGATCGGGTATTGAGGATTGAAGAATGAGGATTGACGAATGACGATTGAGGATTGAGGATTGAAGATTGAGTATTGAGGATTGAAGCCTGACGATTGAGGATTGAGGATTGAGGACTGAGGATTGAGGATGGAGGATTGAAGATTGAGTATTGAGGATTGAAGATTGAGGATTGAGGCATGAGGATTGAGGATTGAGGATTGAAGATTGAGGATTGAGGATTGAGGATGAGGGCTGAGGGTTGAGGATTCAGGTTTGAGGTCTGAGGATTGAGGGTTGAGGATTGAGAGTTGAGGATTGAGGGTTGAAGATTGAAGATTGAGGATCGGGTATTGAGGATTGAAGAATGAGGATTGACGAATGACGATTGAGGATTGAGGATTGAAGATTGAGTATTGAGGATTGAAGCCTGACGATTGAGGATTGAGGATTGAGGACTGAGGATTGAGGATGGAGGATTGAAGATTGAGTATTGAGGATTGAAGATTGAGGATTGAGGATTGAGGATTGAGGATTGAGGGTTGCGTGTTGAGGTTTGAGTATCGAATGCTGAGAATTCAGGATATTCTATTGAGTATTGAGAATTGAGGATTGAAGATTGGGTATTGAGGATTGAAGATTGAGGATTGAGGATTGAGGATTGGGGATTGAGGATTGAGGATTGAAGATTGAGGGTTGGGGATTGAGGATCGACGATTGAGGATTGAGGATTGAGGATTGAGGATTGAGGATTGCAGATTGAGTATTGAGGATTGAAGATTGAGGTTTGAGGATTGAGGATTGAGGATTGAGCATTGAGGGTTGCGGATGGAGGATTGAGGATTGAAGATTGAGTATTGACGATTGAAGATTGAGGATTGAGGATTGAGGATTGAGGATGAGGGCTGAGGGTTGAGGGTTGAGGTTTGAGGACTGAGGACAGAGGATTGAGGATTGAGAATTGAGGATTGAGGATTGAGGATTGAAGATTGAGGATTGGTTATTCAGGATTGAAGAATGAGGATTGAGGATTGAGGATTGAGGATTGAGGGTTGCAGATTGAGTATTGAGGATTGAAGATTGAAGGTTGAGGATTGAGGATTGAGGATAGAAGGTTGAATATTGATGAATGAAGGTTGAGGATTGAGGATTGAGGGTTGTGGATTGAGGACGAGGACTGAGGGTTGAGAATTGATGCCTGAGGTCAGAGGATTGAGGATTGAGGATTGCGAACTGAGGATTGATGTTTGAGGATTGAAGATTGAGGATTGGGTATTGAGGATTGAAGATTGAGGATTGAGGTTTGAGTATTGAGGATTGAGTATTGAAGACTAAGTATTGAGAATTGAAGATTGAGGATTGAGGATTGAGGATTGAGGATTGAGGATTGAGGATTGAAGACTGAATATTGATGATTGAAGATTGAGTATTGAGGATTGAGGTTTGTGGATTGAGGACGAAGACTGAGGGTTGAATATTGATGTTTCAGGTCTGAGGATTGAGGATTGAGGATTGAGGATTGAGAATTGAGGATTGAGGATTCAGGATTGAAGATTGAGGATTGGGTACTGAGGATTGAAGAATAAGGGTTGAGGATTGAGGATTGAGGATTGAGAGTTGAGGATTGAAGATTCAGTATTGAGGATCGAAGATTGAGAGTTGAGGATTGAGGATTGAACATTGAGGAATGAGTGCTGAGGGTTGAGTGGTGAAAATTGATGTTTGTGGATACAGGTTGGAGGATTGCAGATTGAGTATTGAGTATTGAAAGCTGTGAATTGAGGATATTCTACTGATGATTGAGGAATGTCAACTGATTGTTGAGGACTGAGGGCTGAAGATTGAGGATTCAGGTTTGAGGATTCAGAATTGAGGTTTGAGGACTGAGGATTGAGGACTGATGATTGAGGATTGAGGATTGAGGATTGAAGACTGAGGGTTGGGTATTGAGGATTGAACATTGAGGATTGAGGGTTGAGGATTGAGGATTGAGGATTGACGATTGAGTATTGAGGAATGAGGATGAGGGCTGAGGGTTGCGGATTGAGGTTTGAGGTCTGAGGACTGAGGATTGAGGATTGAGAATTGAGGACTGAGGATTGAAGATTGAAGACTGAGGATTGGGTATTGAGGATTGAAGCCTGACGATTGAGGATGGAGGATTGAGGATTGAGGATTGAGGATTGAGTATTGAGGATTGAGAATCGAGGATTGAAGATTGAGTATTGCGTCTTGACGATTGAGGCTCGAGGATTGAGTGTTGTGGATTGAGGACGAGGACTGAGGGTTGAGTATTGATGTTTGAGGTCTGAGGATTGAGGACTGAGGATTGACAATTGAAGATTGAGGATTGAGGATTGAAGATTGAAGATTGGGTGTTGAGAATTGAAGAATGAGGATTGAGGATTGAGGATTGAGGATTGAGGATTGAAGATTGAGTACTGAGGATTGAAGATTGAAGATTGAGGTCTGAGAATTGAGGATTGAGGATTGAAGATTGAGGATTGGGTGTTGAGGATTGAAGAATGAGGATTGAGGATTGAGGATTGTGGATTGAGGATTGAGAATTGAGGATTGGGTATTGAGGATTGAAGAAAGAGGATTGAGGATTGAGGACTGAGGATTGAGGGTTGCAGATTGAGTATTGAGGATTGAAGATTGAGGGTTGTGGTCTGAGAATTGAGGTTTGAGGATTGAAGATTGAGGATTGGGTGTTGAGGATTGAAGAATGAGGATTGAGGATTGAGGATTGTGGATTGAGGATTGAAGATTGAGGATTGGGTATTGCGGATTGAACATTGAGGATTGAGGATTAAGGATTGAGGATTGAGGGTTGAGGATTGAGGACTGAAGATTGAATATCGATGATTGAAGATTGAGGATTGAGGTTTGATGGTTGTGGACTGAGGACGAGGACTGAGGGTTGAGTATTGATGTTTGAGGTCTGAGGATTGAGGATTGAGGATTGAGAATTGAGGATTGAGGATTGAGGATTGAAGATTGAGGATTGAGGATTGAGGATGAGGGCTGAGAGTTGAGGATTGAGGTTTGAGGTCTGAGGATTGAGGGTTGAGGGTTGAGAGTTGAGGATTGAGGGTTGAAGATTGAAGATTGAGGATTGGGTATTGAGGATTGAAGAATGAGGATTGACGAATGAAGATTGAGGATTGAGGATTGAAGATTGAGTATTGAGGATTGAAGCCTGACGATTGAGGATTGAGGATTGAGGGTTGAGGATTGAGGACGGAGGATTGAAGATTGAGTATTGAGGATTGAAGATTGAGGTTTGAGGTTTGAGGACTGAGGATTGAGGATTGAGTATTGAGGATTGAGGATTGAGGATTGAGGATTGAGGATTGAGGATTGAAGATTGAGGATTGGGTATTGCGGATTGAACATTGAACATTGAGGATTGAGGATTGAGGATTGAGGATTGAGGATTGAGGATTGAGGACTGAAGATTGAATATTGATAATTGAAGAATCAGGATTGAGGATTGATTGTTGTGGATTGAGGACGAGGACTGAGGGTTGAGTATTGATGTTTGAGGCCTGAGGATTGAGGATTGAGTATTGAGGATTGAGGATTGAAGATTGAGGATTGTGTATTGAGGATTGAAGAATGAGGATTGAGGATTGAGGATTGAGGATTGAGGATTGAAGACTGAGTATTGATGATTGAAGATTGAGGATTGAGGATTGGGTATTGAGGATTGAGAATTGAGGATTGATTATTGAAGATTGAGTATTGAAGATTGAAGATTGGGGATTGAGGATTGAGTATTGAGGATTGAAGATTGAGTATTGAGGATTGAAGATTGAGGATTGAGGTCTGAGAATTGAGGATTGAGGATTGAAGATTGAGGATTGGGTGCTGAGGATTGAAGAATGAGGATTGAGAATTGAGGATTGTGGATTGAGGATTGAAGATTGAGGATTGGGTATTGAGGATTGAAGAATGAGGATTGAGGATTGAGGACGGAGGGTTGAGGGTTGCAGATTGAGTATTGAGGATTGAAGATTGAGGGTTGAGTTCTGAGAATTGAGGATTGAGGATTGAAGATTGAGGATTGGGTGTTGAGGGTTGAAGAATGAGGATTGAGGATTGAGGTTTGATGACTGAGGATTGAGGATTGAGGATTGAGGCATGAGGATTGAGGATTGAGGATTGAAGATTGAGGATTCTGGATTGAGGATGGAGGATTGAAGATTGATTACTGGGGATTGAAGATTGAGGATTGAGGATTGAGGATTGAGGATTGAGTGTTGAAGATGGAGGATTGGGGACTGAGTGTTGACGGTTGAATGATGAGAATTGATGTTTGTGGATAGAGATTTGAAGATTGCAGATTGAGTATTGAGTATTGAAAACTGTAAATTGATTATATTCTATTGAGGATTGAGAATTGACAACTGATTGTAGAGGACTGTGCTCCGAAGTTTGAGGATTCAGGGTTGAGGATTCAGGTTTGAGTTTTGAGTACTGAGGATTGAGGATTGAGGATCGAGGATTGAAGTTTGAGGATTGAGGATTGAGGATTGAAGATTGAGGATTGGGTATTGCGGATTGAACATTGAGGATTGAGGATTGAGTATTGAGGATTGAGGATTGAGGACTGAAGATTGAATATTGATGATTGAAGATTGAGGATTGAGGATTGATGGTTGTGTATTGAGGACGAGGACTGAGGGTTGAGTATTGATGTTTGAGGTCTGAGGATTGAGGATTGAGGATTGAGAATTGAGGATTGAGGATTGAGGATTGAAGATTGAGGATTGGGTATTGAGGGTTGAAGAATGAGGATTGAGAATTGAGGATTGAGGATTGAAGACTGAGTATTGAGGATTGGAGATTGGGGATTGAGAATTGAGGATTCAGGATTGAGGATTGAGGATTGAGGATTGAAGATTGATTATTGGGGATTGAAGATTGAGGATTGAGGATTGAGGATTGAGGATTGGGGATTGAGGATTGAAGATAGAGGATTGGGGATTGAGGGTTGACGATTGAGGATTGAGTATTGAGGATTGAGAATTGAGGATCGATTATTGAAGATTGAGTATTGAAGATTGAGGATTGAGGATTGAGGATTGAGAATTGACGATTGAATATTGAGTATTGAGGATTGAAGGTTGAGGACTGAGGATTGAGGATTGAGGGTTGAGGATTGATGACGAGGACTGACGGTTGAGGATTGAGGTTTGAGGTTTGAGGATTGAGGATTCAGAATTGAGGTTTGAGGACTGAAGATTGAGGATTGAGGATTGAGGATGAGGGCTCAGGGCTGAGGATTGAGATTTGAGGCCTTAGGACTGAGGATTGAGGATTGAGAATTGAGGATTGAGGATTGAGGATTGAAGATTGAGGATTGGGTATTGAGGATTGAAGAATGAGGATTGAGGAATGAGGATTGAGGATTGAGGATTGAAGATTGAGTATTGAGGATTGAATCCTGACGATTGAGGATTGAGGATTGAGGGTTGAGGATTGAGGACGGAGGATTGAAGATTGAGTATTGAGGATTGAAGATTGAGTATTGAGGATTGAAGATTGAGGTTTGAGGTTTGAGGACTGAAGATTGAGTATTGAGGATTGAGGATTGAAGACTGAGGGTTGGGTATTGAGGATTGAACATTGAGGATTGAGGGTTGAGGATTGAGGATTGAGGATTGACGATTGAGGATTGAGGAATGAGGATGAGGGCTGAGGGTTGCGGATTGAGGTTTGAGGTCTGAGGACTGAGGATTGAGGATTGAGAATTGAGGACTGAGGATTGAAGATTGAAGACTGAGGATTGGGTATTGAGGATTGAAGCCTGACGATTGAGGATGGAGGATTGAAGATTGAGGATTGAGGATTGAAGATTGAGGATTGAGAATGGAGGATTGAAGATTGAGTATTGAGTCTTGACGATTGAGGCTCGAGGATTGAGTGTTGTGGATTGAGGACGAGGACTGAGGGTTGAGTATTTATGTTTGAGGTCTGAGGATTGAGGACTGAGGATTGACAATTGAGGATTGAGGATTGAGGATTGAAGATTGAGGATTGGGTGTTGAGAATTGAAGAATGAGGATTGAGGATTGAGGATTGAGGATTGAGGATTGAAGATTGAGTATTGAGAATTGAAGATTGAGGATTGAGGTCTGAGAATTGAGGATTGAGGATTGAAGATTGAGGATTGGGTGTTGAGGATTGAAGAATGAGGATTGAGGATTGAGGATTGTGGATTGAGGATTGAAGATTGAGGATTGGGTATTGAGGATTGAAGAATGAGGATTGAGGATTGATGACTGAGGATTGAGCGTTGCAGATTGAGTATTGAGGATTGAAGATTGAGGGTTGAGGTCTGAGAATTGAGGATTGAGGATTGAAGATTGAGGATTGGGTGTTGAGGATTGAAGAATGAGAATTGAGGATTGAGGATTGTGGATTGAGGATTGAAGATTGAGGATTGGGTATTGCGGATTGAACATTGAGGATTGAGGATTGAGGATTGAGGATTGAGGATTGAGGACTTAAGATTGAATATCGATGATTGAATATTGAGGATTGAGGTTTGATGGTTGTGTATTGAGGACGAGGACTGAGGGTTGAGTATTGATGTTTGAGGTCTGAGGACTGAGGATTGAGGATTGAGAATTGAGGATTGAGGATTGAGGATTGACGATTGAGGATTGAGGACGAGGACTGAGGGTTGAGTATTGATGTTTGAGGTCTGAGGATTGAGGATTGAGGATTGAGAATTGAGGATTGAGGATTGAGGATTGAAGATTGAGGATTGAGGATTGAGGATGAGGGCTGAGGGTTGAGGGTTGAGGTTTGAGGACTGAGGACTGAGGATTGGGGATTGAGAATTGAGGACTGAGGATTGAGGATTGAGGGTTGAGGATTGAGGACGAGGACTGACGGTTGAGGATTGAGGTTTGAGGTTTGAGGATTGAGAATTTAGGATTGAGGATTGAGGATGAGGGCTGAGGGTTGAGGATTGAGGTTTGAGGACTGAGGACTGAGGATTGAGGATTGAGTATTGAGGATTGAGGATTGAGGATTGAAGATTGAGGATTGGGTATTGAGGATTGTAGAATGAGGTTTGAGGATTGAGGATTGAGGATTGATGGTTGTGGATTGAGGACGAGGACTGAGGGTTGAGTATTGATGTTTGAGGTCTGAGGATTGAGGATTGAGGATTGAGAATTGAGGATTGAGGATTGAGGATTGAAGGTTGAGGATTGGGTATTGAGGGTTGAAGAATGAGGATTGAGAATTGAGGATTGAGGATTGAAGACTGAGTATTGAGGATTGGAGATTGGGGATTGAGAATTGAGGATTCAGGATTGAGGATTGAGGATTGAGGATTGAAGATTGATTATTGGGGATTGAAGATTGAGGATTGAGGATTGAGGATTGAGGATTGGGGATTGAGGATTGAAGATAGAGGATTGGGGATTGAGGGTTGACGATTGAGGATTGAGTATTGAGGATTGAGAATTGAGGATCGATTATTGAAGATTGAGTATTGAGGATTGAAGATTGAGGATTGAGGATTGAGGATTGAGGATTGAGAATTGAGGATGATGGCTGAGGGTTGAGGGTTGAGGTTAGAGGACTGAGGACTGAGGATTGGGGATTGAGAATTGAGGATTGAGGATTGAGGATTGAAGACTGAAGATTGGGTATTGAGTATTGAAGAATGAGGATTGAGGATTGAGGATTGAGGATTGAGGATTGAAGATTGAGGATTGAGGATTGAGGATTGAGAATTGACGATTGAATATTGAGTATTGAGGATTGAAGGTTGAGGACTGAGGATTGAGGATTGAGGGTTGAGGATTGAGGACGAGGACTGACGGTTGAGGATTGAGGTTTGAGGTTTGAGGATTGAGGATTCAGAATTGAGGTTTGAGGACTGAAGATTGAGGATTGAGGATTGAGGATGAGGGCTCAGGGCTGAGGATTGAGATTTGAGGACTTAGGACTGAGGATTGAGGATTGAGAATTGAGGATTGAGGATTGAGGATTGAAGATTGAGGATTGGGTATTGAGGATTGAAGAATGAGGATTGAGGAATGAGGATTGAGGATTGAGGATTGAAGATTGAGTATTGAGGATTGAATCCTGACGATTGAGGATTGAGGATTGAGGGTTGAGGATTGAGGACGGAGGATTGAAGATTGAGTATTGAGGATTGAAGATTGAGTATTGAGGATTGAAGATTGAGGTTTGAGGTTTGAGGACTGAAGATTGAGGATTGAGGATTGAGGATTGAAGACTGAGGGTTGGGTATTGAGGATTGAACATTGAGGATTGAGGGTTGAGGATTGAGGATTGAGGATTGACGATTGAGGATTGAGGAATGAGGATGAGGGCTGAGGGTTGCGGATTGAGGTTTGAGGTCTGAGGACTGAGGATTGAGGATTGAGAATTGAGGACTGAGGATTGAAGATTGAAGACTGAGGATTGGGTATTGAGGATTGAAGCCTGACGATTGAGGATGGAGGATTGAAGATTGAGGATTGAGGATTGAAGATTGAGGATTGAGAATGGAGGATTGAAGATTGAGTATTGAGTCTTGACGATTGAGGATCGAGGATTGAGTGTTGTGGATTGAGGACGAGGACTGAGGGTTGAGTATTTATGTTTGAGGTCTGAGGATTGAGGACTGAGGATTGACAATTGAGGATTGAGGATTGAGGATTGAAGATTGAGGATTGGGTGTTGAGAATTGAAGAATGAGGATTGAGGATTGAGGATTGAGGATTGAGGATTGAAGATTGAGTATTGAGAATTGAAGATTGAGGATTGAGGTCTGAGAATTGAGGATTGAGGATTGAAGATTGAGGATTGGGTGTTGAGGATTGAAGAATGAGGATTGAGGATTGAGGATTGTGGATTGAGGATTGAAGATTGAGGATTGGGTATTGAGGATTGAAGAATGAGGATTGAGGATTGATGACTGAGGATTGAGCGTTGCAGATTGAGTATTGAGGATTGAAGATTGAGGGTTGAGGTCTGAGAATTGAGGATTGAGGATTGAAGATTGAGGATTGGGTGTTGAGGATTGAAGAATGAGAATTGAGGATTGAGGATTGTGGATTGAGGATTGAAGATTGAGGATTGGGTATTGCGGATTGAACATTGAGGATTGAGGATTGAGGATTGAGGATTGAGGATTGAGGACTTAAGATTGAATATCGATGATTGAATATTGAGGATTGAGGTTTGATGGTTGTGTATTGAGGACGAGGACTGAGGGTTGAGTATTGATGTTTGAGGTCTGAGGATTGAGGATTGAGGATTGAGAATTGAGGATTGAGGATTGAGGATTGACGATTGAGGATTGAGGACGAGGACTGAGGGTTGAGTATTGATGTTTGAGGTCTGAGGATTGAGGATTGAGGATTGAGAATTGAGGATTGAGGATTGAGGATTGAAGATTGAGGATTGAGGATTGAGGATGAGGGCTGAGGGTTGAGGGTTGAGGTTTGAGGACTGAGGACTGAGGATTGGGGATTGAGAATTGGGGACTGAGAATTGAGGATTGAGGGTTGAGGATTGAGGACGAGGACTGACGGTTGAGGATTGAGGTTTGAGGTTTGAGGATTGAGAATTTAGGATTGAGGATTGAGGATGAGGGCTGAGGGTTGAGGATTGAGGTTTGAGGACTGAGGACTGAGGATTGAGGATTGAGTATTGAGGATTGAGGATTGAGGATTGAAGATTGAGGATTGGGTATTGAGGATTGTAGAATGAGGTTTGAGGATTGAGGATTGAGGATTGAGGATTGAAGATTGAGTACTGAGGATTGAAGACTGACGATTCAGGATTGAGGATTGAGGATTGAGGATTGAGGATTGAGGATTGAAGATCGAGTATTGAGTATTGAAAACTGTGAATTGATGATATTCTATTGAGGATTGAGGATTGACATCTGATTGTTCAGGTCTGAGGTCTGAAGATTGAGGATTCAGGATTGAGGATTCTGGATTGAGGTTTGATGACTGAGGATTGAGGATTTTGGATTGAGGCATGAGGATTGAGGATTGAGGATTGAAGATTGAGGATTGAGGATTGAGGGTGAGGGCTGAGGGTTGAGGATTGAGGTTTGAGGTCTGAGGATTGAGGGTTGAGGATTGAGAGTTGAGGATTGAGGGTTGAAGATTGAAGATTGAGGATCGGGTATTGGGGATTGAAGAATGAGGATTGACGAATGACGATTGAGGATTGAGGATTGAAGATTGAGTATTGAGGATTGAAGCCTGACGATTGAGGATTGAGGATTGAGGACTGAGGATTGAGGATGGAGGATTGAAGATTGAGTATTGAGGATTGAAGATTGAGGATTGAGGATTGAGGATTGAGGATTGAGGGTTGCGTGTTGAGGTTTGAGTATCGAATGCTGAGAATTCAGGATATTCTATTGAGTATTGAGAATTGAGGATTGAAGATTGAGTATTGAGGATTGAAGATTGAGGATTGAGGATTGAGGATTGGGGATTGAGGATTGAGGATTGAAGATTGAGGGTTGGGGATTGAGGATCGACGATTGAGGATTGAGGATTGAGGATTGAGGATTGAGGATTGCAGATTGAGTATTGAGGATTGAAGATTGAGGTTTGAGGATTGAGGATTGAGGATTGAGCATTGAGGGTTGCGGATTGAGGATTGAAGATAGAGGATTGGGGATTGAGGGTTGACGATTGAGGATTGAGTATTGAGGATTGAGAATTGAGGATCGATTATTGAAGATTGAGTATTGAGGATTGAAGATTGAGGATTGAGGATTGAGGATTGAGGATTGAGAATTGAGGATGATGGCTGAGGGTTGAGGGTTGAGGTTAGAGGACTGAGGACTGAGGATTGGGGATTGAGAATTGAGGATTGAGGATTGAGGATTGAAGACTGAAGATTGGGTATTGAGTATTGAAGAATGAGGATTGAGGATTGAGGATTGAGGATTGAGGATTGAAGATTGAGGATTGAGGATTGAGGATTGAGAATTGACGATTGAATATTGAGTATTGAGGATTGAAGGTTGAGGACTGAGGATTGAGGATTGAGGGTTGAGGATTGAGGACGAGGACTGACGGTTGAGGATTGAGGTTTGAGGTTTGAGGATTGAGGATTCAGAATTGAGGTTTGAGGACTGAAGATTGAGGATTGAGGATTGAGGATGAGGGCTCAGGGCTGAGGATTGAGATTTGAGGACTTAGGACTGAGGATTGAGGATTGAGAATTGAGGATTGAGGATTGAGGATTGAAGATTGAGGATTGGGTATTGAGGATTGAAGAATGAGGATTGAGGAATGAGGATTGAGGATTGAGGATTGAAGATTGAGTATTGAGGATTGAATCCTGACGATTGAGGATTGAGGATTGAGGGTTGAGGATTGAGGACGGAGGATTGAAGATTGAGTATTGAGGATTGAAGATTGAGTATTGAGGATTGAAGATTGAGGTTTGAGGTTTGAGGACTGAAGATTGAGGATTGAGGATTGAGGATTGAAGACTGAGGGTTGGGTATTGAGGATTGAACATTGAGGATTGAGGGTTGAGGATTGAGGATTGAGGATTGACGATTGAGGATTGAGGAATGAGGATGAGGGCTGAGGGTTGCGGATTGAGGTTTGAGGTCTGAGGACTGAGGATTGAGGATTGAGAATTGAGGACTGAGGATTGAAGATTGAAGACTGAGGATTGGGTATTGAGGATTGAAGCCTGACGATTGAGGATGGAGGATTGAAGATTGAGGATTGAGGATTGAAGATTGAGGATTGAGAATGGAGGATTGAAGATTGAGTATTGAGTCTTGACGATTGAGGATCGAGGATTGAGTGTTGTGGATTGAGGACGAGGACTGAGGGTTGAGTATTTATGTTTGAGGTCTGAGGATTGAGGACTGAGGATTGACAATTGAGGATTGAGGATTGAGGATTGAAGATTGAGGATTGGGTGTTGAGAATTGAAGAATGAGGATTGAGGATTGAGGATTGAGGATTGAGGATTGAAGATTGAGTATTGAGAATTGAAGATTGAGGATTGAGGTCTGAGAATTGAGGATTGAGGATTGAAGATTGAGGATTGGGTGTTGAGGATTGAAGAATGAGGATTGAGGATTGAGGATTGTGGATTGAGGATTGAAGATTGAGGATTGGGTATTGAGGATTGAAGAATGAGGATTGAGGATTGATGACTGAGGATTGAGCGTTGCAGATTGAGTATTGAGGATTGAAGATTGAGGGTTGAGGTCTGAGAATTGAGGATTGAGGATTGAAGATTGAGGATTGGGTGTTGAGGATTGAAGAATGAGAATTGAGGATTGAGGATTGTGGATTGAGGATTGAAGATTGAGGATTGGGTATTGCGGATTGAACATTGAGGATTGAGGATTGAGGATTGAGGATTGAGGATTGAGGACTTAAGATTGAATATCGATGATTGAATATTGAGGATTGAGGTTTGATGGTTGTGTATTGAGGACGAGGACTGAGGGTTGAGTATTGATGTTTGAGGTCTGAGGATTGAGGATTGAGGATTGAGAATTGAGGATTGAGGATTGAGGATTGACGATTGAGGATTGAGGACGAGGACTGAGGGTTGAGTATTGATGTTTGAGGTCTGAGGATTGAGGATTGAGGATTGAGAATTGAGGATTGAGGATTGAGGATTGAAGATTGAGGATTGAGGATTGAGGATGAGGGCTGAGGGTTGAGGGTTGAGGTTTGAGGACTGAGGACTGAGGATTGGGGATTGAGAATTGGGGACTGAGGATTGAGGATTGAGGGTTGAGGATTGAGGACGAGGACTGACGGTTGAGGATTGAGGTTTGAGGTTTGAGGATTGAGAATTTAGGATTGAGGATTGAGGATGAGGGCTGAGGGTTGAGGATTGAGGTTTGAGGACTGAGGACTGAGGATTGAGGATTGAGTATTGAGGATTGAGGATTGAGGATTGAAGATTGAGGATTGGGTATTGAGGATTGTAGAATGAGGTTTGAGGATTGAGGATTGAGGATTGAGGATTGAAGATTGAGTACTGAGGATTGAAGACTGACGATTCAGGATTGAGGATTGAGGATTGAGGATTGAGGATTGAGGATTGCAGATTGAGTATTGAGGATTGAAGATTGAGGTTTGAGGATTGAGGATTGAGGATTGAGCATTGAGGGTTGCGGATTGAGGATTGAGGATTGAAGATTGAGTATTGACGATTGAAGATTGAGGATTGAGGATTGAGGATTGAGGATGAGGGCTGAGGGTTGAGGGTTGAGGTTTGAGGACTGAGGACAGAGGATTGAGGATTGAGAATTGAGGATTGAGGATTGAGGATTGAAGATTGAGGATTGGTTATTCAGAATTGAAGAATGAGGATTGAGGATTGAGGATTGAGGATTGAGGGTTGCAGATTGAGTATTGAGGATTGAAGATTGAAGGTTGAGGATTGAGGATTGAGGATTGAGCATTGAAGATTGAGGATTGAGGATTGAGGATTGAAGATTGAGTATTGAGGATTGAAGATTGAGGCTTGAGGATTGAGTATTGAGAATTGAGGACTGATTGTTGGGTATTGAGGACTGAGGATTGAGGATTGAGGATTGAAAATTGAGGATTGGGTATTCAGGATTGAAGAATGAGGATTGAGGATTGAGGATTGAGGATTGAGTATTGCAGATTGAGTATTGAAGATTGAGGATTCAAGATTGAGGGTTGAGGATTGAGGATAGAAGGTTGAATATTGATGAATGAAGGTTGAGGATTGAGGATTGAGGGTTGTGGATTGAGGACGAGGACTGAGGGTTGAGAATTGATGCCTGAGGTCAGAGGATTGAGGATTGAGGATTGCGAACTGAGGATTGATGTTTGAGGATTGAAGATTGAGGATTGGGTATTGAGGATTGAAGATTGAGGATTGAGGTTTGAGTATTGAGGATTGAGTATTGAAGACTAAGTATTGAGAATTGAAGATTGAGGATTGAGGATTGAGGATTGAGGATTGAGGATTGAGGATTGAAGACTGAATATTGATGATTGAAGATTGAGTATTGAGGATTGAGGTTTGTGGATTGAGGACGAAGACTGAGGGTTGAATATTGATGTTTCAGGTCTGAGGATTGAGGATTGAGGATTGAGGATTGAGAATTGAGGATTGAGGATTGAGGATTGAAGATTGAGGATTGGGTACTGAGGATTGAAGAATAAGGGTTGAGGATTGAGGATTGAGGATTGAGAGTTGAGGATTGAAGATTCAGTATTGAGGATCGAAGATTGAGAGTTGAGGATTGAGGATTGAACATTGAGGAATGAGTGCTGAGGGTTGAGTGGTGAAAATTGATGTTTGTGGATACAGGTTGGAGGATTGCAGATTGAGTATTGAGTATTGAAAGCTGTGAATTGAGGATATTCTACTGATGATTGAGGAATGTCAACTGATTGTTGAGGACTGAGGGCTGAAGATTGAGGATTCAGGATTGAGGATTCAGAATTGAGGTTTGAGGACTGAGGATTGAGGACTGATGATTGAGGATTGAGGATTGAGGATTGAAGACTGAGGGTTGGGTATTGAGGATTGAACATTGAGGATTGAGGGCTGAGGATTGAGGATTGAGGATTGACGATTGAGTATTGAGGAATGAGGATGAGGGCTGAGGGTTGCGGATTGAGGTTTGAGGTCTGAGGACTGAGGATTGAGGATTGAGAATTGAGGACTGAGGATTGAAGATTGAAGACTGAGGATTGGGTATTGAGGATTGAAGCCTGACGATTGAGGATGGAGGATTGAGGATTGAGGATTGAGGATTGAGTATTGAGGATTGAGAATGGAGGATTGAAGATTGAGTATTGCGTCTTGACGATTGAGGCTCGAGGATTGAGTGTTGTGGATTGAGGACGAGGACTGAGGGTTGAGTATTGATGTTTGAGGTCTGAGGATTGAGGACTGAGGATTGACAATTGAAGATTGAGGATTGAGGATTGAAGATTGAAGATTGGGTGTTGAGAATTGAAGAATGAGGATTGAGGATTGACGATTGAGGATTGAGGATTGAAGATTGAGTACTGAGGATTGAAGATTGAGGATTGAGGTCTGAGAATTGAGGATTGAGGATTGAAGATTGAGGATTGGGTGTTGAGGATTGAAGAATGAGGATTGAGGATTGAGGATTGTGGATTGAGGATTGAGAATTGAGGATTGGGTATTGAGGATTGAAGAATGAGGATTGAGGATTGAGGACTGAGGATTGAGGGTTGCAGATTGAGTATTGAGGATTGAAGATTGAGGGTTGTGGTCTGAGAATTGAGGTTTGAGGATTGAAGATTGAGGATTGGGTGTTGAGGATTGAAGAATGAGGGTTGAGGATTGAGGATTGTGGATTGAGGATTGAAGATTGAGGATTGGGTATTGCGGATTGAACATTGAGGATTGAGGATTAAGGATTGAGGATTGAGGGTTGAGGATTGAGGACTGAAGATTGAATATCGATGATTGAAGATTGAGGATTGAGGTTTGATGGTTGTGGACTGAGGACGAGGACTGAGGGTTGAGTATTGATGTTTGAGGTCTGAGGATTGAGGATTGAGGATTGAGAATTGAGGATTGAGGATTGAGGATTGAAGATTGAGGATTGAGGATTGAGGATGAGGGCTGAGAGTTGAGGATTGAGGTTTGAGGTCTGAGGATTGAGGGTTGAGGGTTGAGAGTTGAGGATTGAGGGTTGAAGATTGAAGATTGAGGGTTGGGTATTGAGGATTGAAGAATGAGGATTGACGAATGAAGATTGAGGATTGAGGATTGAAGATTGAGTATTGAGGATTGAAGCCTGACGATTGAGGATTGAGGATTGAGGGTTGAGGATTGAGGACGGAGGATTGAAGATTGAGTATTGAGGATTGAAGATTGAGGTTTGAGGTTTGAGGACTGAGGATTGAGGATTGAGTATTGAGGATTGAGGATTGAGGATTGAGGATTGAGGATTGAGGATTGAAGATTGAGGATTGGGTATTGCGGATTGAACATTGAACATTGAGGATTGAGGATTGACGATTGAGGATTGAGGATTGAGGATTGAGGACTGAAGATTGAATATTGATAATTGAAGAATCAGGATTGAGGATTGATTGTTGTGGATTGAGGACGAGGACTGAGGGTTGAGTATTGATGTTTGAGGCCTGAGGATTGAGGATTGGGTATTGAGGATTGAGGATTGAAGATTGAGGATTGTGTATTGAGGATTGAAGAATGAGGATTGAGGATTGAGGATTGAGGATTGAGGATTGGGGATTGAGGATTGAAGATAGAGGATTGGGGATTGAGGGTTGACGATTGAGGATTGAGTATTGAGGATTGAGAATTGAGGATCGATTATTGAAGATTGAGTATTGAGGATTGAAGATTGAGGATTGAGGATTGAGGATTGAGAATTGAGGATGATGGCTGAGGGTTGAGGGTTGAGGTTAGAGGACTGAGGACTGAGGATTGGGGATTGAGAATTGAGGATTGAGGATTGAGGATTGAAGACTGAGGATTGGGTATTGAGTATTGAAGAATGAGGATTGAGGATTGAGGATTGAGGATTGAGGATTGAAGATTGAGGATTGAGGATTGAGGATTGAGAATTGACGATTGAATATTGAGTATTGAGGATTGAAGGTTGAGGACTGAGGATTGAGGATTGAGGGTTGAGGATTGAGGACGAGGACTGACGGTTGAGGATTGAGGTTTGAGGTTTGAGGATTGAGGATTCAGAATTGAGGTTTGAGGACTGAAGATTGAGGATTGAGGATTGAGGATGAGGGCTCAGGGCTGAGGATTGAGATTTGAGGACTTAGGACTGAGGATTGAGGATTGAGAATTGAGGATTGAGGATTGAGGATTGAAGATTGAGGATTGGGTATTGAGGATTGAAGAATGAGGATTGAGGAATGAGGATTGAGGATTGAGGATTGAAGATTGAGTATTGAGGATTGAATCCTGACGATTGAGGATTGAGGATTGAGGGTTGAGGATTGAGGACGGAGGATTGAAGATTGAGTATTGAGGATTGAGGATTGAGGATCGAGGATTGAAGTTTGAGGATTGAGGATTGAGGATTGAAGATTGAGGATTGGGTATTGCGGATTGAACATTGAGGATTGAGGATTGAGTATTGAGGATTGAGGAATGAGGACTGAAGATTGAATATTGATGATTGAAGATTGAGGATTGAGGATTGATGGTTGTGGATTGAGGACGAGGACTGAGGGTTGAGTATTGATGTTTGAGGTCTGAGGATTGAGGATTGAGGATTGAGAATTGAGGATTGAGGATTGAGGATTGAAGATTGAGGATTGGGTATTGAGGGTTGAAGAATGAGGATTGAGAATTGAGGATTGAGGATTGAAGACTGAGTATTGAGGATTGGAGATTGGGGTTTGAGAATTGAGGATTCAGGATTGAGGATTGAGGATTGAGGATTGAAGATTGATTATTGGGGATTGAAGATTGAGGATTGAGGATTGAGGATTGAGGATTGGGGATTGAGGATTGAAGATAGAGGATTGGGGATTGAGGGTTGACGATTGAGGATTGAGTATTGAGGATTGAGAATTGAGGATCGATTATTGAAGATTGAGTATTGAGGATTGAAGATTGAGGATTGAGGATTGAGGATTGAGAATTGAGGATGATGGCTGAGGGTTGAGGGTTGAGGTTAGAGGACTGAGGACTGAGGATTGGGGATTGAGAATTGAGGATTGAGGATTGAGGATTGAAGACTGAGGATTGGGTATTGAGTATTGAAGAATGAGGATTGAGGATTGAGGATTGAGGATTGAGGATTGAAGATTGAGGATTGAGGATTGAGGATTGAGAATTGACGATTGAATATTGAGTATTGAGGATTGAAGGTTGAGGACTGAGGATTGAGGATTGAGGGTTGAGGATTGAGGACGAGGACTGACGGTTGAGGATTGAGGTTTGAGGTTTGAGGATTGAGGATTCAGAATTGAGGTTTGAGGACTGAAAATTGAGGATTGAGGATTGAGGATGAGGGCTCAGGGCTGAGGATTGAGATTTGAGGACTTAGGACTGAGGATTGAGGATTGAGAATTGAGGATTGAGGATTGAGGATTGAAGATTGAGGATTGGGTATCGAGTATTGAAGAATGAGGATTGAGGAATGAGGATTGAGGATTGAGGATTGAAGATTGAGTATTGAGGATTGAATCCTGACGATTGAGGATTGAGGGTTGAGGATTGAGGACGGAGGATTGAAGATTGAGTATTGAGGATTGAAGATTGAGTATTGAGGATTGAAGATTGAGGTTTGAGGTTTGAGGACTGAAGATTGAGGATTGAGGATTGAGGATTGAAGACTGAGGGTTGGGTATTGAGGATTGAACATTGAGGATTGAGGGTTGAGGATTGAGGATTGAGGATTGACGATTGAGGATTGAGGAATGAGGATGAGGGCTGAGGGTTGCGGATTGAGGTTTGAGGTCTGAGGACTGAGGATTGAGGATTGAGAATTGAGGACTGAGGATTGAAGATTGAAGACTGAGGATTGGGTACTGAGGATTGAAGAATAAGGGTTGAGGATTGAGGATTGAGGATTGAGAATGGAGGATTGAAGATTGAGTATTGAGTCTTGACGATTGAGGCTCGAGGATTGAGTGTTGTGGATTGAGGACGAGGACTGAGGGTTGAGTATTTATGTTTGAGGTCTGAGGATTGAGGACTGAGGATTGACAATTGAGGATTGAGGATTGAGGATTGAAGATTGAGGATTGGGTGTTGAGAATTGAAGAATGAGGATTGAGGATTGAGGATTGAGGATTGAGGATTGAAGATTGAGTATTGAGAATTGAAGATTGAGGATTGAGGTCTGAGAATTGAGGATTGAGGATTGAAGATTGAGGATTGGGTGTTGAGGATTGAAGAATGAGGATTGAGGATTGAGGATTGTGGATTGAGGATTGAAGATTGAGGATTGGGTATTGAGGATTGAAGAATGAGGATTGAGGATTGATGACTGAGGATTGAGCGTTGCAGATTGAGTATTGAGGATTGAAGATTGAGGGTTGAGGTCTGAGAATTGAGGATTGAGGATTGAAGATTGAGGATTGGGTGTTGAGGATTGAAGAATGAGAATTGAGGATTGAGGATTGTGGATTGAGGATTGAAGATTGAGGATTGGGTATTGCGGATTGAACATTGAGGATTGAGGATTGAGGATTGAGGATTGAGGATTGAGGACTTAAGATTGAATATCGATGATTGAATATTGAGGATTGAGGTTTGATGGTTGTGTATTGAGGACGAGGACTGAGGGTTGAGTATTGATGTTTGAGGTCTGAGGATTGAGGATTGAGGATTGAGAATTGAGGATTGAGGATTGAGGATTGACGATTGAGGATTGAGGACGAGGACTGAGGGTTGAGTATTGATGTTTGAGGTCTGAGGATTGAGGATTGAGGATTGAGAATTGAGGATTGAGGATTGCGGATTGAAGATTGAGGATTTAGGATTGAGGATGAGGGCTGAGGGTTGAGGGTTGAGGTTTGAGGACTGAGGACTGAGGATTGGGGATTGAGAATTGAGGACTGAGGATTGAGGATTGAGGGTTGAGGATTGAGGACGAGGACTGACGGTTGAGGATTGAGGTTTGAGGTTTGAGGATTGAGAATTTAGGATTGAGGATTGAGGATGAGGGCTGAGGGTTGAGGATTGAGGTTTGAGGACTGAGGACTGAGGATTGAGGATTGAGTATTGAGGATTGAGGATTGAGGATTGAAGATTGAGGATTGGGTATTGAGGATTGTAGAATGAGGTTTGAGGATTGAGGATTGAGGATTGATGGTTGTGGATTGAGGACGAGGACTGAGGGTTGAGTATTGATGTTTGAGGTCTGAGGATTGAGGATTGAGGATTGAGAATTGAGGATTGAGGATTGAGGATTGAAGGTTGAGGATTGGGTATTGAGGGTTGAAGAATGAGGATTGAGAATTGAGGATTGAGGATTGAAGACTGAGTATTGAGGATTGGAGATTGGGGATTGAGAATTGAGGATTCAGGATTGAGGATTGAGGATTGAGGATTGAAGATTGATTATTGGGGATTGAAGATTGAGGATTGAGGATTGAGGATTGAGGATTGGGGATTGAGGATTGAAGATAGAGGATTGGGGATTGAGGGTTGACGATTGAGGATTGAGTATTGAGGATTGAGAATTGAGGATCGATTATTGAAGATTGAGTATTGAGGATTGAAGATTGAGGATTGAGGGTTGAGGATTGAGGATTGAGAATTGAGGATGATGGCTGAGGGTTGAGGGTTGAGGTTAGAGGACTGAGGACTGAGGATTGGGGATTGAGAATTGAGGATTGAGGATTGAGGATTGAAGACTGAAGATTGGGTATTGAGTATTGAAGAATGAGGATTGAGGATTGAGGATTGAGGATTGAGGATTGAAGATTGAGGATTGAGGATTGAGGATTGAGAATTGACGATTGAATATTGAGTATTGAGGATTGAAGGTTGAGGACTGAGGATTGAGGATTGAGGGTTGAGGATTGAGGACGAGGACTGACGGTTGAGGATTGAGGTTTGAGGTTTGAGGATTGAGGATTCAGAATTGAGGTTTGAGGACTGAAGATTGAGGATTGAGGATTGAGGATGAGGGCTCAGGGCTGAGGATTGAGATTTGAGGACTTAGGACTGAGGATTGAGGATTGAGAATTGAGGATTGAGGATTGAGGATTGAAGATTGAGGATTGGGTATTGAGGATTGAAGAATGAGGATTGAGGAATGAGGATTGAGGATTGAGGATTGAAGATTGAGTATTGAGGATTGAATCCTGACGATTGAGGATTGAGGATTGAGGGTTGAGGATTGAGGACGGAGGATTGAAGATTGAGTATTGAGGATTGAAGATTGAGTATTGAGGATTGAAGATTGAGGTTTGAGGTTTGAGGACTGAAGATTGAGGATTGAGGATTGAGGATTGAAGACTGAGGGTTGGGTATTGAGGATTGAACATTGAGGATTGAGGGTTGAGGATTGAGGATTGAGGATTGACGATTGAGGATTGAGGAATGAGGATGAGGGCTGAGGGTTGCGGATTGAGGTTTGAGGTCTGAGGACTGAGGATTGAGGATTGAGAATTGAGGACTGAGGATTGAAGATTGAAGACTGAGGATTGGGTATTGAGGATTGAAGCCTGACGATTGAGGATGGAGGATTGAAGATTGAGGATTGAGGATTGAAGATTGAGGATTGAGAATGGAGGATTGAAGATTGAGTATTGAGTCTTGACGATTGAGGATCGAGGATTGAGTGTTGTGGATTGAGGACGAGGACTGAGGGTTGAGTATTTATGTTTGAGGTCTGAGGATTGAGGACTGAGGATTGACAATTGAGGATTGAGGATTGAGGATTGAAGATTGAGGATTGGGTGTTGAGAATTGAAGAATGAGGATTGAGGATTGAGGATTGAGGATTGAGGATTGAAGATTGAGTATTGAGAATTGAAGATTGAGGATTGAGGTCTGAGAATTGAGGATTGAGGATTGAAGATTGAGGATTGGGTGTTGAGGATTGAAGAATGAGGATTGAGGATTGAGGATTGTGGATTGAGGATTGAAGATTGAGGATTGGGTATTGAGGATTGAAGAATGAGGATTGAGGATTGATGACTGAGGATTGAGCGTTGCAGATTGAGTATTGAGGATTGAAGATTGAGGGTTGAGGTCTGAGAATTGAGGATTGAGGATTGAAGATTGAGGATTGGGTGTTGAGGATTGAAGAATGAGAATTGAGGATTGAGGATTGTGGATTGAGGATTGAAGATTGAGGATTGGGTATTGCGGATTGAACATTGAGGATTGAGGATTGAGGATTGAGGATTGAGGATTGAGGACTTAAGATTGAATATCGATGATTGAATATTGAGGATTGAGGTTTGATGGTTGTGTATTGAGGACGAGGACTGAGGGTTGAGTATTGATGTTTGAGGTCTGAGGATTGAGGATTGAGGATTGAGAATTGAGGATTGAGGATTGAGGATTGACGATTGAGGATTGAGGACGAGGACTGAGGGTTCAGTATTGATGTTTGAGGTCTGAGGATTGAGGATTGAGGATTGAGAATTGAGGATTGAGGATTGAGGATTGAAGATTGAGGATTGAGGATTGAGGATGAGGGCTGAGGGTTGAGGGTTGAGGTTTGAGGACTGAGGACTGAGGATTGGGGATTGAGAATTGGGGACTGAGGATTGAGGATTGAGGGTTGAGGATTGAGGACGAGGACTGACGGTTGAGGATTGAGGTTTGAGGTTTGAGGATTGAGAATTTAGGATTGAGGATTGAGGATGAGGGCTGAGGGTTGAGGATTGAGGTTTGAGGACTGAGGACTGAGGATTGAGGATTGAGTATTGAGGATTGAGGATTGAGGATTGAAGATTGAGGATTGGGTATTGAGGATTGTAGAATGAGGTTTGAGGATTGAGGATTGAGGATTGAGGATTGAAGATTGAGTACTGAGGATTGAAGACTGACGATTCAGGATTGAGGATTGAGGATTGAGGATTGAGGATTGAGGATTGAAGATCGAGTATTGAGTATTGAAAACTGTGAATTGATGATATTCTATTGAGGATTGAGGATTGACATCTGATTGTTCAGGTCTGAGGTCTGAAGATTGAGGATTCAGGATTGAGGATTCAGGATTGAGGTTTGATGACTGAGGATTGAGGATTTTGGATTGAGGCATGAGGATTGAGGATTGAGGATTGAAGATTGAGGATTGAGGATTGAGGGTGAGGGCTGAGGGTTGAGGATTGAGGTTTGAGGTCTGAGGATTGAGGGTTGAGGATTGAGAGTTGAGGATTGAGGGTTGAAGATTGAAGATTGAGGATCGGGTATTGAGGATTGAAGAATGAGGATTGACGAATGACGATTGAGGATTGAGGATTGAAGATTGAGTATTGAGGATTGAAGCCTGACGATTGAGGATTGAGGATTGAGGACTGAGGATTGAGGATGGAGGATTGAAGATTGAGTATTGAGGATTGAAGATTGAGGATTGAGGATTGAGGATTGAGGATTGAGGGTTGCGTGTTGAGGTTTGAGTATCGAATGCTGAGAATTTAGGATATTCTATTGTGTATTGAGAATTGAGGATTGAAGATTGAGTATTGAGGATTGAAGATTGAGGATTGAGGATTGAGGATTGGGGATTGAGGATTGAGGATTGAAGATTGAGGGTTGGGGATTGAGGATCGACGATTGAGGATTGAGGATTGAGGATTGAGGATTGAGGATTGCAGATTGAGTATTGAGGATTGAAGATTGAGGTTTGAGGATTGAGGATTGAGGATTGAGCATTGAGGGTTGCGGATTGAGGATTGAGGATTGAAGATTGAGTATTGACGATTGAAGATTGAGGATTGAGGATTGAGGATTGAGGATGAGGGCTGAGGGTTGAGGGTTGAGGTTTGAGGACTGAGGACAGAGGATTGAGGATTGAGAATTGAGGATTGAGGATTGAGGATTGAAGATTGAGGATTGGTTATTCAGAATTGAAGAATGAGGATTGAGGATTGAGGATTGAGGATTGAGGGTTGCAGATTGAGTATTGAGGATTGAAGATTTAAGGTTGAGGATTGAGGATTGAGGATTGAGCATTGAAGATTGAGGATTGAGGATTGAGGATTGAAGATTGAGTATTGAGGATTGAAGATTGAGGCTTGAGGATTGAGTATTGAGAATTGAGGACTGATTGTTGAGTATTGAGGACTGAGGATTGAGGATTGAGGATTGAAAATTGAGGATTGGGTATTCAGGATTGAAGAATGAGGATTGAGGATTGAGGATTGAGGATTGAGTATTGCAGATTGAGTATTGAAGATTGAGGATTCAAGATTGAGGGTTGAGGATTGAGGATAGAAGGTTGAATATTGATGAATGAAGGTTGAGGATTGAGGATTGAGGGTTGTGGATTGAGGACGAGGACTGAGGGTTGAGAATTGATGCCTGAGGTCAGAGGATTGAGGATTGAGGATTGCGAACTGAGGATTGATGTTTGAGGATTGAAGATTGAGGATTGGGTATTGAGGATTGAAGATTGAGGATTGAGGTTTGAGTATTGAGGATTGAGTATTGAAGACTAAGTATTGAGAATTGAAGATTGAGGATTGAGGATTGAGGATTGAGGATTGAGGATTGAGGATTGAAGACTGAATATTGATGATTGAAGATTGAGTATTGAGGATTGAGGTTTGTGGATTGAGGACGAAGACTGAGGGTTGAATATTGATGTTTCAGGTCTGAGGATTGAGGATTGAGGATTGAGGATTGAGAATTGAGGATTGAGGATTGAGGATTGAAGATTGAGGATTGGGTACTGAGGATTGAAGAATAAGGGTTGAGGATTGAGGATTGAGGATTGAGAGTTGAGGATTGAAGATTCAGTATTGAGGATCGAAGATTGAGAGTTGAGGATTGAGGATTGAACATTGAGGAATGAGTGCTGAGGGTTGAGTGGTGAAAATTGATGTTTGTGGATACAGGTTGGAGGATTGCAGATTGAGTATTGAGTATTGAAAGCTGTGAATTGAGGATATTCTACTGATGATTGAGGAATGTCAACTGATTGTTGAGGACTGAGGGCTGAAGATTGAGGATTCAGGATTGAGGATTCAGAATTGAGGTTTGAGGACTGAGGATTGAGGACTGATGATTGAGGATTGAGGATTGAGGATTGAAGACTGAGGGTTGGGTATTGAGGATTGAACATTGAGGATTGAGGGCTGAGGATTGAGGATTGAGGATTGACGATTGAGTATTGAGGAATGAGAATGAGGGCTGAGGGTTGCGGATTGAGGTTTGAGGTCTGAGGACTGAGGATTGAGGATTGAGAATTGAGGACTGAGGATTGAAGATTGAAGACTGAGGATTGGGTATTGAGGATTGAAGCCTGACGATTGAGGATGGAGGATTGAGGATTGAGGATTGAGGATTGAGTATTGAGGATTGAGAATGGAGGATTGAAGATTGAGTATTGCGTCTTGACGATTGAGGCTCGAGGATTGAGTGTTGTGGATTGAGGACGAGGACTGAGGGTTGAGTATTGATGTTTGAGGTCTGAGGATTGAGGACTGAGGATTGACAATTGAAGATTGAGGATTGAGGATTGAAGATTGAAGATTGGGTGTTGAGAATTGAAGAATGAGGATTGAGGATTGACGATTGAGGATTGAGGATTGAAGATTGAGTACTGAGGATTGAAGATTGAGGATTGAGGTCTGAGAATTGAGGATTGAGGATTGAAGATTGAGGATTGGGTGTTGAGGATTGAAGAATGAGGATTGAGGATTGAGGATTGTGGATTGAGGATTGAGAATTGAGGATTGGGTATTGAGGATTGAAGAATGAGGATTGAGGATTGAGGACTGAGGATTGAGGGTTGCAGATTGAGTATTGAGGATTGAAGATTGAGGGTTGTGGTCTGAGAATTGAGGTTTGAGGATTGAAGATTGAGGATTGGGTGTTGAGGATTGAAGAATGAGGGTTGAGGATTGAGGATTGTGGATTGAGGATTGAAGATTGAGGATTGGGTATTGCGGATTGAACATTGAGGATTGAGGATTAAGGATTGAGGATTGAGGGTTGAGGATTGAGGACTGAAGATTGAATATCGATGATTGAAGATTGAGGATTGAGGTTTGATGGTTGTGGACTGAGGACGAGGACTGAGGGTTGAGTATTGATGTTTGAGGTCTGAGGATTGAGGATTGAGGATTGAGAATTGAGGATTGAGGATTGAGGATTGAAGATTGAGGATTGAGGATTGAGGATGAGGGCTGAGAGTTGAGGATTGAGGTTTGAGGTCTGAGGATTGAGGGTTGAGGGTTGAGAGTTGAGGATTGAGGGTTGAAGATTGAAGATTGAGGGTTGGGTATTGAGGATTGAAGAATGAGGATTGACGAATGAAGATTGAGGATTGAGGATTGAAGATTGAGTATTGAGGATTGAAGCCTGACGATTGAGGATTGAGGATTGAGGGTTGAGGATTGAGGACGGAGGATTGAAGATTGAGTATTGAGGATTGAAGATTGAGGTTTGAGGTTTGAGGACTGAGGATTGAGGATTGAGTATTGAGGATTGAGGATTGAGGATTGAGGATTGAGGATTGAGGATTGAAGATTGAGGATTGGGTATTGCGGATTGAACATTGAACATTGAGGATTGAGGATTGACGATTGAGGATTGAGGATTGAGGATTGAGGACTGAAGATTGAATATTGATAATTGAAGAATCAGGATTGAGGATTGATTGTTGTGGATTGAGGACGAGGACTGAGGGTTGAGTATTGATGTTTGAGGCCTGAGGATTGAGGATTGAGTATTGAGGATTGAGGATTGAAGATTGAGGATTGTGTATTGAGGATTGAAGAATGAGGATTGAGGATTGAGGATTGAGGATTGAGGATTGGGGATTGAGGATTGAAGATAGAGGATTGGGGATTGAGGGTTGACGATTGAGGATTGAGTATTGAGGATTGAGAATTGAGGATCGATTATTGAAGATTGAGTATTGAGGATTGAAGATTGAGGATTGAGGATTGAGGATTGAGAATTGAGGATGATGGCTGAGGGTTGAGGGTTGAGGTTAGAGGACTGAGGACTGAGGATTGGGGATTGAGAATTGAGGATTGAGGATTGAGGATTGAAGACTGAGGATTGGGTATTGAGTATTGAAGAATGAGGATTGAGGATTGAGGATTGAGGATTGAGGATTGAAGATTGAGGATTGAGGATTGAGGATTGAGAATTGACGATTGAATATTGAGTATTGAGGATTGAAGGTTGAGGACTGAGGATTGAGGATTGAGGGTTGAGGATTGAGGACGAGGACTGACGGTTGAGGATTGAGGTTTGAGGTTTGAGGATTGAGGATTCAGAATTGAGGTTTGAGGACTGAAGATTGAGGATTGAGGATTGAGGATGAGGGCTCAGGGCTGAGGATTGAGATTTGAGGACTTAGGACTGAGGATTGAGGATTGAGAATTGAGGATTGAGGATTGAGGATTGAAGATTGAGGATTGGGTATTGAGGATTGAAGAATGAGGATTGAGGAATGAGGATTGAGGATTGAGGATTGAAGATTGAGTATTGAGGATTGAATCCTGACGATTGAGGATTGAGGATTGAGGGTTGAGGATTGAGGACGGAGGATTGAAGATTGAGTATTGAGGATTGAGGATTGAGGATCGAGGATTGAAGTTTGAGGATTGAGGATTGAGGATTGAAGATTGAGGATTGGGTATTGCGGATTGAACATTGAGGATTGAGGATTGAGTATTGAGGATTGAGGAATGAGGACTGAAGATTGAATATTGATGATTGAAGATTGAGGATTGAGGATTGATGGTTGTGGATTGAGGACGAGGACTGAGGGTTGAGTATTGATGCTTGAGGTCTGAGGATTGAGGATTGAGGATTGAGAATTCAGGATTGAGGATTGAGGATTGAAGATTGAGGATTGGGTATTGAGGGTTGAAGAATGAGGATTGAGAATTGAGGATTGAGGATTGAAGACTGAGTATTGAGGATTGGAGATTGGGGTTTGAGAATTGAGGATTCAGGATTGAGGATTGAGGATTGAGGATTGAAGATTGATTATTGGGGATTGAAGATTGAGGATTGAGGATTGAGGATTGAGGATTGGGGATTGAGGATTGAAGATAGAGGATTGGGGATTGAGGGTTGACGATTGAGGATTGAGTATTGAGGATTGAGAATTGAGGATCGATTATTGAAGATTGAGTATTGAGGATTGAAGATTGAGGATTGAGGATTGAGGATTGAGAATTGAGGATGATGGCTGAGGGTTGAGGGTTGAGGTTAGAGGACTGAGGACTGAGGATTGGGGATTGAGAATTGAGGATTGAGGATTGAGGATTGAAGACTGAGGATTGGGTATTGAGTATTGAAGAATGAGGATTGAGGATTGAGGATTGAGGATTGAGGATTGAAGATTGAGGATTGAGGATTGAGGATTGAGAATTGACGATTGAATATTGAGTATTGAGGATTGAAGGTTGAGGACTGAGGATTGAGGATTGAGGGTTGAGGATTGAGGACGAGGACTGACGGTTGAGGATTGAGGTTTGAGGTTTGAGGATTGAGGATTCAGAATTGAGGTTTGAGGACTGAAGATTGAGGATTGAGGATTGAGGATGAGGGCTCAGGGCTGAGGATTGAGATTTGAGGACTTAGGACTGAGGATTGAGGATTGAGAATTGAGGATTGAGGATTGAGGATTGAAGATTGAGGATTGGGTATCGAGGATTGAAGAATGAGGATTGAGGAATGAGGATTGAGGATTGAGGATTGAAGATTGAGTATTGAGGATTGAATCCTGACGATTGAGGATTGAGGATTGAGGGTTGAGGATTGAGGACGGAGGATTGAAGATTGAGTATTGAGGATTGAAGATTGAGTATTGAGGATTGAAGATTGAGGTTTGAGGTTTGAGGACTGAAGATTGAGGATTGAGGATTGAGGATTGAAGACTGAGGGTTGGGTATTGAGGATTGAACATTGAGGATTGAGGGTTGAGGATTGAGGATTGAGGATTGACGATTGAGGATTGAGGAATGAGGATGAGGGCTGAGGGTTGCGGATTGAGGTTTGAGGTCTGAGGACTGAGGATTGAGGATTGAGAATTGAGGACTGAGGATTGAAGATTGAAGACTGAGGATTGGGTACTGAGGATTGAAGAATAAGGGTTGAGGATTGAGGATTGAGGATTGAGAATGGAGGATTGAAGATTGAGTATTGAGTCTTGACGATTGAGGCTCGAGGATTGAGTGTTGTGGATTGAGGACGAGGACTGAGGGTTGAGTATTTATGTTTGAGGTCTGAGGATTGAGGACTGAGGATTGACAATTGAGGATTGAGGATTGAGGATTGAAGATTGAGGATTGGGTGTTGAGAATTGAAGAATGAGGATTGAGGATTGAGGATTGAGGATTGAGGATTGAAGATTGAGTATTGAGAATTGAAGATTGAGGATTGAGGTCTGAGAATTGAGGATTGAGGATTGAAGATTGAGGATTGGGTGTTGAGGATTGAAGAATGAGGATTGAGGATTGAGGATTGTGGATTGAGGATTGAAGATTGAGGATTGGGTATTGAGGATTGAAGAATGAGGATTGAGGATTGATGACTGAGGATTGAGCGTTGCAGATTGAGTATTGAGGATTGAAGATTGAGGGTTGAGGTCTGAGAATTGAGGATTGAGGATTGAAGATTGAGGATTGGGTGTTGAGGATTGAAGAATGAGAATTGAGGATTGAGGATTGTGGATTGAGGATTGAAGATTGAGGATTGGGTATTGCGGATTGAACATTGAGGATTGAGGATTGAGGATTGAGGATTGAGGATTGAGGACTTAAGATTGAATATCGATGATTGAATATTGAGGATTGAGGTTTGATGGTTGTGTATTGAGGACGAGGACTGAGGGTTGAGTATTGATGTTTGAGGTCTGAGGATTGAGGACTGAGGATTGAGAATTGAGGATTGAGGATTGAGGATTGACGATTGAGGATTGAGGACGAGGACTGAGGGTTGAGTATTGATGTTTGAGGTCTGAGGATTGAGGATTGAGGATTGAGAATTGAGGATTGAGGATTGAGGATTGAAGATTGAGGATTTAGGATTGAGGATGAGGGCTGAGGGTTGAGGGTTGAGGTTTGAGGACTGAGGACTGAGGATTGGGGATTGAGAATTGAGGACTGAGGATTGAGGATTGAGGGTTGAGGATTGAGGACGAGGACTGACGGTTGAGTATTGAGGTTTGAGGTTTGAGGATTGAGAATTTAGGATTGAGGATTGAGGATGAGGGCTGAGGGTTGAGGATTGAGGTTTGAGGACTGAGGACTGAGGATTGAGGATTGAGTATTGAGGATTGAGGATTGAGGATTGAAGATTGAGGATTGGGTATTGAGGATTGTAGAATGAGGTTTGAGGATTGAGGATTGAGGATTGATGGTTGTGGATTGAGGACGAGGACTGAGGGTTGAGTATTGATGTTTGAGGTCTGAGGATTGAGGATTGAGGATTGAGAATTGAGGATTGAGGATTGAGGATTGAAGGTTGAGGATTGGGTATTGAGGGTTGAAGAATGAGGATTGAGAATTGAGGATTGAGGATTGAAGACTGAGTATTGAGGATTGGAGATTGGGGATTGAGAATTGAGGATTCAGGATTGAGGATTGAGGATTGAGGATTGAAGATTGATTATTGGGGATTGAAGATTGAGGATTGAGGATTGAGGATTGAGGATTGGGGATTGAGGATTGAAGATAGAGGATTGGGGATTGAGGGTTGACGATTGAGGATTGAGTATTGAGGATTGAGAATTGAGGATCGATTATTGAAGATTGAGTATTGAGGATTGAAGATTGAGGATTGAGGATTGAGGATTGAGGATTGAGAATTGAGGATGATGGCTGAGGGTTGAGGGTTGAGGTTAGAGGACTGAGGACTGAGGATTGGGGATTGAGAATTGAGGATTGAGGATTGAGGATTGAAGACTGAAGATTGGGTATTGAGTATTGAAGAATGAGGATTGAGGATTGAGGATTGAGGATTGAGGATTGAAGATTGAGGATTGAGGATTGAGGATTGAGAATTGACGATTGAATATTGAGTATTGAGGATTGAAGGTTGAGGACTGAGGATTGAGGATTGAGGGTTGAGGATTGAGGACGAGGACTGACGGTTGAGGATTGAGGTTTGAGGTTTGAGGATTGAGGATTCAGAATTGAGGTTTGAGGACT
This sequence comes from Calliopsis andreniformis, assembly GCF_051401765.1. Lineage (NCBI taxonomy): Eukaryota > Metazoa > Arthropoda > Insecta > Hymenoptera > Andrenidae > Calliopsis > Calliopsis andreniformis. Next base: position 972,769 of record NW_027480532.1, on the reverse strand, counting down.
GAAGATTGAGGATTGAGGATTGAGGATGAGGGCTCAGGGCTGAGGATTGAGATTTGAGGACTTAGGACTGAGGATTGAGGATTGAGAATTGAGGATTGAGGATTGAGGATTGAAGATTGAGGATTGGGTATTGAGGATTGAAGAATGAGGATTGAGGAATGAGGATTGAGGATTGAGGATTGAAGATTGAGTATTGAGGATTGAATCCTGACGATTGAGGATTGAGGATTGAGGGTTGAGGATTGAGGACGGAGGATTGAAGATTGAGTATTGAGGATTGAAGATTGAGTATTGAGGATTGAAGATTGAGGTTTGAGGTTTGAGGACTGAAGATTGAGGATTGAGGATTGAGGATTGAAGACTGAGGGTTGGGTATTGAGGATTGAACATTGAGGATTGAGGGTTGAGGATTGAGGATTGAGGATTGACGATTGAGGATTGAGGAATGAGGATGAGGGCTGAGGGTTGCGGATTGAGGTTTGAGGTCTGAGGACTGAGGATTGAGGATTGAGAATTGAGGACTGAGGATTGAAGATTGAAGACTGAGGATTGGGTATTGAGGATTGAAGCCTGACGATTGAGGATGGAGGATTGAAGATTGAGGATTGAGGATTGAAGATTGAGGATTGAGAATGGAGGATTGAAGATTGAGTATTGAGTCTTGACGATTGAGGATCGAGGATTGAGTGTTGTGGATTGAGGACGAGGACTGAGGGTTGAGTATTTATGTTTGAGGTCTGAGGATTGAGGACTGAGGATTGACAATTGAGGATTGAGGATTGAGGATTGAAGATTGAGGATTGGGTGTTGAGAATTGAAGAATGAGGATTGAGGATTGAGGATTGAGGATTGAGGATTGAAGATTGAGTATTGAGAATTGAAGATTGAGGATTGAGGTCTGAGAATTGAGGATTGAGGATTGAAGATTGAGGATTGGGTGTTGAGGATTGAAGAATGAGGATTGAGGATTGAGGATTGTGGATTGAGGATTGAAGATTGAGGATTGGGTATTGAGGATTGAAGAATGAGGATTGAGGATTGATGACTGAGGATTGAGCGTTGCAGATTGAGTATTGAGGATTGAAGATTGAGGGTTGAGGTCTGAGAATTGAGGATTGAGGATTGAAGATTGAGGATTGGGTGTTGAGGATTGAAGAATGAGAATTGAGGATTGAGGATTGTGGATTGAGGATTGAAGATTGAGGATTGGGTATTGCGGATTGAACATTGAGGATTGAGGATTGAGGATTGAGGATTGAGGATTGAGGACTTAAGATTGAATATCGATGATTGAATATTGAGGATTGAGGTTTGATGGTTGTGTATTGAGGACGAGGACTGAGGGTTGAGTATTGATGTTTGAGGTCTGAGGATTGAGGATTGAGGATTGAGAATTGAGGATTGAGGATTGAGGATTGAAGACTGAGGATTGGGTATTGAGTATTGAAGAACGAGGATTGAGGATTGAGGATTGAGGATTGAGGATTGAAGATTGAGTATTGAGGATTGAGGATTGAGGATTGAGGATTGAATATTGAGTATTGAGCATTGAAGATTGAGGACTGAGGATTGAGGATTGAGGGTTGAGGATTGAGGACGAGGACTGACGGTTGAGGATTGAGGTTTGAGGTTTGAGGATTGAGAATTTAGGATTGAGGATTGAGCATGAGGGCTGAGGGTTGAGGATTGAGATTTGAGGACAGAGGACTGAGGATTGAGGATTGAGTATTGAGGATTGAGGCGTGAGGAATGAAGATTGAGGATTGGGTATTGAGGATTGTAGAATGAGGTTTGAGGATTGAGGATTGAGGATTGAGAATTGAAGATTGAGTATTGAGGATTGAAGACTGACGATTGAGGATTGAGGATTGAGGATTGAGGATTGAGGATTGAGGATTGAAGATTGAGTATTGAGTATTGAAAACTGTGAATTGATGATATTTTATTGAGGATAGAGGATTGACATCTGATTGTTCAGGTCTGAGGTCTGAAGATTGAGGATTCAGGATTGAGGATTCAGGATTGAGGTTTGATGACTGAGGATTGAGGATTTTGTATTGAGGCATGAGGATTGAGGATTGAAGATTGAGGATTGAGGACTGAGGATGAGGGCTGAGGGTTGAGGATTGAGGTTTGAGGTCTGAGGATTGAGGGTTGAGGATTGAGGTCTGAGAATTGAGGATTGAGGATTGAAGATTGAGGATTGGGTGTTGAGGATTGAAGAATGAGGATTGAGGATTGAGGATTGTGGATTGAGGATTGAAGATTGAGGATTGGGTATTGAGGATTGAAGAATGAGTATTGAGGATTGAGGACGGAGGGTTGAGGGTTGCAGATTGAGTATTGAGGATTGAAGATTGAGGGTTGAGTTCTGAGAATTGAGGATTGAGGATTGAAGATTGAGGATTGGGTGTTGAGGGTTGAAGAATGAGGATTGAGGATTGAGGTTTGATGACTGAGGATTGAGGATTGAGGATTGAGGCATGAGGATTGAGGATTGAGGATTGAAGATTGAGGATTCTGGATTGAGGATGGGGGATTGAAGATTGATTACTGGGGATTGAAGATTGAGGATTGAGTATTGAGGATTGAGGATTGAGTGTTGAAGATGGAGGAGTGGGGACTGAGTGTTGACGGTTGAATGATGAGAATTGATGTTTGTGGATAGAGATTTGAAGATTGCAGATTGAGTATTGAGTATTGAAAACTGTGAATTGATTATATTCTATTGAGGATTGAGAATTGACAACTGATTGTAGAGGACTGTGTTCCGAAGTTTGAGGATTCAGGGTTGAGGATTCAGGTTTGAGCTTTGAGGACTGAGGATTGAGGATTGAGGATCGAGGATTGAAGTTTGAGGATTGAGGATTGAGGATTGAAGATTGAGGATTGGGTATTGCGGATTGAACATTGAGGATTGAGGATTGAGTATTGACGATTGAGGATTGAGGACTGAAGATTGAATATTGATGATTGAAGATTGAGGATTGAGGATTGATGGTTCTGGATTGAGGACGAGGACTGAGGGTTGAGTATTGATGTTTGAGGTCTGAGGATTGAGGATTGAGGATTGAGAATTGAGGATTGAGGATTGAGGATTGAAGATTGAGGATTGGGTATTGAGGGTTGAAGAATGAGGATTGAGAATTGAGGATTGAGGATTGAAGACTGAGTATTGAGGATTGGAGATTGGGGATTGAGAATTGAGGATTCAGGATTGAGGATTGAGGATTGAGGATTGAAGATTGATTATTGGGGATTGAAGATTGAGGATTGAGGATTGAGGATTGAGGATTGGGGATTGAGGATTGAAGATAGAGGATTGGGGATTGAGGGTTGACGACTGAGGATTGAGTATTGAGGATTGAGAATTGAGGATCGATTATTGAAGATTGAGTATTGAGGATTGAAGATTGAGGATTGTGGATTGAGGATTGAGAATTGAGGATGATGGCTGAGGGTTGAGGGTTGAGGTTTGAGGACTGAGGACTGAGGATTGGGGATTGAGAATTGAGGATTGAGGATTGAGGATTGAAGACTGAGGATTGGGTATTGAGTATTGAAGAATGAGGATTGAGGATTGAGGATTGAGGATTGAGGAGTGAAGATTGAGGATTGAGGATTGAGGATTGAGAATTGAGGATTGAAGATTGAGTATTGAGGATTGAATCCTGACGATTGAGGATTGAGGATTGAGGGTTGAGGATTGAGGACGGAGGATTGAAGATTGAGTATTGAGGATTGAAGATTGAGTATTGAGGATTGAAGATTGAGGTTTGAGGTTTGAGGACTGAAGATTGATGATTGAGGATTGAGGATTGAAGACTGAGGGTTGGGTATTGAGGATTGAACATTGAGGATTGAGGGTTGAGGATTGAGGATTGAGGATTGACGATTGAGGATTGTGGAATGAGGATGAGGGCTGAGGGTTGCGGATTGAGGTTTGAGGTCTGAGGACTGAGGATTGAGGATTGAGAATTGAGGACTGAGGATTGAAGATTGAAGACTGAGGATTGGGTATTGAGGATTGAAGCCTGACGATTGAGGATGGAGGATTGAAGATTGAGGATTGAGGATTGAGGATTGAGGATTGAGAATGGAGGATTGAAGATTGAGTATTGAGTCTTGACGATTGAGGATCGAGGATTGAGTGTTTTGGATTGAGGACGAGGACTGAGGGTTGAGTATTGATGTTTGAGGTCTGAGGATTGAGGATTGACGACTGACAATTGAGGATTGAGGATTGAGGATTGAAGATTGAGGATTGGGTGTTGAGAATTGAAGAATGAGGATTGAGGATTGAGGATTGAGGATTGAGGATTGAGGATTGAAGATTGAGTATTGAGGATTGAAGATTGAGGATTGAGGTCTGAGAATTGAGGATTGAGGATTGAAGATTGAGGATTGGGTGTTGAGGATTGAAGAATGAGGATTGAGGATTGAGGATTGTGGATTGATGATTGAAGATTGAGGATTGGGTATTGAGGATTGAAGAATGAGGATTGAGGATTGAGGACTGAGGATTGTGGGTTGCAGATTGAGTATTGAGGATTGATGATTGGGGGTTGAGGTCTGAGAATTGAGGATTGAGGATTGAAGATTGAGGATTGGGTGTTGAGGATTGAAGAATGATGATTGAGGATTGAGGATTGTGGATTGAGGATTGAAGATTGAGGATTGGGTATTGCGGATTGAACATTGAGGATTGAGGATTGAGGATTGAGGATTGAGGATTGAGGACTGAAGATTGAATATCGATGATTGAAGATTGAGGATTCAGGTTTGATGGTTGTGGATTGAGGACGAGGACTGAGGGTTGAGTATTGATGTTTGATGTCTGAGGATTTAGGATAGAGGATTGAGAATTGAGGATTCAGGATTGAGGATTGAAGATTGAGGATTGAGGATTGAGGATGAGGGCTGAGAGTTGAGGATTGATGTTTGAGGTCTGAGGATTGAGAATTGAGGATGATGGCTGAGGGTTGAGGGTTGAGGTTTGAGGACTGAGGACTGAGGATTGGGGATTGAGAATTGAGGATTGAGGATTGAGGATTGAGGACTGAGGATTGGGTATTGAGTATTGAAGAATGAGGATTGAGGATTGAGGATTGAGGATTGAGGATTGAAGATTGAGTATTGAGGATTGAGGATTGAGGATTGAGGATTGAATATTTAGTATTGAGGATTGAAGATTGAGGACTGAGGATTGAGGATTGAGGGTTGAGGATTGAGGACGAGGACTGACGGTTGAGGATTGAGGTTTGAGGTTTGAGGATTGAGAATTTAGGATTGAGGATTGAGCATGAGGGCTGAGGGTTGAGGATTGAGCTTTGAAGACTGAGGACTGAGGATTGGGGATTGAGAATTGAGGATTGAGGATTGAGGATTGAAGACTGAGGATTGGGTATTGAGTATTGAAGAATGAGGATTGAGGATTGAGGATTGAGGATTGAGGATTGAGGATTGAAGATTGAGTATTGAGGATTGAGGAGTGAGGAATGAAGATTGGGGATTGGGTATTGAGGATTGTAGAATGAGGTTTGAGGATTGAGGATTGAGGATTGAGAATTGAAGATTGAGTATTGAGGATTGAAGACTGACGATTGAGGATTGAGGATTGAGGATTGAGGATTGAGGATTGAGGATTGAAGATTGAGTATTGAGTATTGAAAACTGTGAATTGATGATATTTTATTGAGGATAGAGGATTGACATCTGATTGTTCAGGTCTGAGGTCTGAAGATTGAGGATTCAGGATTGAGGATTCAGGATTGAGGTTTGATGACTGAGGATTGAGGATTTTGTATAGAGGCATGAGGATTGAGGATTGAAGATTGAGGATTGAGGATTGAGGATGAGGGCTGAGGGTTGAGGATTGAGGTTTGAGGTCTGAGGATTGAAGGTTGAGGATTGAGAGTTGAGGATTGAGGGTTGAAGATTGAAGATTGAGGATCGGGTATTGAGGATTGAAGAATGAGGATTGACGAATGACGATTGAGGATTGAGGATTGAAGATTGAGGACGAGGACTGACGGTTGAGGATTGAGGTTTGAGGTTTGAGGATTGAGAATTTAGGATTGAGGATTGAGGATGAGGGCTGAGGGTTGAGGATTGAGCTTTGAGGACTGAGGACTGAGGATTGAGGATTGAGTATTGAGGATTGAGGAGTGAGGAATGAAGATTGAGGATTGGGTATTGAGGATTGTAGAATGAGGTTTGAGGATTGAGGATTGAGGATTGAGAATTGAAGATTGAGTATTGAGGATTGAAGACTGACGATTGAGGATTGAGGATTGAGGATTGAGGATTGAGGATTGAGGATTGAAGGTTGAGTATTGAGTATTGAAAGCTGTGAATTGATGACATTTTATTGAGGATAGAGGATTGACATCTGATTGTTCAGGTCTGAGGTCTGAAGATTGAGGATTCAGGATTGAGGATTCAGGATTGAGGTTTGATGACTGAGGATTGAGGATTTTGGATTGAGGCATGAGGATTGAGGATTGAAGATTGAGGATTGAGGATTGAAGATGAGGGCTGAGTGTTGAGGATTGAGGTTTGAGGTCTGAGGATTGAGGGTTGAGGATTGAGAGTTGAGGATTGAGGGTTGAAGATTGAAGACTGAGGATCGGGTATTGAGGATTGAAGAATGAGGATTGACGAATGACGATTGAGGATTGAGGATTGAAGATTGAGTATTGAGGATTGAAGCCTGACGATTGAGGATTGAGGATTGAGGACTGAGGATTGAGGATGGAGGATTGAGGATTGAGTATTGAGGATTGAGGACGGAGGATTGAAGATTGAAGACTGAGGATTGGGTACTGAGGATTGAAGCCTGACGATTGAGGATGGAGGATTGAGGATTGAGGACTGAGGATTGAGGATTGAGGATTGAGAATGGAGGATTGAAGATTGAGTATTGAGGATTGACGATTGAGGATTGAGGATTGAGGATTGTGGATTGAGGATTGAGGGTTGAGTGTTGAGGTTTGAGTATTGAATACTGAGAATTCAGGATATTCTATTGAGTATTGAGAACTGAGGGTTGATGGTTGAGTATTGAGAATTGAGTATTGAGGATTGAGGATTGAGTATTGAGGATTGAGGATTGAGGATTGAAGATTGAATATTGATGATTGAAGATTGAGGATCGAGGATTGAGTTTTGTGGATTGAGGACGAGGACTGACGGTTTAGGATTGAGGTTTGTGGATTCAGGATAGAGGATTGAGGACTGAGGATTGAGGATTGAGGATAGAGCATTAAGGATTGAAGATTGAGGACTGGGGTTGAGGATTGAAGGCTGACGATTAAGGATTGAGGATTGGGGATTGAGTATCTAGGATTGGAGATTGATTATTGAGGATTGAAGGTTGAGGATTGAGGATTGAGGATTGAGAATTGAGAATTGAGTATGAAGACTGAGGGTTGAGGATTGAGGTTTGAGGAACGAGGATTGCGGATTGAGGATTGAGGATTGAGGATTGAGGATTGAGGATTGAAGATTGAGAATTGTGGATTAAATATTGAGGACTGAGGATTGAGGATTGAGGATTGAGAATGAGGGCTGGGGGTTGAGGGTTGAGGTTTGAGTATTGAATCCTGAGAATTCAGGATATTCTATTGAGTATTGAGAATTGAGGATTGATAGTTGAGTGTTGAGGATTGAGGTTTGAGTATTGAGGATTGAGGATTGAGGATTGAAGATTGAATATTGATGATTGAAGGTTGAGGATCGAGGGTTGAGTGTTGTGTATTGAGGACGAGGACTGAGGGTTGAGTATTGATGTTTGTGGTCTGAGGATTGAGGATTGAGGATTGAGAATTGAGGATTGAGGATTGAGGATTGAGGATGGAAGATTGAGGATTGGGTGTTGAGGATTGGAGAATGAGAATTGAGGATTGAGGGTTCGGGATAGAGGATTGAAGATTGAGGATTGAGGTCTGTGGATTGAGGATTGAGGATTGAGAATTGAGGATTGAGGATTGAGGATTGAAGATTGAGGATTGAGGATTGAGGATTGAAGATTGAGGATTGGGTATTGAGGATTGTAGAATGAGGATTGAGGATTGAGGATTGAGGATTGAGGATTGAGGATTGAGGATTGAGGATTGAGTATTGAGGATTGAGAATGGAGGATTGAAGATTGAGTATTGCGTCTTGACGATTGAGGCTCGAGGATTGAGTGTTGTGGATTGAGGACGAGGACTGAGGGTTGAGTATTGATGTTTGAGGTCTGAGGATTGAGGACTGAGGATTGACAATTGAAGATTGAGGATTGAGGATTGAAGATTGAAGATTGGGTGTTGAGAATTGAAGAATGAGGATTGAGGATTGAGGATTGAGGATTGAGGATTGAAGATTGAGTACTGAGGATTGAAGATTGAGGATTGAGGTCTGAGAATTGAGGATTGAGGATTGAAGATTGAGGATTGGGTGTTGAGGATTGAAGAATGAGGATTGAGGATTGAGGATTGTGGATTGAGGATTGAGAATTGAGGATTGGGTATTGAGGATTGAAGAATGAGGATTGAGGATTGAGGACTGAGGATTGAGGGTTGCAGATTGAGTATTGAGGATTGAAGATTGAGGGTTGTGGTCTGAGAATTGAGGTTTGAGGATTGAAGATTGAGGATTGGGTGTTGAGGATTGAAGAATGAGGATTGAGGATTGAGGATTGTGGATTGAGGATTGAAGATTGAGGATTGGGTATTGCGGATTGAACATTGAGGATTGAGGATTAAGGATTGAGGATTGAGGGTTGAGGATTGAGGACTGAAGATTGAATATCGATGATTGAAGATTGAGGATTGAGGTTTGATGGTTGTGGACTGAGGACGAGGACTGAGGGTTGAGTATTGATGTTTGAGGTCTGAGGATTGAGGATTGAGGATTGAGAATTGAGGATTGAGGATTGAGGATTGAAGATTGAGGATTGAGGATTGAGGATGAGGGCTGAGAGTTGAGGATTGAGGTTTGAGGTCTGAGGATTGAGGGTTGAGGGTTGAGAGTTGAGGATTGAGGGTTGAAGATTGAAGATTGAGGGTTGGGTATTGAGGATTGAAGAATGAGGATTGACGAATGAAGATTGAGGATTGAGGATTGAAGATTGAGTATTGAGGATTGAAGCCTGACGATTGAGGATTGAGGATTGAGGGTTGAGGATTGAGGACGGAGGATTGAAGATTGAGTATTGAGGATTGAAGATTGAGGTTTGAGGTTTGAGGACTGAGGATTGAGGATTGAGTATTGAGGATTGAGGATTGAGGATTGAGGATTGAGGATTGAGGATTGAAGATTGAGGATTGGGTATTGCGGATTGAACATTGAACATTGAGGATTGAGGATTGACGATTGAGGATTGAGGATTGAGGATTGAGGACTGAAGATTGAATATTGATAATTGAAGAATCAGGATTGAGGATTGATTGTTGTGGATTGAGGACGAGGACTGAGGGTTGAGTATTGATGTTTGAGGCCTGAGGATTGAGGATTGAGTATTGAGGATTGAGGATTGAAGATTGAGGATTGTGTATTGAGGATTGAAGAATGAGGATTGAGGATTGAGGATTGAGGATTGAGGATTGAAGACTGAGTATTGATGATTGAAGATTGAGGATTGAGGATTGGGTATTGAGGATTGAGAATTGAGGATTGATTATTGAAGATTGAGTATTGAAGATTGAAGATTGGGGATTGAGGATTGAGTATTGAGGATTGAAGATTGAGTATTGAGGATTGAAGGTTGAGGATTGAGGTCTGAGAATTGAGGATTGAGGATTGAAGATTGAGGATTGGGTGCTGAGGATTGAAGAATGAGGATTGAGAATTGAGGATTGTGGATTGAGGATTGAAGATTGAGGATTGGGTATTGAGGATTGAAGAATGAGGATTGAGGATTGAGGACGGAGGGTTGAGGGTTGCAGATTGAGTATTGAGGATTGAAGATTGAGGGTTGAGTTCTGAGAATTGAGGATTGAGGATTGAAGATTGTGGATTGGGTGTTGAGGGTTGAAGAATGAGGATTGAGGATTGAGGTTTGATGACTGAGGATTGAGGATTGAGGATTGAGGCATGAGGATTGAGGATTGAGGATTGAAGATTGAGGATTCTGGATTGAGGATGGAGGATTGAAGATTGATTACTGGGGATTGAAGATTGAGGATTGAGGATTGAGGATTGAGGATTGAGTGTTGAAGATGGAGGATTGGGGACTGAGTGTTGACGGTTGAATGATGAGAATTGATGTTTGTGGATAGAGATTTGAAGATTGCAGATTGAGTATTGAGTATTGAAAACTGTAAATTGATTATATTCTATTGAGGATTGAGAATTGACAACTGATTGTAGAGGACTGTGCTCCGAAGTTTGAGGATTCAGGGTTGAGGATTCAGGTTTGAGTTTTGAGGACTGAGGATTGAGGATTGAGGATCGAGGATTGAAGTTTGAGGATTGAGGATTGAGGATTGAAGATTGAGGATTGGGTATTGCGGATTGAACATTGAGGATTGAGGATTGAGTATTGAGGATTGAGGATTGAGGACTGAAGATTGAATATTGATGATTGAAGATTGAGGATTGAGGATTGATGGTTGTGGATTGAGGACGAGGACTGAGGGTTGAGTATTGATGTTTGAGGTCTGAGGATTGAGGATTGAGGATTGAGAATTGAGGATTGAGGATTGAGGATTGAAGATTGAGGATTGGGTATTGAGGGTTGAAGAATGAGGATTGAGAATTGAGGATTGAGGATTGAAGACTGAGTATTGAGGATTGGAGATTGGGGATTGAGAATTGAGGATTCAGGATTGAGGATTGAGGTTTGAGGATTGAAGATTGATTATTGGGGATTGAAGATTGAGGATTGAGGATTGAGGATTGAGGATTGGGGTTTGAGGACTGAAGATTGATGATTGAGGATTGAGGATTGAAGACTGAGGGTTGGGTATTGAGGATTGAACATTGAGGATTGAGGGTTGAGGATTGAGGATTGAGGATTGACGATTGAGGATTGTGGAATGAGGATGAGGGCTGAGGGTTGCGGATTGAGGTTTGAGGTCTGAGGACTGAGGATTGAGGATTGAGAATTGAGGACTGAGGATTGAAGATTGAAGACTGAGGATTGGGTATTGAGGATTGAAGCCTGACGATTGAGGATGGAGGATTGAAGATTGAGGATTGAGGATTGAGGATTGAGGATTGAGAATGGAGGATTGAAGATTGAGTATTGAGTCTTGACGATTGAGGATCGAGGATTGAGTGTTTTGGATTGAGGACGAGGACTGAGGGTTGAGTATTGATGTTTGAGGTCTGAGGATTGAGGATTGACGACTGACAATTGAGGATTGAGGATTGAGGATTGAAGATTGAGGATTGGGTGTTGAGAATTGAAGAATGAGGATTGAGGATTGAGGATTGAGGATTGAGGATTGAAGATTGAGTATTGAGGATTGAAGATTGAGGATTGAGGTCTGAGAATTGAGGATTGAGGATTGAAGATTGAGGATTGGGTGTTGAGGATTGAAGAATGAGGATTGAGGATTGAGGATTGTGGATTGATGATTGAAGATTGAGGATTGGGTATTGAGGATTGAAGAATGAGGATTGAGGATTGAGGACTGAGGATTGTGGGTTGCAGATTGAGTATTGAGGATTGATGATTGGGGGTTGAGGTCTGAGAATTGAGGATTGAGGATTGAAGATTGAGGATTGGGTGTTGAGGATTGAAGAATGATGATTGAGGATTGAGGATTGTGGATTGAGGATTGAAGATTGAGGATTGGGTATTGCGGATTGAACATTGAGGATTGAGGATTGAGGATTGAGGATTGAGGATTGAGGACTGAAGATTGAATATCGATGATTGAAGATTGAGGATTGAGGTTTGATGGTTGTGGATTGAGGACGAGGACTGAGGGTTGAGTATTGATGTTTGATGTCTGAGGATTTAGGATAGAGGATTGAGAATTGAGGATTCAGGATTGAGGATTGAAGATTGAGGATTGAGGATTGAGGATGAGGGCTGAGAGTTGAGGATTGATGTTTGAGGTCTGAGGATTGAGAATTGAGGATGATGGCTGAGGGTTGAGGGTTGAGGTTTGAGGACTGAGGACTGAGGATTGGGGATTGAGAATTGAGGATTGAGGATTGAGGATTGAGGACTGAGGATTGGGTATTGAGTATTGAAGAATGAGGATTGAGGATTGAGGATTGAGGATTGAGGATTGAGGATTGAAGATTGAGTATTGAGGATTGAGGATTGAGGATTGAGGATTGAATATTGAGTATTGAGGATTGAAGAGTGAGGACTGAGGATTGAGGATTGAGGGTTGAGGATTGAGGACGAGGACTGACGGTTGAGGATTGAGGTTTGAGGTTTGAGGATTGAGAATTTAGGATTGAGGATTGAGCATGAGGGCTGAGGGTTGAGGATTGAGCTTTGAAGACTGAGGACTGAGGATTGGGGATTGAGAATTGAGGATTGAGGATTGAGGATTGAAGACTGAGGATTGGGTATTGAGTATTGAAGAATGAGGATTGAGGATTGAGGATTGAGGATTGAGGATTGAAGATTGAGTATTGAGGATTGAGGAGTGAGGAATGAAGATTGGGGATTGGGTATTGAGGATTGTAGAATGAGGTTTGAGGATTGAGGATTGAGGATTGAGAATTGAAGATTGAGTATTGAGGATTGAAGACTGACGATTGAGGATTGAGGATTGAGGATTGAGGATTGAGGATTGAGGATTGAAGATTGAGTATTGAGTATTGAAAACTGTGAATTGATGATATTTTATTGAGGATAGAGGATTGACATCTGATTGTTCAGGTCTGAGGTCTGAAGATTGAGGATTCAGGATTGAGGATTCAGGATTGAGGTTTGATGACTGAGGATTGAGGATTTTGTATAGAGGCATGAGGATTGAGGATTGAAGATTGAGGATTGAGGATTGAGGATGAGGGCTGAGGGTTGAGGATTGAGGTTTGAGGTCTGAGGATTGAAGGTTGAGGATTGAGAGTTGAGGATTGAGGGTTGAAGATTGAAGATTGAGGATCGGGTATTGAGGATTGAAGAATGAGGATTGACGAATGACGATTGAGGATTGAGGATTGAAGATTGAGGACGAGGACTGACGGTTGAGGATTGAGGTTTGAGGTTTGAGGATTGAGAATTTAGGATTGAGGATTGAGGATGAGGGCTGAGGGTTGAGGATTGAGCTTTGAGGACTGAGGACTGAGGATTGAGGATTGAGTATTGAGGATTGAGGAGTGAGGAATGAAGATTGAGGATTGGGTATTGAGGATTGTAGAATGAGGTTTGAGGATTGAGGATTGAGGATTGAGAATTGAAGATTGAGTATTGAGGATTGAAGACTGACGATTGAGGATTGAGGATTGAGGTCTGAGGATTGAAGGTTGAGGATTGAGAGTTGAGGATTGAGGGTTGAAGATTGAAGATTGAGGATCGGGTATTGAGGATTGAAGAATGAGGATTGACGAATGACGATTGAGGATTGAGGATTGAAGATTGAGTATTGAGGATTGAAGCCTGACGATTGAGGATTGAGGATTGAGGACTGAGGATTGAGGATGGAGGATTGAGGATTGAGTATTGAGGATTGAGGACGGAGGATTGAAGATTGAAGACTGAGGATTGGGTATTGAGGATTGAAGCCTGACGATTGAGGATGGAGGAGTGAGGATTGAGGACTGAGGATTGAGGATTGAGGATTGAGAATGGAGGATTGAAGATTGAGTATTGAGGATTGACGATTGAGGATTGAGGATTGAGGATTGTGGATTGAGGATTGAGGGTTGAGTGTTGAGGTTTGAGTATTGAATACTGAGAATTCAGGATATTCTATTGAGTATTGAGAACTGAGGGTTGATGGTTGAGTATTGAGGATTGAGTATTGAGGATTGAGGATTGAGTATTGAGGATTGAGGATTGAGGATTGAAGATTGAATATTGATGATTGAAGATTGAGGACCGAGGATTGAGTTTTGTGGATTGAGGACGAGGACTGACGGTTTAGGATTGAGGTTTGTGGATTCAGGATAGAGGATTGAGGACTGAGGATTGAGGATTGAGGATAGAGCATTAAGGATTGAAGATTGAGGACTGGGGTTGAGGATTGAAGGCTGACGATTAAGGATTGAGGATTGGGGATTGAGTATCTAGGATTGGAGATTGATTATTGAGGATTGAAGGTTGAGGATTGAGGATTGAGGATTGAGAATTGAGAATTGAGTATGAAGACTGAGGGTTGAGGATTGAGGTTTGAGGAACGAGGATTGCGGATTGAGGATTGAGGATTGAGGATTGAGGATTGAGGATTGAAGATTGAGAATTGTGGATTAAATATTGAGGACTGAGGATTGAGGATTGAGGATTGAGAATGAGGGCTGGGGGTTGAGGGTTGAGGTTTGAGTATTGAATCCTGAGAATTCAGGATATTCTATTGAGTATTGAGAATTGAGGATTGATAGTTGAGTGTTGAGGATTGAGGTTTGAGTATTGAGGATTGAGGATTGAGGATTGAAGATTGAATATTGATGATTGAAGGTTGAGGATCGAGGGTTGAGTGTTGTGTATTGAGGACGAGGACTGAGGGTTGAGTATTGATGTTTGTGGTCTGAGGATTGAGGATTGAGGATTGAGAATTGAGGATTGAGGATTGAGGATTGAGGATGGAAGATTGAGGATTGGGTGTTGAGGATTGGAGAATGAGAATTGAGGATTGAGGGTTGGGGATAGAGTATTGAAGATTGAGGATTGAGGTCTGTGGATTGAGTATTGAGGATTGAGAATTGAGGATTGAGGATTGAGGATTGAAGATTGAGGATTGAGGATTGAGGATTGAAGATTGAGGATTGGGTATTGAGGATTGTAGAATGAGGATTGAGGATTGAGGATTGAGGATTGAGGATTGAGGATTGAGGATTGAGGATTGAGTATTGAGGATTGAGAATGGAGGATTGAAGATTGAGTATTGCGTCTTGACGATTGAGGCTCGAGGATTGAGTGTTGTGGATTGAGGACGAGGACTGAGGGTTGAGTATTGATGTTTGAGGTCTGAGGATTGAGGACTGAGGATTGACAATTGAAGATTGAGGATTGAGGATTGAAGATTGAAGATTGGGTGTTGAGAATTGAAGAATGAGGATTGAGGATTGAGGATTGAGGATTGAGGATTGAAGATTGAGTACTGAGGATTGAAGATTGAGGATTGAGGTCTGAGAATTGAGGATTGAGGATTGAAGATTGAGGATTGGGTGTTGAGGATTGAAGAATGAGGATTGAGGATTGAGGATTGTGGATTGAGGATTGAGAATTGAGGATTGGGTATTGAGGATTGAAGAATGAGGATTGAGGATTGAGGACTGAGGATTGAGGGTTGCAGATTGAGTATTGAGGATTGAAGATTGAGGGTTGTGGTCTGAGAATTGAGGTTTGAGGATTGAAGATTGAGGATTGGGTGTTGAGGATTGAAGAATGAGGATTGAGGATTGAGGATTGTGGATTGAGGATTGAAGATTGAGGATTGGGTATTGCGGATTGAACATTGAGGATTGAGGATTAAGGATTGAGGATTGAGGGTTGAGGATTGAGGACTGAAGATTGAATATCGATGATTGAAGATTGAGGATTGAGGTTTGATGGTTGTGGACTGAGGACGAGGACTGAGGGTTGAGTATTGATGTTTGAGGTCTGAGGATTGAGGATTGAGGATTGAGAATTGAGGATTGAGGATTGAGGATTGAAGATTGAGGATTGAGGATTGAGGATGAGGGCTGAGAGTTGAGGATTGAGGTTTGAGGTCTGAGGATTGAGGGTTGAGGGTTGAGAGTTGAGGATTGAGGGTTGAAGATTGAAGATTGAGGGTTGGGTATTGAGGATTGAAGAATGAGGATTGACGAATGAAGATTGAGGATTGAGGATTGAAGATTGAGTATTGAGGATTGAAGCCTGACGATTGAGGATTGAGGATTGAGGGTTGAGGATTGAGGACGGAGGATTGAAGATTGAGTATTGAGGATTGAAGATTGAGGTTTGAGGTTTGAGGACTGAGGATTGAGGATTGAGTATTGAGGATTGAGGATTGAGGATTGAGGATTGAGGATTGAGGATTGAAGATTGAGGATTGGGTATTGCGGATTGAACATTGAACATTGAGGATTGAGGATTGACGATTGAGGATTGAGGATTGAGGATTGAGGACTGAAGATTGAATATTGATAATTGAAGAATCAGGATTGAGGATTGATTGTTGTGGATTGAGGACGAGGACTGAGGGTTGAGTATTGATGTTTGAGGCCTGAGGATTGAGGATTGAGTATTGAGGATTGAGGATTGAAGATTGAGGATTGTGTATTGAGGATTGAAGAATGAGGATTGAGGATTGAGGATTGAGGATTGAGGATTGAAGACTGAGTATTGATGATTGAAGGTTGAGGATTGAGGATTGGGTATTGAGGATTGAGAATTGAGGATTGATTATTGAAGATTGAGTATTGAAGATTGAAGATTGGGGATTGAGGATTGAGTATTGAGGATTGAAGATTGAGTATTGAGGATTGAAGATTGAGGATTGAGGTGTGAGAATTGAGGATTGAGGATTGAAGATTGAGGATTGGGTGCTGAGGATTGAAGAATGAGGATTGAGAATTGAGGATTGTGGATTGAGGATTGAAGATTGAGGATTGGGTATTGAGGATTGAAGAATGAGGATTGAGGATTGAGGACGGAGGGTTGAGGGTTGCAGATTGAGTATTGAGGATTGAAGATTGAGGGTTGAGTTCTGAGAATTGAGGATTGAGGATTGAAGATTGTGGATTGGGTGTTGAGGGTTGAAGAATGAGGATTGAGGATTGAGGTTTGATGACTGAGGATTGAGGATTGAGGATTGAGGCATGAGGATTGAGGATTGAGGATTGAATATTGAGGATTCTGGATTGAGGATGGAGGATTGAAGATTGATTACTGGGGATTGAAGATTGAGGATTGAGGATTGAGGATTGAGGATTGAGTGTTGACGATGGAGGATTGGGGACTGAGTGTTGACGGTTGAATGATGAGAATTGATGTTTGTGGATAGAGATTTGAAGATTGCAGATTGAGTATTGAGTATTGAAAACTGTAAATTGATTATATTCTATTGAGGATTGAGAATTGACAACTGATTGTAGAGGACTGTGCTCCGAAGTTTGAGGATTCAGGGTTGAGGATTCAGGTTTGAGTTTTGAGGACTGAGGATTGAGGATTGAGGATCGAGGATTGAAGTTTGAGGATTGAGGATTGAGGATTGAAGATTGAGGATTGGGTATTGCGGATTGAACATTGAGGATTGAGGATTGAGTATTGAGGATTGAGGATTGAGGACTGAAGATTGAATATTGATGATTGAAGATTGAGGATTGAGGATTGATGGTTGTGGATTGAGGACGAGGACTGAGGGTTGAGTATTGATGTTTGAGGTCTGAGGATTGAGGATTGAGGATTGAGAATTGAGGATTGAGGATTGAGGATTGAAGATTGAGGATTGGGTATTGAGGGTTGAAGAATGAGGATTGAGAATTGAGGATTGAGGATTGAAGACTGAGTATTGAGGATTGGAGATTGGGGATTGAGAATTGAGGATTCAGGATTGAGGATTGAGGATTGAGGATTGAAGATTGATTATTGGGGATTGAAGATTGAGGATTGAGGATTGAGGATTGAGGATTGGGGATTGAGGATTGAAGATAGAGGATTGGGGATTGAGGGTTGACGATTGAGGATTGTGTATTGAGGATTGAGAATTGAGGATCGATTATTGAAGATTGAGTATTGAGGATTGAAGATTGAGGATTGAGGATTGAGGATTGAGAATTGAGGATGATGGCTGAGGGTTGAGGGTTGAGGTTAGAGGACTGAGGACTGAGGATTGGGGATTGAGAATTGAGGATTGAGGATTGAGGATTGAAGACTGAGGATTGGGTATTGAGTATTGAAGAATGAGGATTGAGGTTTGAGGATTGAGGATTGAGGATTGAAGATTGAGGATTGAGGGTTGAGGATTGAGAATTGACGATTGAATATTGAGTATTGAGGATTGAAGGTTGAGGACTGAGGATTGAGGATTGAGGGTTGAGGATTGAGGACGAGGACTGACGGTTGAGGATTGAGGTTTGAGGTTTGAGGATTGAGGATTCAGAATTGAGGTTTGAGGACTGAAGATTGAGGATTGAGGATTGAGGATGAGGGCTCAGGGCTGAGGACTGAGATTTGAGGACTTAGGACTGAGGATTGAGGATTGAGAATTGAGGATTGAGGATTGAGGATTGAAGATTGAGGATTGGGTATTGAGGATTGAAGAATGGGGATTGAGGAATGAGGATTGAGGATTGAGGATTGAAGATTGAGTATTGAGGATTGAATCCTGACGATTGAGGATTGAGGATTGAGGGTTGAGGATTGAGGACGGAGGATTGAAGATTGAGTATTGAGGATTGAAGATTGAGTATTGAGGATTGAAGATTGAGGTTTGAGGTTTGAGGACTGAAGATTGAGGATTGAGGATTGAGGATTGAAGACTGAGGGTTGGGTATTGAGGATTGAACATTGAGGATTGAGGGTTGAGGATTGAGGATTGAGGATTGACGATTGAGGATTGAGGAATGAGGATGAGGGCTGAGGGTTGCGGATTGAGGTTTGAGGTCTGAGGACTGAGGATTGAGGATTGAGAATTGAGGACTGAGGATTGAAGATTGAAGACTGAGGATTGGGTATTGAGGATTGAAGCCTGACGATTGAGGATGGAGGATTGAAGATTGAGGATTGAGGATTGAAGATTGAGGATTGAGAATGGAGGATTGAAGATTGAGTATTGAGTCTTGACGATTGAGGATCGAGGATTGAGTGTTGTGGATTGAGGACGAGGACTGAGGTTTGAGTATTGATGTTTGAGGACTGAGGATTGAGGATTAACGATTGACAATTGAGGATTGAGGATTGAGGATTGAAGATTGAGGATTGGGTGTTGAGAATTGAAGAATGAGGATTGAGGATTGAGGATTGAGGATTGAGGATTGAAGATTGAGTATTGAGGATTGAAGATTGAGGATTGAGGTCTGAGAATTGAGGATTGAGGATTGAAGATTGAGGATTGGGTGTTGAGGATTGAAGAATGAGGATTGAGTATTGAGGATTGTGGATTGATGATTGAAGATTGAGGATTGGGTATTGAGGATTGAAGAATGAGGATTGAGGATTGAGGACTGAGGATTGTTGGTTGCAGATTGAGTATTGAGGATTGAAGATTGAGGGTTGAGGTCTGAGAATTGAGGATTGAGGATTGAAGATTGAGGATTGGGTGTTGAGGATTGAAGAATGATGATTGAGGATTGAGGATTGTGGATTGAGGATTGAAGATTGAGGATTGGGTATTGCGGATTGAACATTGAGGATTGAGGATTGAGGATTGAGGATTGAGGATTGAGGACTGAAGATTGAATATCGATGATTGAAGATTGAGGATTGAGGTTTGATGGTTGTGGATTGAGGACGAGGACTGAGGGTTGAGTATTGATGTTTGATGTCTGAGGATTTAGGATAGAGGATTGAGAATTGAGGATTCAGGATTGAGGATTGAAGATTGAGGATTGAGGATTGAGGATGAGGGCTGAGAGTTGAGGATTGAGGTTTGAGGTCTGAGGATTGAGAATTGAGGATGATGGCTGAGGGTTGAGTGTTGAGGTTTGAGGACTGAGGACTGAGGATTGGGGATTGAGAATTGAGGATTGAGGATTGAGGATTGAAGACTGAGGATTGGGTATTGAGTATTGAAGAATGAGGATTGAGGATTGAGGATTGAGGATTGAGGATTGAAGATTGAGTATTGAGGATTGAGGATTGAGGATTGAGGATTGAATATTGAGTATTGAGCATTGAAGATTGAGGACTGAGGATTGAGGATTGAGGGTTGAGGATTGAGGACGAGGACTGACGGTTGAGGATTGAGGTTTGAGGTTTGAGGATTGAGAATTTAGGATTGAGGATTGAGCATGAGGGCTGAGGGTTGAGGATTGAGATTTGAGGACTGAGGACTGAGGATTGAGGATTGAGTATTGAGGATTGAGGCGTGAGGAATGAAGATTGAGGATTGGGTATTGAGGATTGTAGAATGAGGTTTGAGGATTGAGGATTGAGGATTGAGAATTGAAGATTGAGTATTGAGGATTGAAGACTGACGATTGAGGATTGAGGATTGAGGATTGAGGATTGAGGATTGAGGATTGAAGATTGAGTATTGAGTATTGAAAACTGTGAATTGATGATATTTTATTGAGGATAGAGGATTGACATCTGATTGTTCAGGTCTGAGGTCTGAAGATTGAGGATTCAGGATTGAGGATTCAGGATTGAGGTTTGATGACTGAGGATTGAGGATTTTGTATTGAGGCATGAGGATTGAGGATTGAAGATTGAGGATTGAGGACTGAGGATGAGGGCTGAGTGTTGAGGATTGAGGTTTGAGGTCTGAGGATTGAGGGTTGAGGATTGAGGTCTGAGAATTGAGGATTGAGGATTGAAGATTGAGGATTGGGTGTTGAGGATTGAAGAATGAGGATTGAGGATTGAGGATTGTGGATTGAGAATTGAGGATTGAGGATTGAGGATTGAAGACTGAGGATTGGGTATTGAGTATTGAAGAATGAGGATTGAGGATTGAGGATTGAGGATTGAGGATTGAAGATTGAGTATTGAGGATTGAGGATTGAGGATTGAGGATTGAATATTGAGTATTGAGCATTGAAGATTGAGGACTGAGGATTGAGGATTGAGGGTTGAGGATTGAGGACGAGGACTGACGGTTGAGGATTGAGGTTTGAGGTTTGAGGATTGAGAATTTAGGATTGAGGATTGAGCATGAGGGCTGAGGGTTGAGGATTGAGATTTGAGGACTGAGGACTGAGGATTGAGGATTGAGTATTGAGGATTGAGGCGTGAGGAATGAAGATTGAGGATTGGGTATTGAGGATTGTAGAATGAGGTTTGAGGATTGAGGATTGAGGATTGAGAATTGAAGATTGAGTATTGAGGATTGAAGACTGACGATTGAGGATTGAGGATTGAGGATTGAGGATTGAGGATTGAGGATTGAAGATTGAGTATTGAGTATTGAAAACTGTGAATTGATGATATTTTATTGAGGATAGAGGATTGACATCTGATTGTTCAGGTCTGAGGTCTGAAGA
Source organism: Calliopsis andreniformis (assembly GCF_051401765.1). NCBI lineage: Eukaryota > Metazoa > Arthropoda > Insecta > Hymenoptera > Andrenidae > Calliopsis > Calliopsis andreniformis. The sequence continues at coordinate 951,526 of NW_027480532.1, read as the reverse complement.
TTGAGGATTCAGGATTGAGGATTCAGGATTGAGGTTTGATGACTGAGGATTGAGGATTTTGTATTGAGGCATGAGGATTGAGGATTGAAGATTGAGGATTGAGGACTGAGGATGAGGGCTGAGGGTTGAGGATTGAGGTTTGAGGTCTGAGGATTGAGGGTTGAGGATTGAGGTCTGAGAATTGAGGATTGAGGATTGAAGACTGAGTATTGAGGATTGGAGATTGGGGATTGAGAATTGAGGATTCAGGACTGAGGACTGAGGATTGGGGATTGAGATATGAGGATTGAGGATTGAGGATTGAAGACTGAGGATTGGGTATTGAGTATTGAAGAATGAGGATTGAGCATTGAGGACTGAGGATTGAGGATTGAAGATTGAGGATTGAGGATTGAGGATTGAGGATTGAGGATTGAGGATTGAATATAGAGTATTGAGGATTGAAGATTGAGGACTGAGGATTGAGGATTGAGGGTTGAGGATTGAGGACGACGACTGACGGTTGAGGATTGAGGTTTGAGGTTTGAGGATTGAGAATTTAGGATTGAGGACTGAGGATGAGGGCTGAGGGTTGAGGATTGAGGTTTGAGGACTGAGGACTGAGGATTGAGGATTGAGCATTGAGGATTGAGGATTGAGGATTGAAGATTGGGGATTGAGAATTGAGAATTGAGTATGAAGACTGAGGGTTGAGGATTGAGGTTTGAGGAACGAGGATTGCGGATTGAGGATTGAGGACTGAGGATTGACGATTGAGTATTGAAGATTGAGGATTGATTACTGAGCATTGAGAATTGAGGATTGAGGATTGAGGATTGAGGATTGAAGATTGAGAATTGTGGATTAAATGTTGAGGACTGAGTATTGAGGATTGAGGATTGAGAATGAGGCCTGGGGGTTGAGGGTTGAGGTTTGAGTATTGAATCCTGAGAATTCAGGATATTCTATTGAGTATTGAGAATTGAGGATTGATAGTTGTGTGTTGAGGATTGAGGTTTGAGTATTGAGGATTGAGGATTGAGGATTGAAGATTGAATATTGATGATTGAAGGTTGAGGATCGAGGGTTGAGTGTTGTGTATTGAGGACGAGGACTGAGGGTTGAGTATTGATGTTTGTGGTCTGAGGATTGAGGATTGAGGATTGAGAATTGAGGATTGAGGATTGAGGATTGAGGATGGAAGATTGAGGATTGGGTGTTGAGGATTGGAGAATGAGAATTGAGGATTGAGGGTTGGGGATAGAGGATTGAAGATTGAGGATTGAGGTCTGTGGATTGAGGATTGAGGATTGAGAATTGAGGATTGAGGATTGAGGATTGAAGATTGAGGATTTCGGTTTGAGGATTGAAGATTGAGTATTGAGGATTGAAGATTGAGGACTGAGGTCTGCGGATTGAGGATTGAGGATTGAGAATTGAGGATTGAGCATTGAGGATTGAAGATTGAGGATTGAGGATTGAGGATTGAAGATTGAGGATTGTGTATTGAGGATTGAAGAATGAGGATTGAGGATTGAGGATTGAGGATTGAGGATTGAAGACTGAGTATTGATGATTGAAGATTGAGGATTGAGGATTGGGTATTGAGGATTGAGAATTGAGGATTGATTATTGAAGATTGAGTATTGAAGATTGAAGATTGGGGATTGAGGATTGAGTATTGAGGATTGAAGATTGAGTATTGAGGATTGAAGATTGAGGATTGAGGTCTGAGAATTGAGGATTGAGGATTGAAGATTGAGGATTGGGTGCTGAGGATTGAAGAATGAGGATTGAGGATTGAGGATTGTGGATTGAGGATTGAAGATTGAGGATTGGGTATTGAGGATTGAAGAATGAGGATTGAGGATTGAGGACGGAGGGTTGAGGGTTGCAGATTGAGTATTGAGGATTGAAGATTGAGGGTTGAGTTCTGAGAATTGAGGATTGAGGATTGAAGATTGAGGATTGGGTGTTGAGGGTTGAAGAATGAGGATTGAGGATTGAGGTTTGATGACTGAGGATTGAGGATTGAGGATTGAGGCATGAGGATTGAGGATTGAGGATTGAAGATTGAGGATTCTGGATTGAGGATGGAGGATTGAAGATTGATTACTGGGGATTGAAGATTGAGGATTGAGGATTGAGGATTGAGGATTGAGTGTTGAAGATGGAGGATTGGGGACTGAGTGTTGACGGTTGAATGATGAGAATTGATGTTTGTGGATAGAGATTTGAAGATTGCAGATTGAGTATTGACTATTGAAACCTGTAAATTGATTATATTCTATTGAGGATTGAGAATTGACAACTGATTGTAGAGGACTGTGCTCCGAAGTTTGAGGATTCAGGGTTGAGGATTCAGGTTTGAGTTTTGAGGACTGAGGATTGAGGATTGAGGATCGAGGATTGAAGTTTGAGGATTGAGGATTGAGGATTGAAGATTGAGGATTGGGTATTGCGGATTGAACATTGAGGATTGAGGATTGAGTATTGAGGATTGAGGATTGAGGACTGAAGATTGAATATTGATGATTGAAGATTGAGGATTGAGGATTGATGGTTGTGGATTGAGGACGAGGACTGAGGGTTGAGTATTGATGTTTGATGTCTGAGGATTTAGGATAGAGGATTGAGAATTGAGGATTCAGGATTGAGGATTGAAGATTGAGGATTGAGGATTGAGGATGAGGGCTGAGAGTTGAGGATTGAGGTTTGAGGTCTGAGGATTGAGAATTGAGGATGATGGCTGAGGGTTGAGTGTTGAGGTTTGAGGACTGAGGACTGAGGATTGGGGATTGAGAATTGAGGATTGAGGATTGAGGATTGAAGACTGAGGATTGGGTATTGAGTATTGAAGAATGAGGATTGAGGATTGAGGATTGAGGATTGAGGATTGAAGATTGAGTATTGAGGATTGAGGATTGAGGATTGAGGATTGAATATTGAGTATTGAGGATTGAAGATTGAGGACTGAGGATTGAGGATTGAGGGTTGAGGATTGAGGACGAGGACTGACGGTTGAGGATTGAGGTTTGAGGTTTGAGGATTGAGAATTTAGGATTGAGGATTGAGCATGAGGGCTGAGGGTTGAGGATTGAGATTTGAGGACTGAGGACTGAGGATTGAGGATTGAGTATTGAGGATTGAGGCGTGAGGAATGTAGATTGAGGATTGGGTATTGAGGATTGTAGAATGAGGTTTGAGGATTGAGGATTGAGGATTGAGAATTGAAGATTGAGTATTGAGGATTGAAGACTGACGATTGAGGATTGAGGATTGAGGATTGAGGATTGAGGATTGAGGATTGAAGATTGAGTATTGAGTATTGAAAACTGTGAATTGATGATATTTTATTGAGGATAGAGGATTGACATCTGATTGTTCAGGTCTGAGGTCTGAAGATTGAGGATTCAGGATTGAGGATTCAGGATTGAGGTTTGATGACTGAGGATTGAGGATTTTGTATTGAGGCATGAGGATTGAGGATTGAAGATTGAGGATTGAGGACTGAGGATGAGGGCTGAGGGTTGAGGATTGAGGTTTGAGGTCTGAGGATTGAGGGTTGAGGATTGAGGTCTGAGAATTGAGGATTGAGGATTGAAGATTGAGGATTGGGTGTTGAGGATTGAAGAATGAGGATTGAGGATTGAGGATTGTGGATTGAGGATTGAAGATTGAGGATTGGGTATTGAGGATTGAAGAATGAGTATTGAGGATTGAGGACGGAGGGTTGAGGGTTGCAGATTGAGTATTGAGGATTGAAGATTGAGGGTTGAGTTCTGAGAATTGAGGATTGAGGATTGAAGATTGAGGATTGGGTGTTGAGGGTTGAAGAATGAGGATTGAGGATTGAGGTTTGATGACTGAGGATTGAGGATTGAGGATTGAGGCATGAGGATTGAGGATTGAGGATTGAAGATTGAGGATTGAGGTCTGTGGATTGAGGATTGAGGATTGAGAATTGAGGATTGAGGATTGAGGATTGAAGATTGAGGATTGAGGATTGAGGATTGAAGATTGAGGATTGTGTATTGAGGATTGAAGAATGAGGATTGAGGATTGAGGATTGAGGATTGAGGATTGAAGACTGAGTATTGATGATTGAAGATTGAGGATTGAGGATTGGGTATTGAGGATTGAGAATTGAGGATTGATTATTGAAGATTGAGTATTGAAGATTGAAGATTGGGGATTGAGGATTGAGTATTGAGGATTGAAGATTGAGTATTGAGGATTGAAGATTGAGGATTGAGGTCTGAGAATTGAGGATTTAGGATTGAAGATTGAGGATTGGGTGCTGAGGATTGAAGAATGAGGATTGAGGATTGAGGATTGTGGATTGAGGATTGAAGATTGAGGATTGGGTATTGAGGATTGAAGAATGAGGATTGAGGATTGAGGACGGAGGGTTGAGGGTTGCAGATTGAGTATTGAGGATTGAAGATTGAGGGTTGAGTTCTGAGAATTGAGGATTGAGGATTGAAGATTGAGGATTGGGTGTTGAGGGTTGAAGAATGAGGATTGAGGATTGAGGTTTGATGACTGAGGATTGAGGATTGAGGATTGAGGCATGAGGATTGAGGATTGAGGATTGAAGATTGAGGATTCTGGATTGAGGATGGAGGATTGAAGATTGATTACTGGGGATTGAAGATTGAGGATTGAGGATTGAGGATTGAGGATTGAGTGTTGAAGATGGAGGATTGGGGACTGAGTGTTGACGGTTGAATGATGAGAATTGATGTTTATGGATAGAGATTTGAAGATTGCAGATTGAGTATTGAGTATTGAAAACTGTAAATTGATTATATTCTATTGAGGATTGAGAATTGACAACTGATTGTAGAGGACTGTGCTCCGAAGTTTGAGGATTCAGGGTTGAGGATTCAGGTTTGAGTTTTGAGGACTGAGGATTGAGGATTGAGGATCGAGGATTGAAGTTTGAGGATTGAGGATTGAGGATTGAAGATTGAGGATTGGGTATTGCGGATTGAACATTGAGGATTGAGGATTGAGTATTGAGGATTGAGGATTGAGGACTGAAGATTGAATATTGATGATTGAAGATTGAGGATTGAGGATTGATGGTTGTGGATTGAGGACGAGGACTGAGGGTTGAGTATTGATGTTTGAGGTCTGAGGATTGAGGATTGAGGATTGAGAATTGAGGATTGAGGATTGAGGATTGAAAATTGAGGATTGGGTATTGAGGGTTGAAGGATGAGGATTGAGAATTGAGGATTGAGGATTGAAGACTGAGTATTGAGGATTGGAGATTGGGGATTGAGAATTGAGGATTCAGGATTGAGGATTGAGGATTGAGGATTGAAGATTGATTATTGGGGATTGAAGATTGAGGATTGAGGATTGAGGATTGAGGATTGGGGATTGAGGATTGAAGATAGAGGATTGGGGATTGAGGGTTGACGATTGAGGATTGAGTATTGAGGATTGAGAATTGAGGATCGATTATTGAAGATTGAGTATTGAGGATTGAAGATTGAGGATTGAGGATTGAGGATTGAGAATTGAGGATGATGGCTGAGGGTTGAGGGTTGAGGTTAGAGGACTGAGGACTGAGGATTGGGGATTGAGAATTGAGGATTGAGGATTGAGGATTGAAGACTGAGGATTGGGTATTGAGTATTGAAGAATGAGGATTGAGGATTGAGGATTGAGGATTGAGGATTGAAGATTGAGGATTGAGGATTGAGGATTGAGAATTGACGATTGAATATTGAGTATTGAGGATTGAAGGTTGAGGACTGAGGATTGAGGATTGAGGGTTGAGGATTGAGGACGAGGACTGACGGTTGAGGATTGAGGTTTGAGGTTTGAGGATTGAGGATTCAGAATTGAGGTTTGAGGACTGAAGATTGAGGATTGAGGATTGAGGATGAGGGCTCAGGGCTGAGGATTGAGATTTGAGGACTTGGGACTGAGGATTGAGGATTGAGAATTGAGGATTGAGGATTGAGGATTGAAGATTGAGGATTGGGTATTGAGGATTGAAGAATGAGGATTGAGGAATGAGGATTGAGGATTGAGGATTGAAGATTGAGTATTGAGGATTGAATCCTGACGATTGAGGATTGAGGATTGAGGGTTGAGGATTGAGGACGGAGGATTGAAGATTGAGTATTGAGGATTGAAGATTGAGTATTGAGGATTGAAGATTGAGGTTTGAGGTTTGAGGACTGAAGATTGAGGATTGAGGATTGAGGATTGAAGACTGAGGGTCGGGTATTGAGGATTGAACATTGAGGATTGAGGGTTGAGGATTGAGGATTGAGGATTGACGATTGAGGATTGAGGAATGAGGATGAGGGCTGAGGGTTGCGGATTGAGGTTTGAGGTCTGAGGACTGAGGATTGAGGATTGAGAATTGAGGACTGAGGATTGAAGATTGAAGACTGAGGATTGGGTATTGAGGATTGAAGCCTGACGATTGAGGTAGGAGGATTGAAGATTGAGGATTGAGGATTGAAGATTGAGGATTGAGAATGGAGGATTGAAGATTGAGTATTGAGTCTTGACGATTGAGGATCGAGGATTGAGTGTTGTGGATTGAGGACGAGGACTGAGGTTTGAGTATTGATGTTTGAGGTCTGAGGATTGAGGATTGACGATTGACAATTGAGGATTGAGGATTGAGGATTGAAGATTGAGGATTGGGTGTTGAGAATTGAAGAATGAGGATTGAGGATTGAGGATTGAGGATTGAGGATTGAAGATTGAGTATTGAGGATTGAAGATTGAGGATTGAGGTCTGAGAATTGAGGATTGAGGGTTGAAGATTGAGGATTGGGTGTTGAGGATTGAAGAATGAGGATTGAGGATTGAGGATTGTGGATTGATGATTGAAGATTGAGGATTGGGTATTGAGGATTGAAGAATGAGGATTGAGGATTGAGGACTGAGGATTGTTGGTTGCAGATTGAGTATTGAGGATTGAAGATTGAGGGTTGAGGTCTGAGAATTGAGGATTGAGGATTGAAGATTGAGGATTGGGTGTTGAGGATTGAAGAATGATGATTGAGGATTGAGGATTGTGGATTGAGGATTGAAGATTGAGGATTGGGTATTGCGGATTGAACATTGAGGATTGAGGATTGAGGATTGAGGATTGAGGATTGAGGACTGAAGATTGAATATCGATGATTGAAGATTGAGGATTGAGGGTTGATGGTTGTGGATTGAGGACGAGGACTGAGGGTTGAGTATTGATGTTTGATGTCTGAGGATTTAGGATAGAGGATTGAGAATTGAGGATTCAGGATTGAGGATTGAAGATTGAGGATTGAGGATTGAGGATGAGGGCTGAGAGTTGAGGATTGAGGTTTGAGGTCTGAGGATTGAGAATTGAGGATGATGGCTGAGGGTTGAGTGTTGAGGTTTGAGGACTGAGGACTGAGGATTGGGGATTGAGAATTGAGGATTGAGGATTTAGGATTGAAGACTGAGGATTGGGTATTGAGTATTGAAGAATGAGGATTGAGGATTGAGGATTGAGGATTGAGGATTGAAGATTGAGTATTGAGGATTGAGGATTGAGGATTGAGGATTGAATATTGAGTATTGAGGATTGAAGATTGAGGACTGAGGATTGAGGATTGAGGGTTGAGGATTGAGGACGAGGACTGACGGTTGAGGATTGAGGTTTGAGGTTTGAGGATTGAGAATTTAGGATTGAGGATTGAGCATGAGGGCTGAGGGTTGAGGTTTGAGATTTGAGGACTGAGGACTGAGGATTGAGGATTGAGTATTGAGGATTGAGGCGTGAGGAATGAAGATTGAGGATTGGGTATTGAGGATTGTAGAATGAGGTTTGAGGATTGAGGATTGAGGATTGAGAATTGAAGATTGAGTATTGAAGATTGAAGACTGACGATTGAGGATTGAGGATTGAGGATTGAGGATTGAGGATTGAGGATTGAAGATTGAGTATTGAGTATTGAAAACTGTGAATTGATGATATTTTATTGAGGATAGAGGATTGACATCTGATTGTTCAGGTCTGAGGTCTGAAGATTGAGGATTCAGGATTGAGGATTCAGGATTGAGGTTTGATGACTGAGGATTGAGGATTTTGTATTGAGGCATGAGGATTGAGGATTGAAGATTGAGGATTGAGGACTGAGGATGAGGGCTGAGGGTTGAGGATTGAGGTTTGAGGTCTGAGGATTGAGGGTTGAGGATTGAGGTCTGAGAATTGAGGATTGAGGATTGAAGATTGAGGATTGGGTGTTGAGGATTGAAGAATGAGGATTGAGGATTGAGGATTGTGGATTGAGGATTGAAGATTGAGGATTGGGTATTGAGGATTGAAGAATGAGTATTGAGGATTGAGGACGGAGGGTTGAGTGTTGCAGATTGAGTATTGAGGATTGAAGATTGAGGGTTGAGTTCTGAGAATTGAGGATTGAGGATTGAAGATTGAGGATTGGGTGTTGAGGGTTGAAGAATGAGGATTGAGGATTGAGGTTTGATGACTGAGGATTGAGGATTGAGGATTGAGGCATGAGGATTGAGGATTGAGGATTGAAGATTGAGGATTCTGGATTGAGGATGGAGGATTGAAGATTGATTACTGGGGATTGAAGATTGAGGATTGAGTATTGAGGATTGAGGATTGAGTGTTGAAGATGGAGGAGTGGGGACTGAGTGTTGACGGTTGAATGATGAGAATTGATGTTTGTGGATAGAGATTTGAAGATTGCAGATTGAGTATTGAGTATTGAAAACTGTGAATTGATTATATTCTATTGAGGATTGAGAATTGACAACTGATTGTAGAGGACTGTGTTCCGAAGTTTGAGGATTCAGGGTTGAGGATTCAGGTTTTAGTTTTGAGGACTGAGGATTGAGGATTGAGGATCGAGGATTGAAGTTTGAGGATTAAGGATTGAGGATTGAAGATTGAGGATTGGGTATTGCGGATTGAACATTGAGGATTGAGGATTGAGTATTGAGGATTGAGGATTGAGGACTGAAGATTGAATATTGAGGATTGAAGATTGAGGATTGAGGATTGATGGTTGTGGATTGAGGACGAGGACTGAGGGTTGAGTATTGATGTTTGAGGTCTGAGGATTGAGGATTGAGGATTGAGAATTGAGGATTGAGGATTGAGGATTGAAGATTGAGGATTGGGTATTGAGGGTTGAAGAATGAGGATTGAGAATTGAGGATTGAGGATTGAAGACTGAGTATTGAGGATTGGAGATTGGGGATTGAGAATTGAGGATTCAGGATTGAGGATTGAGGATTGAGGATTGAAGATTGATTATTGGGGATTGAAGATTGAGGATTGAGGATTGAGGATTGAGGATTGGGGATTGAGGATTGAAGATAGAGGATTGGGGATTGAGGGTTGACGACTGAGGATTGAGTATTGAGGATTGAGAATTGAGGATCGATTATTGAAGATTGAGTATTGAGGATTGAAGATTGAGGATTGAGGATTGAGGATTGAGAATTGAGGATGATGGCTGAGGGTAGAGGGTTGAGGTTTGAGGACTGAGGACTGAGGATTGGGGATTGAGAATTGAGGATTGAGGATTGAGGATTGAAGACTGAGGATTGGGTATTGAGTATTGAAGAATGAGGATTGAGGATTGAGGATTGAGGATTGAGGATTGAAGATTGAGGATTGAGGATTGAGGATTGAGAATTGAGGATTGAAGATTGAGTATTGAGGATTGAATTCTGACGATTGAGGATTGAGGATTGAGGGTTGAGGATTGAGGACGGAGGATTGAAGATTGAGTATTGAGGATTGAAGATTGAGTATTGAGGATTGAAGATTGAGGTTTGAGGTTTGAGGACTGAAGATTGAGGATTGAGGATTGAGGATTGAAGACTGAGGGTTGGGTATTGAGGATTGAACATTGAGGATTGAGGGTTGAGGATTGAGGATTGAGGATTGACGATTGAGGATTGTGGAATGAGGATGAGGGCTGAGGGTTGCGGATTGAGGTTTGAGGTCTGAGGACTGAGGATTGAGGATTGAGAATTGAGGACTGAGGATTCAAGTTTGAAGACTGAGGATTGGGTATTGAGGATTGAAGCCTGACGATTGAGGATGGAGGATTGAAGATTGAGGATTGGGTATTGAGGATTGAAGAATGAGGATTGAGGATTGAGGATTGAGGATTGAGGATTGAGGATTGAGGATTGAGGATTGAAGATTGAGTATTGAGTATTGAAAACTGTGAATTGATGATATTTTATTGAGGATAGAGGATTGACATCTGATTGTTCAGGTCTGAGGTCTGAAGATTGAGGATTCAGGATTGAGGATTCAGGATTGAGGTTTGATGACTGAGGATTGAGGATTTTGTATTGAGGCATGAGGATTGAGGGTTGAAGATTGAGGATTGAGGATTGAGGATGTGGGCTGAGGGTTGAGGATTGAGATTTGAGGACTTAGGGCTGAGGATTGAGGATTGAGGATTGAGGATTGAGGATTGAGGATTGAATATAGATTATTGAGGATTGAAGATTGAGGACTGAGGATTGAGGATTGAGGGTTGAGGATTGAGGATTGAGGATTGAGGATTGAAGATTGAGTATTGAGGATTGACGAATGACGATTGAGGATTGAGTATTGAGGATTGAGGATTGAGGATTGAAGATTGAGTATTGAGTATTGAAAACTGTGAACTGATGATATTCTATTGAGGATTGAGGATTGACATCTGATTGTTCAGGTCTGAGGTCTGAAGATTGAGGATTCAGGATTGAGGATTCAGGATTGAGGTTTGATGACTGAGGATTGAGGATTGAGGATTGAGTATAGAGGATTGAAGATTGAGGATTGAGGATTGAGGATTGAGGATTGAGGATTGAAGATTGAGGATTGGTGACTGAGTGGTGAGGGTTGAGGATTGCGGATTGAGGATTGAAGATTGAGGATTGGGGACTGAGTGTTGAGGGTTGAGTGACGAGAATTGATGTTTGTGGATAGAAATTTGAAGATTGCAGATTGAGTATTGTGTATTGAAAACTGTGAATTGATAATATTCTATTGAGGATTGAGGATTGACATCTGATTGTTCAGGTCTGAGGTCTCAAGATTGAGAATTCAGGATTGACGATTCAGGATTTAGGTTTGATGACTGAGGATTGAGGATTGAGGGTTGAAGATTGAGGATTGAGGATTGAGGATGAGGGCTGAGGGCTGAGGATTGAGATTTGAGGACTTAGGGCTGAGGATTGAGGATTGAGGATTGAGGATTGAGGGTTGAGGATTGAGGACGGAGGATTGAAGATTGAAGACTGAGGATTGGGTATTGAGGATTGAAGCCTGACGATTGAGGATGGAGGATTGAGGATTGAGGACTGAGGATTGAGGATTGAGGATTGAGAATGGAGGATTGAAGATTGAGTATTGAGGATTGACGATTGAGGATTGAGGATTGAGGATCGAGGATTGAGGATTGAGGGTTGAGTGTTGAGGTTTGAGTATTGAATACTGAGAATTCAGGATATTCTATTGAGTATTGAGAACTGAGGGTTGATGGTTGAGTATTGAGGATTGAGTATTGAGGATTGAGGATTGAGTATTGAGGATTGAGGATTGAGGATTGAAGATTGAATATTGATGATTGAAGATTGAGGATCGAGGATTGAGTTTTGTGGATTGAGGACGAGGACTGACGGTTTAGGATTGAGGTTTGTGGATTCAGGATAGAGGATTGAGGACTGAGGATTGAGGATTGAGGATAGAGCATTAAGGATTGAAGATTGAGGACTGGGGTTGAGGATTGAAGGCTGACGATTAAGGATTGAGGATTGGGGATTGAGTATCTAGGATTGGAGATTGATTATTGAGGATTGAAGGTTGAGGATTGAGGATTGAGGATTGAGAATTGAGAATTGAGTATGAAGACTGAGGGTTGAGGATTGAGGTTTGAGGAACGAGGATTGCGGATTGAGGATTGAGGATTGAGGATTGAGGATTGAGGATTGAAGATTGAGAATTGTGGATTAAATATTGAGGACTGAGGATTGAGGATTGAGGATTGAGAATGAGGGCTGGGGGTTGAGGGTTGAGGTTTGAGTATTGAATCCTGAGAATTCAGGATATTCTATTGAGTATTGAGAATTGAGGATTGATAGTTGAGTGTTGAGGATTGAGGTTTGAGTATTGAGGATTGAGGATTGAGGATTGAAGATTGAATATTGATGATTGAAGGTTGAGGATCGAGGGTTGAGTGTTGTGTATTGAGGACGAGGACTGAGGGTTGAGTATTGATGTTTGTGGTCTGAGGATTGAGGATTGAGGATTGAGAATTGAGGATTGAGGATTGAGGATTGAGGATGGAAGATTGAGGATTGGGTGTTGAGGATTGGAGAATGAGAATTGAGGATTGAGGGTTGGGGATAGAGGATTGAAGATTGAGGATTGAGGTCTGTGGATTGAGGATTGAGGATTGAGAATTGAGGATTGAGGATTGAGGATTGAAGATTGAGGATTGAGGATTGAGGATTGAAGATTGAGGATTGGGTATTGAGGATTGTAGAATGAGGATTGAGGATTGAGGATTGAGGATTGAGGATTGAGGATTGAGGATTCAGGATTGAGTATAGAGGATTGAAGATTGAGGATTGAGGATTGAGGATGAGGGCTGAGGATTGGCGATTGAGGTTTGAGGACTGAGGATTGAGGATTGAGGATTGAGGATTGAGGATTGAGGATTGAGGGTTGAGTGTTGAGGTTTGAGTATTGAATACTCTGAATTCAGGATATTCTACTGAGTATTGAGAACTGAGGGTTGATGGTTGAGTATTGAGGATTGAGTATTGAGGATTGAGGATTGAGTATTGCGGATTGAGGATTGAGGATTGAAGATTGAATATTGATGATTGAAGATTGAGGATCGAGGATTGAGTTTTGTGGATTGAGGACGAGGACTGACGGTTGAGGATTGAGGTTTGAGGATTGAGGATAGAGGATTGAGGACTGAGGATTGAGGATTGAGGATAGAGCATTAAGGATTGAAGATTGAGGACTGGGGTTGAGGATTGAAGGCTGACGATTAAGGATTGAGGATTGGGGATTGAGTATCTAGGATTGGAGATTGATTATTGAGGATTGCAGATTGAGTATTGAGCATTGAAGATTGAGGTTTGAGGATTGAGGATTGAGGTTTGAGCATTGAGGATTGCGGATTGAGGATTGAGGATTGAAGATTGAGTATTGACGATGGAAGATTGAGGATTGAGGATTGAGGATTGAGGATTGAGGATTGAGGATTGAAGATTGAGTATTGAGTATTGACGATTGAGGATTGAGGATTGAGTATTGAGGATTGAGTGTTGAAGATTGAGGATTGCGGACTGAGTGTTGAGGGTTGCGTGATGAGAATTGGTGTTTGTGAATAGAGATTTGAAGATTGCAGATTGAGTATTGGGTATTGAAAACTGTGAATTGATGATATTCTATTAAGGATTCAGGATTGACATCTGATTGTTGAGATCTGAGGTCTGAAGATTGAGGATTCAGAATTGATGTTTGAGGACTGAGGATTGAGGATTGAGGGTTGAGGCTTGAGGATTGAGGATCGAGGGTTGAGGGTTGTGTATTGAGGACGAGGACTGAGGGTTGAGTTTTGATGTTTGTGGTCTGAGGATTGAGGATTGAGAATTGAGGATTGAGTATTGAGGATTGAAGATTGAGGATTGAGGTCTGTGGATTGAGGATTGAGGATTGAGAATTGAGGATTGAGGATTGAGGATTGAAGATTGTGGATTGAGGATTGAGGATTGAAGATTGAGGATTGGGTATTGAGGTTGTAGAATGAGGATTGAGGATTGAGGATTGAGGATTGAGGTTTGAGGATTGAGGATTGAGGATTGAGTATAGAGGATTGAAGATTGAGGATTGAGGATTGAGGATTGAGGATTGAGGATTGAAGATTGAGGATTGGGGACTGAGTGTTGAGGGTTGAGGATTGCGGATTGAGGATTGAAGATTGAGGATTGGGGACTGAGTGTTGAGGGTTGAGTGATGAGAATTGATGTTTGTGGATAGAAATTTGAAGATTGCAGATTGAGTATTGTGTATTGAAAACTGTGAGTTGATAATATTCTATTGAGGATTGAGTATTGACATCTGATTGTTCAGGTCTGAGGTCTCAAGATTGAGAATTCAGGATTGAGGATTCAGGATTGAGGTTTGATGACTGAGGATTGAGGATTGAGGATTGAGGCATGAGGATTGAGGATTGAGGATTGAGGATTGAGGATGAGGCCTGAGGGCTGAGGATTGAGATTTGAGGACTTAGGGCTGAGGATTGAGGATTGAGGATTGAGGATTGAGGGTTGAGGATTGAGGACGGAGGATTGAAGATTGAAGACTGAGGATTGGGTATTGAGGATTGAAGCCTGACTATTGAGGATGGAGGATGGAGGATTGAGGATTGAGGACTGAGGATTGAGGATTGAGGATTGAGAATGGAGGATTGAAGATTGAGTATTGAGGATTGACGATTGAGGATTGAGGATTGAGGATTGAGGATTGAGGATTTAGGGTTGAGTGTTGAGGTTTGAGTATTGAATACTCTGAATTCAGGATATTCTATTGAGTATTGAGAACTGAGGGTTGATAGTTGAGTATTGAGGATTGAGTATTGAGGATTGAGGATTGAGTATTGAGGATTGAGGATTGAGGATTGAAGATTGAATATTGATGATTGAAGATTGAGGATCGAGGATTGAGTTTTGTGGATTGAGGACGAGGACTGACGGTTGAGGATTGAGGTTTGAGGATTGAGGATAGACGATTGAGGACTGAGGATTGAGGATTGAGCATAGAGCATTAAGGATTGAAGATTGAGGACTGGGGTTGAGGATTGAAGGCTGACGATTAAGGATTGAGGATTGGGGATTGAGTATCTAGGATTGGAGATTGATTATTGAGGATTGCAGATTGAGTATTGAGCATTGAAGATTGAGGTTTGAGGATTGAGGATTGAGGTTTGAGCATTGAGGATTGCGGATTGAGGATTGAGGATTGAAGATTGAGTATTGACGATGGAAGATTGAGGATTGAGGATTGAGGATTGAGGATTGAGGATTGAGGATTGAGGATTGAAGATTGAGGATTGGGTATTGAGGGTTGAAGAATGAGGATTGACGAATGACGATTGAGGATTGAGGATTGAAGATTGAGGATTGAGGATTGAGGATTGGGGATTGAGGATTGAGGATTGAAGATTGAGGATTGGGGATTGAGGATCGACGATTGAGGATTGAGGATTGAGGATTGAGGACTGAGGATTGCAGATTGAGTATTGAGCATTGAAGATTGAGGTTTGAGGATTGAGGATTGAGGTTTGAGCATTGAGGATTGCGGATTGAGGATTGAGGATAGAAGATTGAGTATTGACGATGGAAGATTGAGGATTGAGGATTGAGGATTGAGGATTGAGGATTGAGGATTGAAGATTGAGTATTGAGTATTGACGATTGAGGATTGAGGATTGAGTATTGAGGATTGAGTGTTGAAGATTGAGGATTGCGGACTGAGTGTTGAGGGTTGCGTGATGAGAATTGATGTTTGTGAATAGAGATCTGAAGGTTGCAGATTGAGTATTGGGTATTGAAAACTGTGAATTGATGATATTCTATTAAGGATTCAGGATTGACATCTGATTGTTGAGATCTGAGGTCTGAAGATTGAGGATTCAGAATAGACGATTCAGGATTGAGGTTTGATGACTGAGGATTGAGGATTGAGGATTGAGGCATGAGGATTGAGGATTCAGGATTGAAGATTGAGGATTGAGGATTGAGGATGAGGGCTGAGGATTGGCGATTGAGGTTTGAGGACTGAGGATTGAGGATTGAGGATTGAGAATTGAGGATTGAGGATTGAGGATTGGAGATTGAGGATTGGGTATTGAGGGTTGAAGAATGAGGATTGAGGATTGAGGATTGAGGATTGAAGACTGAGTATAGAGGATTGGAGTTTGGGGATTGAGAATTGAGGATTCAGGATTGAGGATTGAGGATTGAGGATTGAAGATTGATTATTGGGGATTGAAGGTTGAGGATTGAGGATTGAGGATTGAGGATTGAGGATTGAAGATTGAGGATTGGGGATTGAGGATTGAAGATTGAGTATTGAGGATTGAAGCCTGACGATTGAGGATTGAGGATTGAGGACTGAGGATTGAGGATGGAGGATTGAAGATTGAGTATTGAGGATTGAAGATTGAGGATTGAGGATTGAGGATTGAGGATTGAGGGTTGCGTGTTGATGTTTGAGTATTGAATCCTGAGAATTCAGGATATTCTATTGAGTATTGAGAATTGAGGATTGAAGATTGAGTATTGAGGATTGAAGATTGAGGGTTGAGGATTGAGGATTGGGGATTGAGGATTGAGGATTGAAGATTGAGGATAGAGGATTGAGGACTGAGGATTGAGGATTGAGGATAGAGCATTAAGGATTGAAGATTGAGGACTGGGGTTGAGGATTGAAGGCTGACGATTAAGGATTGAGGATTGGGGTTGAGTATCTAGGATTGGAGATTTATTATTGAGGATTGAAGGTTGAGTATTGAGGATTGAGGTTTGAGAATTGAGAATTGAGTATGAAGACCGAGGGTTGAGGATTGAGGTCTGAGGAACGAGGATTGCGGATTGAGGATTGAGGACTGAGGATTGACGGTTGAGTATTGAAGATTAAGGATTGATTACTGAGGATAGAGAATTGAGGATTGAGGATTGAGGATTGAGGATTGCAGATTGAGTATTGAGGATTGAAGATTGAGGTTTGGGGATTTAGGATTGAGGTTTGAGCATTGAGGATTGCGGATTGAGGATTGAGGATTGAAGATTGAGTATTGACGATGGAAGATTGAGGATTGAGGATTGAGGATTGAGGATTGAAGATTGAGTATTGAGTATTGACGATTGAGGATTGAGGATTGAGTATTGAGGATTGAGTGTTGAAGATTGAGTATTGCGGACTGAGTGTTGAGGGTTGAGTGATGAGAATTGATGTTTGTGAATAGAGATTTGAATATTGCAGATTGAGTATTGGGTATTGAAAACTGTGAATTGATGATATTCTATTAAGGATTCAGGATTGACATCTGATTGTTGAGATCTGAGGTCTGAAGATTGAGGATTCAGAATTGAGGTTTGAGGACTGAGGATTGAGGATTGTGGGTTGAGGCTTGAGGATTGAGGATTGAGGGTGGAAGATTGAGGATTGAGGATTGAGGATGAGGGCTGAGGGCTGAGGATTGAGATTTGAGGACTTAGGGCTGAGGATTGAGGATTGAGGATTGAGGATTGAGGGTTGAGGATTGAGGACGGAGGATTGAAGATTGAAGACTGAGGATTGGGTATTGAGGATTGAAGCCTGACGATTGAGGATGGAGGATTGAGGATTGAGGACTGAGGATTGAGGATTGAGGATTGAGAATGGAGGATTGAAGATTGAGTATTGAGGATTGACGATTGAGGATTGAGGATTGAGGATTGAGGATTGAGGATTGAGGGTTGAGTGTTGAGGTTTGAGTATTGAATACTCTGAATTCAGGATATTCTACTGAGTATTGAGAACTGAGGGTTGATGGTTGAGTATTGAGGATTGAGTATTGAGGATTGAGGATTGAGTATTGAGGATTGAGGATTGAGGATTGAAGATTGAATATTGATGATTGAAGATTGAGGATCGAGGATTGAGTTTTGTGGATTGAGGACGAGGACTGACGGTTTAGGATTGAGGTTTGTGGATTCAGGATAGAGGATTGAGGACTGAGGATTGAGGATTGAGGATAGAGCATTAAGGATTGAAGATTGAGGACTGGGGTTGAGGATTGAAGGCTGACGATTAAGGATTGAGGATTGGGGATTGAGTATCTAGGATTGGAGATTGATTATTGAGGATTGAAGGTTGAGGATTGAGGATTGAGGATTGAGAATTGAGAATTGAGTATGAAGACTGAGGGTTGAGGATTGAGGTTTGAGGAACGAGGATTGCGGATTGAGGATTGAGGATTGAGGATTGAGGATTGAGGATTGAAGATTGAGAATTGTGGATTAAATATTGAGGACTGAGGATTGATGATTGAGGATTGAGAATGAGGGCTGGGGGTTGAGGGTTGAGGTTTGAGTATTGAATCCTGAGAATTCAGGATATTCTATTGAGTATTGAGAATTGAGGATTGATAGTTGAGTGTTGAGGATTGAGGTTTGAGTATTGAGGATTGAGGATTGAGGATTGAAGATTGAATATTGATGATTGAAGGTTGAGGATCGAGGGTTGAGTGTTGTGTATTGAGGACGAGGACTGAGGGTTGAGTATTGATGTTTGTGGTCTGAGGATTGAGGATTGAGGATTGAGAATTGAGGATTGAGGATTGAGGATTGAGGATGGAAGATTGAGGATTGGGTGTTGAGGATTGGAGAATGAGAATTGAGGATTGAGGGTTGGGGATAGAGGATTGAAGATTGAGGATTGAGGTCTGTGGATTGAGGATTGAGGATTGAGAATTGAGGATTGAGGATTGAGGATTGAAGATTGAGGATTGAGGATTGAGGATTGAAGATTGAGGATTGGGTATTGAGGATTGTAGAATGAGGATTGAGGATTGAGGATTGAGGATTGAGGATTGAGGATTGAGGATTCAGGATTGAGTATAGAGGATTGAAGATTGAGGATTGAGGATTGAGGATGAGGGCTGAGGATTGGCGATTGAGGTTTGAGGACTGAGGATTGAGGATTGAGGATTGAGGATTGAGGATTGAGGATTGAGGGTTGAGTGTTGAGGTTTGAGTATTGAATACTCTGAATTCAGGATATTCTACTGAGTATTGAGAACTGAGGGTTGATGGTTGAGTATTGAGGATTGAGTATTGAGGATTGAGGATTGAGTATTGCGGATTGAGGATTGAGGATTGAAGATTGAATATTGATGATTGAAGATTGAGGATCGAGGATTGAGTTTTGTGGATTGAGGACGAGGACTGACGGTTGAGGATTGAGGTTTGAGGATTGAGGATAGAGGATTGAGGACTGAGGATTGAGGATTGAGGATAGAGCATTAAGGATTGAAGATTGAGGACTGGGGTTGAGGATTGAAGGCTGACGATTAAGGATTGAGGATTGGGGATTGAGTATCTAGGATTGGAGATTGATTATTGAGGATTGCAGATTGAGTATTGAGCATTGAAGATTGAGGTTTGAGGATTGAGGATTGAGGTTTGAGCATTGAGGATTGCGGATTGAGGATTGAGGATTGAAGATTGAGTATTGACGATGGAAGATTGAGGATTGAGGATTGAGGATTGAGGATTGAGGATTGAGGATTGAAGATTGAGTATTGAGTATTGACGATTGAGGATTGAGGATTGAGTATTGAGGATTGAGTGTTGAAGATTGAGGATTGCGGACTGAGTGTTGAGGGTTGCGTGATGAGAATTGGTGTTTGTGAATAGAGATTTGAAGATTGCAGATTGAGTATTGGGTATTGAAAACTGTGAATTGATGATATTCTATTAAGGATTCAGGATTGACATCTGATTGTTGAGATCTGAGGTCTGAAGATTGAGGATTCAGAATTGATGTTTGAGGACTGAGGATTGAGGATTGAGGGTTGAGGCTTGAGGATTGAGGATCGAGGGTTGAGGGTTGTGTATTGAGGACGAGGACTGAGGGTTGAGTTTTGATGTTTGTGGTCTGAGGATTGAGGATTGAGAATTGAGGATTGAGTATTGAGGATTGAAGATTGAGGATTGAGGTCTGTGGATTGAGGATTGAGGATTGAGAATTGAGGATTGAGGATTGAGGATTGAAGATTGTGGATTGAGGATTGAGGATTGAAGATTGAGGATTGGGTATTGAGGTTGTAGAATGAGGATTGAGGATTGAGGATTGAGGATTGAGGTTTGAGGATTGAGGATTGAGGATTGAGTATAGAGGATTGAAGATTGAGGATTGAGGATTGAGGATTGAGGATTGAGGATTGAAGATTGAGGATTGGGGACTGAGTGTTGAGGGTTGAGGATTGCGGATTGAGGATTGAAGATTGAGGATTGGGGACTGAGTGTTGAGGGTTGAGTGATGAGAATTGATGTTTGTGGATAGAAATTTGAAGATTGCAGATTGAGTATTGTGTATTGAAAACTGTGAGTTGATAATATTCTATTGAGGATTGAGTATTGACATCTGATTGTTCAGGTCTGAGGTCTCAAGATTGAGAATTCAGGATTGAGGATTCAGGATTGAGGTTTGATGACTGAGGATTGAGGATTGAGGATTGAGGCATGAGGATTGAGGATTGAGGATTGAGGATTGAGGATTGAGGATTGAGTATGAGGGCTGAGGGTTGAGGATTGAGGTTTGAGGTCTGAGGATTGAGGGTTGAGGATTGAGAGTTGAGGATTCAGGGTTAAAGATTGAAGATTGAGGATTGGGTATTGAGGGTTGAAGAATGAGGATTGACGAATGACGATTGAGGATTGAGGATTGAAGATTGAGGTTTGAGGATTGAGGATTGGGGATTGAGGATTGAGGATTGAAGATTGAGGATTGGGGATTGAGAATCGACGATTGAGGATTGAGGATTGAGGATTGAGGACTGAGGATTGCAGATTGAGTATTGAGCATTGAAGATTGAGGTTTGAGGATTGAGGATTGAGGTTTGAGCATTGAGGATTGCGGATTGAGGATTGAGGATCGACGATTGAGTATTGACGATGGAAGATTGAGGATTGAGGATTGAGGATTGAGGACTGAGGATTGAGGATTGATGATTGAGTATTGAGTATTGACGATTGAGGATTGAGGATTGAGTATTGAGGATTGAGTGTTGAAGATTGAGGATTGCGGACTGAGTGTTGAGGGTTGCGTGATGAGAATTGATGTTTGTGAATAGAGATTTGAAGGTTGCAGATTGAGTATTGGGTAGTGAAAACTGTGAATTGATGATATTCTATTAAGGATTCAGGATTGACATCTGATTGTTGAGATCTGAGGTCTGAAGATTGAGGATTCAGAATTGACGATTCAGGATTGAGGTTTGATGACTGAGGATTGTGGATTGAGGATTGAGGCATTAGGATTGAGGATTCAGGATTGAAGATTGAGGATTGAGGATTGAGGATGAGGGCTGAGGATTGGCGATTGAGGTTTGAGGACTGAGGATTGACGATTGAGTATTGAAGATTGAGGATTGATTACTGAGGATTGAGAACTGAGGATTGAGGATTGAGGATTGAGGATTGCAGATTGAGTATTGAGGATTGAAGATTGAGGTTTGGGGATTTAGGATTGAGGTTTGAGCATTGAGGATTGCGGATTGAGGATTGAGGATTGAAGATTGAGTATTGACGATGGAAGATTGAGGATTGAGGATTGAGGATTGAGGATTGAAGATTGAGTATTGAGTATTGACGATTGAGGATTGGGGATTGAGTATTGAGGATTGAGTGTTGAAGATTGAGTATTGCGGACTGTGTGTTGAGGGTTGAGTGATGAGAATTGATGTTTGTGAATAGAGATTTGAAGATTGCAGATTGAGTATTGGGTATTGAAAACTGTGAATTGATGATATTCTATTAAGGATTCAGGATTGACATCTGATTGTTGAGATCTGAGGTCTGAAGATTGAGGATTCAGAATTGAGGTTTGAGGACTGAGGATTGAGGATTGAGGGTTGAGGCTTGAGGATTGAGGATTGAGGGTGGAAGATTGAGGATTGAGGATTGAGGATGAGGCCTGAGGGCTGAGGATTGAGATTTGAGGACTTAGGGCTGAGGATTGAGGATTGAGGATTGAGGATTGAGGGTTGAGGATTGAGGACGGAGGATTGAAGATTGAAGACTGAGGATTGGGTATTGAGGATTGAAGCCTGACTATTGAGGATGGAGGATGGAGGATTGAGGATTGAGGACTGAGGATTGAGGATTGAGGATTGAGAATGGAGGATTGAAGATTGAGTATTGAGGATTGACGATTGAGGATTGAGGATTGAGGATTGAGGATTGAGGATTTAGGGTTGAGTGTTGAGGTTTGAGTATTGAATACTCTGAATTCAGGATATTCTATTGAGTATTGAGAACTGAGGGTTGATAGTTGAGTATTGAGGATTGAGTATTGAGGATTGAGGATTGAGTATTGAGGATTGAGGATTGAGGATTGAAGATTGAATATTGATGATTGAAGATTGAGGATCGAGGATTGAGTTTTGTGGATTGAGGACGAGGACTGACGGTTGAGGATTGAGGTTTGAGGATTGAGGATAGACGATTGAGGACTGAGGATTGAGGATTGAGCATAGAGCATTAAGGATTGAAGATTGAGGACTGGGGTTGAGGATTGAAGGCTGACGATTAAGGATTGAGGATTGGGGATTGAGTATCTAGGATTGGAGATTGATTATTGAGGATTGCAGATTGAGTATTGAGCATTGAAGATTGAGGTTTGAGGATTGAGGATTGAGGTTTGAGCATTGAGGATTGCGGATTGAGGATTGAGGATTGAAGATTGAGTATTGACGATGGAAGATTGAGGATTGAGGATTGAGGATTGAGGATTGAGGATTGAGGATTGAGGATTGAAGATTGAGGATTGGGTATTGAGGGTTGAAGAATGAGGATTGACGAATGACGATTGAGGATTGAGGATTGAAGATTGAGGATTGAGGATTGAGGATTGGGGATTGAGGATTGAGGATTGAAGATTGAGGATTGGGGATTGAGGATCGACGATTGAGGATTGAGGATTGAGGATTGAGGACTGAGGATTGCAGATTGAGTATTGAGCATTGAAGATTGAGGTTTGAGGATTGAGGATTGAGGTTTGAGCATTGAGGATTGCGGATTGAGGATTGAGGATAGAAGATTGAGTATTGACGATGGAAGATTGAGGATTGAGGATTGAGGATTGAGGATTGAGGATTGAGGATTGAAGATTGAGTATTGAGTATTGACGATTGAGGATTGAGGATTGAGTATTGAGGATTGAGTGTTGAAGATTGAGGATTGCGGACTGAGTGTTGAGGGTTGCGTGATGAGAATTGATGTTTGTGAATAGAGATCTGAAGGTTGCAGATTGAGTATTGGGTATTGAAAACTGTGAATTGATGATATTCTATTAAGGATTCAGGATTGACATCTGATTGTTGAGATCTGAGGTCTGAAGATTGAGGATTCAGAATAGACGATTCAGGATTGAGGTTTGATGACTGAGGATTGAGGATTGAGGATTGAGGCATGAGGATTGAGGATTCAGGATTGAAGATTGAGGATTGAGGATTGAGGATGAGGGCTGAGGATTGGCGATTGAGGTTTGAGGACTGAGGATTGCGGATTGAGGATTGAGAATTGAGGATTGAGGATTGAGGATTGGAGATTGAGGATTGGGTATTGAGGGTTGAAGAATGAGGATTGAGGATTGAGGATTGAGGATTGAAGACTGAGTATAGAGGATTGGAGTTTTGGGGATTGAGAATTGAGGATTCAGGATTGAGGATTGAGGATTGAGGATTGAAGATTGATTATTGGGGATTGAAGGTTGAGGATTGAGGATTGAGGATTGAGGATTGAGGATTGAAGATTGAGGATTGGGGATTGAGGATTGAAGATTGAGTATTGAGGATTGAAGCCTGACGATTGAGGATTGAGGATTGAGGACTGAGGATTGAGGATGGAGGATTGAAGATTGAGTATTGAGGATTGAAGATTGAGGATTGAGGATTGAGGATTGAGGATTGAGGGTTGCGTGTTGATGTTTGAGTATTGAATCCTGAGAATTCAGGATATTCTATTGAGTATTGAGAATTGAGGATTGAAGATTGAGTATTGAGGATTGAAGATTGAGGGTTGAGGATTGAGGATTGGGGATTGAGGATTGAGGATTGAAGATTGAGGATAGAGGATTGAGGACTGAGGATTGAGGATTGAGGATAGAGCATTAAGGATTGAAGATTGAGGACTGGGGTTGAGGATTGAAGGCTGACGATTAAGGATTGAGGATTGGGGTTGAGTATCTAGGATTGGAGATTTATTATTGAGGATTGAAGGTTGAGTATTGAGGATTGAGGTTTGAGAATTGAGAATTGAGTATGAAGACCGAGGGTTGAGGATTGAGGTCTGAGGAACGAGGATTGCGGATTGAGGATTGAGGACTGAGGATTGACGGTTGAGTATTGAAGATTAAGGATTGATTACTGAGGATAGAGAATTGAGGATTGAGGATTGAGGATTGAGGATTGCAGATTGAGTATTGAGGATTGAAGATTGAGGTTTGGGGATTTAGGATTGAGGTTTGAGCATTGAGGATTGCGGATTGAGGATTGAGGATTGAAGATTGAGTATTGACGATGGAAGATTGAGGATTGAGGATTGAGGATTGAGGATTGAGTATTGAGTATTGACGATTGAGGATTGAGGATTGAGTATTGAGGATTGAGTGTTGAAGATTGAGTATTGCGGACTGAGTGTTGAGGGTTGAGTGATGAGAATTGATGTTTGTGAATAGAGATTTGAATATTGCAGATTGAGTATTGGGTATTGAAAACTGTGAATTGATGATATTCTATTAAGGATTCAGGATTGACATCTGATTGTTGAGATCTGAGGTCTGAAGATTGAGGATTCAGAATTGAGGTTTGAGGACTGAGGATTGAGGATTGAGGGTTGAGGCTTGAGGATTGAGGATTGAGGGTGGAAGATTGAGGATTGAGGATTGAGGATGAGGGCTGAGGGCTGAGGATTGAGATTTGAGGACTTAGGGCTGAGGATTGAGGATTGAGGATTGAGGATTGAGGGTTGAGGATTGAGGACGGAGGATTGAAGATTGAAGACTGAGGATTGGGTATTGAGGATTGAAGCCTGACGATTGAGGATGGAGGATTGAGGATTGAGGACTGAGGATTGAGGATTGAGGATTGAGAATGGAGGATTGAAGATTGAGTATTGAGGATTGACGATTGAGGATTGAGGATTGAGGATTGAGGATTGAGGATTGAGGGTTGAGTGTTGAGGTTTGAGTATTGAATACTCTGAATTCAGGATATTCTACTGAGTATTGAGAACTGAGGGTTGATGGTTGAGTATTGAGGATTGAGTATTGAGGATTGAGGATTGAGTATTGAGGATTGAGGATTGAGGATTGAAGATTGAATATTGATGATTGAAGATTGAGGATCGAGGATTGAGTTTTGTGGATTGAGGACGAGGACTGACGTTTGAGGATTGAGGTTTGAGGATTGAGGATAGAGGATTGAGGACTGAGGATTGAGGATTGAGGATAGAGCATTAAGGATTGAAGATTGAGGACTGGGGTTGAGGATTGAAGGCTGACGATTAAGGATTGAGGATTGGGGATTGAGTATCTAGGATTGGAGATTGATTATTGAGGATTGCAGATTGAGTATTGAGCATTGAAGATTGAGGTTTGAGGATTGAGGATTGAGGTTTGAGCATTGAGGATTGCGGATTGAGGATTGAGGATTGAAGATTGAGTATTGACGATGGAAGATTGAGGATTGAGGATTGAGGATTGAGGATTGAGGATTGAGGATTGAAGATTGAGTATTGAGTATTGACGATTGAGGATTGAGGATTGAGTATTGAGGATTGAGTGTTGAAGATTGAGGATTGCGGACTGAGTGTTGAGGGTTGCGTGATGAGAATTGGTGTTTGTGAATAGAGATTTGAAGATTGCAGATTGAGTATTGGGTATTGAAAACTGTGAATTGATGATATTCTATTAAGGATTCAGGATTGACATCTGATTGTTGAGATCTGAGGTCTGAAGATTGAGGATTCAGAATTGATGTTTGAGGACTGAGGATTGAGGATTGAGGGTTGAGGCTTGAGGATTGAGGATCGAGGGTTGAGGGTTGTGTATTGAGGACGAAGACTGAGGGTTGGGTTTTGATGTTTGTGGTCTGAGGATTGAGGATTGAGGATTGAGAATTGAGGATTGGGGATTGAGGATTGAAGATTGAGGATTGGGGATAGAGGATTGAAGATTGAGTATTGAGGATTGAAGATTGAGGATTGAGGTCTGTGGATTGAGGATTGAGGATTGAGAATTGAGGATTGAGGATTGAGGATTGAAGATTGTGGATTGAGGATTGAGGATTGAAGATTGAGGATTGGGTATTGAGGTTGTAGAATGAGGATTGAGGACTGAGGATTGAGGATTGATGTTTGAGGATTGAGGATTGAGGATTGAGTATAGAGGATTGAAGATTGAGGATTGAGGATTGAGGATTGACGATTGAGGATTGAAGATTGAGGATTGGGGACTGAGTGTTGAGGGTTGAGGATTGCGGATTGAGGATTGAAGATTGAGGATTGGGGACTGAGTGTTGAGGGTTGAGTGATGAGAATTGATGTTTGTGGATAGAAATTTGAAGATTGCAGATTGAGTATTGTGTATTGAAAACTGTGAGTTGATAATATTCTATTGAGGATTGAGTATTGACATCTGATTGTTCAGGTCTGAGGTCTCAAGATTGAGAATTCAGGATTGAGGATTCAGGATTGAGGTTTGATGACTGAGGATTGAGGATTGAGGATTGAGGCATTAGGATTGAGGATTCAGGATTGAAGATTGAGGATTGAGGATTGAGGATGAGGGCTGAGGATTGGCGATTGAGGTTTGAGGACTGAGGATTGAGGATTGAGGATTGAGAATTGAGGATTGAGGATTGAGGATTGAAGATTGAGGATTGGGTATTGAGGGTTGAAGAATGAGGATTGAGGATTGAGGATTGAGGATTGAAGACTGAGTATAGAGGATTGGAGTTTGGGGATTGAGAATTGAGGCTTCAGGATTGAGGATTGAGGATTGAGGATTGAAGATTGATTATTGGGGATTGAAGATTGAGGATTGAGGATTGAGGATTGAGGATTGAGGATTGAAGATTGAGGATTGGGGATTGCGGGTTGACGATTAAGGATTGAGTATTGAGGATTGAGAATTGAGGATTGATTATTGAAGATTGAGTATTGAGGATTGAAGATTGAGGATTGAGGATTGAGGATTGAGAATTGAGGATGAGGGCTGAGGGTTGAGGATTCAGGTTTGAGGACTGAGGACTGAGGATTGGGGATTGAGATATGAGGATTGAGGATTGAGGATTGCAGACTGAGGATTGGGTATTGAGTATTGAAGAATGAGGATTGAGGATTGAGGACTGAGGATTGAGGATTGAAGATTGAGGATTGAGGATTGAGGATTGAGGATTGAGGATTGAATATAGAGTATTGAGGATTGAAGATTGAGGACTGAGGATTGACGATTGAGGGTTGAGGATTGAGGACGAGGACTGACGGTTGAGGATTGAGGTTTGAGGTTTGAGGATTGAGAATTTAGGATTGAGGACTGAGGAGGAGGGCTGGGGGTTGAGGATTGAGGTTTGAGGACTGTGGACTGAGGATTGGGGATTGAGTATTGAGGATTGAGGATTGAGGATTGAAGATTGAGGATTGGGTATTGAGGATTGTAGAATGAGGTTTGAGGATTGAGGATTCAGGATTGAGGATTCAGGATTGAGGTTTGATGACTGAGGATTGAGGATTGAGGATTGAGGCATGAGGATTGAGGATTGAGGATTGAGGATTGGGTAATGAGGATTGAAGAATGAGGATTGAGGAATGAGGATTGAGGATTGAGGATTGAAGATTGAGTATTGAGGATTGAACCCTGACGATTGAGGATTGAGGATTGAGGGTTGAGGACTGAGGACGGAGGATTGAAGATTGAGTATTGAGGATTGAAGATTGAGTATTGAGGTTTGAAGATTGAGGTTTGAGGTTTGAGGACTGAGGATTGAGGATTGATTATTGAGGATTAAGGGTTGAGGATTGAGGATTGAGGATTGAAGATTGAGGATTGGGAATTGCGGATTCAACATTGAGGATTGAGGATTGAGGATTGAGGATTGAGGATTGAGGACTGAAGATTGAATATTGATGATTGAAGAATGAGGATTGAGGATTGATTGTTGTGGATTGAGGACGTGGACTGAGGGTTGAGTATTGATGTTTGAGGTCTGAGGATTGAGGATTGAGGATTGAGAATTGAGGATGGAGGATGGAGGATTGAAGATTGAGTATTGAGGATTGAAGAATGAGGATTGAAGAATGACGATTGAGGATTGAGGATTGAAGATTGAGTATTGAGGATTGAAGCCTGACGATTGAGGATTGAGGATAGAGGACTGAGGATTGAGGATGGTGGATTGAAGATTGAGTATTGAGGATTGAAGATTGAGGATTGAGGATTGAGGATTGAGGATTCAGGGTTGCGTGTTGAGGTTTGAGTATTGAATCCTGAGAGTTCAGGATATTCTATTGCGTATTGAGAATTGAGGATTGAAGGTTGAGTATTGAGGATTGAAGATTGAGGATTGAGAATTGAGGGTTGAGGATTGAGGATCGAAGATTGAGGATTGGGTGTTGAGGATTGGAGAATGAGGATTGAGGATTGAGGATTGGGGATAGAGGATTGAGGTTTGAGTATTGAGGATTGAGGATTGAGGATTGAGGATTGAGGATTGAGGATTGAAGATTGAGGATTGGGTGTTGAGGATTGAACATTGAGGATTGAGTATTGAGGATTGAGGGTTGAGGATTGAGGTTTGAGGAACGAGGATTGCGGATTGAGGATTGAGGACTGCGGATTGACGATTGAGTATTGAAGATTGAGGATTGATTACTGAGGATTGAGAATTGAGGATTGAAGATTGAGGATTGGGTGTTGAGGATTGGAGAATGAGGATTGAGGATTGAGGATTGGGGATAGAGGATTGAAGATTGAGTATTGAGGATTGAAGATTGAGGATTGAGGTCTGTGGATTGAGGATTGAGGATTTAGAATTGAGGATTGAAGAATGAGGATTGAGGATTGAGGATTGAGGATTGAGGATTGAGGATTGGAGATTGAGTATTGAGGATTGCAGATTCAGGGTTGAGGATTGAGGATTGAGGACTGAGCATTGAGTATTGAGGATTGAGGATTGAGGATTGAAGATTGAGTATTGAGGATTGAAGATTGAGGATTGAGGATTGAGGATTGAGGATTGAGGATTGAGGATTGAAGATTGAGTATTGAGGATTGATGATTGGCGATCGAGGATTGAGAATTGAGGATTGAGCATTGAGGATTGAGGATTGAAGACCGAGTATTGAGGATTGAAGGTTGAGGATTGTGGATTGAGGATTGTGGATTGAGGATTGAATATTGAGGATTGGGGACTGAGTGTCGAGGGTTGAGTGATGAGAATTGATGTTTGTGGATAGAGATTTGAAGATTGCAGATTGAGTAATGAGTATTGAAAACTGTGAATTGATGACATTCTATTGAGGATTGAGGGTTGACAACTGATTGTTTAGGACTGAGGGCTGAAGATTGAGGATTCAGTATTGAGGATTCAGGATTGATGTTTGAGGACAGAGGATTGAGGATTGAGGATTGAGGATTGAGGATTGAGGATTGAGGATTGAGGATTGAGGATTGAAGATTGAGGATTGGGTGTTGAGGATTGAACATTGAGGATTGAGGATTGAGGATTGAGGGTTGAGGATTGAGGATGGAAGGTTGAATATTGATGAATGAAGGTTGGGGATTGAGGATTGAGGGTTGTGGACTGAGGACGAGGACTGAGGGTTGAGTATTGATGCCTGAGGTCAGAGGATTGAGGATTGAGGATTGCGAACAGAGGATTGAAGTTTGAGGATTTAAGATTGAGGATTGGGTATTGAGGATTTAAGATTGAGGATTGAGGATTGAGTATTGAGGATTGAGTATTGAAGATTGTGTATTGAGGACTGAAGATTGAGGATTGAGTATTGATGTTTGAGGTCTGAGGATTGAGGATTGAGGATTGAGAATTGAGGATTGAGGATTGAGGATTGAAGATTGAGGATTGTGTACTGAGGATTGAAGAATGAGGATTGAGGATTGAGGATTGAGGATTGAGGACTGAAGACTGAGTATTGATGATTGTAGATTGAGGATTCAGGATTGAGGATTGTGGATTGAGGATTGAGGATTGAGGATTGAGGATTGAAGATTGAGTATTGAGGATTGAAGGTTGAGGATTGAAGATTGAGGATTGAGGATTGAGGATTGAGGATTGAGGATTGAAGATTGAGGATTGGGGATTGAGGATCGACGATTGAGGATTGAGTAATGAGGATTGAGGATTGAGGATTGATTATTGAAGATTGAGTATTGAGGATTGAAGATTGAGGATTGAGGATTGAGTATTGAGGATTGAGGATGAGGGCTGCGGGTTGAGGGTTGAGGTTAGAGGACTGAGGACAGAGGATTGAGGATTGAGAATTGAGGATTGAGGATTGAGGATTGAAGATTGAGGATTGGGTATAGAGGATTGAAGAATGAGGATTGAGGATTGAGGATTGAGGACTGAGGATTGAAGATTGAGGATTGATGATTGAGGATTGACGATTGAATATTGAGTATTGAGGATTGAAGATTGAGGATTGAGGATTGAGTGTTGAGTATTGAGGACGAGGACTGACGGTTGAGGATTGAGGTTTGAGGATTGAGGATAGAGGATTGAGGACTGAGGATTGAGGATTGAGGATAGAGCATTAAGGATTGAAGATTGAGGACTGGGGTTGAGGATTGAAGGCTGAGGATTAAGGATTGAGGATTGGGGATTGAGTATCTAGGATTGGAGATTGATTATTGAGGATTGAAGATTGAGGATTGAGGATTGAGGATTGAGTATTGACGATTGGATATTGAGTATTGAGGATTGCAGATTGAGGGTTGAGGATTGAGGATTGAGGTCTGTGGATTGAGGATTGAAGAATGAGGACTGAGGATTGAGGATTGAGGATTGACGATTGAAGATTGAGTATTGAGGATTGATGATTGGCGATCGAGGATTGAGAATTGAGGATTGAGCATTGAGGATTGAGGATTGAAGATTGAGTATTGAGGATTGAAGCCTGACGATTGTGGATTGAGGATTGAGGGTTGAGGATTGAGGACGGAGGATTGAAGATTGAGTATTGATGATTGAAGATTGAGGTTTGAGGTTTGTGGACTGAGGATTGAGGACTGAGTATTGAGGATTGAGGATTGAGGGTTGAGGATTGAGGATTGTGGATTGAGGATTGAGGATTGAGGATTGAGGATTGAAGATTGAGTATTGAGGATTGAAGGTTGAGGATTGTAGATTGAGGATTGAGGATTGAGGATTGAGGATTGAGGATTGAAGATTGAAGATTGAGGACTGAGGATTGAGGATTGAGGGTTGAGGATTGAGGACGAGGACTGACGGTTGAGGATTGAGGTTTGAGGTTTGAGGATTGAGAATTTAGGATTGAGGATTGAGGATGAGGGCTGAGGGTTGAGGATTGAGGTTTGAGGACTGAGGACTGAGGAATGAGGATTGAGTATTGAGGATTGAGGATTGAGGATTGAAGATTGAGGATTGGGTATTGAGGATTGTAGACTGACGATTGAGGATTGAGGATTGAGGATTGAAGATTGAGTATTGAGTATTGAAAACTGTGAATAGATGATATTCTATTGAGGATTGAGGATTGACATCTGATTGTTCAGGTCTGAGGTCTGAAGATTGAGGATTCAGGATTGAGGTTTGATGACTGAGGATTGAGGATTGAGGCATGAGGATTGAGGATTGAGGATTGAAGATTGAGGATTGAGGATTGAGGATGAGGGCTGAGGGTTGAGGATTGAGGTTTGAGGTCTGAGGATTGAGGGTTGAGGATTGAGAGTTGAGGTTTGAGGGTTGAAAATTGAAGATTGAGGATTGGGTATTGAGGATTGAAGAATGAGGATTGACGAATGACGATTGAGGATTGAGGATTGAAGATTGAGTATTGAGGATTGAAGCCTGACGATTGAGGATTGAGGATTGAGGACTGAGGATTGAGGATGGAGGACTGAAGATTGAGTATTGAGGATTGAAGATTGAGGATTGAGGATTGAGGATCGAGGATTCAGGGTTGCGTGTTGAGGTTTGAGTATTGAATCCTGAGAGTTCAGGTTATTCTATTGAGTATTGAGAATTGAGGATTGAAGATTGAGTATTGAGGATTGAAGATTGAGGATTGAGGATTGAGGATTGGGGATTGAAGATTGAGGATTGGGTATTGCGGATTGAACATTGAGGATTGAGGATTGAGGATTGAGGATTGAGGATTGAGGACTGAAGATTGAATATTGATGATTGAAGAATGAGGATTGAGGATTGATTGTTATGGATTGACGACGAGGACTGAGGGTTGAGCATTGATGTTTGAGGTCTGAGGATTGAGGATTGAGGATTGAGGATTGAAGATTGAGGACTGTGTATTGAGGATTGAAGAATGAGGATTGAGGATTGAGGATTGAGGATTGAGGATTGAAGACTGAGTATTGATGATTGAAGATTGAGGATTGAGGATTGAGTATTGAGGATTGAGAATTGAGGATTGATTATTGAAGATTGAGTATTGAGGATTGAAGATTGAGGATTCAGGATTGAGTATTGAGGATTGAGGATGAGGGCTGAGGGTTGAGGGTTGAGGTTGGAGGACTGAGGACAGAGGATTGAGGATTGAGAATGGAGGATTGGGGATTGAGGATTGCAGATTGAGGATTGGGTATTGAGGATTGAAGAATGAGGATAGAGGATTGAGGATTGAGGATTGAGGATTGAAGATTGAGGATTGAGGATTGAGGATTGAGGATTGAATATTGAGTATTGAGGATTGAAGATTGAGGATTGAGGATTGAGTGTTGAGTATTGAGGACGAGGACTGACGGTTGAGGATTGAGGTTTGACGATTGAGGATTGAGGATTGAGGGTTGAGGATTGCGGACTTAGGATTGAAGATTGAGTATTGAGGATTGAAGATTGAGGTTTGAGGTTTGAGGACTGAGGATTGAGGATTGAGTATTGAGGATTGAGGATTGAGGATTGAGGATTGAGGATTGAGGATTGAAGATTGAGGATTGGGTATTGCGAATTGAACATTGAGGATTGAGGATTGAGGATTGAGGATTGAGGATTGAAGATTGAGGATTGTGTATTGAGGATTGAAGAATGAGGATTGAGGATTGAGGATTGAGGATTGAGGATTGAAGACTGAGTATTGATGATTGAAGATTGAGGATTGAGGATTGAGTAGTTAGGATTGAGAATTGAGGATTGATGATCGAAGATTGAGTTTTGAGGATTGAAGATTGAGGATTGAGGAATGAGTATAGAGGATTGAGGTTGAGGGCTGAGGGTTGAGGGTTGAGGTTAGAGGACTGAGGACAGAGGATTGAGGATTGAGAATTGAGGATTGAGGATTGAGGATTGAAGATTGAGGATTGGGTATTGAGGATTGAAGAATGAGGATAGAGGATTGAGGATTGAGGATTGAGGATTGAAGATTGAGGATTGAGGATTGAGGATTGAGGATTGAATATTGAGTATTGAGGATTGAAGATTGAGGATTGAGGATTGAAGATTGAGGATTGTGTATTGAGGATTGAAGAATGAGGATTGAGGATTGAGGATTGAGGATTGAGGATTGAAGACTGAGTATTGATGATTGAAGATTGAGGATTGAGGATTGAGTAGTTAGGATTGAGAATTGAGGATTGATGATCGAAGATTGAGTTTTGAGGATTGAAGATTGAGGATTGAGGAATGAGTATAGAGGATTGAGGTTGAGGGCTGAGGGTTGAGGGTTGAGGTTAGAGGACTGAGGACAGAGGATTGAGGATTGAGAATTGAGGATTGAGGATTGAGGATTGAAGATTGAGGATTGGGTATTGAGGATTGAAGAATGAGGATAGAGGATTGAGGATTGAGGATTGAGGATTGAAGATTGAGGATTGAGGATTGAGGATTGAGGATTGAATATTGAGTATTGAGGATTGAAGATTGAGGATTGAGGATTGAGTGTTGAGTATTGAGGACGAGGACTGACGGTTGAGGATTGAGGTTTGAGGATTGAGGATAGAGGATTGAGGACTGAGGATTGAGGATTGAGGATTGAGGATTGAGGATTGAGGGTTGAGGATTGAGGATTGAAGATTGAGAATTGTGGATTGAATATTGAGGATTGAGAATTGAGGATTGAAGATTGAGGATTGGGTGTTGAGGACTGGAGAATGAGGATTGAGGATTGAGGATTGGGGATAGAGGATTGAAGATTGAGTATTGAGGATTGAAGATTGAGGATTGAGGTCTGTGGATTGAGGATTGAGGATTGAGAATTGAGGATTGAGGATTGAGGATTGAAGATTGAGGATTGGGTATTGAGGATTGGGTATTGAGGATTGAAGAATGAGGACTGAGGATTGAGGATTGAGGATTGAGGATTGGAGATTGAGTATTGAGGATTGCAGATTGAGGGTTTAGGATTGAGGATTGAGGATTGAGCATTGAGGATTGAGGATTGAGGATTGAGGATTGAAGATTGAGTATTGAGGATTGAAGATTGAGGATTGAGGATTGAGGATTGAGGATTGAGGATTGAAGATTGAGGATTGGGGATTGAGGATTGACGATTGAGGATTGAGTATGGAGGAGTGAGAATTGAGGATTGAGGATTGAAGATTGAGGATTGAGGATTGAAGACTGAGTATTGATGATTGAAGATTGAGGATTGAAGAATGAGGACTGAGGATTGAGGATTGAGGATTGAGGATTGAATATTGAGTATTGAGGATTGATGATTGGCGATCGAGGATTGAGAATTGAGGATTGAGCATTGAGGATTGAGGATTGAAGATCGAGTATTGAGGATTGAAGGTTGAGGATTGTGGATTGAGGATTGAGTATTGAGGATTGAATATTGAGGATTGGGGACTGAGTGTCGAGGGTTGAGTGATGAGAATTGATGTTTGTGGATAGAGATTTGAAGATTGCAGATTGAGTATTGAGTATTGAAAACTGTGAATTGATGACATTCAATTGAGGATTGAGGTTTGACAACTGATTGTTGAGGACTGAGGGCTGAAGATTGAGGATTCAGTATTGAGGTTTCAGGACTGATGTTTGAGGACAGAGGATTGAGGATTGAGGATTGAGGATTGAGGATTGAGGATTGAGGATTGAGGATTGAAGATTGAGGATTGGGTGTTGAGGATTGAACATTGAGGATTGAGGATTGAGGATGAGGGCTCAGGGTTGAGGATTGAGATTTGAGGACTTAGGACTGAGGATTGAGGATTGAGAATTGAGGATTGAGGACTGAGGATTGAAGATTGAGGGTTGGGTATTGAGGATTGAAGAATGAGGATTGAAGAATGAGGATTGAGGAATGAGGATTGAGGATTGAGGATTGAAGATTGAGTATTGAGGATTGAAGCCTGACGATTGTGGATTGAGGATTGAGGGTTGAGGA
The DNA here is from genome assembly GCF_051401765.1 of Calliopsis andreniformis. Lineage (NCBI taxonomy): Eukaryota > Metazoa > Arthropoda > Insecta > Hymenoptera > Andrenidae > Calliopsis > Calliopsis andreniformis. The sequence continues at coordinate 916,174 of NW_027480532.1, read as the reverse complement.
TTGAGGACGGAGGATTGAAGATTGAGTATTGATGATTGAAGATTGAGGTTTGAGGTTTGTGGACTGAGGATTGAGGATTGAGTATTGAGGATTGAGGATTGAGGATTGAGGATTGAGGATTGAAGATTGAGGATTGGGTATTGCGGATTGAACATTGAGGATTGAGGATTGAGGATTGAGGATTGCGGATTGAGGACTGAAGATCGAATATTGATGATTGAAGACTGAGGATTGAGGAGTGATTGTTGTGGATTGAGGACGAGGACTGAGGGTTGAGTATTGATGTTTGAGGTCTGAGGATCGAGGATTGAGGATTGAGGATTGAGAATTGAGGATTGAGGACTGAGGATTGAAGATTGAGGGTTGGGTATTGAGGATTGAAGAATGAGGATTGAAGAATGAGGATTGAGGATTGAAGATCGAGTATTGAGGATTGAAGGTTGAGAATTGTGGATTGAGGATTGAGGATTGAGGATTGAATATTGAGGATTGGGGACTGAGTGTCGAGGGTTGAGTGATGAGAATTGATGTTTGTGGATAGAGATTTCAAGATTGCAGATTGAGTATTGAGTATTGAAAACTGTGAATTGATGACATTCTATTGAGGATTGAGGTTTGACAACTGATTGTTGAGGACTGAGGGCTGAAGATTGAGGATTCAGTATTGAGGATTCAGGATAGATGTTTGAGGACAGAGGATTGAGGATTGAGGATTGAGAATTGATGATTGAGGATTGAGGATTGAAGATTGAGGATTGGGTGTTGAGGATTGAAGAATGAGGATTGAGGATTGAGGATTGAGGATTGAGGATTGAAGACTGAGTATTGATGAGTGAACATTGAGGATAGAGGATTGAGGATTGTGGGTTGAGGATTGAGGATTGAGGATTGAGGATTGAAGATTGAGTATTGAGGATTGAAGGTTGAGGATTGAAGATTGAGGATTGAGGATTGAGGATTGAGGATTGAGGATGAGTGCTCAGGGTTGAAGATTGAGATTTGAGGACTTAGGACTGAGGATTGAGGATTGAGAATTGACGATTGAGGACTGAGTATGAGGGCTGAGGGTTGGGGGTTGAGGTTAGAGGACTGAGGACAGAGGATTGAGGATTGAGAATTGAGGATTGAGGATTGAGGATTGAAGATTGAGGATTGGGTATTGAGGATTGAAGAATGAGGATTGAGGATTGAGGATTGACGATTGAGGATTGAAGATTGAGGATTGAGGATTGACGATTGACGATTGAATATTGAGTATTGAGGATTCAAGATTGAGGAATGAGGATTGAGTGTTGAGTACTGAGGACGAGGACTGACGTTTGAGGCTTGAGGTTTGAGGATTGAGGATAGAGGATTGAGGACTGAGGATTGAGGATTGAGGATAGAGCATTAAGGATTGAAGATTGAGGACTGGGGTTGAGGATTGAAGGTTGAGGATTGAGGATGGAGGATTGAAGATTGAGTATTGAGGATTAAAGATTGAGGATTGAGGATTGAGGATTGAGGATTCAGGGTTGCGTGTTGAGGTTTGAGTATTGAGTCCTGAGAGTTCAGGATATTCTGTTGAGTATTGAGAATTGAGGATTGAAGATTGAGTATTGAGGATTCAAGATTGAGGATTGAGGATTGAGGATTGGGGATTGAAGATTGAGGATTGGGTATTGCGGGTTGAACATTGAGGATTGAGGATTGAGGATTGAGGATTGAGGATTGAGGACTGAAGATTGAATATTGACGATTGAAGAATGAGGATTGAGGATTGATTGTTGTGGATTGAGGACGAGGACTGAGGGTTGAGTATTGATGTTTGAGGTCTGAGGATTGAGGATTGAGGATTGCGGATCGAGGATTGAAGATTGAGGATTGTGTATTGAGGATTGAAGAATGAGGATTGAGGATTGAGGATTGGGGATTGAGGATTGAAGACTGTGTATTGATGATTGAAGATTGAGGATTGAGGATTGAGTATTTAAGATTGAGAATTGAGGATTGATGATTGAAGATTGAGTTTTGAGGATTGAAGATTGAGGATTGAGGATTGAGTATTGAGGATTGAGGTTGAGGGCTGAGGGTTGAGGGTTGAGGTTAGAGGACTGAGGACAGAGGATTGAGGATTGAGAATTGAGGATTGAGGATTGAGGATTGAAAATTGAGGATTGGGTATTGAGGATTGAAGAATGAGGATAGAGGATTGAGGATTGAGGATTGAGGATTGAAGATTGAGGATTGAGGATTGAGGATTGAGGATTGAATATTGAGTATTGAGGATTGAAGATTGAGGATTGAGGATTGAGTGTTGAGTATTGAGGACGAGGACTGACGGTTGAGGATTGAGGTTTGAGGATTGAAGGCTGAGGATTGAGGATTGAGGATTGGGGATTGAGTATCTAGAATTGGAGATTGATTATTGGGTATTGAAGATTGAGGATTGAGGGTTGAGGATTGAGAATTGAGAATTGAGTATGAAGACTGAGGGTTGAGGATTGAGGTTTGAGGAACGAGGATTGCGGATTGAGGATTGAGGAATGAGGATTGACGATTGAGTATTGAAGATTGAGGATTGATTACTGAGGATTGAGAATTGAGGATTGAGGATTGAGGATTGAGGATTGAGGATTGAGAATGAGGGCTGAGGGTTGAGGGTTGAGGTTTGAGTATTGAATCCTGAGAATTCAGGATATTCTATTGAGTATTGAGAATTGAGGATTGATAGTTGAGTGTTGAGGATTGAGGATTGGGTATTGAGGATTGAGGATTGAGGATTGAATATTGAGGATTGGGGACTGAGTGTCGAGGGTTGAGTGATGAGAATTGATGTTTGTGGATAGAGATTTGAAGATTGCAGATTGAGTATTGAGTATTGAAAAGTGTGAATTGATGACGTTCTATTGAGGATTGTGGTTTGACATCTGATTGTTGAGGACTGAGGGCTGAAGATTGAGGATTCAGTATTGAGGATTCAGGATTGAGGTTTGAGGACAGAGGATTGAGGATTGAGGATTGAGGATTGAGGATTGAGTATTGAGGATTGAAGATTGAGGATTGGGTGTTGAGGATTGAAGAATGAGGATTGAGGATTGAGGATTGAGGATTGAGGATTGAAGACTGAGTATTGATGAGTGAACATTGAGGATAGAGGATTGAGGATTGTGGGTTGAGGATTGAGGATTGAGGATTGAGGATTGAAGATTGAGTATTGAGGATTGAAGATTGAGGATTGGGTGTTGAGGATTGAACATTGAGGATTGAGGATTGAGGATGAGTGCTCAGGGTTGAAGATTGAGATTTGAGGACTTAGGACTGAGGATTGAGGATTGAGAATTGACGATTGAGGACTGAGTATGAGGGCTGAGGGTTGGGGGTTGAGGTTAGAGGACTGAGGACAGAGGATTGAGGATTGAGAATTGAGGATTGAGGATTGAGGATTGAAGATTGAGGATTGGGTATTGAGGATTGAAGAATGAGGATTGAGGATTGAGGATTGACGATTGAGGATTGAAGATTGAGGATTGAGGATTGACGATTGACGATTGAATATTGAGTATTGAGGATTCAAGATTGAGGAATGAGGATTGAGTGTTGAGTACTGAGGACGAGGACTGACGTTTGAGGCTTGAGGTTTGAGGATTGAGGATAGAGGATTGAGGACTGAGGATTGAGGATTGAGGATAGAGCATTAAGGATTGAAGATTGAGGACTGGGGTTGAGGATTGAAGGTTGAGGATTGAGGATGGAGGATTGAAGATTGAGTATTGAGGATTAAAGATTGAGGATTGAGGATTGAGGATTGAGGATTCAGGGTTGCGTGTTGAGGTTTGAGTATTGTATCCTGAGAGTTCAGGATATTCTGTTGAGTATTGAGAATTGAGGATTGAAGATTGAGTATTGAGGATTCAAGATTGAGGATTGAGGATTGAGGATTGGGGATTGAAGATTGAGGATTGGGTATTGCGGGTTGAACATTGAGGATTGAGGATTGAGGATTGAGGATTGAGGATTGAGGACTGAAGATTGAATATTGACGATTGAAGAATGAGGATTGAGGATTGATTGTTGTGGATTGAGGACGAGGACTGAGGGTTGAGTATTGATGTTTGAGGTCTGAGGATTGAGGATTGAGGATTGAGGATCGAGGATTGAAGATTGAGGATTGTGTATTGAGGATTGAAGAATGAGGATTGAGGATTGAGGATTGGGGATTGAGGATTGAAGACTGTGTATTGATGATTGAAGATTGAGGATTGAGGATTGAGTATTTAAGATTGAGAATTGAGGATTGATGATTGAAGATTGAGTTTTGAGGATTGAAGATTGAGGATTGAGGATTGAGTATTCAGGATTGAGGTTGAGGGCTGAGGGTTGAGGGTTGAGGTTAGAGGACTGAGGACAGAGGATTGAGGATTGAGAATTGAGGATTGAGGATTGAGGATTGAAAATTGAGGATTGGGTATTGAGGATTGAAGAATGAGGATAGAGGATTGAGGATTGAGGATTGAGGATTGAAGATTGAGGATTGAGGATTGAGGATTGAGGATTGAATATTGAGTATTGAGGATTGAAGATTGAGGATTGAGGATTGAGTGTTGAGTATTGAGGACGAGGACTGACGGTTGAGGATTGAGGTTTGAGGATTGAGGATAGAGGATTGAGGACTGAGGACTGAGGATTGAGGATAGCGCATTAAGGATTGAAGATTGAGGACTGGGGTTGAGGATTGAAGGCTGAGGATTGAGGATTGAGGATTGGGGATTGAGTATCTAGAATTGGAGATTGATTATTGGGTATTGAAGATTGAGGATTGAGGGTTGAGGATTGAGAATTGAGAATTGAGTATGAAGACTGAGGGTTGAGGATTGAGGTTTGAGGAACGAGGATTGCGGATTGAGGATTGAGGAATGAGGATTGACGATTGAGTATTGAAGATTGAGGATTGATTACTGAGGATTGAGAATTGAGGATTGAGGATTGAGGATTGAGGATTGAGGATTGAGAATGAGGGCTGAGGGTTGAGGGTTGAGGTTTGAGTATTGAATCCTGAGAATTCAGGATATTCTATTGAGTATTGAGAATTGAGGATTGATAGTTGAGTGTTGAGGATTGAGGATTGGGTATTGAGGATTGAGGATTGAGGATTGAATATTGAGGATTGGGGACTGAGTGTCGAGGGTTGAGTGATGAGAATTGATGTTTGTGGATAGAGATTTGAAGATTGCAGATTGAGTATTGAGTATTGAAAAGTGTGAATTGATGACGTTCTATTGAGGATTGTGGTTTGACATCTGATTGTTGAGGACTGAGGGCTGAAGATTGAGGATTCAGTATTGAGGATTCAGGATTGAGGTTTGAGGACAGAGGATTGAGGATTGAGGATTGAGGATTGAGGATTGAGTATTGAGGATTGAAGATTGAGGATTGGGTGTTGAGGATTGAAGAATGAGGATTGAGGATTGAGGATTGAGGATTGAGGATTGAAGACTGAGTATTGATGAGTGAACATTGAGGATAGAGGATTGAGGATTGTGGGTTGAGGATTGAGGATTGAGGATTGAGGATTGAAGATTGAGTATTGAGGATTGAAGGTTGAGGATTGAAGATTGAGGATTGAGGATTGAGGATTGAGGATTGAGGATTGAAGATTGAAGATTGAGGACTGAGGATTGAGGATTGAGGGTTGAGGATTGAGGACGAGGACTGACGGTTGAGGATTGAGGTTTGAGGTTTGAGGATTGAGAATTTAGGATTGAGGATTGAGGATGAGGGCTGAGGGTTGAGGATTGAGGTTTGAGGACTGAGGACTGAGGATTGAGGATTGAGTATTGAGGATTGAGGATTGAGGATGGAAGATTGAGGATTGGGTATTGAGGATTGTAGACTGACGATTGAGGATTGAGGATTGAGGATTGAAGATTGAGTATTGAGTATTGAAAACTGTGAGTTGATGATATTCTATTGAGGATTGAGGATTGACATCTGATTGTTCAGGTCTGAGGTCTGAAGATTGAGAATTCAGTACTGAGGATTCAGGATTGAGGTTTGATGACTGAGGATTGAGGATTGAGGCATGAGGATTGAGGATTGAGGATTGAAGATTGAGGATTGAGGATTGAGGATGAGGGCTGAGGGTTGAGGATTGAGGTTTGAGGTCTGAGGATTGAGGGTTGAGGATTGAGAGTTGAGGATTGAGGGTTGAAGATTGAAGATTGAGGATTGGGTATTGAGGATTGAAGAATGAGGATTGACGAATGACGATTGAGGATTGAGGATTGAAGATTGAGTATTGAGGATTGAAGACTGACGATTGAGGATTGAGGATTGAGGACTGAGGATTGAGGATGGAGGATTGAAGATTGAGTATTGAGGATTGAAGATTGAGGATTGAGGATTGAGGATTGAGGATTCAGGGTTGCGTGTTGAGGTTTGAGTATTGAATCCTGAGAGTTCAGGACATTCTATTGAGTATTGAGAATTGAGGATTGAAGATTGAGTATTGAGGATTGAAGATTGAGGATTGAGGATTGAGGATTGGGGATTGAAGATTGAGGATTGGGTATTGCGGGTTGAACATTGAGGATTGAGGATTGAGGATTGAGGATTGAGGATTGAGGACTGAAGATTGAATATTGACGATTGAAGAATGAGGATTGAGGATTGATTGTTGTGGATTGAGGACGAGGACTGAGGGTTGAGTATTGATGTTTCAGGTCTGAGGATTGAGGATTGAGGGTTGAGGATTGAGGGTTGAAGATTGAGGATTGTGTATTGAGGATTGAAGAATGAGGATTGAGGATTGAGGATTGAGGATTGAGGATTGAAGACTGAGTATTGATGATTGAAGATTGAGGATTGAGGATTGAGTATTTAGGATTGAGAATTGAGGACTGATGATTGAAGATTGAGTTTTGAGGATTGAAGATTGAGGATTGAGGAATGAGTATCGAGGATTGAGGTTGAGGGCTGAGGGTTGAGGGTTGAGGTTAGAGGACTGAGGACAGAGGACAGAGGATTGAGGATTGAGAATTGAGGATTGAGGATTGAGGATTGAAGATTGAGGATTGGGTATTGAGGATTGAAGAATGAGGATAGAGGATTGAGGATTGAGGATTGAGGATTGAAGATAGAGGATTGAGGATTGAGGATTGAGGATTGAATATTGAGTATTGAGGATTGAAGATTGAGGATTGAGGATTGAGTGTTGAGTATTGAGGACGAGTACTGACGGTTGAGGATTGAGGTTTGAGGATTGAGGATAGATGATTGAGGACTGAGGATTGAGGATTGAGGATAGAGCATTAAGGATTGAAGATTGAGGACTGGGGTTGAGGATTGAAGGCTGAGGATTAAGGATTGAGGATTGGGGATTGAGTATCTAGAATTGGAGATTGATTACTGAGGATTGAAGATTGAGGATTGAGGATTGAGGATTGGGGAATTGAGAATTGAGTATGAAGACAGAGGGTTGAGGACTGAGGATTGAAGATTGAGGATTGGGTATTGAGGATTGAAGAATGAGGATTGAGGAATGAGGATTGAGGATTGAGGATTGAAGATTGAGTATTGAGAATTGTAGCCTGACGATTGAGGATTGAGGATTGAGGGTTGAGGATTGAGGATTGAAGATTGAGAATTGTGGATTGAATATTGAGGACTGAGAATTGAGGATTGAGGATTGAGGATTGAAGATTGAGGATTGGGTGTTGAGGACTGGAGAATGAGGATTGAGGATTGAGGATTGGGGATAGAGGATTGAAGATTGAGTATTGAGGATTGAAGATTGAGGATTGAGGTCTGTGGATTGAGGATTGAGGATTGAGAATTGAGGATTGAGGATTGAGGATTGAAGATTGAGGATTGGGTATTGAGGATTGGGTATTGAGGATTGAAGAATGAGGATTGAGGATTGAGGATTGAGGATTGAGGATTGGAGATTGAGTATTGAGGATTGCAGATTGAGGGTGTAGGATTGAGGATTGAGGATTGAGCATTGAGGATTGAGGATTGAGGATTGAGGATTGAAGATTGAGTATTGAGGATTGAAGATTGAGGATTGAGGATTGAGGATTGAGGATTGAGGATTGAAGATTGAGGATTGGGGATTGAGGATTGACGATTGAGGATTGAGTATGGAGGAGTGAGAATTGAGGATTGAGGATTGAAGATTGAGGATTGAGGATTGAAGACTGAGTATTGATGATTGAAGATTGAGGATTGAAGTATGAGGACTGAGGATTGAGGATTGAGGATTGAGGATTGAATATTGAGTATTGAGGATTGATGATTGGCGATCGAGGATTGAGAATTGAGGATTGAGCATTGAGGATTGAGGATTGAAGATCGAGTATTGAGGATTGAAGGTTGAGGGTTGTGGATTGAGGATTGAGTATTGAGGATTGAATATTGAGGATTGGGGACTGAGTGTCGAGGGTTGAGTGATGAGAATTGATGTTTGTGGATAGAGATTTGAAGATTGCAGATTGAGTATTGAGTATTGAAAACAGTGAATTGATGACATTCTATTGAGGATTGAGGTTTGACAACTGATTGTTGAGGACTGAGGGCTGAAGATTGAGGATTCAGTATTGAGGATTCAGGATTGATGTTTGAGGACAGAGGATTGAGGATTGAGGATTGAGGATTGAGGATTGAGGATTGAGGATTGAAGATTGAGGATTGGGTGTTGAGGATTGAACATTGAGGATTGAGGATTGAGGATGAGGGCTCAGGATTGAGTATTGAGATTTGAGGACTTAGGACTGAGGATTGAGGATTGAGAATTGAGGATTGAGGACTGAGGATTGAAGATTGAGGATTGGGTATTGAGGATTGAAGAATGAGGATTGAGGAATGAGGATTGAGGATTGAGGATTGAAGATTGAGTATTGAGGATTGAAGCCTGACGATTGAGGATTGAGGATTGAGGGTTGAGGATTGAGGACGGAGGATTGAAGATTGAGTATTGATGATTGAAGATTGAGGTTTGAGGTTTGAGGACTGAGGATTGAGGATTGAGTATTGAGGATTGAGGATTGAGGATTGAGGATTGAGGATTGAAGATTGAGGATTGGGAATTGCGGATTGAACATTGAGGATTGAGGATTGAGGATTGAGGATTGAGGATTGAGGACTGAATATTGGATATTGATGATTGAAGACTGAGGATTGAGGATTGATTGTTGTGGATTGAGAACGAGGACTGAGGGTTGAGTATTGATGTTTGAGGTCTGAGGATTGAGGATTGAGGATTGAGAATTGAGGATTGAGGATTGAGGATTGAAGATTGAGGATTGTGTATTGAGGATTGTACAATGAGGATTGAGGATTGAGGATTGAGGATTGAGGATTGAAGACTGAGTATTGATGATTGAAGATTGAGGATTGAGGATTGAGGATTGTGGATTGAGGATTGAGGATTGAGGATTGAGGATTGAAGATTGAGTATTGAGGATTGAAGGTTGAGGATTGAAGATTGGGGATTGAGGATTGAGGATTGAGGATTGAGGATGAGGGCTGAGGGTTGATGTTTGAGGCTAGAGGACTGAGGACAGAGGATTGAGGATTGAGAATTGAGGATTGAGGATTGAAGATTGAGTATTGAGGATTGAAGCCTGACGATTGAGGATTGAGGATTGAGGGTTGAGGATTGGAGATTGGGGATTGAGAATTGAGGATTCAGGATTGAGGATTGAGGATTGAGGATTGAGGATTGAAGATTGATTATTGGGGATTGAAGATTGAGGATTGAGGATTGAGGATTGAGGATTGAGGATTGAAGATTGAGGATTGGGAATTGAGGGTTGACGATTGAGGATTGAGTATTGAGGATTGAGAATTGAGGATTGATTATTGAAGATTGAGTATTGAGGATTGAAGATTGAGGATTGGGTATTGAGGATTGAAGAATGAGGATAGAGGATTGAGGATTGAGGATTGAGGACTGAGGATTGAGGATTGAGGATAGAGCATTAAGGATTGAAGATTGAGGACTGGGGTTGAGGATTGAAGGTTGAGGATTAAGGATTGAGGATTGGGGATTGAGTATCTAGGATTGGAGATTGATTATTGAGGATTGAAGATTGAGGATTGAGGATTGAGGATTGAGAATTGAGAATTGAGTATGAAGACTGAGGGTTGAGGATTGAGGTTTGAGGAACGAGGATTGCGGATTGAGGATTGAGGACTGAGGATTGACGCTTGAGTATTGGAGGCTGAGGATTGATTACTGAGGATTGAGAATTGAGGATTGAGGATTGAGGATTGAGGATTGAAGATTAAGAATTGTGGATTGAATATTGAGGATTGAGAATTGAGGTTTGAGGATTGAGGATTGAGTATTGAGGAGTGAGAATTGAGGATTGAGGATTGAAGATTGAGGATTGAGGATTGAAGACTGAGTATTGATGATTGAAGATTGAGGATTGAAGAATGAGGACTGAGGATTGAGGATTGAGGATTGAGGATTGAAGATTGAGTATTGAGGATTGGTGATGGGCGATCGAGGATTGAGAATTGAGGATTGAGCATTGAGGATTGAGGATTGAAGATCGAGTATTGACGATTGAAGGTTGAGGATTGTGGATTGAGGATTGAGGATTGAGGATTGAATATTGAGGATTGGGGACTGAGTGTCGAGGGTTGAGTGATGAGAATTGATGTTTGTGGATAGAGATTTGACGATTGCAGATTGAGTATTGAGTATTGAAAACTGTGAATTGATGACATTCTATTGAGGATTGAGGTTTGACAACTGATTGTTGAGGACTGAGGGCTGAAGATTGAGGATTCAGTATTGAGGATTCAGGATTGATGTTTGAGGACAGAGGATTGAGGATTGAGGATTGAGGATTGAGGATTGAGGATTGAGGATTGAGGATTGAAGATTGAGGATTGGGGATTGAGGATTGACGATTGAGGATTGAGTATGGAGGAGTGAGAATTGAGGATTGAGGATTGAAGATTGAGGATTGAGGATTGAAGACTGAGTATTGATGATTGAAGATTGAGGATTGAAGTATGAGGACTGAGGATTGAGGATTGAGGATTGAGGATTGAATATTGAGTATTGAGGATTGATGATTGGCGATCGAGGATTGAGAATTGAGGATTGAGCATTGAGGATTGAGGATTGAAGATCGAGTATTGAGGATTGAAGGTTGAGGGTTGTGGATTGAGGATTGAGGATTGAGGATTGAAGATTGAGGATTGGGTGTTGAGGATTGAACATTGAGGATTGAGGATTGAGGATGAGGGCTGAGGGTTGAGGATTGAGATTTGAGGACTTAGGACTGAGGATTGAGGATTGAGAATTGAGGATTGAGGACTGAGGATTGAAGATTGAGGATTGGGTATTGCGGATTGAACATTGAGGATTGAGGATTGAGGATTGAGGATTGCGGATTGAGGACTGAAGATTGAATATTGATGATTGAAGACTGAGGATTGAGGAGTGATTGTTGTGGATTGAGGACGAGGACTGAGGGTTGAGTATTGATGTTTGAGGTCTGAGGATCGAGGATTGAGGATTGAGGATTGAGCATTGAGGATTGAGGATTGAAGATCGAGTATTGAGGATTGAAGGTTGAGAATTGTGGATTGAGGATTGAGGATTGAGGATTGAGGATTGAATATTGAGGATTGGGGACTGAGTGTCGAGGGTTGAGTGATGAGAATTGATGTTTGTGGATAGAGATTTCAAGATTGCAGATTGAGTATTGAGTATTGAAAACTGTGAATTGATGACATTCTATTGAGGATTGAGGTTTGACAACTGATTGTTGAGGACTGAGGGCTGAAGATTGAGGATTCAGTATTGAGGATTCAGGATAGATGTTTGAGGACAGTGGAATGAGGATTGAGGATTGAGAATTGATGATTGAGGATTGAGGATTGAAGATTGAGGATTGGGTGTTGAGGATTGAACATTGAGGATTGAGGATTGAGGATGAGGGCTCAGGGTTGAAGATTGAGATTTGAGGACTTAGGACTGAGGATTGAGGATTGAGAATTGAGGATTGAGGACTGAGTATGAGGGCTGAGGGTTGAGGGTTGAGGTTAGAGGACTGAGGACAGAGGATTGAGGATTGAGAATTGAGGATTGAGGATTGAGTATTGAAGATTGAGGATTGGGTATTGAGGATTGAAGAATGAGGATTGAGGATTGAGGATTGAGGATTGAGGATTGAAGATTGAGGATTGAGGATTGAGGATTGACGATTGACGATTGAATATTGAGTATTGAGGATTCAAGATTGAGGATTTAGGATTGAGTGTTGAGTACTGAGGACGAGGACTGACGGTTGAGGATTGAGGTTTGAGGATTGAGGATAGAGGATTGAGGACCGAGGATTGAGGATTGAGGATAGAGCATTAAGGATTGAAGATTGAGGACTGGGGTTGAGGATTGAAGGTTGAGGATTAAGGATTGAGGATTGGGGATTGAGTATCTAGGATTGGAGATTGATTATTGAGGATTGAAGATTGAGGATTGAGGATTGAGGATTGTGAATTGAGAATTGAGTATGAAGACTGAGGGTTGAGGATTGAGGTTTGAGGAACGAGCATTGCGGATTCAGGATTGCGGACTGAGGATTGACGCTTGAGTATTGGAGGCTGAGGATTGATTACTGAGGATTGAGAATTGAGGATTGAGGATTGAGGACTGAGGATTGAAGATTGAAAATTGTGGATTGAATATTGAGGATTGAGAATTGAGGATTGAGGATTGAGGATTGAGTATTGAGGAGTGAGAATTGAGGATTGAGGATTGAAGGTTGAGGATTGAGGATTGAAGACTGAGTATTGATGATTGAAGATTGAGGATTGAAGAATGAGTACTGAGGGTTGAGGATTGAGGATTGAGGATTGAAGATTGAGTATTGAGGATTGATGATGGGCGATCGAGGATTGAGAATTGAGGATTGAGCATTGAGGATTGAGGATTGAAAATCGAGTATTGAGGATTGAAGGTTGAGGATTGTGGATTGAGGATTGAGGATTGAGGATTGAATATTGAGGATTGGTGACTGAGTGTCGAGGGTTGAGTGATGAGAATTGATGTTTGTGGATAGAGACTTGACGATTGCAGATTGAGTATTGAGTATTGAAAACTGTGAATTGATGACATTCTATTGAGGATTGTGGTTTGACAACTGATTGTTGAGGACTGAGGGCTGAAGATTGAGGATTCAGTATTGAGGATTCAGGATTGATGTTTGAGGACAGAGGATTGAGGACTGAGGATTGAGGATTGAGGATTGAGGATTGAGAATTGAAGATTGAGGATTGGGTGTTGAGGATTGAACATTGAGGATAGAGGATTGAGGATGAGGGCTCAGGGTTGAGGATTGAGATTTGAGGACTTAGGACTGAGGATTGAGGATTGAGAATTGAGGATTGAGGACTGAGGATTGAAGATTGAGGATTGGGTATTGAGGATTGAAGTATGAGGATTGAGGAATGAGGATTGAGGATTGAGGATTGAAGATTGAGTATTGAGGATTGAAGCCTGACGATTGAGGATTGAGGGTTGAGGGTTGAGGATTGAGGACGGAGGATTGAAGATTGAGGATTGGGTATTGAGGATTGAAGAATGAGGATTGAGGAATGAGGATTGAGGATTGAGGATTGAAGATTGAGTATTGAGGATTGAAGCCTGACGATTGAGGATTGAGGATTGAGGGTTGAGGATTGAGGACGGAGGATTGAAGATTGAGTATTGATGATTGAAGATTGAGGTTTGAGGTTTGAGGACTGAGGATTGAGGATTGAGTATTGAGGATTGAGGACTGAGGATTGACGCTTGAGTATTGGAGGCTGAGGATTGATTACTGAGGATTGAGAATTGAGGATTGAGGATTGAGGATTGAGGATTGAAGATTAAGAATTGTGGATTGAATATTGAGGATTGAGAATTGAGGTTTGAGGATTGAGGATTGAGTATTGAGGAGTGAGAATTGAGGATTGAGGATTGAAGATTGAGGATTGAGGATTGAAGACTGAGTATTGATGATTGAAGATTGAGGATTGAAGAATGAGGACTGAGGATTGAGGATTGAGGATTGAGGATTGAAGATTGAGTATTGAGGATTGATGATGGGCGATCGAGGATTGAGAATTGAGGATTGAGCATTGAGGATTGAGGATTGAAGATCGAGTATTGAGGATTGAAGGTTGAGGATTGTGGATTGAGGATTGAGGATTGAGGATTGAATATTGAGGATTGGGGACTGAGTGTCGAGGGTTGAGTGATGAGAATTGATGTTTGTGGATAGAGATTTGACGATTGCAGATTGAGTATTGAGTATTGAAAACTGTGAATTGATGACATTCTATTGAGGATTAAGGTTTGACAACTGATTGTTGAGGACTGAGGGCTGAAGATTGAGGATTCAGTATTGAGGATTCAGGATTGATGTTTGAGGACAGAGGATTGAGGATTGAGGATTGAGGATTGGGGATTGAGGATTGAGGATTGAGGATTGAAGATTGAGGATTGGGGATTGAGGATTGACGATTGAGGATTGAGTATGGAGGAGTGAGAATTGAGGATTGAGGATTGAAGATTGAGGATTGAGGATTGAAGACTGAGTATTGATGATTGAAGATTGAGGATTGAAGTATGAGGACTGAGGATTGAGGATTGAGGATTGAGGATTGAATATTGAGTATTGAGGATTGATGATTGGCGATCGAGGATTGAGAATTGAGGATTGAGCATTGAGGATTGAGGATTGAAGATCGAGTATTGAGGATTGAAGGTTGAGGGTTGTGGATTGAGGATTGAGTATTGAGGATTGAATATTGAGGATTGGGGACTGAGTGTCGAGGGTTGAGTGATGAGAATTGATGTTTGTGGATAGAGATTTGAAGATTGCAGATTGAGTATTGAGTATTGAAAACTGTGAATTGATGACATTCTATTGAGGATTGAGGTTTGACAACTGATTGTTGAGGACTGAGGGCTGAAGATTGAGGATTCAGTATTGAGGATTCAGGATTGATGTTTGAGGACAGAGGATTGAGGACTGAGGATTGAGGATTGAGGATTGAGGATTGAGAATTGAAGATTGAGGATTGGGTGTTGAGGATTGAACATTGAGGATAGAGGATTGAGGATGAGGGCTCAGGGTTGAGGATTGAGATTTGAGGACTTAGGACTGAGGATTGAGGATTGAGAATTGAGGATTGAGGACTGAGGATTGAAGATTGAGGATTGGGTATTGAGGATTGAAGTATGAGGATTGAGGAATGAGGATTGAGGATTGAGGATTGAAGATTGAGTATTGAGGATTGAAGCCTGACGATTGAGGATTGAGGGTTGAGGGTTGAGGATTGAGGACGGAGGATTGAAGATTGAGGATTGGGTATTGAGGATTGAAGAATGAGGATTGAGGAATGAGGATTGAGGATTGAGGATTGAAGATTGAGTATTGAGGATTGAAGCCTGACGATTGAGGATTGAGGACTGAGGGTTGAGGATTGAGGACGGAGGATTGAAGATTGAGTATTGATGATTGAAGATTGAGGTTTGAGGTTTGAGGACTGAGGATTGAGGATTGAGTATTGAGGATTGAGGACTGAGGATTGACGCTTGAGTATTGGAGGCTGAGGATTGATTACTGAGGATTGAGAATTGAGGATTGAGGATTGAGGATTGAGGATTGAAGATTAAGAATTGTGGATTGAATATTGAGGATTGAGAATTGAGGTTTGAGGATTGAGGATTGAGTATTGAGGAGTGAGAATTGAGGATTGAGGATTGAAGATTGAGGATTGAGGATTGAAGACTGAGTATTGATGATTGAAGATTGAGGATTGAAGAATGAGGACTGAGGATTGAGGATTGAGGATTGAGGATTGAAGATTGAGTATTGAGGATTGATGATGGGCGATCGAGGATTGAGAATTGAGGATTGAGCATTGAGGATTGAGGATTGAAGATCGAGTATTGAGGATTGAAGGTTGAGGATTGTGGATTGAGGATTGAGGATTGAGGATTGAATATTGAGGATTGGGGACTGAGTGTCGAGGGTTGAGTGATGAGAATTGATGTTTGTGGATAGAGATTTGACGATTGCAGATTGAGTATTGAGTATTGAAAACTGTGAATTGATGACATTCTATTGAGGATTAAGGTTTGACAACTGATTGTTGAGGACTGAGGGCTGAAGATTGAGGATTCAGTATTGAGGATTCAGGATTGATGTTTGAGGACAGAGGATTGAGGATTGAGGATTGAGGATTGGGGATTGAGGATTGAGGATTGAGGATTGAAGATTGAGGATTGGGGATTGAGGATTGACGATTGAGGATTGAGTATGGAGGAGTGAGAATTGAGGATTGAGGATTGAAGATTGAGGATTGAGGATTGAAGACTGAGTATTGATGATTGAAGATTGAGGATTGAAGTATGAGGACTGAGGATTGAGGATTGAGGATTGAGGATTGAATATTGAGTATTGAGGATTGATGATTGGCGATCGAGGATTGAGAATTGAGGATTGAGCATTGAGGATTGAGGATTGAAGATCGAGTATTGAGGATTGAAGGTTGAGGGTTGTGGATTGAGGATTGAGTATTGAGGATTGAATATTGAGGATTGGGGACTGAGTGTCGAGGGTTGAGTGATGAGAATTGATGTTTGTGGATAGAGATTTGAAGATTGCAGATTGAGTATTGAGTATTGAAAACTGTGAATTGATGACATTCTATTGAGGATTGAGGTTTGACAACTGATTGTTGAGGACTGAGGGCTGAAGATTGAGGATTCAGTATTGAGGATTCAGGATTGATGTTTGAGGACAGAGGATTGAGGATTGAGGATCGAGGATTGAGGATTGAGGATTGAGGATTGAGGATTGAAGATTGAGGATTGGGTGTTGAGGATTGAACATTGAGGATTGAGGATTGAGGATGAGGGCTCAGGGTTGTGGATTGAGATTTGAGGACTTAGGACTGAGGATTGAGGATTGAGAATTGAGGATTGAGGACTGAGGATTGAAGATTGAGGGTTGGGTATTGAGGATTGAAGAATGAGGATTGAAGAATGAGGATTGAGGAATGAGGATTGAGGATTGAGGATTGAAGATTGAGTATTGAGGATTGAAGCCTGACGATTGTGGATTGAGGATTGAGGGTTGAGGATTGAGGACGGAGGATTGAAGATTGAGTATTGATGATTGAAGATTGAGGTTTGAGGTTTGTGGACTGAGGATTGAGGATTGAGTATTGAGGATTGAGGATTGAGGATTGAGGATTGAGGATTGAAGATTGAGGATTGGGTATTGCGGATTGAACATTGAGGATTGAGGATTGAGGATTGAGGATTGCGGATTGAGGACTGAAGATTGAATATTGATGATTGAAGACTGAGGATTGAGGAGTGATTGTTGTGGATTGAGGACGAGGACTGAGGGTTGAGTATTGATGTTTGAGATCTGAGGATCGAGGATTGAGGATTGAGGATTGAGCATTGAGGATTGAGGATTGAAGATCGAGTATTGAGGATTGAAGGTTGAGAATTGTGGATTGAGGATTGAGGATTGAGGATTGAATATTGAGGATTGGGGACTGAGTGTCGAGGGTTGAGTGATGAGAATTGATGTTTGTGGATAGAGATTTCAAGATTGCAGATTGAGTATTGAGTATTGAAAACTGTGAATTGATGACATTCTATTGAGGATTGAGGTTTGACAACTGATTGTTGAGGACTGAGGGCTGAAGATTGAGGATTCAGTATTGAGGATTCAGGATAGATGTTTGAGGACAGTGGAATGAGGATTGAGGATTGAGAATTGATGATTGAGGATTGAGGATTGAAGATTGAGGATTGGGTGTTGAGGATTGAACATTGAGGATTGAGGATTGAGGATGAGGGCTCAGGGTTGAAGATTGAGATTTGAGGACTTAGGACTGAGGATTGAGGATTGAGAATTGAGGATTGAGGACTGAGTATGAGGGCTGAGGGTTGAGGGTTGAGGTTAGAGGACTGAGGACAGAGGATTGAGGATTGAGAATTGAGGATTGAGGATTGAGTATTGAAGATTGAGGATTGGGTATTGAGGATTGAAGAATGAGGATTGAGGATTGAGGATTGAGGATTGAGGATTGAAGATTGAGGATTGAGGATTGACGATTGACGATTGAATATTGAGTATTGAGGATTCAAGATTGAGGATTTAGGATTGAGTGTTGAGTACTGAGGACGAGGACTGACGGTTGAGGATTGAGGTTTGAGGATTGAGGATAGAGGATTGAGGACCGAGGATTGAGGATTGAGGATAGAGCATTAAGGATTGAAGATTGAGGACTGGGGTTGAGGATTGAAGGTTGAGGATTAAGGATTGAGGATTGGGGATTGAGTATCTAGGATTGGAGATTGATTATTGAGGATTGAAGATTGAGGATTGAGGATTGAGGATTGAGAATTGAGAATTGAGTATGAAGACTGAGGGTTGAGGATTGAGGTTTGAGGAACGAGCATTGCGGATTCAGGATTGCGGACTGAGGATTGACGCTTGAGTATTGGAGGCTGAGGATTGATTACTGAGGATTGAGAATTGAGGATTGAGGATTGAGGACTGAGGATTGAAGATTGAAAATTGTGGATTGAATATTGAGGATTGAGAATTGAGGATTGAGGATTGAGGATTGAGTATTGAGGAGTGAGAATTGAGGATTGAGGATTGAAGGTTGAGGATTGAGGATTGAAGACTGAGTATTGATGATTGAAGATTGAGGATTGAAGAATGAGTACTGAGGATTGAGGATTGAGGATTGAGGATTGAAGATTGAGTATTGAGGATTGATGATGGGCGATCGAGGATTGAGAATTGAGGATTGAGCATTGAGGATTGAGGATTGAAAATCGAGTATTGAGGATTGAAGGTTGAGGATTGTGGATTGAGGATTGAGGATTGAGGATTGAATATTGAGGATTGGTGACTGAGTGTCGAGGGTTGAGTGATGAGAATTGATGTTTGTGGATAGAGACTTGACGATTGCAGATTGAGTATTGAGTATTGAAAACTGTGAATTGATGACATTCTATTGAGGATTGTGGTTTGACAACTGATTGTTGAGGACTGAGGGCTGAAGATTGAGGATTCAGTATTGAGGATTCAGGATTGATGTTTGAGGACAGAGGATTGAGGATTGAGGATTGAGGATTGAGGATTGAGGATTGAGAATTGAAGATTGAGGATTGGGTGTTGAGGATTGAACATTGAGGATAGAGGATTGAGGATGAGGGCTCAGGGTTGAGGATTGAGATTTGAGGACTTAGGACTGAGGATTGAGGATTGAGAATTGAGGATTGAGGACTGAGGATTGAAGATTGAGGATTGGGTATTGAGGATTGAAGTATGAGGATTGAGGAATGAGGATTGAGGATTGAGGATTGAAGATTGAGTATTGAGGATTGAAGCCTGACGATTGAGGATTGAGGGTTGAGGGTTGAGGATTGAGGACGGAGGATTGAAGATTGAGGATTGGGTATTGAGGATTGAAGAATGAGGATTGAGGAATGAGGATTGAGGATTGAGGATTGAAGATTGAGTATTGAGGATTGAAGCCTGACGATTGAGGATTGAGGATTGAGGGTTGAGGATTGAGGACGGAGGATTGAAGATTGAGTATTGATGATTGAAGATTGAGGTTTGAGGTTTGAGGACTGAGGATTGAGGATTGAGTATTGAGGATTGAGGATTGAGGATTGAGGATTGAGGATTGAAGAATGAGGATTGGGTATTGCGGATTGAACATTGAGGATTGAGGATTGAGGATTGAGGATTGAGGATTGAGGACTGAAGATTGAATATTGATGATTGAAGACTGAGGATTGAGGATTGAATGTTGTGGATTGAGAACGAGGACTGAGGGTTGAGTATTGATGTTTGAGGTCTGAGGATTGAGGATTGAGGATTGAGAATTGAGGATTGAGGATTGAGGATTGAAGATTGAGGATTGTGTATTGAGGATTGTAGAATGAGGATTGAGGATTGAGGATTGAGGATTGAGGATTGAAGACTGAGTATTGATGATTGAAGATTGAGGATTGAGGATTGAGGATTGTGGATTGAGGATTGAGGATTGAGGATTGAGGATTGAAGATTGAGTATTGAGGATTGAAGGTTGAGGATTGAAGATTGGGGATTGAGGATTGAGGATTGAGGATTGAGGATGAGGGCTGAGGGTTGATGTTTGAGGCTAGAGGACTGAGGACAGAGGATTGAGGATTGAGAATTGAGGATTGAGGATTGAAGATTGAGTATTGAGGATTGAAGCCTGACGATTGAGGATTGAGGATTGAGGGTTGAGGATTGGAGATTGGGGATTGAGAATTGAGGATTCAGGATGGAGGATTGAGGATTGAGGATTGAAGATTGATTATTGGGGATTGAAGATTGAGGATTGAGGATTGAGGATTGAGGATTGAGGATTGAAGATTGAGGATTGGGAATTGAGGGTTGACGATTGAGGATTGAGTATTGAGGATTGAGAATTGAGGATTGATTATTGAAGATTGAGTATTGAGGATTGAAGATTGAGGATTGGGTATTGAGGATTGAAGAATGAGGATAGAGGATTGAGGATTGAGGATTGAGGACTGAGGATTGAGGATTGAGGATAGAGCATTAAGGATTGAAGATTGAGGACTGGGGTTGAGGATTGAAGGTTGAGGATTAAGGATTGAGGATTGGGGATTGAGTATCAAGGATTGGAGATTGATTATTGAGGATTGAAGATTGAGGATTGAGGATTGAGGATTGAGAATTGAGAATTGAGTATGAAGACTGAGGGTTGAGGATTGAGGTTTGAGGAACGAGGATTGCGGATTGAGGATTGAGGACTGAGGATTGACGCTTGAGTATTGGAGGCTGAGGATTGATTACTGAGGATTGAGAATTGAGGATTGAGGATTGAGGATTGAGGATTGAAGATTAAGAATCGTGGATTGAATATTGAGGATTGAGAATTGAGGTTTGAGGATTGAGGATTGAGTATTGAGGAGTGAGAATTGAGGATTGAGGATTGAAGATTGAGGATTGAGGATTGAAGACTGAGTATTGATGATTGAAGATTGAGGATTGAAGAATGAGGACTGAGGATTGAGGATTGAGGATTGAGGATTGAAGATTGAGTATTGAGGATTGATGATGGGCGATCGAGGATTGAGAATTGAGGATTGAGCATTGAGGATTGAGGATTGAAGATCGAGTATTGAGGATTGAAGGTTGAGGATTGTGGATTGAGGATTGAGGATTGAGGATTGAATATTGAGGATTGGGGACTGAGTGTCGAGGGTTGAGTGATGAGAATTGATGTTTGTGGATAGAGATTTGACGATTGCAGATTGAGTATTGAGTATTGAAAACTGTGAATTGATGACATTCTATTGAGGATTGAGGTTTGACAACTGATTGTTGAGGACTGAGGGCTGAAGATTGAGGATTCAGTATTGAGGATTCAGGATTGATGTTTGAGGACAGAGGATTGAGGATTGAGGATTGAGGATTGAGGATTGAGGATTGAGGATTGAGGATTGAAGATTGAGGATTGGGTGTTGAGGATTGAACATTGAGGATTGAGGATTGAGGATGAGGGCTCAGGATTGAGTATTGAGATTTGAGGACTTAGGACTGAGGATTGAGGATTGAGAATTGAGGATTGAGGACTGAGGATTGAAGATTGAGGATTGGGTATTGAGGATTGAAGAATGAAGATTGAGGAATGAGGATTGAGGATTGAGGATTGAAGATTGAGTATTGAGGATTGAAGCCTGACGATTGAGGATTGAGGATTGAGGGTTGAGGATTGAGGACGGAGGATTGAAGATTGAGTATTGATGATTGAAGATTGAGGTTTGAGGTTTGAGGACTGAGGATTGAGGATTGAGTATTGAGGATTGAGGATTGAGGATTGAGGATTGAGGATTGAAGATTGAGGATTGGGAATTGCGGATTGAACATTGAGGATTGAGGATTGAGGATTGAGGATTGAGGATTGAGGACTGAAGATTGGATATTGATGATTGAAGACTGAGGATTGAGGATTGATTGTTGTGGATTGAGAACGAGGACTGAGGGTTGAGTATTGATGTTTGAGGTCTGAGGATTGAGGATTGAGGATTGAGAATTGAGGATTGAGGATTGAGGATTGAAGATTGAGGATTGTGTATTGAGGATTGTACAATGAGGATTGAGGATTGAGGATTGAGGATTGAGGATTGAAGACTGAGTATTGATGATTGAAGATTGAGGATTGAGGATTGAGGATTGTGGATTGAGGATTGAGGATTGAGGATTGAGGATTGAAGATTGAGTATTGAGGATTGAAGGTTGAGGATTGAAGATTGGGGATTGAGGATTGAGGATTGAGGATTGAGGATGAGGGCTGAGGGTTGATGTTTGAGGCTAGAGGACTGAGGACAGAGGATTGAGGATTGAGAATTGAGGATTGAGGATTGAAGATTGAGTATTGAGGATTGAAGCCTGACGATTGAGGATTGAGGATTGAGGGTTGAGGATTGGAGATTGGGGATTGAGAATTGAGGATTCAGGATTGAGGATTGAGGATTGAGGATTGAAGATTGATTATTGGGGATTGAAGATTGAGGATTGAGGATTGAGGATTGAGGATTGAGGATTGAAGATTGAGGATTGGGAATTGAGGGTTGACGATTGAGGATTGAGTATTGAGGATTGAGAATTGAGGATTGATTATTGAAGATTGAGTATTGAGGATTGAAGATTGAGGATTGGGTATTGAGGATTGAAGAATGAGGATAGAGGATTGAGGATTGAGGATTGAGGACTGAGGATTGAGGATTGAGGATAGAGCATTAAGGATTGAAGATTGAGGACTGGGGTTGAGGATTGAAGGTTGAGGATTAAGGATTGAGGATTGGGGATTGAGTATCTAGGATTGGAGATTGATTATTGAGGATTGAAGATTGAGGATTGAGGATTGAGGATTGAGAATTGAGAATTGAGTATGAAGACTGAGGGTTGAGGATTGAGGTTTGAGGAACGAGGATTGCGGATTGAGGACTGAGGACTGAGGATTGACGCTTGAGTATTGGAGGCTGAGGATTGATTACTGAGGATTGAGAATTGAGGATTGAGGATTGAGGATTGAGGATTGAAGATTAAGAATTGTGGATTGAATATTGAGGATTGAGAATTGAGGTTTGAGGATTGAGGATTGAGTATTGAGGAGTGAGAATTGAGGATTGAGGATTGAAGATTGAGGATTGAGGATTGAAGACTGAGTATTGATGATTGAAGATTGAGGATTGAAGAATGACGACTGAGGATTGAGGATTGAGGATTGAGGATTGAAGATTGAGTATTGAGGATTGATGATGGGCGATCGAGGATTGAGAATTGAGGATTGAGCATTGAGGATTGAGGATTGAAGATCGAGTATTGAGGATTGAAGGTTGAGGATTGTGGATTGAGGATTGAGGATTGAGGATTGAATATTGAGGATTGGGGACTGAGTGTCGAGGGTTGAGTGATGAGAATTGATGTTTGTGGATAGAGATTTGACGATTGCAGATTGAGTATTGAGTATTGAAAACTGTGAATTGATGACATTCTATTGAGGATTGAGGTTTGACAACTGATTGTTGAGGACTGAGGGCTGAAGATTGAGGATTCAGTATTGAGGATTCAGGATTGATGTTTGAGGACAGAGGATTGAGGATTGAGGATTGAGGATTGAGGATTGAGGATTGAGGATTGAAGATTGAGGATTGGGTGTTGAGGATTGAACATTGAGGATTGAGGATTGAGGATGAGGGCTCAGGATTGAGTATTGAGATTTGAGGACTTAGGACTGAGGATTGAGGATTGAGAATTGAGGATTGAGGATTGAGGATTGAAGATTGAGGATTGAGGATTGAAGATTGAGGATTGGGTGTTGAGGATTGAAGAATGAGGATTGAGGAGTGAGGATTGAAGCTTGAGGATTGAAGATTGAGTATTGAGGATTGAAGATTGAGGATTGGGGTCTGAGGATTGAGGATTGAGGACTGAAGATTGAGGATTGGGTGTTGAGGATTGAAGAATGAGGATTAAGGTTTGAGGATTGAGGATTGAGGATTGAGGATTGAAGATTGAGGATTGGTTATTCAGGGTTGAAGAATGAGGATTGAGGATTGAGGATTGAGGATTGAGGATTGCATATTGAGTATTGAGGATTGAAGATTGAGGGTTGAGGATTGAGGATTGAGGATTGAGCATTGAGGATTGAGGATTGAGGATTGAGGATTGAAGATTGAGTATTGAGGATTGAAGATTGAGGATTGAGGATTAAGTATTCAGAATTGAGGACTGATAGTTGAGTACTGAGGACTGAGGATTGAGAATTGAGTATTGAAGATTGAGGATTGGGTATTCAGGATTGAAGAATGAGGATTGAGGATTGAAGATTGAGGATTGAGTATTGCAGATTGAGTATTGAGGATTGAGGATTGAAGATTGAGGGTTGAGGATTGAGGATAGAAGGTTGAATATTGATGAATGGAGATTGAGGATTGAGGATTGAGGGTTGTGGATTGAGGACGAGGACTGAGGGTTGAGTATTGATGCCTGAGGTCAGAGGATTGAGGATTGAGGATTGCGAACTGAGGATTGAAGATTGAGGATTGAAGATTGAGGATTGGGTATTGAGGATTGAAGATTGAGGATTGAGGATTGAGTATTAAGGATTGAGGATTGAAGATTGAGTATTGAGGATTGAAGACTGAGGATTGAGGATTGAGGATTGAGGATTGGGGATTGAGGATTGAAGATTGAATATTGATGATTGAAGATTGAGGATTGAGGATTGAGGTTTGTGGATTGAGGACGAGGACTCAGGGTTGAATATTGATGTCTGAGGTCTGAGGATTGAGGATTGAGGATTGAGGATTGAGAATTGAGGATTGAGGATTGAGGATTGAAGATTGAGGATTAGGTATCGAGGATTGAAGAATAAGGGTTGAGGATTGAGGATTGAGGATTGAGAGTTGAGGATTGAGGGTTGAAGATTGAAGATTGAGGATTGGGTATTGAGGATTGAAGAATGAGGATTGACGAATGACGATTGAGGATTGAGGATTGAAAATTGAGTATTGAGGATTGAAGCCTGACGATTGAGGATTGAGGATTGAAGACTGAGGATTGAGGATGGAGGATTGAAGATTGAGTATTGAGGATTGAAGATTGAGGATTGAGGATTGAGGATTGAGGATTCAGGGTTGCGTGTTGAGGTTTGAGTATTGAATCCTGAGAGTTCAGGATATTCTATTGAGTATTGAGAATTGAGGATTGAAGATTGAGTATTGAGGATTGAAGGTTGAGGATTGAGGATTGAGGATTGGGGATTGAAGATTGAGGATTGGGTATTGCGGATTGAACGTTGAGGATTGAGGATTGAGGATTGAGGATTGAGGATTGCGGACTGAAGGTTGAATATTGATGATTGAAGAATGAGGATTGAGGATTGACTGTTGTGGATTGAGGACGAGGACTGAGGGTTGAGTATTGATGTTTGAGGTCTGAGGATTGAGGATTGAGGATTGAGGATTGAGGATTGAAGATTGAGGATTGTGTATTGAGGATTGAAGAATGAGGATTGAGGATTGAGGATTGAGGATTGAGGATTGAAGACTGAGTATTGATGATTGAAGATTGAGGATTGAGAATTGAGTATTGAGGATTGAGAATTGAGGATTGATTACTGAAGATTGAGGATTGAAGATTGAGTATTGAAGATTGAGTATTGAGGATTGAGGATGAGGGCTGAGTGTTGATGGTTGAGGTTGGAGGACTGAGGACAGAGGATTGAGGATTGAGAATTGAGGATTGAGGATTGAGGATTGAAGATTGAGGATTGGGTATTGAGGATTGAAGAATGAGGATAGAGGATTGAGGATTGAGGATTGAGGATAGAAGATTGAAGATTGAGGATTGAGGATTGAGGATTGAACATTGAGGATTGGGGACTGAGTGTCGAGGGTTGAGTGATGAGAATTGATGTTTGTGGATAGAGATTTGAAGATTGCAGATTGAGTATTGAGTATTGAAAGCTGTGAATTGATGACATTCTATTGAGGATTGAGGTTTGACAACTGATTGTTGAGGACTGAGGGCTGAAGATTGAGGATTCAGTATTGAGGATTCAGGATTGAGGTTTGAGGGCAGAGGATTGAGGATTGAGGATTGAGGATTGAGGATTGAGGATTGAGGATTGAAGATTGAGGATTGGGTGTTGAGGATTGAACATTGAGAATTGAGGATTAAGGATTGAGGGTTGAGGATTGAGGATGGAAGGTTGAATATTGATGAATGAAGATTGAGGATTGAGGATTGAGGTTTGTGGATTGAGGACGAGGACTGAGGGTTGAATATTGACGTTTGAGGTCTGAGGATTGAGGATTGAGGATTGAGGATTGAAGATTGAGTATTGAGGATTGAAGATTGAGGATTGAGGATTAAGTATTCAGAATTGAGGACTGATAGTTGAGTACTGAGGACTGAGGATTGAGGATTGAGTATTGAAGATTGAGGATTGGTTATTCAGGATTGAAGAATGAGGATTGAGGATTGAAGATTGAGGATTGAGTATTGCAGATTGAGTATTGAGGATTGAGGATTGAAGATTGAGGGTTGAGGATTGAGGATAGAAGGTTGAATATTGATGAATGGAGATTGAGAATTGAGGATTGAGGGTTGTGGATTGAGGACGAGGACTGAGGGTTGAGTATTGATGCCTGAGGTCAGAGGATTGAGGATTGAGGATTGCGAACTGAGGATTGAAGATTGAGGATTGAAGGTTGAGGATTGGGTATTGAGGATTGAAGATTGAGGATTGAGGATTGAGTATTGAGGATTGAGGATTGAAGATTGAGTATTGAGGATTGAAGATTGAGGATTGAGGATTGAGGATTGAGGATTGAGGATTGAGGATTGAGGATTGAAGATTGAATATTGATGATTGAAGATTGAGGATTGAGGATTGAGGTTTGTGGATTGAGGACGAGGACTCAGGGTTGAATATTGATGTCTGAGGTCTGAGGATTGAGGATTGAGGATTGAGGATTGAGAATTGAGGATTGAGGATTGAGGATTGAAGATTGAGGATTAGGTATCGAGGATTGAAGAATAAGGGTTGAGGATTGAGGATTGAGGATTGAGAGTTGAGGATTGAGGGTTGAAGATTGAAGATTGAGGATTGGGTATTGAGGATTGAAGAATGAGGATTGACGAATGACGATTGAGGATTGAGGATTGAAGATTGAGTATTGAGGATTGAAGCCTGACGATTGAGGATTGAGGATTGAAGACTGAGGATTGAGGATGGAGGATTGAAGATTGAGTATTGAGGATTGAAGATTGAGGATTAAGGATTGAGGATTGAGGATTCAGGGTTGCCTGTTGAGGTTTGAGTATTGAATCCTGAGAGTTCAGGATATTCTATTGAGTATTGAGAATTGAGGATTGAAGATTGAGTATTGAGGATTGAAGATTGAGGATTGAGGATTGAGGATTGGGGATTGAAGATTGAGGATTGGGTATTGCGGATTGAACGTTGAGGATTGAGGATTGAGGATTGAGGATTGAGGATTGCGGACTGAAGATTGAATATTGATGATTGAAGAATGAGGATTGAGGATTGACTGTTGTGGATTGAGGACGAGGACTGAGGGTTGAGTATTGATGTTTGAGGTCTGAGGATTGAGGATTGAGGATTGAGGATTGAGGATTGAAGACTGAGTATTGATGATTGAAGATTGAGGATTGAGAATTGAGTATTGAGGATTGAGAATTGAGGATTGATTATTGAAGATTGAGTATTGAGGATTGAAGATTGAGTATTGAAGATTGAGTATTGAGGATTGAGGATGAGGGCTGAGTGTTGAGGGTGGAGGTAGGAGGACTGAGGACAGAGGATTGAGGATTGAGAATTGAGGATTGAGGATTGAGGATTGAAGATTGAGGATTGGGTATTGAGGATTGAAGAATGAGGATAGAGGATTGAGGATTGAGGATTGAGGATTGAAGATTGAAGATTGAGGATTGAGGATTGAGGATTGAATATTGAGGATTGGGGACTGAGTGTCGAGGGTTGAGTGATGAGAATTGATGTTTGTGGATAGAGATTTGAAGATTGCAGATTGAGTATTGAGTATTGAAAACTGTGAATTGATGACATTCTATTGAGGATTGAGGTTTGACAACTGATTGTTGAGGACTGAGGGCTGAAGATTGAGGATTCAGTATTGAGGATTCAGGATTGAAGTTTGAGGACAGAGGATTGAGGATTGAGGATTGAGGATTGAGGATTGAGGATTGAGGATTGAAGATTGAGGATTGGGTGTTGAGGATTGAACATTGAGGATTGAGGATTAAGGATTGAGGGTTGAGGATTGAGGATGGAAGGTTGAATATTGATGAATGAAGATTGAGGATTGAGGATTGAGGTTTGTGGATTGAGGACGAGGACTGAGGGTTGAATTTGACGTTTGAGGTCTGAGGATTGAGGATTGAGGATTGAGGATTGAGAATTGAGGATTGAGTATTGAGGATTGAAGATTGAGTATAGGGCATTGAGGATTGAAGAATGAGGTTTGAGGACTGAGGATTGAGGATTGAGGATTGAGGATTGAAGATACAGTATTGAGGATCGAAGATTGAGAGCTGAGGATTGAGGATTGAACATTGAGGAATGAGTGCTGAGTGTTGAGTGGTGAAAATTGATGTTTGTGGATACAGGTTGGAAGATTGCAGATTGAGTATTGAGTTTTGACAGCTGTGAATTGAGGATATTCTATTGAGGATTGAGGAATGACAACTGATTGTTGAGGACTGAGGGCTGAAGGTTGAGGAATCAGGATTGAGGATTCAGAATTGAGGTTTGAGGACTGAGGACTGAGGATTGAAGATTGAGGTTTGAGGATTGAGGATTGAAGACTGAGGATTGGGTATTGAGGATTGAACATTGAGGATTGAGCGTTGAGGATTGAGGATTGAGGATTGACGATTGAGGATTGGGGAATGAGGATGAGGGCTGAGGGTTGGGGATTGAGGTTTGAGGTCTGAGGACTGAGGATTGAGGATTGAGAGTTGAGGATTAAAGGATTGAAGATTGAAGACTGAGGATTGGGTATTGAGGATTGAAGCCTGACGATTGAGGATTGAGGATAGAGGATTGAGGATTGAGGATGGAGGATTGAAGATTGAGGATTGAGGATTGAGGATTGAGGATTGAGGGTTGAGTGTTGAGGTTTGAGTATTGAACCCTGAGAATTCAGGATATTCTGTTGAGTATTGAGAATTGAGGATCGATGGTTGAGTATTGAGGATTGAGGATTGAGGATTGAGGATTGAGCATTGAAGGATTGAGGATTGAGGATTGAAGATTGGATATTGATTATTGAAGATTGAGAATCGAGGATTGAGGGTTCTGGATTGAGGACGAGGACTGAGGGTTGAGTATTGATGTTTGAGGTCTGAGGACTGAGGATTGAGGATTGAGAATTGAGGATTGAGGATTGAGGATTGAAGATTGAGGATTGGGTGTTGAGGATTGAAGAATGAGGATTGAGGAGTGAGGATTGAAGTTTGAGGACTGAAGATTGAGTATTGAGGATTGAAGATTGAGGATTAGTGTCTGAGGATTGAGGATTGAGGACTGAAGATTGAGGATTGGGTGTTGAGGATTGAAGAATGAGGATTAAGGTTTGAGGATTGAGGATTGAGTATTGCAGATTGAGTATTGAGGATTGAGGATTGAAGATTGAGGGTTGAGGATTGAGGATAGAAGGTTGAATATTGATGAATGAAGATTGGGGATTGAGGATTGAGGGTTGTGGATTGAGGACGAGGACTGAGGGTTGAGTATTGATGCCTGAGGTCAGAGGATTGAGGATTGAGGATTGCGAACTGAGGATTGAAGATTGAGGATTGAAGATTGAGGATTGGGTATTGAGTATTGAAGATTGAGGATTGAGGATTGAGTATTGAGGATTGAGGATTGAAGATTGAGTATTGAGGATTGAAGATTGAGTATTGAGGATTGAGGATTGAGGATTGAGGATTGAGGATTTAAGATTGAATATTGATGATTGAAGATTGAGGATTGAGGATTGAGGTTTGTGGATTGAGGACGAGGACTCAGGGTTGAATATTGATGTCTGAGGTCTGAGGATTGAGGATTGAGGATTGAGGATTGAGAATTGAGGATTGAGGATTGAGAATTGAAGATTGAGGATTAGGTATTGAGGATTGAAGAATAAGTGTTGAGGATTGAGGATTGAGAATGGAGGATTGAAGATTGAGTATTGAGGATTGACGATTGAGGGTTGAGGATTGAGAATTGAGGGTTGTGGGTTGAGTGTTGAGGTTTGAGTATTGAATCCTGAGAATTCAGGATATTCTATTGAGTATTGGGAATTGAGGGCTGATGGTTGAGTATTGAAGATTGAGTATTGAGGATTGAGGATTGAAGATTGAATATTGATGATTGAAGATTGATGATCGAGGATTGAGTGTTGTGGATTGAGGACGAGGACTGAGGGTTGAGTATTGATGTTTGAGGTCTGAGGATTGAGGATTGAGGATTCAGAGTTGAGGATCGAGGATTGAGGATTGAAGATTGAGGATTGGGTGTTGAGGATTGAAGAATGAGGATTGAGGATTGAGGATTGAGGATTGAGGATTGAAGATTGAGTATTGAGGATTGAAGATTGAGAATTGTGGTCTGAGAATTGAGGATTGAGGATTGAATATTGAGGATTGGGTGTTGAGGATTGAAGAATGAGGATTGAGGATTGAGGATTGTGGATTGAGGATTGAAGATTGAGGATTGGGTATTGAGGATTGAAGAATGAGGATTGAGGATTGAGGACTGAGGATTGAGGGCTGCAGATTGAGGATTGAGGATTGATGATTGAGGATTGAGGATTGAGGATGAGGGCTGAGGATTGGCGATTGAGGTTTGAGGACTGAGGATTGAGGATTGAGGATTGAGAATTGAGGATTGAGGATTGAGGATTGAAGATTGAGTATTGGGTATTGAGGGTTGAAGAATGAGGATTGAGGATTGAGGATTGAGGATTGAAGACTGAGTATAGAGGATTGGAGTTTGGGGATTGAGAATTGAGGATTCAGGATTGAGGATTGAGGATTGAGGATTGAAGATTGATTATTGGGGATTGAAGATTGAGGATTGAGGATTGAGGATTGAGGATTGAGGATTGAAGATTGAGGATTGGGTATTGAGGGTTGACGATTGAGGATTGAGTATTGAGGATTGAGAATTGAGGATTGATTATTGAAGATTGAGTATTGAGGATTGAAGATTGAGGATTGAGGATTGAGGATTGAGGATTGAGAATTGAGGATGATGGCTGAGGGTTGAAGATTGAGGTTTGAGGACTGAGGACTGAGGATTGGGGATTGAGAATTGAGGATTGAGGATTGAGGATTGAAGTCTGAGGATTGGGTATTGAGTATTGAAGAATGAGGATTGAGGATTGAGGTCTGAGGATTGAGGATTGAAGATTGAGGATTGAGGACTGAGGGTTGAGGATTGAGGATTGAATATTAAGTATTGAGGATTGAAGATTGAGGACTGAGGATTGAGGATTGAGGGTTGAGGATTGAGGACGAGGACTGACGGTTGAGGATTGAGGTTTGAGGTTTGAGGATTGAGAATTTAGGATTGAGGATTGAGGATGAGGGCTGAGGGTTGAGGATTGAGGTTTGAGGACTGAGGACTGAGGATTGAGGGTTGAGTATTGAGGTTAGAGGACTGAGGACAGAGGATTGAGGATTGAGAATTGAGGATTGAGGATTGAGGATTGAAGATTGAGGATTGGGTATTGAGGATTGGGTATTGAGGATTGAAGAATGAGGATTGAGGATTGAGGATTGAGGATTGAGGATTGGAGATTGAGTATTGAGGATTGCAGATTGAGGGTTGAGGATTGAGGATTGAGGATTGAGCATTGAGGATTGAGGATTGAGGATTGAGGATTGAAGATTGAGTATTGAGGATTGAAGATGGAGGATTGAGGATTGAGGATTGAGGATTGAAGATTGAAGATTGAGGATTGGGGATAGAGAATTGACGATTGAGGATTGAGTATTGAGGAGTGAGAATTGAGGATTGAGGATTGAAGATTGAGGATTGAGGACTGAAGATTGAGGGTTGAGGATTGAGGATTGAGGATTGAGCATTGAGGATTGAGGATTGAGGATTGAGGATTGAAGATTGAGTATTGAGGATTGAAGATTGAGGATTGAGGATTGAGTATTGAGAATTGAGGACTGATAGTTGAGTATTGAGGTCTGAGGATTGAGGATTGAAGATTGAGTATTGAGGATTGAAGATTGAGGATTGAGGATTGATAATTGAGGATTGAGGATGAGGTCTGAGGGTTGAGGATTGAGGTTTGAGGGCTGAGGACTGAGAATTCAGGATTGAGGACTGAGAATGTGGGCTGAGGGTTGAGGATTGAGGTTTGAGGACTGAGGACTGACGATTGAGGATTGAGAATTGAGGATTGAGGATTGAGGATTGAAGTTTGAGGATTGTGTATTGAGGATTGTAGAATGAGGTTTGAGGATTGAGGATTGAGGATTGAGGATTGAGGACTGAGTATAGAGGATTGAAGATTGAGGATTGAGGATTGAGGATTGAGGATTGAGGATTGAAGATTGAGGATTGGGGACTGAGTGTTGAGGGTTGAGGATTGCGGATTGATGATTGAAGATTGAGGATTGGGGACTGAGTGTTGAGGGTTGAGTGATGAGAATTGATGTTTGTGGATAGAAATGTGAAGATTGCAGATTGAGTATTGTGTATTGAAAACTGTGAATTGATAATATTCTATTGAGGATTGAGGATTGACATCTGATTGTTCAGGTCTGTGGTCTGAAGATTGAGAATTCAGCATTGACGATTCAGGATTGAGGTTTGATGACTGAGGATTGAGTATTGAGCATTGAGGCATGAGGATTGAGGATTGAGGATTGAAGATTGAGGATTGAGGATTGAGGATGATGGCTGAGGATTGGCGATTGAGGTTTGAGGACTGAGGATTGAGGATTGAGGATTGAGAATTGAGGATTGAGGATTGAGGATTGAAGATTGAGGATTGGGTATTGAGGGTTGAAGAATGAGGATTGAGGATTGAGGATTGAGGATTGAAGACTGAGTATCGAGGATTGGAGTTTGGGGATTGAGAATTGAGGATTCAGGATTGAGGATTGAGGATTCAGGATTGAAGATTGATTATTGGGGATTGAAGATTGAGGATTGAGGATTGAGGATTGAGGATTGAGGATTGAAGATTGAGGATTGGGTATTGAGGGTTGACGATTGAGGATTGAGTATTGAGGATTGAGAATTGAGGATTGATTATTGAAGATTGAGTATTGAGGATTGAAGATTGAGGATTGAGGATTGAGGTTTGAGGATTGAGAATTGAGGATGAGGGCTGAGGGTTGAGGATTGAGGTTTGAGGACTGAGGACTGAGGATTGGGGATTGAGATTTGAGGATTGAGGATTGAGGATTGAAGACTGAGGATTGGGTATAGAGTATTGAAGAATGAGGATTGAGGATTGAGGACTGAGGATTGAGGATTGAAGATTGAGGATTGAGGACTGAGGATTGAAGATTGAGGATTGAGGATTGAGTATTGAGGATTGAGGATGAGGGCTGAGGATTGAGGGTTGAGGTTTGAGGACTGAGGACAGAGGATTGATGATTGAGAATTGAGGATTGAGGATTGAGGATTGAAGATTGAGAATTGGTTATTCAGGATTGAAGAATGAGGATTGAGGATTGAGGATTGAGGATTGAGTATTGCAGATTGAGTATTGAGGATTGAAGATTGAGGGCTGAGGATTGAGGATTGAGGATTGAGCATTGAGGATTGAGGATTGAGGATTGAGGATTGAAGATTGAGTATTGAGGATTGAAGATTGAGGCTTGAGGATTGAGTATTGAGAATTGAGGACTGATAGTTAAGTATTGAGGACTGAGGATTGAGGATTGAGGATTGAAAATTGAGGATTGGGTATTCAGGATTGAAGAATGAGGATTGAGGATTGAGGATTGAGGATTGAGTATTGCAGATTGAGTATTGAGGATTGAGGATTGAGGATTGAGGGTTGAGGATTGAGGATAGAAGGTTGAATATTGATGAATGAAGATTGAGGATTGAGGATTGAGGTTTGTGGATTGAGGACGAGGACTGAGGGTTGAGTATTGATGCCTGAGGTCAGAGGATTGAGGATTGAGGATTGCGAACTGAGGATTGAAGTTTGAGGATTGATGATTGAGGATTGGGAATTGAGGATTGAAGATTGAGGATTGAGGATTGAGTATTGCGGATTGAGGATTGAAGACTGAGTATTGAGGATTGAAGAGTGAGGATTGAGGATTGAGTGTTGAGTATTGATGACGAGGACTGACGGTTGAGGATTGAGGTTTGAGGATTGAGGATAGAGGATTGAGGACTGAGAATTGAGGATTGAGGTTAGAGCATTAAGGATTGAAGATTGAGGACTGGGGTTGAGGATTGAAGGCTGAGGATTAAGCATTGAGGATTGGGGATTGAGTATCTAGGATTGGAGATTGATTATTGAGGATTGAAGATTGAGGATTGAGGATTGAAGATTGAGGATTGAGAATGAGGGCTGAGGGTTGAGGGTTGAGGGTTGAGGTTTGAGGTTTGAGGACTGAGGATTGAGGATTGAGTATTGAGGATTGAGGATTGAGGATTGAGGATTGAGGATTGAAGATTCAGGATTGGGTATTGCGGATTGAACATTGAGGATTGAGGATTGAGGATTGAGTGTTGAGTATTGAGGACGAGGACTGAGGGTTGAGGATTGAGGTTTGAGGAACGAGGATTGCGGATTGAGGATTGAGGACTGAGGATTGACGATTGAGTATTGAAGATTGAGGATTGATTACTGAGGATTGAGAATTGAGGATTGAGGATTGAGGATTGAGGATTGAGGATTGAAGATTGAGGATTGAGGATTGAGGATTGACGATTGAATATTGAGTATTGAGGATTGAAGATTGAGGATTGAGGATTGAGTGTTGAGTATTGAGGACGAGGACTGACGGTTGAGGATTGAGGTTTGAGGATTGAGGATAGAGGATTGAGGACTGAGGATTGAGGATTGAGGATAGAGCATTAAGGATTGAAGATTGAGGTCTGCGGTTGAGGATTGAAGGCTGAGGATTAAGGATTGAGGATTGGGGATTGAGTATCTAGGATTGGAGATTGATTATTGAGGATTGAAGATTGAGGATTGAGGATTGAGGATTGAGGATTGAGGATTGAGGATTGAAGATTGAGTATTGAGTATTGAAAACTGTGAATTGATGATATTCTATTGAGGATTGAGGATTGACGTCTGATTGTTCAGGTCTGGGGTCTGAAGATTGAGGATTCAGGATTGAGGATTCAGGATTGAAGTTTGATGACTGAGGATTGAGGATTGAGGATTGAGGCATCAGGATTGAGGATTGAGGATTGAAGATTGAGGATTGAGGATTGAGGATGAGGGCTGAGGGCTGAGGGTTGTGGATTGAGGTTTGAGGTCTGAGGCTTGAGGGTTGAGGATTGAGAGTTGAGGATTGGGGGTTGAAGATTGAAGATTGAGGATTGGGTATTGAGGATTGCAGATTGAGGATTGACGAATGACGGTTGAGGATTGAGGATTGAAGATTGAGTATTGAGGATTGAAGCCTGACGATTGACGCTTGAGGATTGAGGACTGAGGATTGAGGATGGAGGATTGAATATTGAGTATTGAGGATTGAAGATTGAGGATTGAGGATTGAGGATTGAGGATTGAGGATTGAGGATTCAGGGTTGCGTGTTGAGGATTGAGTATTGAATACTGAGAATTCAGGATATTCTATTGAGTATTGAGAATTGAGGATTGAAGATTGAGTATTGAGGATTGAAGATTGAGGATTGAGGATTGAAGATTGAGGATTGAGGATTGAGTATTGAGGATTGAGGATGAGGGCTGAGGGTTTTGGGTTGAGGTTGGAGGACTGCGGACAGAGGATTGAGGATTGAGAATTGAGGATTGAGGATTGAGGATTGAAAATTGAGGATTGGGTATTGAGGATTGAAGAATGAGGATAGAGGATTGAGGATAGAGGATTGAGGATTGAAGATTGAGGATTGAGGATTGAGTATTGAGGATTGAATATTGAGTATTGAGGATTGAAGATTGAGGATTGAAGATTGAGTGTTGAGTATTGAAGACGAGGACTGACGGTTGAGGATTGAGGTTTCAGGATTGAGGATAGAGGATTGAGGACTGAGGATTGAGGATTGAGTATTGAAGATTGAGGATTGATTACTGAGGATTGAGAATTGAGGATTGAGGATTGAGGATTGAGGATTGAGGATTGAGAATGAGGGCTGAGGGTTGAGGGTTGAGGTTTGAGTATTGAATCCTGAGAATGCAGGATATTCTACTGAGTATTGAGAATTGAGGATTGATAGTTGAGTGTTGAGGATTGAGGTTTGAGTATTGAGGATTGAGGATTGAGGATTGAACATTGAGGATTGGGGACTGAGTGTCGAGGGTTGAGTGATGAGAATTGATGTTTGTGGATAGAGTTGAAGATTGCAGATTGAGTATTGAGTATTGAAAACTGTGAATTGATGACATTCTATTGAGGATTGAGGTTTGACAACTGATTGTTGAGGACTGAGGGCTGAAGATTGAGGATTCAGTATTGAGGATTCAGGATTGAGGTTTGAGGACAGAGAATTGAGGATTGAGGATTGAGGATTGAGGATTGAGGATTGACGATTGAAGATTGAGGATTGGGTGTTGAGGATTGAACATTGAGGATTGTGGATTGAGGATTGAGGGTTGAGGATTGAGGATGGAAGGTTGAATATTGATGAATGAAGATTGAGGATTGAGGATTGAGGTTTGTGGATTGAGGACGAGGACTGAGGGTTGAATATTGACGTTTGAGGTCTGAGGATTGAGGATTGAGGACTGAGGATTGAGAATTGAGGATTGAGTATTGAGGATTGAAGATTGAGGATAGGGTATTGAGGATTGAAGAGTGAGGTTTGAGGACTGAGGATTGAGGATTGAGGATTGAGGATTGAAGATACAGTATTGAGGATCGAAGATTGAGATTTGAGGATTGAGGATTGAACATTGTGGAATGAGTGCTGAGGGTTGAGTGGTGAAAATTGACGTTTTTGGATACAGGTTGGAAGATTGCAGATTGAGTATTGAGTTTTGAATGATGTGAATTGAGGATATTCTATTGAGGATTGAGGAATGACAACTGATTGTTGAGGACTGAGGGCTGAAGGTTGAGGAATCAGGATTGAGGATTCAGAATTGATGTTTGAGGACTGAGGACTGAGGATTGAAGATTAAGGTTTGAGGATTGAGGATTGAAGACTGAGGATTGGGTATTGAGGATTGAACATTGAGGATTGAGCGTTGAGGATTGAGGATTGAGGATTGACGATTGAGGATTGAGGAATGAGGATGAGGGCTGAGGGTTGGGGATTGAGGTTTGAGGTCTGAGGACTGAGGATTGAGGATTGAGAGTTGAGGATTAAAGGATTGAAGATTGAAGACTGAGGATTGGGTATTGAGGATTGAAGCCTGACGATTGAGGATTGAGGATAGAGGATTGAGGATTGAGGATGGAGGATTGAAGATTGAGGATTGGGGATTGAAGATTGAGAATCGTGGATTGAATATTGAGGATTGAGGATTGAGGATTGAGGATTGAGAATGAGGGCTGAGGGTTGAGGGTTGAGGTTTGAGTATTGAATCCTGAGAATTCAGGATATTCTATTGAGCATTGAGAATTGAAGATTGATAGTTGAGTGTTGAGGATTGAGGTTTGAGCATTGAGGTTTGAGGATTGAGGATTGAAGATTGAATATTGATGATTGAAGGTTGAGGATCGAGGGTTGAGGGTTGTGTATTGAGGACGAGGACTGAGGGTTGAGTATTGATGTTTGTGGTCTGAGGATTGAGGATTGAGGATTGAGAATTGAGGATTGAGGATTGAGGATTGAAGGCTGAGGATTGGGTGTTGAGGATTGGAGAATGAGGATTGAGGATTGAGGATTGGGGATAGAGGATTGAAGATTGAGTATTGAGGATTGAAGATTGAGGATTGAGGTCTGTGGATTGAGGATTGAGGATTGAGAATTGAGGATTGAGGATTGAGGATTGAAGATTGAGGATTGGGTATTGAGGATTGGGTATTGAGGATTGAAGAATGAGGATTGAGGATTGAGGATTGAGGATTGAGGATTGGAGATTGAGTATTGAGGATTGCAGATTGAGGGTTGAGGATTGAGGATTGAGGATTGAGCATTGAGGACTGAGGATTGAGGGTTGAGGATTGAAGATTGAGGATTGAAGATTGAAGATTGAGGATTGATGATTGAAGATTGAGGATTGGGGATAGAGGATTGACGATTGAGGATTGAGTATTGAGGAGTGAGAATTGAGGATTGAGGATTGAGGATTGAAGATTGAGGATTGAGGATTGAAGATTGAGGATTGAGGATTGAAGACTGAGTATTGATGATTGAAGATTGAGGATTGAAGAATGAGGACTGAGGATTGGGGTTTCAGGATTGAGGATTGACGATTGAGTATTGAGGATTGATGATTGGCGATCGAGGATTGAGATTTGAGGATTGAGGATTGAGGATTGAGGATTGAAGATTGAGTATTGAGGATTGAAGGTTGAGGATTGAGGATTGAGGGTTGAGGATTGAGGATTGAGGATTGAGGATTGAGGATTGAAGATACAGTATTGAGGATCGAAGATTGAGAGTTGAGGATTGAGGATTGAACATTGAGGAATGAGTGCTGAGGGTTGAGTGGTGAAAATTGATGTTTGTGGATACAGGTTGGAAGATTGCAGATTGAGTATTGAGTTTTGAATGCTGTGAATTGAGGATATTCTATTGAGGATTGAGGAATGACAACTGATTGTTGAGGACTGAGGGCTGAAGGTTGAGGAATCAGGATTGAGGATTCAGAATTGA
This sequence comes from Calliopsis andreniformis, assembly GCF_051401765.1. NCBI lineage: Eukaryota > Metazoa > Arthropoda > Insecta > Hymenoptera > Andrenidae > Calliopsis > Calliopsis andreniformis. The sequence continues at coordinate 877,096 of NW_027480532.1, read as the reverse complement.
GGTTTGAGGACTGAGGACTGAGGATTGAAGATTGAGGTTTGAGGATTGAGGATTGAAGACTGAGGATTGGGTATTGAGGATTGAACATTGAGGATTGAGCGTTGAGGAGTGAGGATTGAGGATTGACGATTGAGGATTGAGGAATGAGGATGAGGGCTGAGGGTTGGGGATTGAGGTTTGAGGTCTGAGGACTGAGGATTGAGGATTGAGAGTTGAGGATTAAAGGATTGAAGATTGAAGACTGAGGATTGGGTATTGAGGATTGAAGCCTAACGATTGAGGATTGAGGATAGAGAATTGAGGATTGAGGATGGAGGATTGAAGATTGAGGATTGAGGTTTGAAGATTGAGAATTGTGTATTGAATATTGAGGATTGAGTATTGAGGATTGAGGATTGAGAATGAGGACTGACGGTTGAGGGTTGAGGTTTGAGTATTGAATCCTGAGAATTCAGGATATTCTATTGAGTATTGAGAATTGAGGATTGATAGTTGAGTGTTGAGGAATGAGGTTTGAGTATTGAGGATTGAGGATTGAGGATTGAAGATTGAATATTGATGATTGAATGTTGAGGATCGAGGCTTGAGGGTTGTGTATTGAGGACGAGGACTGAGGGTTGAGTATTGATGTTTGTGGTCTGAGGATTGAGGATTTAGGATTGAGAATTGAGGATTGAGGATTGAGGATTGAAGATTGAGGATTGGGTGTTGAGGATTGGAGAATGAGGATTGAGGATTGAGGATTGGGGATAGAGGATTGAAGATTGAGTATTGAGGATTGAACATTGAGGATTGAGGTCTGTGGATTGAGGATTGATGATTGAGAATTGAGGATTGAGGATTGACGATTGAAGATTGAGGATTGGGTATTGAGGATTGGATGTTGAGCATTGAAGAATGAGGACTGAGGATTGAGGATTGTGGATTGAGGATTGAAGATTGAGGAATGGGTATTGAGGATTGAAGAATGAGTATTGAGGATTGAGGACTGAGGATTGAGGGTTGCAGATTGAGTATTGAGGATTGAAGATTGAGGGTTGAGGATTGACGATTGAGGATTGAGTATTGAGGAGTGAGAATTGAGGATTGAGGATTGAAGATTGAGGATTGAGGATTGAAGATTGAGGATTGAAGAATGAGGACTGAGGATTGAGTATTGAGGATTGAGGATTGACGATTGCGTATTGAGGATTGATGATTGGCGATCGAGGATTGAGAATTGAGGATTGAGGATTGAGGATTGAGGATTGAAGATTGAATATTGATGATTGAAGATTGATGATCGAGGATTGAGTGTCGTGGATTGAGGACGAGGACTGAGGGTTGAGTATTGATGTTTGAGGTCTGAGGATTGAGGATTGAGGATTGAGAATTGAGGATTGAGGATTGAGGATTGAAGATTGAGGATTGGGTGTTGAGGATTGAAGAATGAGGATTGAGGATTGAGGATTGAGGATTGAGGACTGAGGATTGAGGGTTGCAGATTGAGTATTGAGGATTGAAGATGGAGGGTTGAGGATTGAGGATTGAGGATTGAGCATTGAGGATTGAGGATTGAGGATTGAGGATTGAGGATTGAAGATTGAGTATTGAGGATTGAAGATTGAGGATTGAGGATTGAGTATTGAGAATTGAGGACTGATAGTTGAGTATTGAGGACTGAGTATTGAGGATTGAAGACTGAGTATTGAGGATTGAAGATTGAGTATTGAGGATTGATATTTGAGGATTGAGGATGAGGTCTTAGGGTTGAGGATTGAGGTATGAGGGCTGAGGACTGAGAATTGAGGATTGAGGGCTGAGAATGTGGGCTGAGGGTTGAGGATTGAGGTTTGAGGACTGAGGACTGAGGATTGAGGATTGAGAATTGAGAATTGAGGATTGAGAATTGAGGATTGAAGATTGAGGATTGGGTATTGAGGATTGTAGAATGAGGATTGAGGATTGAGGATTGAGGATTGAGGATTGAGGATTGAGGATTGAGGATTGAGTATAGAGGATTGAAGATTGAGGATTGAGGATTGAGGATTGAGGATTGAGGATTGAAGATTGAGAATTGGGTGTTGAGGATTGAAGAATGAGGATTGAGGATTGAGGATTGTGGATTGAGGATTGAAGATAGAAGATTGGGTATTGAGGATTGAAGAATGAGTATTGAGGATTGAGGACTGAGGACTGAGGGTTGCAGATCGAGTATCGAGGATTGAAGATTGAGGGTTAAGGATTTAGGATTGAGGGTTGAAGTTTGAGGATTGAGGATTGAGGATGAGGGCTGAGGGTTGAGGATTGAGATTTGAGGACTTAGGGCTGAGGATTGAGGATTGAGAATTGAGGATTGAGGATTGAGGATTGAAGATTGAGGATTGTGTATTGAGGATTGAGAATTGAGGATTGAAGATTGAGGATTGGGTATTGAGGATTGTAGAATGAGGATTGAGGATTGAGGATTGAGGATTGAGGACTGAGGGCTGAAGATTGAGGATTCAGTATTGAGGATTCAGGATTGATGTTTGAGGACAGAGGATTGAGGATTGAGAATTGAGGATTGAGGATTGAGGATTGAGGATTGAAGATTGAGGTTTGGGTGCTGAGGATTGAACATTGAGGATTGAGGATTGAGGATTGAGGGTTAAGGATTGAGGATGGAAGGTTGAATATTGATGAATGGAGATTGAGGATTGAGGATTGAGGGTTGTGGATTGATGACGAGGACTGAGGGTTGAGTATTGATGCCTGAGGTCAGAGGATTGAGGATTGAGGATTGCGAACAGAGGATTGAAGTTTGAGGATTGAAGATTGAGGATTGAAGATTGAGGACTGAGGATTGAGGATTGAGGGTTGAGGATTGAGGACGAGGACTGACGGTTGAGGATTGAGGTTTGAGGTTTGAGGATTGAGAATTTAGGATTGAGGATTGAGGATGAGGGCTGAGGGTTGAGGATTGAGGTTTGAGGACTGAGGACTGAGGATTGAGGATTGAGTATTGAGGATCGAGGATTGAGGACTGAAGATTGAGGATTGAGGATTGAGGATTGAGAATTGAGGATTGATTATTGAAGATTGAGTATTGAGGATTAATGATTGAGGATTGAGGATTGAGGATTGAGAATTGAGGATGAGGGCTGAGGGTTGAGGATTGAGGTTTGAGGACTGAGGACTGAGGATTGGGGATTGAGATTTGATGATTGAGGATTGAGGATTGAAGACTGAGGATTGGGTATTGAGTATTGAAGAATGTGGATTGAGGATTGAGGACTGAGGATTGAGGATTGAAGATTGAGGATTGAGGACTGAGGATTGAGGATTGAGGATTGAGGATTGAGGATTGAGAATTGAGGATTGAGGATTGAGGATTGAAGATTGAGGATTGGGAATTGAGGGTTGAAGAATGAGGACTGAGGGTAGAGGATTGAGGATTGAAGACTGAGTATAGAGGATTGGAGTTTGGGGATTGAGGATTGAGGATTCAGGATTGAGGATTGAGGATTGAGGATTGAAGATTGATTATTGAAGATTGGGTATTGAGGATTGAAGATTGAGGATTGAGGATTGAGGATTGAGAATTGAGGATGAGGGCTGAGGGTTGAGGATTGAGGTTTGAGGACTGAGGACTGAGGATTGGGGATTGAGATTTGATGATTGAGGATTGAGGATTGAAGACTGAGGATTGGGTATTGAGTATTGAAGTTTGAGGATTGAGGATTGTGGACTGAGTATTGAGGATTGAAGATTGAGGATTGAGGACTGGGGATTGAGGATTGAGGATTGAATATTAAGTATTGAGGATTGAAGATTGAGGACTGAGGATTGAGGATTGAGGGTTGAGGATTGAGGACGAGGACTGACGGTTGAGGATTGAGGTTTGAGGTTTGAGGATTGAGAATTTAGGATTGAGGATTGAGGATGAGGGCTGAGGGTTGAGGATTGAGGTTTGAGGACTGAGGACTGAGGATTGAGGATTGAGTATTGAGGATTGAGGATTGAGGATTGAAGATTGAGGATTGAGGATTGAGGATTGAGAATTGAGGATTGATTATTGAAGATTGAGTATTGAGGATTGAGGTTTGAGGATTGAGTATAGAGGATTGAAGATTGAGGATGGAGGATTGAGGATTGAGGATTGAGGATTGAAGATTGAGGATTGGGGACAGAGTATTGAGGGTTGAGGATTGCGGATTGAGGATTGAAGATTGAGGATTGGGGACTGAGTATTGAGGGTCGAGTGATGAGAATTGATGTTTGTGGATAGAAATTTGATGATTGCAGATTGAGTATTGCGTATTGAAAACTGTGAATTGATAATATTCTATTGAGGATTGAGGATTGACAACTGATTGCTCAGGTCTGAGGTCTGAAGATTGAGAATTCAGGATTGACGATTCAGGATTGAGGTTTGATGACTAAGGATTGAGGATTGTGGATTGAGGCATGAGGATTGAGGATTGAGGATTGAAGATTGAGGATTGAGGATTGAGGATGAGGGCTGAGGATTGGCGATTGAGGTTTGAGGACTGAGGATTGAGGATTGAGGTTTGAGGATTGAGGATAGAGGATTGAGGACTGAGGATTGAGGATTGAGTATTGAAGATTGAGGATTGATTACTGAGGATTCAGAATTGAGGATTGAGGATTGAGGATTGAGGATTGAGGATTGAGAATGAGGGCTGAGGGTTGAGGGTTGAGGTTTGAGTATTGAATCCTGAGAATTCAGGATATTCTATTGAGTATTGAGAATTGAGGATTGATAGTTGAGTGTTGAGGATTGAGGTTTGAGTATTGAGGATTGAGGATTGAGGATTGAACATTGAGGATTTGGGACTGAGTGTCGAGGGTTGAGTGATGAGAATTGATGTTTGTGGATAGAGTTGGAGATTGCAGATTGAGTATTGAGTATTGAAAACTGTGAATTGATGACATTCTATTGAGGATTGAGGTTTGACAACTGATTGTTGAGGACTGAGCGCTGAAGATTGAGGATTCAGTATTGAGGATTCAGGATTGAGGTTTGAGGACAGAGGATTGAGGATTGAGGATTGAGGATTGAGGATTGAGGATTGAGTATTGAAGATTGAGGATTGATTACTGAGGATTGAGAATTGAGGATTGAGGATTGAGGATTGAGGATTGAGGATTGAGGATTGAAGATTGAGGATTGGGTATTGCGGATTGAACATTGAGGATTGAGGATTGAGGATTGAGTGTTGAGTATTGAGGACGAGGACTGAGGGTTGAATATTGATGTTTGAGGTCTGAGGATTGAGGATTGAGGATTGAGGATTGAGAATTGTGGATTGAGGATTGAGTATAGAGGATTGAAGATTGAGGATTGAGGATTGAGGATTGAGGATTGAGGATTGAAGATTGAGGATTGGGTGTTGAGGATTGAAGAATGAGGATTGAGGATTGAGGATTGTGGATTGAGGATTGAAGATTGAGGATTGGGTATTGAGGATTGAAGAATGAGTATTGAGGATTGAGGACTGAGGATTGAGGGTTGCAGATTGAGTATTGATGATTGAAGATTGAGGGTTGAGGATTCAGGATTGAGGGTTGAAGATTGAGGATTGAGGATTGAGGATGAGGGCTGTGGGTTGAGGATTGAGATTTGAGGACTTGGGGCTGAGGATTGAGGATTGAGAATTGAGGATTGAGGATTGAGGATTGAAGATTGAGGATTGGGTATTGAGGATTGAAGAATGAGGATTGAGGAATGAGTATTGAGGGTTGAGGATTGATGACGGAGGTTTGAAGATTGAGTATTGAGGATTGAAGATTGAGGTTTGAGGTTTGAGGACTGAGGATTGAGGATTGATTATTGAGGACTGAGTGTTGAGGATTGAGGATTGAGGATTGAAGATTGAGGATTGGGTATTGCGGATTCAACATTGAGGATTGAGGATTGAGGATTGAGGATTGAAGATTGAGGACTGAAGATTGAATATTGATGATTGAAGAATGAGGATTGAGGATAGATTGTTGTGGATTGAGGACGAGGACAGTGGGTTGAGTATTGATGTTTGAGGTCTGAGGATTGAGGATTGAGGATTGAGAATTGAGGATTGAGGATTGAGGATTGAAGATTGAGGATTGTGTACTGAAGATTGAAGAATGAGGATTGAGGATTGAGGATTGAGGATTCAGGATTGAGTATTGAAGACTGAGTACTGATGATTGAAGATTGAGGATTGAGGATTGAGGATTGAGGATTGAGGAATGAGGATTGAGGATTGAGGATTGAAGATTGAGTATTGAGCATTGAAGATTGAGGATTGAAGATTGAGAATTGAGGATTGATAGTTGAGTGTTGAGGATTGAGGTTTGAGTATTGAGGATTGAGGATTGAGGATTGAACATTGAGGATTTGGGACTGAGTGTCGAGGGTTGAGTGATGAGAATTGATGTTTGTGGATAGAGTTGGAGATTGCAGATTGAGTATTGAGTATTGAAAACTGTGAATTGATGACATTCTATTGAGGATTGAGGTTTGACAACTGATTGTTGAGGACTGAGCGCTGAAGATTGAGGATTCAGTATTGAGGATTCAGGATTGAGGTTTGAGGACAGAGGATTGAGGATTGAGGATTGAGGATTGAGGATTGAGGATTGAGTATTGAAGATTGAGGATTGATTACTGAGGATTGAGAATTGAGGATTGAGGATTGAGGATTGAGGATTGAGGATTGAGGATTGAAGATTGAGGATTGGGTATTGCGGATTGAACATTGAGGATTGAGGATTGAGGATTGAGTGTTGAGTATTGAGGACGAGGACTGAGGGTTGAATATTGATGTTTGAGGTCTGAGGATTGAGGATTGAGGATTGAGGATTGAGAATTGTGGATTGAGGATTGAGTATAGAGGATTGAAGATTGAGGATTGAGGATTGTGGATTGAGGATTGAGGATTGAAGATTGAGGATTGGGTGTTGAGGATTGAAGAATGAGGATTGAGGATTGAGGATTGTGGATTGAGGATTGAAGATTGAGGATTGGGTATTGAGGATTGAAGAATGAGTATTGAGGATTGAGGACTGAGGATTGAGGGTTGCAGATTGAGTATTGATGATTGAAGATTGAGGGTTGAGGATTCAGGATTGAGGGTTGAAGATTGAGGATTGAGGATTGAGGATGAGGGCTGTGGGTTGAGGATTGAGATTTGAGGACTTGGGGCTGAGGATTGAGGATTGAGAATTGAGGATTGAGGATTGAGGATTGAAGATTGAGGATTGGGTATTGAGGATTGAAGAATGAGGATTGAGGAATGAGTATTGAGGGTTGAGGATTGATGACGGAGGATTGAAGATTGAGTATTAAGGATTGAAGATTGAGGTTTGAGGTTTGAGGACTGAGGATTGAGGATTGATTATTGAGGACTGAGTGTTGAGGATTGAGGATTGAGGATTGAAGATTGAGGATTGGGTATTGCGGATTCAACATTGAGGATTGAGGATTGAGGATTGAGGATTGAAGATTGAGGACTGAAGATTGAATATTGATGATTGAAGAATGAGGATTGAGGATAGATTGTTGTGGATTGAGGACGAGGACAGTGGGTTGAGTATTGATGTTTGAGGTCTGAGGATTGAGGATTGAGGATTGAGAATTGAGGATTGAGGATTGAGGATTGAAGATTGAGGATTGTGTACTGAGGATTGAAGAATGAGGATTGAGGATTGAGGATTGAGGATTCAGGATTGAGTATTGAAGACTGAGTACTGATGATTGAAGATTGAGGATTGAGGATTGAGGATTGAGGATTGAGGAATGAGGATTGAGGATTGAGGATTGAAGATTGAGTATTGAGCATTGAAGATTGAGGATTGAAGATTGAGGATTGAGGATTGAGGATTGAGGATTGAGGGCTGAGGATTGAGGATTGAGGATTGAGCATTGAGGATTGAGGATTGAGGATTGAGGATTGAAGATTGAGTATTGAGGATTGAAGATTGTGGCTTGAGGATTGAGTATTGAGAATTGAGGACTGATAGTTGAGTATTGAGGACTGAGGATTGAGGATTGAGGATTGCAAATTGAGGATTGGGTATTCAGGATTGAAGAATGAGGATTGAGGATTGAGGATTGAGGATTGAGTATTGCAGATTGAGAATTGAGGATTGAGGATTGAAGATTGAGTGTTGAGGATTGAGGATAGAAGGTTGAATATTGATGAATGAAGATTGAGGATTGAGGATTGAGGGTTGTGGAGTGAGGACGAGGACTGAGGGTTGAGTATTGATGCCTGAGGTCAGAGGATTGAGGATTGCGAACTGAGGATTGAAGTTTGAGGATTGAAGGTTGAGGATTGGGAATTGAGGATTGAAGATTCAGTATTGAGGATTGATAATTGGCGATCGAGGATTGAGAATTGAGGATTGAGCATTGAGGATTGAGGATTGAAGAATGAGTATTGAGGATTGAAGGTTGAGGATTGTGGATTGAGGATTGAGGATTGAGGATTGAATATTGAGGATTGGGGACTGAGTGTCGAGGGTTGAATGATGAGAATTGATGTTTGTGGATAGATATTTGAAGATTGCAGATTGAGTATTGAGTATTGAAAACTGTGAATTGATGACATTCTATTGAGGATTGAGGTTTGACAACTGATTGTTGAGGACTGAGGGCTGAAGATTGAGGATTCAGTATTGAGGATTCAGGATTGATGTTTGAGGACGGAGGATTGAGGATTGAGAATTGAGGATTGAGGATTGAGGATTGAGGATTGAAGATTGAGGTTTGGGTGCTGAGGATTGAACATTGAGGATTGAGGATTGAGGATTGAGGGTTAAGGATTGAGGATGGAAGGTTGAATATTGATGAATGAAGATTGAGGATTGAGGATTGAGGGTTGTGGATTGATGACGAGGACTGAGGGTTGAGTATTGATGCCTGAGGTCAGAGGATTGAGGATTGAGGATTGCGAACAGAGGATTGAAGTTTGAGGATTGAAGATAGAGGATTGAAGATTGAGGACTGAGGATTGAGGATTGAGGGTTGAGGATTGAGGACGAGGACTGACGGTTGAGGATTGAGGTTTGAGGTTTGAGGATTGAGAATTTAGGATTGAGGATTGAGGATGAGGGCTGAGGGTTGAGGATTGAGGTTTGAGGACTGAGGACTGAGGATTGAGGATTGAGTATTGAGGATCGAGGATTGAGGACTGAAGATTGAGGATTGAGGATTGAGGATTGAGAATTGAGGATTGATTATTGAAGATTGAGTATTGAGGATTAATGATTGAGGATTGAGGATTGAGGATTGAGAATTGAGGATGAGGGCTGAGGGTTGAGGATTGAGGTTTGAGGACTGAGGACTGAGGATTGGGGATTGAGATTTGATGATTGAGGATTGAGGATTGAAGATTGAGGATTGGGGATTGAGGGTTGGCGATTGAGGATTGAGTATTGAGGATTGAGAATTGAGGATTGATTATTGAAGATTGAGTATTGAGGATTGAAGATTGAGGATTGAGGATTGAGGATTGATAATTGAGGATGGGGGCTGAGGGTTGAGGATTGAGGTTTGAGGACTGAGGACTGAGGATTGGGGATTGAGATTTGATGATTGAGGATTGAGGATTGAAGACTGAGGATTGGGTATTGAGTATTGAAGAATGAGGATTGAGGATTGAGGACTGAGGATTGAGGACTGAAGATTGAGGATTGAGGACTGACGATTGAGGATTGAGGATTGAATATTGAGTATTGAGGATTGAAGATTGAGGACTGAGGATTGAGGATTGAGGGTTGAGGATTGAGGACGAGGGCTGACGGTTGAGGATTGAGGTTTGAGGTTTGAGGATAGAGAATTTAGGATTGAGGATTGAGGATGAGGGCTGAGGGTTGAGGATTGAGGTTTGAGGACTGAGGACTGAGGATTGAGGATTGAGTATTGAGGATCGAGGATTGAGGATTGAAGATTGAGGATTGAGGATTGAGGATTGAGAATTGAGGATTGATTATTGAAGATTGAGTATTGAGGATTAAATATTGAGGATTGAGGATTGAGGATTGAGAATTGAGGATGAGGGCTGAGGGTTGAGGATTGAGGTTTGAGGACTGAGGACTGAGGATTGGGGATTGAGATTTGATGATTGAGGACTGAGGATTGAAGACTGAGGATTGGGTATTGAGTATTGAAGAATGTGGATTGAGGATTGAGGACTGAGGATTGAGGATTGAAGATTGAGGATTGAGGACTGAGGATTGAGGATTGAGGATTGAATATTGAGTATTGAGGATTGAAGATTGAGGACTGAGGATTGAGGACTGAGGGTTGAGGATTGAGGACGAGGACTGACGGTTGAGGATTGAGGTTTGAGGTTTGTGTATTGAGAATTTAGGATTGAGGATTAAGGATGAGTGCTGAGGGTTGAGGATTGAGGTTTGAGGACTGAGGACTGAGGATTGAGGATTGAGTATTGAGGATTGAAGATTGAGGATTGAAGACTGAGGATTGGGTATTGAGGATTGTAGAATGAGCTTTGAGGATTGAGGATTGAGGATTGAGGATTGAAGATTGAGTATTGAGGATTGAAGAATGACGATTGAGGATTGAGGATTGAGGATTGAGGATGAGGGCTGAGGGTTGAGGATTGAGGTTTGAGGATTGAGAGTTGAGGATTGAGGGTTGAAGATTGAAGATTGAGGATTGGGTATTGAGGATTGAAGAATGAGGATTGACGAATGACGATTGAGGATTGAGGATTGAAGATTGAGGATTGAGGATTGAGGATTGGGGATTGAGGATTGAGGATTGAGGTTTGAGGACTGAGAGTTGAGGATTGAGGGGTGAAGGTTGCAGATTGAGGATTGGGTATTGAGGATTGAAGAATGAGGATTGACGAATGATGATTGAGAATTGAGGATTGAAGATTGAGGATTGAGGATTGAGGATTGGGGATTGAGGATTGAGGATTGAAGATTGAGGATTGGGGATTGAGGATCGACGTTTGAGGATTGAGGATTGAGGATTGAGTATTGAGGATTGCAGATTGAGTATTGAGGATTGAAGACTGTGGTTTGAGGATTGAGGAATGAGGATTGAGCATTGAAGATTGCGGATTGAGGATTGAGGATTGAAGATTGAGTATTGACGATGGAAGATTGAGGATTGAGGATTGAAGATTGAGGAATGAGAATTGAGGATTGAGGATTGAGTATTGAGGATTGACGATTGAGGATTGAGGATTGAGGATTGAGGGTTGAGGGTTGAGTGTTGAGGTTTGAGTATTGAATCCTGAGAATTCAGGATATTCTATTGAGTATTGAGGGCTGATGGTTGAGTATTGAGGATTGAGGGCTGATGGTTGAGTATTGAGGATTGAGTATTGAGTATTGAGGATTGAGGATTGAAGATTGAATATTGATGATTGAAGATTGATGATCGAGGATTGAGTGTTGTGGATTGAGGACGAGGACTGAGGGTTGAGTATTGATGGTTGAGGTCCGAGGATTGAAGAATGAGGATTGAGGATTGAAGATTGAGGGTTGAGGATTGATAATTGAGGATTGCGGATGAGGTCTGAGGGTTGAGGATTGAGGTTTGAGGGCTGAGGACAGAGAATTGAGGATTGAGGACTGAGAATGTGGGCTGAGGGTTGAGGATTGTGGTTTGAGGACTGAGGACTGAGGATTGAGGATTGAGAATTGAGGATTGAGGATTGAGGATTGAAGATTGAGGATTGGGTATTGAGGATTGTAGAATGAGGATTGAGGATTGAGGATTGAGGATTGAGGATTGAGCATTGAGGATTGAGGATTGAGGATTGAGCATTGAAGATTGAGTATTGAGGATTGAAGATTGAGGATTGAGGATTGAGTATTGAGAATTGAGGACTGATGGTTGAGTAATGAGGACTGAGGATTGAGGATTGAAGATTGAGTATTGAGGATTGAAGATTGAGGATTGAGGATTGATAATTGAGGATTGAGGATGAGGTCTGAGGGTTGAGGATTGAGGTTTGAGGGCTGAGGACAGAGAATTGAGGATTGAGGACTGAGAATGTGGGCTGAGGTTTGAGGATTGAGGTTTGAGGACTGAGGACTGAGGATTGAGGATTGTGGATTGAGGCATGAGGATTGAGGATTGAGGATTGAAGATTGAGGACTGAGGACTGAGGATTGAGGATTGAGTATTGAGGATCGAGGATTGAGGACTGAAGATTGAGGATTGAGGATTGAGGATTGAGAATTGAGGATTGATTATTGAAGATTGAGTATTGAGGATTAATGATTGAGGATTGAGGATTGAGGATTGAGAATTGAGGATGAGGGCTGAGGGTTGAGGATTGAGGTTTGAGGACTGAGGACTGAGGATTGGGGATTGAGATTTGATGATTGAGGATTGAGGATTGAAGACTGAGGATTGGGTATTGAGTATTGAAGAATGTGGATTGAGGATTGAGGACTGAGGATTGAGGATTGAAGATTGAGGATTGAGGACTGAGGATTGAGGATTGAGGATTGAGGATTGAGGATTGAGAATTGAGGATTGAGGATTGAGGATTGAAGATTGAGGATTGGGAATTGAGGGTTGAAGAATGAGGACTGAGGGTAGAGGATTGAGGATTGAAGACTGAGTATAGAGGATTGGAGTTTGGGGATTGAGGATTGAGGATTCAGGATTGAGGATTGAGGATTGAGGATTGAAGATTGATTATTGAAGATTGGGTATTGAGGATTGAAGATTGAGGATTGAGGATTGAGGATTGAGAATTGAGGATGAGGGCTGAGGGTTGAGGATTGAGGTTTGAGGACTGAGGACTGAGGATTGGGGATTGAGATTTGATGATTGAGGATTGAGGATTGAAGACTGAGGATTGGGTATTGAGTATTGAAGTATGAGGATTGAGGATTGTGGACTGAGGATTGAGGATTGAAGATTGAGGATTGAGGACTGGGGATTGAGGATTGAGGATTGAATATTAAGTATTGAGGATTGAAGATTGAGGACTGAGGATTGAGGATTGAGGGTTGAGGATTGAGGACGAGGACTGACGGTTGAGGATTGAGGTTTGAGGTTTGAGGATTGAGAATTTAGGATTGAGGATTGAGGATGAGGGCTGAGGGTTGAGGATTGAGGTTTGAGGACTGAGGACTGAGGATTGAGGATTGAGTATTGAGGATTGAGGATTGAGGATTGAAGATTGAGGATTGAGGATTGAGGATTGAGAATTGAGGATTGATTATTGAAGATTGAGTATTGAGGATTGAGGTTTGAGGATTGAGTATAGAGGATTGAAGATTGAGGATTGAGGATTGAGGATTGAGGATTGAGGATTGAAGATTGAGGATTGGGGACAGAGTATTGAGGGTTGAGGATTGCGGATTGAGGATTGAAGATTGAGGATTGGGGACTGAGTATTGAGGGTCGAGTGATGAGAATTGATGTTTGTGGATAGAAATTTGATGATTGCAGATTGAGTATTGCGTATTGAAAACTGTGAATTGATAATATTCTATTGAGGATTGAGGATTGACAACTGATTGCTCAGGTCTGAGGTCTGAAGATTGAGAATTCAGGATTGACGATTCAGGATTGAGGTTTGATGACTAAGGATTGAGGATTGTGGATTGAGGCATGAGGATTGAGGATTGAGGATTGAAGATTGAGGATTGAGGATTGAGGATGGGGGCTGAGGATTGGCGATTGAGGTTTGAGGACTGAGGATTGAGGATTGAGGATTGAGAATTGAGGATTGAGGATTGAGGATTGAAGATTGAGGATTGTGTATTGAGGGTTGAAGAATGGGGATTGAGGATTGAGGATTGAGGATTGAAGACTGAGTATAGAGGATTGGAGTTTGGGGATTGAGAATTGAGGATTCAGGATTGAGGATTGAGGATTGAGGATTGAAGATTGATTATTGGGGATTGAAGATTGAGGATTGAGGATTGAGGATTGAGGATTGAGGATTGAAGATTGAGGATTGGGGATTGAGGGTTGGCGATTGAGGATTGAGTATTGAGTATTGAGAATTGAGGATTGATTATTGAAGATTGAGTATTGAGGATTGAAGATTGAGGATTGAGGATTGAGGATTGAGAATTGAGGATGGGGGCTGAGGGTTGAGGATTGAGGTTTGAGGACTGAGGACTGAGGATTGGGGATTGAGATTTGATGATTGAGGATTGAGGATTGAAGACTGAGGATTGGGTATTGAGTATTGAAGAATGAGGATTGAGGATTGAGGACTGAGGATTGAGGACTGAAGATTGAGGATTGAGGACTGACGATTGAGGATTGAGGATTGAATATTGAGTATTGAGGATTGAAGATTGAGGACTGAGGATTGAGGATTGAGGGTTGAGGATTGAGGACGAGGGCTGACGGTTGAGGATTGAGGTTTGAGGTTTGAGGATAGAGAATTTAGGATTGAGGATTGAGGATGAGGGCTGAGGGTTGAGGATTGAGGTTTGAGGACTGAGGACTGAGGATTGAGGATTGAGTATTGAGGATCGAGGATTGAGGATTGAAGATTGAGGATTGAGGATTGAGGATTGAGAATTGAGGATTGATTATTGAAGATTGAGTATTGAGGATTAAATATTGAGGATTGAGGATTGAGGATTGAGAATTGAGGATGAGGGCTGAGGGTTGAGGATTGAGGTTTGAGGACTGAGGACTGAGGATTGGGGATTGAGATTTGATGATTGAGGACTGAGGATTGAAGACTGAGGATTGGGTATTGAGTATTGAAGAATGTGGATTGAGGATTGAGGACTGAGGATTGAGGATTGAAGATTGAGGATTGAGGACTGAGGATTGAGGATTGAGGATTGAATATTGAGTATTGAGGATTGAAGATTGAGGACTGAGGATTGAGGACTGAGGGTTGAGGATTGAGGACGAGGACTGACGGTTGAGGTTTGAGGTTTGAGGTTTGTGTATTGAGAATTTAGGATTGAGGATTAAGGATGAGTGCTGAGGGTTGAGGATTGAGGTTTGAGGACTGAGGACTGAGGATTGAGGATTGAGTATTGAGGATTGAAGATTGAGGATTGAAGACTGAGGATTGGGTATTGAGGATTGTAGAATGAGCTTTGAGGATTGAGGATTGAGGATTGAGGATTGAAGATTGAGTATTGAGGATTGAAGAATGACGATTGAGGATTGAGGATTGAGGATTGAGGATGAGGGCTGAGGGTTGAGGATTGAGGTTTGAGGATTGAGAGTTGAGGATTGAGGGTTGAAGATTGAAGATTGAGGATTGGGTATTGAGGATTGAAGAATGAGGATTGACGAATGACGATTGAGGATTGAGGATTGAAGATTGAGGATTGAGGATTGAGGATTGGGGATTGAGGATTGAGGATTGAGGTTTGAGGATTGAGAGTTGAGGATTGAGGGGTGAAGGTTGCAGATTGAGGATTGGGTATTGAGGATTGAAGAATGAGGATTGACGAATGATGATTGAGAATTGAGGATTGAAGATTGAGGATTGAGGATTGAGGATTGGGGATTGAGGATTGAGGATTGAAGATTGAGGATTGGGGATTGAGGATCGACGATTGAGGATTGAGGATTGAGGATTGAGTATTGAGGATTGCAGATTGAGTATTGAGGATTGAAGACTGTGGTTTGAGGATTGAGGAATGAGGATTGAGCATTGAAGATTGCGGATTGAGGATTGAGGATTGAAGATTGAGTATTGACGATGGAAGATTGAGGATTGAGGATTGAAGATTGAGGAATGAGAATTGAGGATTGAGGATTGAGTATTGAGGATTGACGATTGAGGATTGAGGATTGAGGATTGAGGGTTGAGGGTTGAGTGTTGAGGTTTGAGTATTGAATCCTGAGAATTCAGGATATTCTATTGAGTATTGAGGATTGAGGGCTGATGGTTGAGTATTGAGGATTGAGGGCTGATGGTTGAGTATTGAGGATTGAGGATTGAGTATTGAGGATTGAGGATTGAAGATTGAATATTGATGATTGAAGATTGATGATCGAGGATTGAGTGTTGTGGATTGAGGACGAGGACTGAGGGTTGAGTATTGATGGTTGAGGTCCGAGGATTGAAGAATGAGGATTGAGGATTGAAGATTGAGGGTTGAGGATTGATAATTGAGGATTGCGGATGAGGTCTGAGGGTTGAGGATTGAGGTTTGAGGGCTGAGGACAGAGAATTGAGGATTGAGGACTGAGAATGTGGGCTGAGGGTTGAGGATTGTGGTTTGAGGACTGAGGACTGAGGATTGAGGATTGAGAATTGAGGATTGAGGATTGAGGATTGAAGATTGAGGATTGGGTATTGAGGATTGTAGAATGAGGATTGAGGATTGAGGATTGAGGATTGAGGATTGAGCATTGAGGATTGAGGATTGAGGATTGAGCATTGAAGATTGAGTATTGAGGATTGAAGGTTGAGGATTGAGGATTGAGTATTGAGAATTGAGGACTGATGGTTGAGTAATGAGGACTGAGGATTGAGGATTGAAGATTGAGTATTGAGGATTGAAGATTGAGGATTGAGGATTGATAATTGAGGATTGAGGATGAGGTCTGAAGGTTGAGGATTGAGGTTTGAGGGCTGAGGACAGAGAATTGAGGATTGAGGACTGAGAATGTGGGCTGAGGTTTGAGGATTGAGGTTTGAGGACTGAGGACTGAGGATTGAGGATTGTGGATTGAGGCATGAGGATTGAGGATTGAGGATTGAAGATTGAGGACTGAGGATTGAGGATGAGGGCTGAGGATTGGCGATTGAGGTTTGAGGACTGAGGATTGAGGATTGAGGACTGAGAATTGAGGATTGAGGATTGAGGATTGAAGATTGAGGATTGGGTATTGAGGGTTGAAGAATGAGGATTGAGGGTAGAGGATTGAGGATTGAAGACTGAGTATAGAGGATTGGTGTTTGGGGATTGAGAATTGAGGATTCAGGATTGAGGATTGAGGATTGAGGATTGAAGATTGATTATTGGGGATTGAAGATTGAGGATTGAGGATTGAGGATTGAGGATTGAGGATTGAAGATTGAGGATTGGGGATTGACGGTTGACGATTGAGGATTGAGTATTGAGGATTGAGAATTGAGGATTGATTATTGAAGATTGAGTATTGAGGATTGAAGATTGAGGATTGAGGATTGAGGATTGAGAATTGAGGGTGAGGGCTGAGGGTTGAGGATTGAGGTTTGAGGACTGAGGACTGAGGATTGGGGATTGAGATTTGATGATTGAGGATTGAGGATTGAAGACTGTGGATTGGGTATTGAGTATTGAAGAATGAGGATTGAGGATTTAGGACTGAGGATTGAGGATTGAAGATTGAGGGTTGAGGATTGAGGACGAGGACTGACGGTTGAGGATTGAGGTTTGAGGTTTGAGTATTGAGAATTTAGGATTGAGGATTAAGGATGAGGGCTGAGGGTTGAGGATTGAGGTTTGAGGACTGAGGACTGAGGATTGAGGATTGAGTATTGAGGATTGAAGATTGAGGATTGAAGACTGAGGATTGGGTATTGAGGATTGTAGAATGAGCTTTGAGGATTGAGGATTGAGGATTGAGGATTGAAGATTGAGTATTGAGGATTGAAGAATGACGATTGAGGATTGAGGATTGAGGATTGAGGATGAGGGCTGAGGGTTGAGGATTGGGGTTTGAGGATTGGGAGTTGAGGATTGAGGGTTGAAGATTGAAGATTGAGGATTGGGTATTGAGGATTGAAGAATGAGGATTGACGAATGACGATTGAGGATTGAGGATTGAAGATTGAGGATTGAGGATTGAGGATTGGGGATTGAGGATTGAGGATTGAGGTTTGAGGATTGAGGGTTGAGGATTGAGGGTTGAAGGTTGCAGATTGAGTATTGGGTATTGAGGATTGAAGAATGAGGATTGACGAATGATGATTGAGAATTGAGGATTGAAGATTGAGGATTGAGGATTGAGGATTGGGGATTGAGGATTGAGGATTGAAGATTGAGGATTGGGGATTGAGGATCGACGATTGAGGATTGAGGATTGAGGATTGAGTATTGAGGATTGCAGATTGAGTATTGAGGATTGGAGATTGAGGATTGAGGATTGAGAATTGAGGATTGATTATTGAAGATTCGGTATTGAGGATTGAAGATTGAGGATTGAGGATTGAGGATTGAGAATTGAGGATGAGGGCTGAAGGTTGAGGATTGAGGTTTGAGGACTGAGGACTGAGGATTGGGGATTGAGATTTGATGATTGAGGATTTAGGGTTGAAGACTGAGGATTGGGTATTGAGTATTGAAGAATGAGGATTGAGGATTGAGGACTGAGGAATGAGGATTGAAGATTGAGGATTGAGGACTGAGGATTGAGGATTGAGGATTGAATATTGAGTATTGAGGATTGAAGATTGAGGACTGAGGATTGAGGATTAGGGGTTGAGGATTGAGGACGAGGACTGACGGTTGAGGATTGAGGTTTTAGGTTTGAGGATTGAGAATTTAGGATTGAGGATTAAGGATGAGGGCTGAGGGTTGAGGATTGAGGTTTGAGGACTGAGGACTGAGGATTGAGGATTGAGTATTGAGGATTGAGGATTGAGGATTGAAGATTGAGGATTGGGTATTGAGGATTGTAGAATGAGGTTTGAGGATTGAGGATTGAGGATTGAGGATTGAAGATTGAGTATTGAGGATTGAAGAATGACGATTGAGGATTGAGGATTGAGTATTCAGGATTGAGGATTGAGTATTGAGGATTGACGATTGAGGATTGAGGATTGAGGATTGAGGGTTGAGGGTTGAGTGTTGAGGTTTGAGTATTGAATCCTGAGAATTCAGTATATTCTATTGAGTATTGAGAATTGAGGGCTGGTGGTTGAGTATTGAGGATTGAGTATTGAGGATTGAGGATTGAGGATTGAAGATTGAATATTGATGATTGAAGATTGATGATCGAGGATTGAGTGTTGTGGATTGAGGACGAGGACTGAGGGTTGAGTATTGATGTTTGAGGTCTGAGGATTGAAAAATGAGGATTGAGGATTGAAGATTGAGGGTTGAGGATTGAGGATTGAGGATTCAGCATTGAGGATTGAGGATTGAGGATTGAGCATTGAAGATTGAGTTTTGAGGATTGAAGATTGAGGATTGAGGATTGAGTATTGAGAATTGAGGACTGATGGTTGAGTAATGAGGACTGAGGATTGAGGATTGAAGATTGAGTATTGAGGATTGAAGATTGAGGATTGAGGACTGAGGATTGAGTATTGAGGATTGAATATTGAGTATTGAGGATTGAAGATTGAGGACTGAGGATTGAGGATTGAGGGTTGAGGATTGAGGACGAGGACTGACGGTTGAGGATTGAGGTTTGAGGTTTGAGGATTGAGAATTTAGGATTGAGGATTGAGGATGAGGGCTGAGGGTTGAGGATTGAGGTTTGAGGACTGAGGACTGAGGATTGAGGATTGAGTATTGAGGATCGAGGATTGAGGACTGAAGATTGAGGATTGTGGATTGAGGATTGAGAATTGAGGATTGATTATTGAAGATTGAGTATTGAGGATTAATGATTGAGGATTGAGGATTGAGGATTGAGAATTGAGGATGAGGGCTGAGGGTTGAGGATTGAGGTTTGAGGACTGAGGACTGAGGATTGGGGATTGAGATTTGATGATTGAGGATTGAGGATTGAAGACTGAGGATTGGGTATTGAGTATTGAAGAATGTGGATTGAGGATTGAGGACTGAGGATTGAGGATTGAAGATTGAGGATTGAGGACTGAGGATTGAGGATTGAGGATTGAGGATTGAGGATTGAGAATTGAGGATTGAGGATTGCGGATTGAAGATTGAGGATTGGGAATTGAGGGTTGAAGAATGAGGACTGAGGGTAGAGGATTGAGGATTGAAGACTGAGTATAGAGGATTGGAGTTTGGGGATTGAGGATTGAGGATTCAGGATTGAGGATTGAGGATTGAGGATTGAAGATTGATTATTGAAGATTGGGTATTGAGGATTGAAGATTGAGGATTGAGGATTGAGGATTGAGAATTGAGGATGAGGGCTGAGGGTTGAGGATTGAGGTTTGAGGACTGAGGACTGAGGATTGGGGATTGAGATTTGATGATTGAGGATTGAGGATTGAAGACTGAGGATTGGGTATTGAGTATTGAAGTATGAGGATTGAGGATTGTGGACTGAGGATTGAGGATTGAAGATTGAGGATTGAGGACTGGGGATTGAGGATTGAGGATTGAATATTAAGTATTGAGGATTGAAGATTGAGGACTGAGGATTGAGGATTGAGGGTTGAGGATTGAGGACGAGGACTGACGGTTGAGGATTGAGGTTTGAGGTTTGAGGATTGAGAATTTAGGATTGAGGATTGAGGATGAGGGCTGAGGGTTGAGGATTGAGGTTTGAGGACTGAGGACTGAGGATTGAGGATTGAGTATTGAGGATCGAGGATTGAGGATTGAAGATTGAGGATTGAGGATTGAGGATTGAGAATTGAAGATTGATTATTGAAGATTGAGTATTGAGGATTGAGGTTTGAGGATTGAGTATAGAGGATTGAAGATTGAGGATTGAGGATTGAGGATTGAGGATTGAGGATTGAAGATTGAGGATTGGGGACAGAGTATTGGGGGTTGAGGATTGCGGATTGAGGATTGAAGATTGAGGATTGGGGACTGAGTATTGAGGGTCGAGTGATGAGAATTGATGTTTGTGGATAGCAATTTGATGATTGCAGATTGAGTATTGCGTATTGAAAACTGTGAATTGATAATATTCTATTGAGGATTGAGGATTGACAACTGATTGCTCAGGTCTGAGGTCTGAAGATTGAGAATTCAGGATTGACGATTCAGGATTGAGGTTTGATGACTAAGGATTGAGGATTGTGGATTGAGGCATGAGGATTGAGGATTGAGGATTGAAGATTGAGGATTGAGGATTGAGGATGAGGGCTGAGGATTGGCGATTGAGGTTTGAGGACTGAGGATTGAGGATTGAGGATTGAGAATTGAGGATTGAGGATTGAGGATTGAAGATTGAGGATTGTGTATTGAGGGTTGAAGAATGGGGATTGAGGATTGAGGATTGAGGATTGAAGACTGAGTATAGAGGATTGGAGTTTGGGGATTGAGAATTGAGGATTCAGGATTGAGGATTGAGGATTGAGGATTGAAGATTGATTATTGGGGATTGAAGATTGAGGATTGAGGATTGAGGATTGAGGATTGAGGATTGAGGATTGAAGATTGAGGATTGGGGATTGAGGGTTGGCGATTGAGGATTGAGTATTGAGGATTGAGAATTGAGGATTGATTATTGAAGATTGAGTATTGAGGATTGAAGATTGAGGATTGAGGATTGAGGATTGAGAATTGAGGATGGGGGCTGAGGGTTGAGGATTGAGGTTTGAGGACTGAGGACTGAGGATTGGGGATTGAGATTTGATGATTGAGGATTGAGGATTGAAGACTGAGGATTGGGTATTGAGTATTGAAGAATGAGGATTGAGGATTGAGGACTGAGGATTGAGGACTGAAGATTGAGGATTGAGGACTGACGATTGAGGATTGAGGATTGAATATTGAGTATTGAGGATTGAAGATTGAGGACTGAGGATTGAGGATTGAGGGTTGAGGATTGAGGACGAGGGCTGACGGTTGAGGATTGAGGTTTGAGGTTTGAGGATAGAGAATTTAGGATTGAGGATTGAGGATGAGGGCTGAGGGTTGAGGATTGAGGTTTGAGGACTGAGGACTGAGGATTGAGGATTGAGTATTGAGGATCGAGGATTGAGGATTGAAGATTGAGGATTGAGGATTGAGGATTGAGAATTGAGGATTGATTATTGAAGATTGAGTATTGAGGATTAAATATTGAGGATTGAGGATTGAGGATTGAGAATTGAGGATGAGGGCTGAGGGTTGAGGATTGAGGTTTGAGGACTGAGGACTGAGGATTGGGGATTGAGATTTGATGATTGAGGACTGAGGATTGAAGACTGAGGATTGGGTATTGAGTATTGAAGAATGTGGATTGAGGATTGAGGACTGAGGATTGAGGATTGAAGATTGAGGATTGAGGACTGAGGATTGAGGATTGAGGATTGAATATTGAGTATTGAGGATTGAAGATTGAGGACTGAGGATTGAGGACTGAGGGTTGAGGATTGAGGACGAGGACTGACGGTTGAGGATTGAGGTTTGAGGTTTGTGTATTGAGAATTTAGGATTGAGGATTAAGGATGAGTGCTGAGGGTTGAGGATTGAGGTTTGAGGACTGAGGACTGAGGATTGAGGATTGAGTATTGAGGATTGAAGATTGAGGATTGAAGACTGAGGATTGGGTATTGAGGATTGTAGAATGAGCTTTGAGGATTGAGGATTGAGGATTGAGGATTGAAGATTGAGTATTGAGGATTGAAGAATGACGATTGAGGATTGAGGATTGAGGATTGAGGATGAGGGCTGAGGGTTGAGGATTGAGGTTTGAGGATTGAGAGTTGAGGATTGAGGGTTGAAGATTGAAGATTGAGGATTGGGTATTGAGGATTGAAGAATGAGGATTGACGAATGACGATTGAGGATTGAGGATTGAAGATTGAGGATTGAGGATTGAGGATTGGGGATTGAGGATTGAGGATTGAGGTTTGAGGATTGAGAGTTGAGTATTGAGGGGTGAAGGTTGCAGATTGAGGATTGGGTATTGAGGATTGAAGAATGAGGATTGACGAATGATGATTGAGAATTGAGGATTGAAGATTGAGGATTGAGGATTGAGGATTGGGGATTGAGGATTGAGGATTGAAGATTGAGGATTGGGGATTGAGGATCGACGATTGAGGATTGAGGATTGAGGATTGAGTATTGAGGATTGCAGATTGAGTATTGAGGATTGAAGACTGTGGTTTGAGGATTGAGGAATGAGGATTGAGCATTGAAGATTGCGGATTGAGGATTGAGGATTGAAGATTGAGTATTGACGATGGAAGATTGAGGATTGAGGATTGAAGATTGAGGAATGAGAATTGAGGATTGAGGATTGAGTATTGAGGATTGACGATTGAGGATTGAGGATTGAGGATTGAGGGTTGAGGGTTGAGTGTTGAGGTTTGAGTATTGAATCCTGAGAATTCAGGATATTCTATTGAGTATTGAGGATTGAGGGCTGATGGTTGAGTATTGAGGATTGAGGGCTGATGGTTGAGTATTGAGGATTGAGTATTGAGTATTGAGGATTGAGGATTGAAGATTGAATATTGATGATTGAAGATTGATGATCGAGGATTGAGTGTTGTGGATTGAGGACGAGGACTGAGGGTTGAGTATTGATGGTTGAGGTCCGAGGATTGAAGAATGAGGATTGAGGATTGAAGATTGAGGGTTGAGGATTGATAATTGAGGATTGCGGATGAGGTCTGAGGGTTGAGGATTGAGGTTTGAGGGCTGAGGACAGAGAATTGAGGATTGAGGACTGAGAATGTGGGCTGAGGGTTGAGGATTGTGGTTTGAGGACTGAGGACTGAGGATTGAGGATTGAGAATTGAGGATTGAGGATTGAGGATTGAAGATTGAGGATTGGGTATTGAGGATTGTAGAATGAGGATTGAGGATTGAGGATTGAGGATTGAGGATTGAGCATTGAGGATTGAGGATTGAGGATTGAGCATTGAAGATTGAGTATTGAGGATTGAAGATTGAGGATTGAGGATTGAGTATTGAGAATTGAGGACTGATGGTTGAGTAATGAGGACTGAGGATTGAGGATTGAAGATTGAGTATTGAGGATTGAAGATTGAGGATTGAGGATTGATAATTGAGGATTGAGGATGAGGTCTGAGGGTTGAGGATTGAGGTTTGAGGGCTGAGGACAGAGAATTGAGGATTGAGGACTGAGAATGTGGGCTGAGGTTTGAGGATTGAGGTTTGAGGACTGAGGACTGAGGATTGAGGATTGTGGATTGAGGCATGAGGATTGAGGATTGAGGATTGAAGATTGAGGACTGAGGATTGAGGATGAGGGCTGAGGATTGGCGATTGAGGTTTGAGGACTGAGGATTGAGGATTGAGGACTGAGAATTGAGGATTGAGGATTGAGGATTGAAGATTGAGGATTGGGTATTGAGGGTTGAAGAATGAGGATTGAGGGTAGAGGATTGAGGATTGAAGACTGAGTATAGAGGATTGGTGTTTGGGGATTGAGAATTGAGGATTCAGGATTGAGGATTGAGGATTGAGGATTGAAGATTGATTATTGGGGATTGAAGATTGAGGATTGAGGATTGAGGATTGAGGATTGAGGATTGAAGATTGAGGATTGGGGATTGACGGTTGACGATTGAGGATTGAGTATTGAGGATTGAGAATTGAGGATTGATTATTGAAGATTGAGTATTGAGGATTGAAGATTGAGGATTGAGGATTGAGGATTGAGAATTGAGGGTGAGGGCTGAGGGTTGAGGATTGAGGTTTGAGGACTGAGGACTGAGGATTGGGGATTGAGATTTGATGATTGAGGATTGAGGATTGAAGACTGTGGATTGGGTATTGAGTATTGAAGAATGAGGATTGAGGATTTAGGACTGAGGATTGAGGATTGAAGATTGAGGGTTGAGGATTGAGGACGAGGACTGACGGTTGAGGATTGAGGTTTGAGGTTTGAGTATTGAGAATTTAGGATTGAGGATTAAGGATGAGGGCTGAGGGTTGAGGATTGAGGTTTGAGGACTGAGGACTGAGGATTGAGGATTGAGTATTGAGGATTGAAGATTGAGGATTGAAGACTGAGGATTGGGTATTGAGGATTGTAGAATGAGCTTTGAGGATTGAGGATTGAGGATTGAGGATTGAAGATTGAGTATTGAGGATTGAAGAATGACGATTGAGGATTGAGGATTGAGGATTGAGGATGAGGGCTGAGGGTTGAGGATTGGGGTTTGAGGATTGGGAGTTGAGGATTGAGGGTTGAAGATTGAAGATTGAGGATTGAAGAATGAGGATTGACGAATGACGATTGAGGATTGAGGATTGAAGATTGAGGATTGAGGATTGAGGATTGGGGATTGAGGATTGAGGATTGAGGTTTGAGGATTGAGGGTTGAGGATTGAGGGTTGAAGGTTGCAGATTGAGTATTGGGTATTGAGGATTGAAGAATGAGGATTGACGAATGATGATTGAGAATTGAGGATTGAAGATTGAGGATTGAGGATTGAGGATTGGGGATTGAGGATTGAGGATTGAAGATTGAGGATTGGGGATTGAGGATCGACGATTGAGGATTGAGGATTGAGGATTGAGTATTGAGGATTGCAGATTGAGTATTGAGGATTGAAGATTGAGGATTGAGGATTGAGAATTGAGGATTGATTATTGAAGATTCGGTATTGAGGATTGAAGATTGAGGATTGAGGATTGAGGATTGAGAATTGAGGATGAGGGCTGAAGGTTGAGGATTGAGGTTTGAGGACTGAGGACTGAGGATTGGGGATTGAGATTTGATGATTGAGGATTGAGGGTTGAAGACTGAGGATTGGGTATTGAGTATTGAAGAATGAGGATTGAGGATTGAGGACTGAGGAATGAGGATTGAAGATTGAGGATTGAGGACTGAGGATTGAGGATTGAGGATTGAATATTGAGTATTGAGGATTGAAGATTGAGGACTGAGGATTGAGGATTAGGGGTTGAGGATTGAGGACGAGGACTGACGGTTGAGGATTGAGGTTTTAGGTTTGAGGATTGAGAATTTAGGATTGAGGATTAAGGATGAGGGCTGAGGGTTGAGGATTGAGGTTTGAGGACTGAGGACTGAGGATTGAGGATTGAGTATTGAGGATTGAGGATTGAGGATTGAAGATTGAGGATTGGGTATTGAGGATTGTAGAATGAGGTTTGAGGATTGAGGATTGAGGATTGAGGATTGAAGATTGAGTATTGAGGATTGAAGAATGACGATTGAGGATTGAGGATTGAGTATTCAGGATTGAGGATTGAGTATTGAGGATTGACGATTGAGGATTGAGGATTGAGGATTGAGGGTTGAGGGTTGAGTGTTGAGGTTTGAGTATTGAATCCTGAGAATTCAGGATATTCTATTGAGTATTGAGAATTGAGGGCTGGTGGTTGAGTATTGAGGATTGAGTATTGAGGATTGAGGATTGAGGATTGAAGATTGAATATTGATGATTGAAGATTGATGATCGAGGATTGAGTGTTGTGGATTGAGGACGAGGACTGAGGGTTGAGTATTGATGTTTGAGGTCTGAGGATTGAAAAATGAGGATTGAGGATTGAAGATTGAGGGTTGAGGATTGAGGATTGAGGATTCAGCATTGAGGATTGAGGATTGAGGATTGAGCATTGAAGATTGAGTTTTGAGGATTGAAGATTGAGGATTGAGGATTGAGTATTGAGAATTGAGGACTGATGGTTGAGTAATGAGGACTGAGGATTGAGGATTGAAGATTGAGTATTGAGGATTGAAGATTGAGGATTGAGGACTGAGGATTGAGTATTGAGGATTGAATATTGAGTATTGAGGATTGAAGATTGAGGACTGAGGATTGAGGATTGAGGGTTGAGGATTGAGGACGAGGACTGACGGTTGAGGATTGAGGTTTGAGGTTTGAGGATTGAGAATTTAGGATTGAGGATTGAGGATGAGGGCTGAGGGTTGAGGATTGAGGTTTGAGGACTGAGGACTGAGGATTGAGGATTGAGTATTGAGGATCGAGGATTGAGGACTGAAGATTGAGGATTGTGGATTGAGGATTGAGAATTGAGGATTGATTATTGAAGATTGAGTATTGAGGATTAATGATTGAGGATTGAGGATTGAGGATTGAGAATTGAGGATGAGGGCTGAGGGTTGAGGATTGAGGTTTGAGGACTGAGGACTGAGGATTGGGGATTGAGATTTGATGATTGAGGATTGAGGATTGAAGACTGAGGATTGGGTATTGAGTATTGAAGAATGTGGATTGAGGATTGAGGACTGAGGATTGAGGATTGAAGATTGAGGATTGAGGACTGAGGATTGAGGATTGAGGATTGAGGATTGAGGATTGAGAATTGAGGATTGAGGATTGCGGATTGAAGATTGAGGATTGGGAATTGAGGGTTGAAGAATGAGGACTGAGGGTAGAGGATTGAGGATTGAAGACTGAGTATAGAGGATTGGAGTTTGGGGATTGAGGATTGAGGATTCAGGATTGAGGATTGAGGATTGAGGATTGAAGATTGATTATTGAAGATTGGGTATTGAGGATTGAAGATTGAGGATTGAGGATTGAGGATTGAGAATTGAGGATGAGGGCTGAGGGTTGAGGATTGAGGTTTGAGGACTGAGGACTGAGGATTGGGGATTGAGATTTGATGATTGAGGATTGAGGATTGAAGACTGAGGATTGGGTATTGAGTATTGAAGTATGAGGATTGAGGATTGTGGACTGAGGATTGAGGATTGAAGATTGAGGATTGAGGACTGGGGATTGAGGATTGAGGATTGAATATTAAGTATTGAGGATTGAAGATTGAGGACTGAGGATTGAGGATTGAGGGTTGAGGATTGAGGACGAGGACTGACGGTTGAGGATTGAGGTTTGAGGTTTGAGGATTGAGAATTTATGATTGAGGATTGAGGATGAGGGCTGAGGGTTGAGGATTGAGGTTTGAGGACTGAGGACTGAGGATTGAGGATTGAGTATTGAGGATCGAGGATTGAGGATTGAAGATTGAGGATTGAGGATTGAGGATTGAGAATTGAGGATTGATTATTGAAGATTGAGTATTGAGGATTAAATATTGAGGATTGAGGATTGAGGATTGAGAATTGAGGATGAGGGCTGAGGGTTGAGGATTGAGGTTTGAGGACTGAGGACTGAGGATTGGGGATTGAGATTTGATGATTGAGGATTGAGGATTGAAGACTGAGGATTGGGTGTTGAGTATTGAAGAATGTGGATTGAGGATTGAGGACTGAGGATTGAGGATTGAAGATTGAGGATTGAGGACTGAGGATTGAGGATTGAGGATTGAATATTGAGTATTGAGGATTGAAGATTGAGGACTGAGGATTGAGGACTGAGGGTTGAGGATTGAGGACGAGGACTGACGGTTGAGGATTGAGGTTTGAGGTTTGAGTATTGAGAATTTAGGATTGAGGATTAAGGATGAGTGCTGAGGGTTGAGGATTGAGGTTTGAGGACTGAGGACTGAGGATTGAGGATTGAGTATTGAGGATTGAAGATTGAGGATTGAAGACTGATGGTTGGGTATTGAGGATTGTAGAATGAGCTTTGAGGATTGAGGATTGAGGATTGAGGATTGAAGATTGAGTATTGAGGATTGAAGAATGACGATTGAGGATTGAGGATTGAGGATTGAGGATGAGGGCTGAGGGTTGAGGATTGAGGTTTGAGGATTGAGAGTTGAGGATTGAGGGTTGAAGATTGAAGATTGAGGATTGGGTATTGAGGATTGAAGAATGAGGATTGACGAATGACGATTGAGGATTGAGGATTGAAGATTGAGGATTGAGGATTGAGGATTGGGGATTGAGGATTGAGGATTGAGGTTTGAGGATTGAGAGTTGAGGATTGAGGGTTGAAGGTTGCAGATTGAGGATTGGGTATTGAGGATTGAAGAATGAGGATTGACGAATGATGATTGAGAATTGAGGATTGAAGATTGAGGATTGAGGATTGAGGATTGGGGATTGAGGATTGAGGATTGAAGATTGAGGATTGGGGATTGAGGATCGACAATGAGGATTGAGGATTGAGGATTGAGTATTGAGGATTGCAGATTGAGTATTGAGGATTGAAGACTGTGGTTTGAGGATTGAGGATTGAGGATTGAGGATTGAAGATTGAGGAATGAGAATTGAGGATTGAGGATTGAGTATTGAGGATTGACGATTGAGGATTGAGGATTGAGGATTGAGGGTTGAGGGTTGAGTGTTGAGGTTTGAGTATTGAATCCTGAGAATTCAGGATATTCTATTGAGTATTGAGGATTGAGGGCTGATGGTTGAGTATTGAGGATTGAGGGCTGATGGTTGAGTATTGAGGATTGAGTATTGAGGATTGAGGATTGAGGATTGAAGATTGAATATTGATGATTGAAGATTGATGATCGAGGATTGAGTGTTGTGGATTGAGGACGAGGACTGAGGGTTGAGTATTGATGGTTGAGGTCCGAGGATTGAAGAATGAGGATTGAGGATTGAAGATTGAGGGTTGAGGATTGATAATTGAGGATTGAGGATGAGGTCTGAGGGTTGAGGATTGAGGTTTGAGGGCTGAGGACAGAGAATTGAGGATTGAGGACTGAGAATGTGGGCTGAGGGTTGAGGATTGTGGTTTGAGGACTGAGGACTGAGGATTGAGGATTGAGAATTGAGGATTGAGGATTGAGGATTGAAGATTGAGGATTGGGTATTGAGGATTGTAGAATGAGGATTGAGGATTGAGGATTGAGGATTGAGGATTGAGCATTGAGGATTGAGGATTGAGGATTGAGCATTGAAGATTGAGTATTGAGGATTGAAGATTGAGGATTGAGGATTGATAATTGAGGATTGAGGATGAGGTCTGAGGGTTGAGGATTGAGGTTTGAGGGCTGAGTATAGAGGATTGGAGTTTGGGGATTGAGAATTGAGGATTCAGGATTGAGGATTGAGGATTGAGGATTGAAGATTGATTATTGGGGATTGAAGATTGAGGATTGAGGATTGAGGATTGAGGATTGAGGATTGAAGATTGAGGATTGGGGATTGACGGTTGACGATTGAGGATTGAGTATTGAGGATTGAGAATTGAGGATTGATTATTGAAGATTGAGTATTGAGGATTGAAGATTGAGGATTGAGGATTGAGGATTGAGAATTGAGGATGAGGGCTGAGGGTTGAGGATTGAGGTTTGAGGACTGAGGACTGAGGATTGGGGATTGAGACTTGATGATTGAGGATTGAGGATTGAAGACTGAGGATTGGGTATTGAGTATTGAAGAATGAGGATTGAGGATTGTGGACTGAGGATTGAGGATTGAAGATTGAGGATTGAGGACTGGGGATTGAGGATTGAGGATTGAATATTGAGTATTGAGGATTGAAGATTGAGGACTGAGGATTGAGGATTGAGGGTTGAGGATTGAGGACGAGGACTGACGGTTGAGGATTGAGGTTTGAGGTTTGAGGATTGAGAATTTAGGACTGAGGATTGAGGATGAGGGCTGAGGGTTGAGGATTGAGGTTTGAGGACTGAGGACTGAGGATTGAGGATCGAGTTTTGAGGATTGAGGATTGAGGATTGAAGATTGAGGATTGAGGATTGAGGATCGAGAATTGAGGATTGATTATTGAAGATTGAGTATTGAGGATTGAGGATTGAGGATTGAGGATTGAGTATAGAGGATTGAAGATTGAGGATTGAGGATTGAGGATTGAGGATTGGGGATTGAAGATTGAGGATTGGGGACAGAGTATTGAGGGTTGAGGATTGCGGATTGAGGATTGAAGATTGAGGATTGGGGACTGAGTGTTGAGGGTTGAGTGACGAGAATTGATGTTTGTGGATAGAAATTTGAAGATTGCAGATTGAGTATTGCGTATTGAAAGCTGTGAATTGATAATATTCTATTGAGGATTGAGGATTGACATCTGATTGCTCAGGTCTGAGGTCTGAAGATTGAGAATTCAGGATTGACGATTCAGGATTGAGGTTTGATGACTAAGGATTGAGGATTGTGGATTGAGGCATGAGGATTGAGGATTGAGGATTGAAGATTGAGGATTGAGGATTGAGGATGAGGGCTGAGGATTGGCGATTGAGGTTTGAGGACTGAGGATTGAGGATTGAGGATTGAGAATTGAGGATTGAGGATTGAGGATTGAAGATTGAGGATTGGGTATTGAGGGTTGAAGAATGGGGATTGAGGATTGAGGATTGGGGATTGAAGACTGAGTATAGAGGATTGGAGTTTGGGGATTGAGAATTGAGGATTCAGGATTTAGGATTGAGGATTGAGGATTGAAGATTGATTATTGGGGATTGAAGATTGAGGATTGAGGATTGAGGATTGAGGATTGAGGATTGAAGATTGAGGATTGGGGATTGAGGGTTGACGATTGAGGATTGAGTATTGAGGATTGAGAATTGAGGATTGATTATTGAAGATTGAGTATTGAGGATTGAAGATTGAGGATTGAGGATTGAGGATTGAGAATTGAGGGTGAGGGCTGAGGGTTGAGGATTGAGGTTTGAGGACTGAGGACTGAGGATTGGGGATTGAGATTTGATGATTGAGGATTGAGGATTGAAGACTGAGGATTGGGTATTGAGTATTGAAGAATGAGGATTGAGGATTGAGGCCTGAGGATTGAGGATTGAAGATTGAGGATTGAGGACTGAGGATTGAGGATTGAGGATTGAATATTGAGTATTGAGGATTGAAGACTGAGGATTGGGTATTGAGTATTGAAGAATGAGGATTGAGGATTGAGGACTGAGGATTAAGGATTGAAGATTGAGGATTGAGGACTGAGGATTGAGGATTGAGGATTGAATATTGAGTATTAAGGATTGAAGGTTGAGGACTGAGGATTGAGGATTGAGGGTTGAGGATTGAGGACGAGGACTGACGGTTGAGGATTGAGGTTTGAGGTTTGAGGATTGAGAATTTAGGATTGAGGATTGAGGATGAGGGCTGAGGGTTGAGGATTGAGGTTTGAGGACTGTGGACTGAGGATTGAGGATTGAGTATTGAGGATTGAGGATTGAGGATCGAAGATTGAGGATTGAGGATTGAGGATTGAAGAATGACGATTGAGGATTGAGGATTGAGGATTGAGGATGAGGGCTGAGGGTTGAGGATTGAGGTTTGAGGATTGAGAGTTGAGGATTGAGGGTTGAAGATTGAAGATTGAGGATTGGGTATTGAGGATTGAAGAATGAGGATTGACGAATGACGATTGAGGATTGAGGATTGAAGATTGAGGATTGAGGATTGAGGATTGGGGATTGAGGATTGAGGATTGAGGTTTGAGGATTGAGAGTTGAGGGTTGAGGGTTGAAGGTTGCAGATTGAGGATTGGGTATTGAGGATTGAAGAATGAGGATTGACGAATGACGATTGAGGATTGAGGATTGAAGATTGAGGATTGAGGATTGAGGATTGGGGATTGAGGACTGAGGATTGAAGATTGAGGATTGGGGATTGAGGATCGACGATTGAGGATTGAGGATTGAGGATTGAGTATTGAGGATTGCAGATTGAGTATTGAGGATTGAAGATTGTGGTTTGAGGATTGAGGATTGAGGATTGAGGATTGAGGATTGAGGATTGAGTATTGAGGTTTGCAGATTGAGTATTGACGATTGAAGATTGAGGTTTGAGGATTGAGGATTGAGGATTGAGCATTGAGGATTGCGGATTGAGGATTGAGGATTGAAGATTGAGTATTGACGATGGAAGATTGAGGATTGGGGACTGAGTGTCGAGGGTTGAGTGATGAGAATTGATGCTTGTGGATAGAGTTGAAGATTGCAGATTGAGTATTGAGTATTGAAAACTGTGAATTGATGACATTCTATTGTGGATTGAGGTTTGACAACTGATTGTTGAGGACTGAGGGCTGAAGATTGAGGATTCAGTATTGAGGATTCAGGATTGAGGTTTGAGGACAGAGGATTGAGGATTGAGGATTGAGGATTGAGGATTGAGGATTGAGGATTGAAGATTGAGGATTGGGTGTTGAGGATTGAACATTGAGGATTGAGGATTGAGGATTGAGGGTTGAGGATTGAGGATGGAAGGTTGAATATTGATGAATGAAGATTGAGGATTGAGGATTGAGGATTGAGGATTGAGGATTGAAGATTGATTATTGGGGATTGAAGATTGAGGATTGAGGATTGAGGATTGAGGATTGAGGATTGAAGATTGAGGATTGGGGATTGACGGTTGACGATTGAGGATTGAGTAATGAGGATTGAGGATTGAGGATTGATTATTGAAGATTGAGTATTGAGGACTGAAGATTGAGGATTGAGGATTGAGGATTGAGAATTGAGGATGAGGGCTGAGGGTTGAGGATTGAGGTTTGAGGACTGAGGACTGAGGATAGGGGATTGAGATTTGATGATTGAGGATTGAGGATTGAAGACTGAGGATTGGGTATTGAGTATTGAAGAATGAGGATTGAGGATTGTGGACTGAGGATTGAGGATTGAAGATTGAGGATTGAGGACTGGGGATTGAGGATTGAGGATTGAATATTGAGTATTGAGGATTGAAGATTGAGGACTGAGGATTGAGGATTGAGGGTTGAGGATTGAGGACGAGGACTGACGGTTGAGGATTGAGGTTTGAGGTTTGAGGATTGAGAATTTAGGATTGAGGATTGAGGATGAGGGCTGAGGGTTGAGGATTGAGGTTTGAGGACTGAGGACTGAGGATTGAGGATTGAGTTTTGAGGATTGAGGATTGAGGATTGAAGATTGAGGATTGAGGATTGAGGATTGAGAATTGAGGATTGATTATTGAAGATTGAGTATTGAGGATTGAGGATTGAGGATTGAGTATTGAGTATAGAGGATTGAAGATTGAGGATTGAGGATTGAGGATTGAGGATTGGGGATTGAAGATTGAGGATTGGGGACAGAGTATTGAGGGTTGAGGATTGCGGATTGAGGATTGAAGATTGAGGATTGGGGACTGAGTGTTGAGGGTTGAGTGATGAGAATTGATGTTTGTGGATAGAAATTTGAAGATTGCAGATTGAGTATTGCGTACTGAAAGCTGTGAGTTGATAATATTCTATAGAGGATTGAAGATTGACATCTGATTGCTCAGGTCTGAGGTCTGAAGATTGAGAATTCAGGATTGACGATTCAGGATTGAGGTTTGATTACTAAGGATTGAGGATTGTGGATTGAGGCATGAGGATTGAGTATCGAGGATTGAAGATTGAGGATTGAGGATTGAGGATGAGGGCTGAGGATTGGCGATTGAGGTTTGAGGACTGAGGATTGAGGATTGAGGACTGAGGACTGAGGATTGAGGATTGAGAATTGAGGATTGAGGATTGAGGATTGAAGATTTAGGATTGGGTATTGAGGACTGTAGAATGAGGATTGAGGATTGAGGATTGAGGATTGAGGATTGAGTATAGAGGATTGAAGATTGAGGATTGAGGATTGAAGATTGAGGATTGAGGACTGAGGATTGAGGATTGAGGATTGAATATTGAGTATTGAGGATTGAAGATTGAGGACTGAGGATTGAGGATTGAGGGTTGAGGATTGAGGACGAGGACTGACGGTTGAGTATTGAGGTTTGAGGTTTGAGGATTGAGAATTTAGGATTGATGATTAAGGATGAGGGCTGAGGGTTGAGGATTGAGATTTGAGGACTGAGGACTGAGGATTGAGGATTGAGTATTGAGGATTGAGGATTGAGGGTTGAAGATTGAAGATTGGGTATTGAGGATTGTAGAATGAGGTTTGAGGATTGAGGATTGAGGATTGAGGATTGAGGATTGAAGATTGAGTATTGAGGATTGAAGATTGAGGATTGAGGATTGAGGATTGAGGATTGAGGATTGAAGATTGAGGATTGGGGATTGAGGATTGACGATTGAGGATTGAGTATTGAGGAGTGAGAATTGAGGATTGAGGATTGAAGATTGAGGATTGAGGATTGAGGACTGAGTATTGATGATTGAAGATTGAGGATTGAAGAACGAGGACTGAGGATTGAGGATTGAGGGTGAGGATTGAAGATTCAGTATTGAGGATTGATGATTGGCGATCGAGGATTGAGAATTGAGGATTGAGCATTGAGGATTGAGGACTGAAGAATGAGTATTGAGGATTGAAGGTTGAGGATTGTGGATTGAGGATTGAGGATTGAGGATTGAATATTGAGGATTGGGGACTGAGTGTCGAGGGTTGAGTGATGAGGATTGATGTTTGTGGATAGAGATTTGAAGATTGCAGATTGAGTATTGAGTATTGAAAACTGTGAATTGATGACATTCTATTGAGGATTGAGGTTTGACAACTGATTGTTGAGGACTGAGGGCTGAAGATTGAGGATTCAGTATTGAGGATTCAGGATTGATGTTTGAGGACAGAGGATTGAGGATTGAGGATTGAGGATTGAGGATTGAGGATTGAGGATTGAAGATTGAGGATTGGGTGCTGAGGATTGAACATTGAAGATTGATGATTGAGGATTGAGAGTTGAGGATTGAGGATGGAAGGCTGAATATTGATGAATAAAGATTGAGGATTGAGGATTGAGGGTTGTGGATTGAGGACGAGGACTGAGGGTTGAGTATTGATGCCTGAGGTCAGAGGATTGAGGATTGAGGATTGCGAACACAGGATTGAAGTTTGAGGATTGAAGATTGAGGATTGGGTATTGAGGATTGAAGATTGAGGATTGAGGATTGAGTATTGAGGATTAAGGATTGAGGAATGAAGATTGAGGATTGGGTATTGAGGATTGTAGACTGACGATTGAGGATTGAGGATTGAGGATTGAGGATTGAGGATTGAAGATTGAGTATTGAGTATTGAAAACTGTGAATTGATGATATTCTATTGAGGATTGTTGATTGACATCTGATTGTTCAGGTCTGAGGTCTGAAGATTGAGGATTCAGGATTGAGGATTCAGGATTGAGGTTTGATGACTGAGGATTGAGGATTCAGGATTGAGGATTGAATATACAGTATTGAGGATCGAAGATTGAGAGTTGAGGATTGAGGATTGAACATTGAGGAATGAGTGCTGAGGGTTGAGTGGTGAAAATTCATGTTTGTGGATACAGGTTGGAAGATTGCAGATTGAGTATTGAGTTTTGAATGCTGTGAATTGAGGATATTCTATTGAGGATTGAGGAATGACAACTGATTGTTGAGGGCTGAGGGCTGAAGGTTGAGGAATCAGGATTGAGGATTCAGAATTGAGGTTTGAGGACTGTGGACTGAGGATTGGGTATTGAGGATTGAACATTGAGGATTGAGCGTTGTGGATTCAGGATTGAGGATTGACGATTGAGGATTGAGGAATGAGGATGAGGGCTGAGGGTTGGGGACTGAGGTTTGAGGTCTGAGGACTGAGGATTGAGGATTGAGAGTTGAGGATTAAAGGATTGAAGATTGAAGACTGAGGATTGGGTATTGAGGATTGAAGCCTGACGATTGAGGATTGAGGAGAGAGGATTGAGGATTGAGGATGGAGGATTGAAGATTGAGGATTGAGGATTGAAGATTGAGAATTGTGGACTGAATATTGAGGATTGAGGATTGAGGATTGAGGATTGAGAATGAGGGCTGAGGGTTGAGGGTTGAGGTTTGAGTATTGAATCCTGAGAATTCAGGATATTCTATTGAGTATTGAGAATTGAGGATTGATAGTTGAGTGTTGAGGATTGAGGTTTGAGTATTGAGGTTTGAGGATTGAGGATTGAAGATTGAATATTGATGATTGAAGGTTGAGGATCGAGGGTTGAGGGTTGTGTATTGAGGACGAGGACTGAGGGTTGAGTATTGATGTTTGTGGTTTGAGGATTGAGGATTGAGGATTGAGAATTGAGGATTGAGAATTGAGGATTGAGGATTGAGGATTGGAGATACAGGATTGGGTGTTGAGGATTGGAGAATGAGGATTGAGGATTGAGAATTGGGGACAGGGGATTGAAGATTGAGTATTGAGGATTGAAGATTGAGCATTGAGGTCTGTGGATTGAGGATTGAGGATTGAGAATTGAGGATTGAGGATTGAGGATTGAAGATTGAGGATTGGGTATTGAGGATTGAAGAATGAGGATTGAGGATTGAGGATTGAGGATTGAGGATTGGAGATTGAGTATTGAGGATTGAAGATTGAGGATTGAGGTCTGTGGATTGAGGATTGAGGATTGAGAATTGAGGATTGAGGATTGAGGATTGAAGATTGAGTATTGGGTATTGAGGATTGGGTATTGAGGATTGAAGAATGAGGATTGAGGATTGAGGATTGAGGATTGAGGATTGGAGATTGAGGATTGGGAATTGAGGATTGAAGATTGAGGATTGAGGATTGAGTATTGCGGATTGAGGATTGAAGACTGAGTATTGAGGATTGAAGATTGAGGATTGAGGATTGAGTGTTGAGTACTAAGGACGAGGACTGACGGTTGAGGATTGAGGTTTGAGGATTGAGGATAGAGGATTGAGGACTGAGGATTGAGGATTGAGGATAGAGCATTACGGATTGAAGATTGAGGACTGGGGTTGAGGATTGAAGGCTGAGGATTAAGCATTGAGGATTGGGGATTGAGTATCTAGGATTGGAGATTGATTATTGAGGATTGAAGATTGAGGATTGAGGATTGAAGATTGAGGATTGAGAATGAGGGCTGAGGGTTGAGGGTTGAGGTTTGAGGTTTGAGGACTGAGGATTGAGGATTGAGTATTGAGGATTGAGGATTGAGGATTGAGGATTGAGGATTGAAGATTGAGGATTGGGTATTGCGGATTGAACATTGAGGATTGAGGATTGAGGATTGAGTGTTGAGTATTGAGGACGAGGACTGAGGGTTGAGGATTGAGGTTTGAGGAACGAGGATTGCGGATTGAGGATTGAGGACTGAGGATTGACGATTGAGTATTGAAGATTGAGGATTGATTACTGAGGTTTGAGAATTGAGGATTGAGGATTGAGGATTGAGGATTGAGGATTGAAGATTGAGGATTGAGGATTGAGGATTGACGATTGAATATTGAGTATTGAGGATTGAAGATTGAGGATTGAGGATTGAGTGTTGAGTATTGAGGACGAGGACTGACGGTTGAGGATTGAGGATTGAATATTGAGTATTGAGGATTGAAGGTTGAGGACTGAGGATTGAGGATTGAGGGTTGAGCATTGAGGACGAGGACTGACGGTTGAGTATTGAGGTTTGAGGTTTGAGGATTGATAATTTAGGATTGATGATTAAGGATGAGGGCTGAGGGTTGAGGATTGAGATTTGAGGACTGAGGACTGAGGATTGAGGATTGAGTATTGAGGATTGAGGATTGAGGATTGAAGATTGAAGATTGGGTATTGAGGATTGTAGAACGATGTTTGAGGATTGAGGATTGAGGATTGAAGATTGAGTATTGAGGATTGAAGAATGACGATTGAGGATTGAGGATTGAGGATGAGGGCTGAGGGTTGAGGATTGAGGTTTGAGGATTGAGAGTTGAGGATTGAGGGTTGAAGATTGAAGATTGAGGATTGGGTATTGAGGATTGAAGAATGAGGATTGACGAATGACGATTGAGGATTGAGGATTGAAGATTGAGGATTGAGGATTGAGGATTGGGG
The DNA here is from genome assembly GCF_051401765.1 of Calliopsis andreniformis. Classification (NCBI taxonomy): domain Eukaryota; kingdom Metazoa; phylum Arthropoda; class Insecta; order Hymenoptera; family Andrenidae; genus Calliopsis; species Calliopsis andreniformis. The sequence goes on along the minus strand of NW_027480532.1, from coordinate 838,782 downwards.
ATTGAGGATTGAGGATTGAGGTTTGAGGATTGAGAGTTGAGGATTGAGTGTTGAAGATTGAAGATTGAGGATTGGGTATTGAGGATTGAAGAATGAGGATTGACGAATGACGATTGAGGATTGAGGACTGAAGATTGGGGATTGAGGATTGAGGATTGGGGATTGAGGATTGAGGATTGAAGATTGAGGATTGGGGATTGAGGATCGACGATTGAGGATTGAGGATTGAGGATTGAGTATTGAGGTTTGCAGATTGAGTATTGCCGATTGAAGATTGAGGTTTGAGGATTGAGGATTGAGGATTGAGCATTGAGGATTGCGGATTGAGGATTGAGGATTGAAGATTGAGTATTGACGATGGAAGATTGAGGATTGGGGACTGAGTGTCGAGGGTTGAGTGATGAGAATTGATGCTTGTGGATAGAGTTGAAGATTGCAGATTGAGTATTGAGTATTGAAAACTGTGAATTGATGACATTCTATTGTGGATTGAGGTTTGACAACTGATTGTTGAGGACTGAGTGCTGAAGATTGAGGATTCAGTATTGAGGATTCAGGATTGAGGTTTGAGGACAGAGGATTGAGGATTGAGGATTGAGGATTGAGGATTGAGGATTGAGGATTGAAGATTGAGGATTGGGTGTTGAGGATTGAACATTGAGGATTGAGGATTGAGGATTGAGGGTTGAGGATTGAGGATGGAAGGTTGAATATTGATGAATGAAGATTGAGGATTGAGGATTGAGGTTTGTGGATTGAGGACGAGGTCTGAGGGTTGAATATTGACGTTTGAGGTCTGAGGATTGAGGATTGAGGATTGAGGATTGAGAATTGAGTATTGAGTATTGAGGATTGAAGATTGAGGATAGGGTATTGAGGATTGAAGAATGAGGTTTGAGGGCTGAGGATTGAGGATTGAGGATTGAGGATTGAAGATACAGTATTGAGGATCGAAGATTGAGAGTTGAGGATTGAGGATTGAACATTGTGGAATGAGTGCTGAGGGTTGAGTGGTGAAAATTGATGTTTGTGGATACAGGTTGGAAGATTGCAGATTGAGTATTGAGTTTTGAATGCTGTGAATTGAGGATATTCTATTGAGGATTGAGGAATGACAACTGATTGTTGAGGACTGAGGGCTGAAGATTGAGGAATCAGGATTGAGGATTCAGAATTGAGCTTTGAGGACTGAGGACTGAGGATTGAAGATTGAGGTTTGAGGATTGAGGATTGAAGACTGAGGATTGGGTATTGAGGATTGAACATTGAGGATTGAGCGTTGAGGATTGAGGATTGAGGATTGACGATTGAGGATTGAGGAATGAGGATGAGGGCTGAGGGTTGGGGATTGAGGTTTGAGGTCTGAGGACTGAGGATTGAGGATTGAGAGTTGAGGATTAAAGGATTGAAGATTGAAGACTGAGGATTGGGTATTGAGGATTGAAGCCTGACGATTGAGGATTGAGGATAGAGGATTGAGGATTGAGGATGGAGGATTGAAGATTGAGAATTGAGGTTTGAAGATTGAGAATTGTGGATTGAATATTGAGGATTGAGGATTGAGGATTGAGGATTGAGAATGAGGGCTGAGGGTTGAGGGTTGATGTTTGAGTATTGAATCCTGAGAATTCAGGATATTCTATTGGGTATAGAGAATTGAGGATTGATAGTTGAGTGTTGAGGATTGAGGTTTGAGTATTGAGGATTGAGGATAGAGGATTGAAGATTGAATATTGATGATTGAAGGTTGAGGATCGAGGGTTGAGGGTTGTGTATTGAGGACGAGGACTGAGGGTTGAGTATTGATGTTTGTGGTCTGAGGATTGAGGATTGAGGATTGAGAATTGAGGATTGAGGATTGAGGATTGAAGATTGAGTATTGAGGATTGAACATTGAGGATTGAGGTCTGTGGATTGAGGATTGAGGATTGAGAATTGAGGATTGAGGATTGAGGATTGAAGATTGAGGATTGGCTATTGAGGATTGGGTATTGAGGATTGGGTATTGAGGATTGAAGTATGAGGATTGAGGATTGAGGATTGAGGATTGAGGATTGGAGATTGAGTATTGAGGATTGCAGATTGAGGGTTGAGGATTGAGGATTGAGGATTGAGCATTGAGGATTGAGGATTGAGGATTGAGGGTTGAGGATTGAAGATTGAGTATTGAGGATTGAAGATTGAGGATTGAGGATTGAAGATTGAGGATTGATGATTGAAGATTGAGGATTGGGGATAGAGGATTGACGATTGAGGATTGAGTATTGAGGAGTGAGAATTGAGGATTGAGGATTGAGGATTGAAGATTGAGGATTGAGGATTGAAGACTGAGTATTGATGATTGAAGATTGAGGATTGAGGATTGAGGATTGAGGATTGAGGATTGAGAATGGAGGATTGAAGGTTGAGTATTGAGGATTGACGATTGAGGATTGAGGGTTGAGGATTGAGGGTTGTGGGTTGAGTGTTGAGGTTTGAGTATTGAATCCTGAGAATTCAGGATATTCTAATGAGTATTGAGAATTGAGGGCTGATGGTTGAGTATTGAAGATTGAGTATTGAGGATTGAGGGTTGAGGATTGAAGATTGAATATTGATGATTGAAATTGATGATCGAGGATTGAGTGTTGTGGATTGAGGACGAGGACTGAGGGTTGAGTATTGACGTTTGAGGTCTGAGGATAGAAGAATGAGGATTGAGGATTGAGTATAGAGGATTGAAGATTGAGGATTGAGGATTGAGGATTGAGGATTGAGGATTGAGGACTGAGGAGTGAGGATTGAAGATTGAGGATTGAGGATTGAGGATTGAGGACTGAGGATTGAGGATTGGGTATTGAGGACTGTAGAATGAGGATTGAGGATTGAGGATTGAGGATTGAGGATTGAGGATTGAGGATTGAGGATTGAGTATAGAGGATTGAAGATTGAGGATTGAGGATTGAGGATTGAGGATTGAGGATTGAGGACTGAGGAGTGAGGATTGAAGATTGAGGATTGAGGACTGAGGATTGAGGATTGAGGATTGAATATTGAGTATTGAGGATTGAAGATTGAGGACTGAGGATTGAGGATTGTGGGTTGAGGATTGAGGACGAGGACTGACGGTTGAGGATCGAGGTTTGAGGTTTGAGGATTGAGAATTTAGGATTGAGGATTGAGGATGAGGGCTGAGGGTTGAGGATTGAGGTTTGAGGACTGAGGACTGAGGATTGAGGATTGAGTATTGAGGATTGAGGATTGAGGATTGAAGATTGAGGATTGAGGATTGAGGATTGAGAATTGAGGATTGATTATTGAAGATTGAGTATTGAAGATTGAAGATTGGGGATTGAGGATTGAGGATTGAGAATTGAAGATGAGGGCTGAGGGTTGAGGATTGAAGTTTGAGGACTGAGGACTGAGGATTGGGGATTGAGATTTGATGATTGAGGAATGAGGATTGAAGACTGAGGATTGGGTATTGAGTATTGAAGAATGAGGATTGAGGATTGAGGACTGAGGATTGAGGATTGAAGATTGAGGATTGAGGACTGAGGATTGAGGATTGAGGATTGAATATTGAGTATTGAGGATTGAAGATTGAGGACTGAGGATTGAGGATTGAGGGTTGAGGATTGAGGACGAGGACTGACGGTTGAGTATTGAGGTTTGAGGTTTGAGGATTGAGAATTTAGGATTGAGGATTGAGGATGAGGGCTGAGGGTTGAGGATTGAGGTTTGAGGACTGAGGACTGAGGATTGAGGATTGAGTACTGAGGATTGAGGATTGAGGATTGAAGATTGAGGATTGGGTATTGAGGATTGTAGAATGAGGTATGAGGATTGAGGATTGAGGATTGAGGATCGAAGATTGAGTATTGAGGATTGAAGAATGACGATTGAGGATTGAGGATTGAGTATTCAGGATTGAGGATTGAGTATTGAGGATTGACGATTGAGGATTGAGGGTTGAGGATTGAGGGTTGAGGGTTGAGTATTGAGGATTGAGGATTGAGGATTGAACATTGAGGATTGGGGACTGAGTGTCGAGGGTTGAGTGATGAGAATTGATGTTTGTGGATAGAGTTGAAGATTGCAGATTGAGTATTGAGTATTGAAAACTGTGAATTGATGACGTTCTATTGAGGATTGAGGTTTGACAACTGATTGTTTAGGACTGAGGGCTGAAGATTGAGGATTCAGTATTGAGGATTCAGGATTGAGGTTTGAGGACAGAGGATTGAGGATTGAGGATTGAGGATTGAGGACTGAGGATTGATGATTGAAGATTGAGGATTGGGTGTTGAGGATTGAACATTGAGGATTGAGGATTGAGGATTGAGGGTTGAGGATTGAGGATGGAAGGTTGAATATTGATGAATGAAGATTGAGGATTGAGGATTGAGGTTTGTGGATTGAGGACGAGGACTGAGGGTTGAATATTGACGTTTGAGGTCTGAGGATTGAGGATTGAGGATTGAGGATTGAGAATTGAGGATTGAGTATTGAGGATTGAAGATTGAGGATAGGGTATTGAGGATTGAAGAATGAGGTTTGAGGACTGAGGATTGAGGATTGAGGATTGAGGATTGAAGATACAGTATTGAGGATCGAAGATTGAGAGTTGAGGATTGAGGATTGAATATTGAGGAATGAGTGCTGAGGGTTGAGTGGTGAAAATTGATGTTTGTGGATACAGGTTGGAAGATTGCAGATTGAGTATTGAGTTTTGAATGCTGTGAATTGAGGATATTCTATTGAGGATTGAGGAATGACAACTGATTGTTGAGGACTGAGGGCTGAAGGTTGAGGAATCAGGATTGAGGATTCAGAATTGCGTTTGAGGACTGAGGACTGAGGATTGAAGATTGAGGTTTGAGGATTGAGGATTGAACATTGAGGATTGAGCGTTGAGGATTGAGGATTGAGGATTGACGATTGAGGATTGAGGAATGAGGATGAGGGCTGAGGGTTGGGGATTGAGGTTTGAGGTCTGAGGACTGAGGATTGAGGATTGAGAGTTGAGGATTAAAGGATTGAAGATTGAAGACTGAGGATTGGGTATTGAGGATTGAAGCCTGACGATTGAGGATTGAGGATAGAGGATTGAGGATTGAGGATTGAGGATGGAGGATTGAAGATTGAGGATTGAGGATTGAGGATTGAGAATTGTGGATTGAATATTGAGGATTGAGGATTGAGGATTGAGGATTGAGAATGAGGGCTGAGGGTTGAGGGTTGAGGTTTGAGTATTGAATCCTGAGAATTCAGGATATTCGATTGAGTATTGAGAATTGAGGATTGATAGTTGAGTGTTGAGGATTGAGGTTTGAGTGTTGAGGATTGAGGATTGAGGATTGAAGATTGAATATTGATGATTGAAGGTTGAGGATCGAGGGTTGAGGGTTGTGTATTGAGGACGAGGACTGAGGGTTGAGTATTGATGTTTGTGGTCTGAGGGTTGAGGATTGAGGATTGAGAATTGAGGATTGAGGATTGAGGATTGAAGATTGAGGATTGGGTGTTGAGGATTGGAGAATGAGGATTGAGGATTGAGGATTGGGGATAGAGGATTGAAGATTGAGTATTGAGGATTGAAGATTGAGGATTGAGGTCTGTGGATTGAGGATTGAGGATTGAGAATTGAGGATTGAGGATTGAGGATTGAAGATTGAGTATTGGGTATTGAGGATTGGGTATTGAGGATTGAAGAATGAGGATTGAGGATTGAGGATTGAGGATTGAGGATTGGAGATTGAGTATTGAGGATTGCAGATTGAGGGTTGAGGATTGAGGATTGAGGATTGAGCATTGAGGATTGAGGATTGAGGGTTGAGGATTGAAGATTGAGTATTGAGGATTGAAGATTGAGGATTGAGGATTGAAGATTGAGGATTGATGATTGAAGATTGAGGATTGGGGATAGAGGATTGACGATTGAGGATTGAGTACTGAGGAGTGAGAATTGAGGATTGAGGATTGAGGATTCAAGATTGAGGATTGAGGATTGAAGACTGAGTATTGATGATTGAAGATTGAGGATTGAAGAATGAGGACTGAGGATTGAGGATTGAGGATTGAGGATTGACGATTGAGTATTGAGGATTGATGATTGGCGATCGAGGATTGAGAATTGAGGATTGAGGATTGAGGATTGAGGATTGAAGATTGAGTATTGAGGATTGAAGGTTGAGGATTGAGGATTGAGGATTGAGGATTGAGGATTGAGGATTGAGGATTGAGGATTGAGGATTGAGAATGGAGGATTGAAGGTTGAGTATTGAGGATTGACGATTGAGGATTGAGGGTTGAGGATTGAGGGTTGAGGGTTGAGTGTTGAGGTTTGAGTATTGAATCCTGAGAATTCAGGATGTTCTATTGAGTATTGAGAATTGAGGGCTGATGGTTGAGTATTGAGGATTGAGTATTGAGGATTGAGGATTGAGGATTGAAGATTGAGTATTGATGATTGAAGATTGATGATCGAGGATTGAGTGTTGTGGATTGAGGACGGGGACTGAGGGTTGAGTATTGATGTTTGAGGTCTGAGGATTGGGGATTGAGGATTGAGAATTGAGGATTGAGGATTGAGGATTGAAGATTGAGGATTGGGTGTTGAGGATTGAAGAATGAGGATTGAGGATTTAGGATTGAGGATTGAGGATTGAGGATTGAAGATTGAGTATTGAGGATTGAAGATTGAGGATTGGGAATTGAGGATTGAAGATTGAGGATTGAGGATTGAGTATTGCGGATTGAGGATTGAAGACTGAGTATTGAGGATTGAAGATTGAGGATTGAGGATTGAGTGTTGAGTACTAAGGACGAGGACTGACGGTTGAGGATTGAGGTTTGAGGATTGAGGATAGAGGATTGAGGACTGAGGATTGAGGATTGAGGATAGAGCATTACGGATTGAAGATTGAGGACTGGGGTTGAGGATTGAAGGCTGAGGATTAAGCATTGAGGATTGGGGATTGAGTATCTAGGATTGGAGATTGATTATTGAGGATTGAAGATTGAGGATTGAGGATTGAAGATTGAGGATTGAGAATTGAGGATGAGGGCTGAGGGTTGAGGATTGAGGTTTGAGGACTGAGGACTGAGGATAGGGGATTGAGATTTGATGATTGAGGATTGAGGATTGAAGACTGAGGATTGGGTATTGAGTATTGAAGAATGAGGATTGAGGATTGTGGACTGAGGATTGAGGATTGAAGATTGAGGATTGAGGACTGGGGATTGAGGATTGAGGATTGAATATTGAGTATTGAGGATTGAAGATTGAGGACTGAGGATTGAGGATTGAGGGTTGAGGATTGAGGACGAGGACTGACGGTTGAGGATTGAGGTTTGAGGTTTGAGGATTGAGAATTTAGGATTGAGGATTGAGGATGAGGGCTGAGGGTTGAGGATTGAGGTTTGAGGACTGAGGACTGAGGATTGAGGATTGAGTTTTGAGGATTGAGGATTGAGGATTGAAGATTGAGGATTGAGGATTGAGGATTGAGAATTGAGGATTGATTATTGAAGATTGAGTATTGAGGATTGAGGATTGAGGATTGAGTATTGAGTATAGAGGATTGAAGATTGAGGATTGAGGATTGAGGATTGAGGATTGGGGATTGAAGATTGAGGATTGGGGACAGAGTATTGAGGGTTGAGGATTGCGGATTGAGGATTGAAGATTGAGGATTGGGGACTGAGTGTTGAGGGTTGAGTGATGAGAATTGATGTTTGTGGATAGAAATTTGAAGATTGCAGATTGAGTATTGCGTACTGAAAGCTGTGAGTTGATAATATTCTATAGAGGATTGAGGATTGACATCTGATTGCTCAGGTCTGAGGTCTGAAGATTGAGAATTCAGGATTGACGATTCAGGATTGAGGTTTGATTACTAAGGATTGAGGATTGTGGATTGAGGCATGAGGATTGAGTATTGAGGATTGAAGATTGAGGATTGAGGATTGAGGATGAGGGCTGAGGATTGGCGATTGAGGTTTGAGGACTGAGGATTGAGGATTGAGGATTGAGGATTGAGGATTGAGGATTGAGGATTGAAGATTGAGGATTGGGTATTGAGGGTTGAAGAATGGGGATTGAGGATTGAGGATTGGGGATTGAAGACTGAGTATAGAGGATTGGAGTTTGGGGATTGAGAATTGAGGATTCAGGATTGAGGGTTGAGGATTGAGGATTGAAGATTGATTATTGGGGATTGAAGATTGAGGATTTAGGATTGAGGATTGAGGATTGAGGATTGAAGATTGAGGATTGGGGATTGAGGGTTGACGATTGAGGATTGAGTATTGAGGACTGAGAATTGAGGATTGATTATTGAAGATTGAGTATTGAGGATTGAAGATTGAGGATTGAGGATTGAGGATTGAGAATTGAGGGTGAGGGCTGAGGGTTGAGGATTGAGGATTGAATATTGAGTATTGAGGATTGAAGATTGAGGACTGAGGATTGAGGATTGTGGGTTGAGGATTGAGGACGAGGGCTGACGGTTGAGGATTGAGGTTTGAGGTGTGAGGACTGAGAATTTAGGATTGAGGATTGAGGATGAGGGCTGAGGGTTGAGGATTGAGGTTTGAGGACTGAGGACTGAGGATTGAGGATTGAGTATTGAGGATTGAGGATTGAGGATTGAAGATTGAGGATTGAGGATTGAGTATTCAGGATTGAGGATTGAGTATTGAGTATTGACGATTGTGGATTGAGGATTGAGGATTGAGGGTTGAGGGTTGAGTGTTGAGGTTTGAGTATTGAATCCTGAGAATTCAGGATATTCTATTGAGTATTGAGAATTGAGGGCTGATGGTTGAGTATTGAGGATTGAGTATTGAGGGTTGAGGGTTGAGGATTGAAGATTGAATATTGATGATTGAAGATTGATGATCGAGGATTGAGTGTTGTGGATTGAGGAGGAGGACTGAGGGTTGAGTATTGACGTTTGAGGTCTGAGGATTGAAGAATGAGGATTGAGGATTGAAGATTGAGGGTTGAGGACTGAGGATTGAGGATTGAAGATTGAGTATTGAGGATTGAAGATTGAGGATAGAGGATTGATAATTGAGGATTGAGGATGAGGTCTGAGGGTTGAGGATTGAGGTTTGAGGGCTGAGGACTGAGAATTGAGGATTGAGGACTGAGAATGTGGCCTGAGGGTTGAGGATTGAGGTTTGAGGACTGAGGACTGAGGATTGAGGATTGAGAATTGAGGATTGAGGATTGAGGATTGAAGATTGAGGATTGGGTATTGAGGACTGTAGAATGAGGATTGAGGATTGAGGATTGAGGATTGAGGATTGAGGATTGAGGATTGAGGATTGAGTATAGAGGACTGAAGATTGAGGATTGAGGATTGAGGATTGAGGATTGAGGATTGAAGATTGAGGATTGAGGACTGAGTGTTGAGGGTTGAGGATTGCAGATTGAGGATTGAAGATTGAGGAGTGAGGATTGAGGATTGAGGATTGAGGATTGGGTATTGAGGACTGTAGAATGAGGATTGAGGATTGAGGATTGAGGATTGAGGATTGAGGATTGAGGATTGAGGATTGAGTATAGAGGACTGAAGATTGAGGATTGAGGATTGAGGATTGAGGATTGAGGATTGAAGATTGAGGATTGAGGACTGAGTGTCGAGGGTTGAGTGATGAGAATTGATGCTTGTGGATAGAGTTGAAGATTGCAGATTGAGTATTGAGTATTGAAAACTGTGAATTGATGACATTCTATTGTGGATTGAGGTTTGACAACTGATTGTTGAGGACTGAGTGCTGAAGATTGAGGATTCAGTATTGAGGATTCAGGATTGAGGTTTGAGGACAGAGGATTGAGGATTGAGGATTGAGGATTGAGGATTGAGGATTGAGGATTGAAGATTGAGGATTGGGTGTTGAGGATTGAACATTGAGGATTGAGGATTGAGGATTGAGGGTTGAGGATTGAGGATGGAAGGTTGAATATTGATGAATGAAGATTGAGGATTGAGGATTGAGGTTTGTGGATTGAGGACGAGGTCTGAGGGTTGAATATTGACGTTTGAGGTCTGAGGATTGAGGATTGAGGATTGAGGATTGAGAATTGAGTATTGAGTATTGAGGATTGAAGATTGAGGATAGGGTATTGAGGATTGAAGAATGAGGTTTGAGGACTGAGGATTGAGGATTGAGGATTGAGGATTGAAGATACAGTATTGAGGATCGAAGATTGAGAGTTGAGGATTGAGGATTGAACATTGTGGAATGAGTGCTGAGGGTTGAGTGGTGAAAATTGATGTTTGTGGATACAGGTTGGAAGATTGCAGATTGAGTATTGAGTTTTGAATGCTGTGAATTGAGGATATTCTATTGAGGATTGAGGAATGACAACTGATTGTTGAGGACTGAGGGCTGAAGGTTGAGGAATCAGGATTGAGGATTCAGAATTGAGCTTTGAGGACTGAGGACTGAGGATTGAAGATTGAGGTTTGAGGATTGAGGATTGAAGACTGAGGATTGGGTATTGAGGATTGAACATTGAGGATTGAGCGTTGAGGATTGAGGATTGAGGATTGACGATTGAGGATTGAGGAATGAGGATGAGGGCTGAGGGTTGGGGATTGAGGTTTGAGGTCTGAGGACTGAGGATTGAGGATTGAGAGTTGAGGATTAAAGGATTGAAGATTGAAGACTGAGGATTGGGTATTGAGGATTGAAGCCTGACGATTGAGGATTGAGGATAGAGGATTGAGGATTGAGGATGGAGGATTGAAGATTGAGAATTGAGGTTTGAAGATTGAGAATTGTGGATTGAATATTGAGGATTGAGGATTGAGGATTGAGGATTGAGAATGAGGGCTGAGGGTTGAGGGTTGATGTTTGAGTATTGAATCCTGAGAATTCAGGATATTCTATTGGGTATAGAGAATTGAGGATTGATAGTTGAGTGTTGAGGATTGAGGTTTGAGTATTGAGGATTGAGGATAGAGGATTGAAGATTGAATATTGATGATTGAAGGTTGAGGATCGAGGATTGAGGGTTGTGTATTGAGGACGAGGACTGAGGGTTGAGTATTGATGTTTGTGGTCTGAGGATTGAGGATTGAGGATTGAGAATTGAGGATTGAGGATTGAGGATTGAAGATTGAGTATTGAGGATTGAACATTGAGGATTGAGGTCTGTGGATTGAGGATTGAGGATTGAGAATTGAGGATTGAGGATTGAGGATTGAAGATTGATGATTGGGTATTGAGGATTGGGTATTGAGGATTGGGTATTGAGGATTGAAGTATGAGGATTGAGGATTGAGGATTGAGGATTGAGGATTGGAGATTGAGTATTGAGGATTGCAGATTGAGGGTTGAGGATTGAGGATTGAGGATTGAGCATTGAGGATTGAGGATTGACGATTGAGGGTTGAGGATTGAAGATTGAGTATTGAGGATTGAAGATTGAGGATTGAGGATTGAAGATTGAGGATTGATGATTGAAGATTGAGGATTGGGGATAGAGGATTGACGATTGAGGATTGAGTATTGAGGAGTGAGAATTGAGGATTGAGGATTGAGGATTGAAGATTGAGGATTGAGGATTGAAGACTGAGTATTGATGATTGAAGATTGAGGATTGAGGATTGAGGATTGAGGATTGAGGATTGAGAATGGAGGATTGAAGGTTGAGTATTGAGGATTGACGATTGAGGATTGAGGGTTGAGGATTGAGGGTTGAGGGTTGAGTGTTGAGGTTTGAGTATTGAATCCTGAGAATTCAGGATATTCTATTGAGTATTGAGAATTGAGGGCTGATGGTTGAGTATTGAGGATTGAGTATTGAGGATTGAGGGTTGAGGATTGAAGATTGAATATTGATGATTGAAATTGATGATCGAGGATTGAGTGTTGTGGATTGAGAACGAGGACTGAGGGTTGAGTATTGACGTTTGAGGTCTGAGGATTGAAGAATGAGGATTGAGGATTGAAGATTGAGGGTTGAGGACTGAGGATTGAGGATTGAAGATTGAGTATTGAGGATTGAAGATTGAGGATAGAGGATTGATAATTGAGGATTGAGGATGAGGACTGAGGGTTGAGGATTGATGTTTGAGGGCTGAGGACTGAGAATTGAGGATTGAGGACTGAGAATGTGGCCTGAGGGTTGAGGGTTGAGGTTTGAGGACTGAGGACTGAGGATTGAGGATTGAGAATTGAGGATTGAGGATTGAGGATTGAAGATTTAGGATTGGGTATTGAGGACTGTAGAATGAGGATTGAGGATTGAGGATTGAGGATTGAGGATTGAGTATAGAGGATTGAAGATTGAGGATTGAGGATTGAAGATTGAGGATTGAGGACTGAGGATTGAGGATTGAGGATTGAATATTGAGTATTGAGGATTGAAGATTGAGGACTGAGGATTGAGGATTGAGGGTTGAGGATTGAGGACGAGGACTGACGGTTGAGTATTGAGGTTTGAGGTTTGAGGATTGAGAATTTAGGATTGATGATTAAGGATGAGGGCTGAGGGTTGAGGATTGAGATTTGAGGACTGAGGACTGAGGATTGAGGATTGAGTATTGAGGATTGAGGATTGAGGATTGAAGATTGAAGATTGGGTATTGAGGATTGTAGAATGAGGTTTGAGGATTGAGGATTGAGGATTGAGGATTGAGGATTGAAGATTGAGTATTGAGGATTGAAGATTGAGGATTGAGGATTGAGGATTGAGGATTGAGGATTGAAGATTGAGGATTGGGGATTGAGGATTGACGATTGAGGATTGAGTATTGAGGAGTGAGAATTGAGGATTGAGGATTGAAGATTGAGGATTGAGGATTGAGGACTGAGTATTGATGATTGAAGATTGAGGATTGAAGAACGAGGACTGAGGATTGAGGATTGAGGGTGAGGATTGAAGATTCAGTATTGAGGATTGATGATTGGCGATCGAGGATTGAGAATTGAGGATTGAGCATTGAGGATTGAGGACTGAAGAATGAGTATTGAGGATTGAAGGTTGAGGATTGTGGATTGAGGATTGAGGATTGAGGATTGAATATTGAGGATTGGGGACTGAGTGTCGAGGGTTGAGTGATGAGGATTGATGTTTGTGGATAGAGATTTGAAGATTGCAGATTGAGTATTGAGTATTGAAAACTGTGAATTGATGACATTCTATTGAGGATTGAGGTTTGACAACTGATTGTTGAGGACTGAGGGCTGAAGATTGAGGATTCAGTATTGAGGATTCAGGATTGATGTTTGAGGACAGAGGATTGAGGATTGAGGATTGAGGATTGAGGATTGAGGATTGAGGATTGAAGATTGAGGATTGGGTGCTGAGGATTGAACATTGAAGATTGATGATTGAGGATTGAGAGTTGAGGATTGATGATGGAAGGCTGAATATTGATGAATGAAGATTGAGGATTGAGGATTGAGGGTTGTGGATTGAGGACGAGGACTGAGGGTTGAGTATTGATGCCTGAGGTCAGAGGATTGAGGATTGAGGATTGCGAACACAGGATTGAAGTTTGAGGATTGAAGATTGAGGATTGGGTATTGAGGATTGAAGATTGAGGATTGAGGATTGAGTATTGAGGATTAAGGATTGAGGAATGAAGATTGAGGATTGGGTATTGAGGATTGTAGACTGACGATTGAGGATTGAGGATTGAGGATTGAGGATTGAGGATTGAGGATTGAGGATGGAGGATTGAAGATTGAGAATTGAGGTTTGAAGATTGAGAATTGTGGATTGAATATTGAGGATTGAGGATTGAGGATTGAGGATTGAGAATGAGGGCTGAGGGTTGAGGGTTGATGTTTGAGTATTGAATCCTGAGAATTCAGGATATTCTATTGGGTATAGAGAATTGAGGATTGATAGTTGAGTGTTGAGGATTGAGGTTTGAGTATTGAGGATTGAGGATAGAGGATTGAAGATTGAATATTGATGATTGAAGGTTGAGGATCGAGGGTTGAGGGTTGTGTATTGAGGACGAGGACTGAGGGTTGAGTATTGATGTTTGTGGTCTGAGGATTGAGGATTGAGGATTGAGAATTGAGGATTGAGGATTGAGGATTGAAGATTGAGTATTGAGGATTGAACATTGAGGATTGAGGTCTGTGGATTGAGGATTGAGGATTGAGAATTGAGGATTGAGGATTGAGGATTGAAGATTGATGATTGGGTATTGAGGATTGGGTATTGAGGATTGGGTATTGAGGATTGAAGTATGAGGATTGAGGATTGAGGATTGAGGATTGAGGATTGGAGATTGAGTATTGAGGATTGCAGATTGAGGGTTGAGGATTGAGGATTGAGGATTGAGCATTGAGGATTGAGGATTGACGATTGAGGGTTGAGGATTGAAGATTGAGTATTGAGGATTGAAGATTGAGGATTGAGGATTGAAGATTGAGGATTGATGATTGAAGATTGAGGATTGGGGATAGAGGATTGACGATTGAGGATTGAGTATTGAGGAGTGAGAATTGAGGATTGAGGATTGAGGATTGAAGATTGAGGATTGAGGATTGAAGACTGAGTATTGATGATTGAAGATTGAGGATTGAGGATTGAGGATTGAGGATTGAGGATTGAGAATGGAGGATTGAAGGTTGAGTATTGAGGATTGACGATTGAGGATTGAGGGTTGAGGATTGAGGGTTGAGGGTTGAGTGTTGAGGTTTGAGTATTGAATCCTGAGAATTCAGGATATTCTATTGAGTATTGAGAATTGAGGGCTGATGGTTGAGTATTGAGGATTGAGTATTGAGGATTGAGGGTTGAGGATTGAAGATTGAATATTGATGATTGAAATTGATGATCGAGGATTGAGTGTTGTGGATTGAGGACGAGGACTGAGGGTTGAGTATTGACGTTTGAGGTCTGAGGATTGAAGAATGAGGATTGAGGATTGAAGATTGAGGGTTGAGGACTGAGGATTGAGGATTGAAGATTGAGTATTGAGGATTGAAGATTGAGGATAGAGGATTGATAATTGAGGATTGAGGATGAGGACTGAGGGTTGAGGATTGATGTTTGAGGGCTGAGGACTGAGAATTGAGGATTGAGGACTGAGAATGTGGCCTGAGGGTTGAGGATTGAGGTTTGAGGACTGAGGACTGAGGATTGAGGATTGAGAATTGAGGATTGAGGATTGAGGATTGAAGATTTAGGATTGGGTATTGAGGACTGTAGAATGAGGATTGAGGATTGAGGATTGAGGATTGAGGATTGAGTATAGAGGATTGAAGATTGAGGATTGAGGATTGAAGATTGAGGATTGAGGACTGAGGATTGAGGATTGAGGATTGAATATTGAGTATTGAGGATTGAAGATTGAGGACTGAGGATTGAGGATTGAGGGTTGAGGATTGAGGACGAGGACTGACGGTTGAGTATTGAGGTTTGAGGTTTGAGGATTGAGAATTTAGGATTGATGATTAAGGATGAGGGCTGAGGGTTGAGGATTGAGATTTGAGGACTGAGGACTGAGGATTGAGGATTGAGTATTGAGGATTGAGGATTGAGGATTGAAGATTGAAGATTGGGTATTGAGGATTGTAGAATGAGGTTTGAGGATTGAGGATTGAGGATTGAGGATTGAGGATTGAAGATTGAGTATTGAGGATTGAAGATTGAGGATTGAGGATTGAGGATTGAGGATTGAGGA
Organism: Calliopsis andreniformis; assembly: GCF_051401765.1. NCBI lineage: Eukaryota > Metazoa > Arthropoda > Insecta > Hymenoptera > Andrenidae > Calliopsis > Calliopsis andreniformis. The sequence continues at coordinate 823,132 of NW_027480532.1, read as the reverse complement.
TTGAAGATTGAGGATTGGGGATTGAGGATTGACGATTGAGGATTGAGTATTGAGGAGTGAGAATTGAGGATTGAGGATTGAAGATTGAGGATTGAGGATTGAGGACTGAGTATTGATGATTGAAGATTGAGGATTGAAGAACGAGGACTGAGGATTGAGGATTGAGGGTGAGGATTGAAGATTCAGTATTGAGGATTGATGATTGGCGATCGAGGATTGAGAATTGAGGATTGAGCATTGAGGATTGAGGACTGAAGAATGAGTATTGAGGATTGAAGGTTGAGGATTGTGGATTGAGGATTGAGGATTGAGGATTGAATATTGAGGATTGGGGACTGAGTGTCGAGGGTTGAGTGATGAGGATTGATGTTTGTGGATAGAGATTTGAAGATTGCAGATTGAGTATTGAGTATTGAAAACTGTGAATTGATGACATTCTATTGAGGATTGAGGTTTGACAACTGATTGTTGAGGACTGAGGGCTGAAGATTGAGGATTCAGTATTGAGGATTCAGGATTGATGTTTGAGGACAGAGGATTGAGGATTGAGGATTGAGGATTGAGGATTGAGGATTGAGGATTGAAGATTGAGGATTGGGTGCTGAGGATTGAACATTGAAGATTGATGATTGAGGATTGAGAGTTGAGGATTGAGGATGGAAGGCTGAATATTGATGAATGAAGATTGAGGATTGAGGATTGAGGGTTGTGGATTGAGGACGAGGACTGAGGGTTGAGTATTGATGCCTGAGGTCAGAGGATTGAGGATTGAGGATTGCGAACACAGGATTGAAGTTTGAGGATTGAAGATTGAGGATTGGGTATTGAGGATTGAAGATTGAGGATTGAGGATTGAGTATTGAGGATTAAGGATTGAGGAATGAAGATTGAGGATTGGGTATTGAGGATTGTAGACTGACGATTGAGGATTGAGGATTGAGGATTGAGGATTGAGGATTGAAGATTGAGTATTGAGTATTGAAAACTGTGAATTGATGATATTCTATTGAGGATTGTTGATTGACATCTGATTGTTCAGGTCTGAGGTCTGAAGATTGAGGATTCAGGATTGAGGATTCAGGATTGAGGTTTGATGACTGAGGATTGAGGATTCAGGATTGAGGATTGAATATACAGTATTGAGGATCGAAGATTGAGAGTTGAGGATTGAGGATTGAACATTGAGGAATGAGTGCTGAGGGTTGAGTGGTGAAAATTCATGTTTGTGGATACAGGTTGGAAGATTGCAGATTGAGTATTGAGTTTTGAATGCTGTGAATTGAGGATATTCTATTGAGGATTGAGGAATGACAACTGATTGTTGAGGGCTGAGGGCTGAAGGTTGAGGAATCAGGATTGAGGATTCAGAATTGAGGTTTGAGGACTGTGGACTGAGGATTGGGTATTGAGGATTGAACATTGAGGATTGAGCGTTGTGGATTCAGGATTGAGGATTGACGATTGAGGATTGAGGAATGAGGATGAGGGCTGAGGGTTGGGGACTGAGGTTTGAGGTCTGAGGACTGAGGATTGAGGATTGAGAGTTGAGGATTAAAGGATTGAAGATTGAAGACTGAGGATTGGGTATTGAGGATTGAAGCCTGACGATTGAGGATTGAGGAGAGAGGATTGAGGATTGAGGATGGAGGATTGAAGATTGAGGATTGAGGATTGAAGATTGAGAATTGTGGACTGAATATTGAGGATTGAGGATTGAGGATTGAGGATTGAGAATGAGGGCTGAGGGTTGAGGGTTGAGGTTTGAGTATTGAATCCTGAGAATTCAGGATATTCTATTGAGTATTGAGAATTGAGGATTGATAGTTGAGTGTTGAGGATTGAGGTTTGAGTATTGAGGTTTGAGGATTGAGGATTGAAGATTGAATATTGATGATTGAAGGTTGAGGATCGAGGGTTGAGGGTTGTGTATTGAGGACGAGGACTGAGGGTTGAGTATTGATGTTTGTGGTTTGAGGATTGAGGATTGAGGATTGAGAATTGAGGATTGAGAATTGAGGATTGAGGATTGAGGATTGGAGATACAGGATTGGGTGTTGAGGATTGGAGAATGAGGATTGAGGATTGAGAATTGGGGACAGGGGATTGAAGATTGAGTATTGAGGATTGAAGATTGAGCATTGAGGTCTGTGGATTGAGGATTGAGGATTGAGAATTGAGGATTGAGGATTGAGGATTGAAGATTGAGGATTGGGTATTGAGGATTGAAGAATGAGGATTGAGGATTGAGGATTGAGGATTGAGGATTGGAGATTGAGTATTGAGGATTGAAGATTGAGGATTGAGGTCTGTGGATTGAGGATTGAGGATTGAGAATTGAGGATTGAGGATTGAGGATTGAAGATTGAGTATTGGGTATTGAGGATTGGGTATTGAGGATTGAAGAATGAGGATTGAGGATTGAGGATTGAGGATTGAGGATTGGAGATTGAGGATTGGGAATTGAGGATTGAAGATTGAGGATTGAGGATTGAGTATTGCGGATTGAGGATTGAAGACTGAGTATTGAGGATTGAAGATTGAGGATTGAGGATTGAGTGTTGAGTACTAAGGACGAGGACTGACGGTTGAGGATTGAGGTTTGAGGATTGAGGATAGAGGATTGAGGACTGAGGATTGAGGATTGAGGATAGAGCATTACGGATTGAAGATTGAGGACTGGGGTTGAGGATTGAAGGCTGAGGATTAAGCATTGAGGATTGGGGATTGAGTATCTAGGATTGGAGATTGATTATTGAGGATTGAAGATTGAGGATTGAGGATTGAAGATTGAGGATTGAGAATGAGGGCTGAGGGTTGAGGGTTGAGGTTTGAGGTTTGAGGACTGAGGATTGAGGATTGAGTATTGAGGATTGAGGATTGAGGATTGAGGATTGAGGATTGAAGATTGAGGATTGGGTATTGCGGATTGAACATTGAGGATTGAGGATTGAGGATTGAGTGTTGAGTATTGAGGACGAGGACTGAGGGTTGAGGATTGAGGTTTGAGGAACGAGGATTGCGGATTGAGGATTGAGGACTGAGGATTGACGATTGAGTATTGAAGATTGAGGATTGATTACTGAGGTTTGAGAATTGAGGATTGAGGATTGAGGATTGAGGATTGAGGATTGAAGATTGAGGATTGAGGATTGAGGATTGACGATTGAATATTGAGTATTGAGGATTGAAGATTGAGGATTGAGGATTGAGTGTTGAGTATTGAGGACGAGGACTGACGGTTGAGGATTGAGGATTGAATATTGAGTATTGAGGATTGAAGGTTGAGGACTGAGGATTGAGGATTGAGGGTTGAGCATTGAGGACGAGGACTGACGGTTGAGTATTGAGGTTTGAGGTTTGAGGATTGATAATTTAGGATTGATGATTAAGGATGAGGGCTGAGGGTTGAGGATTGAGATTTGAGGACTGAGGACTGAGGATTGAGGATTGAGTATTGAGGATTGAGGATTGAGGATTGAAGATTGAAGATTGGGTATTGAGGATTGTAGAACGATGTTTGAGGATTGAGGATTGAGGATTGAAGATTGAGTATTGAGGATTGAAGAATGACGATTGAGGATTGAGGATTGAGGATGAGGGCTGAGGGTTGAGGATTGAGGTTTGAGGATTGAGAGTTGAGGATTGAGGGTTGAAGATTGAAGATTGAGGATTGGGTATTGAGGATTGAAGAATGAGGATTGACGAATGACGATTGAGGATTGAGGATTGAAGATTGAGGATTGAGGATTGAGGATTGGGGATTGAGGATTGAGGATTGAGGTTTGAGGATTGAGAGTTGAGGATTGAGTGTTGAAGATTGAAGATTGAGGATTGGGTATTGAGGATTGAAGAATGAGGATTGACGAATGACGATTGAGGATTGAGGACTGAAGATTGAGGATTGAGGATTGAGGATTGGGGATTGAGGATTGAGGATTGAAGATTGAGGATTGGGGATTGAGGATCGACGATTGAGGATTGAGGATTGAGGATTGAGTATTGAGGTTTGCAGATTGAGTATTGCCGATTGAAGATTGAGGTTTGAGGATTGAGGATTGAGGATTGAGCATTGAGGATTGCGGATTGAGGATTGAGGATTGAAGATTGAGTATTGACGATGGAAGATTGAGGATTGGGGACTGAGTGTCGAGGGTTGAGTGATGAGAATTGATGCTTGTGGATAGAGTTGAAGATTGCAGATTGAGTATTGAGTATTGAAAACTGTGAATTGATGACATTCTATTGTGGATTGAGGTTTGACAACTGATTGTTGAGGACTGAGTGCTGAAGATTGAGGATTCAGTATTGAGGATTCAGGATTGAGGTTTGAGGACAGAGGATTGAGGATTGAGGATTGAGGATTGAGGATTGAGGATTGAGGATTGAAGATTGAGGATTGGGTGTTGAGGATTGAACATTGAGGATTGAGGATTGAGGATTGAGGGTTGAGGATTGAGGATGGAAGGTTGAATATTGATGAATGAAGATTGAGGATTGAGGATTGAGGTTTGTGGATTGAGGACGAGGTCTGAGGGTTGAATATTGACGTTTGAGGTCTGAGGATTGAGGATTGAGGATTGAGGATTGAGAATTGAGTATTGAGTATTGAGGATTGAAGATTGAGGATAGGGTATTGAGGATTGAAGAATGAGGTTTGAGGACTGAGGATTGAGGATTGAGGATTGAGGATTGAAGATACAGTATTGAGGATCGAAGATTGAGAGTTGAGGATTGAGGATTGAACATTGTGGAATGAGTGCTGAGGGTTGAGTGGTGAAAATTGATGTTTGTGGATACAGGTTGGAAGATTGCAGATTGAGTATTGAGTTTTGAATGCTGTGAATTGAGGATATTCTATTGAGGATTGAGGAATGACAACTGATTGTTGAGGACTGAGGGCTGAAGGTTGAGGAATCAGGATTGAGGATTCAGAATTGAGCTTTGAGGACTGAGGACTGAGGATTGAAGATTGAGGTTTGAGGATTGAGGATTGAAGACTGAGGATTGGGTATTGAGGATTGAACATTGAGGATTGAGCGTTGAGGATTGAGGATTGAGGATTGACGATTGAGGATTGAGGAATAAGGATGAGGGCTGAGGGTTGGGGATTGAGGTTTGAGGTCTGAGGACTGAGGATTGAGGATTGAGAGTTGAGGATTAAAGGATTGAAGATTGAAGACTGAGGATTGGGTATTGAGGATTGAAGCCTGACGATTGAGGATTGAGGATAGAGGATTGAGGATTGAGGATGGAGGATTGAAGATTGAGAATTGAGGTTTGAAGATTGAGAATTGTGGATTGAATATTGAGGGTTGAGGATTGAGGATTGAGGATTGAGAATGAGGGCTGAGGGTTGAGGGTTGATGTTTGAGTATTGAATCCTGAGAATTCAGGATATTCTATTGGGTATAGAGAATTGAGGATTGATAGTTGAGTGTTGAGGATTGAGGTTTGAGTATTGAGGATTGAGGATAGAGGATTGAAGATTGAATATTGATGATTGAAGGTTGAGGATCGAGGGTTGAGGGTTGTGTATTGAGGACGAGGACTGAGGGTTGAGTATTGATGTTTGTGGTCTGAGGATTGAGGATTGAGGATTGAGAATTGAGGATTGAGGATTGAGGATTGAAGATTGAGTATTGAGGATTGAACATTGAGGATTGAGGTCTGTGGATTGAGGATTGAGGATTGAGAATTGAGGATTGAGGATTGAGGATTGAAGATTGAGGATTGGGTATTGAGGATTGGGTATTGAGGATTGGGTATTGAGGATTGAAGTATGAGGATTGAGGATTGAGGATTGAGGATTGAGGATTGGAGATTGAGTATTGAGGATTGCAGATTGAGGGTTGAGGATTGAGGATTGAGGATTGAGCATTGAGGATTGAGGATTGAGGATTGAGGGTTGAGGATTGAAGATTGAGTATTGAGGATTGAAGATTGAGGATTGAGGATTGAAGATTGAGGATTGATGATTGAAGATTGAGGATTGGGGATAGAGGATTGACGATTGAGGATTGAGTATTGAGGAGTGAGAATTGAGGATTGAGGATTGAGGATTGAAGATTGAGGATTGAGGATTGAAGACTGAGTATTGATGATTGAAGATTGAGGATTGAGGATTGAGGATTGAGGATTGAGGATTGAGAATGGAGGATTGAAGGTTGAGTATTGAGGATTGACGATTGAGGATTGAGGGTTGAGGATTGAGGGTTGTGGGTTGAGTGTTGAGGTTTGAGTATTGAATCCTGAGAATTCAGGATATTCTAATGAGTATTGAGAATTGAGGGCTGATGGTTGAGTATTGAGGATTGAGTATTGAGGATTGAGGGTTGAGGATTGAAGATTGAATATTGATGATTGAAATTGATGATCGAGGATTGAGTGTTGTGGATTGAGGACGAGGACTGAGGGTTGAGTATTGACGTTTGAGGTCTGAGGATAGAAGAATGAGGATTGAGGATTGAAGATTGAGGGTTGAGGACTGAGGATTGAGGATTGAAGATTGAGTATTGAGGATTGAAGATTGAGGATAGAGGATTGATAATTGAGGATTGAGGATGAGGACTGAGGGTTGAGGATTGATGTTTGAGGGCTGAGGACTGAGAATTGAGGATTGAGGACTGAGAATGTGGCCTGAGGGTTGAGGATTGAGGTTTGAGGACTGAGGACTGAGGATTGAGGATTGAGAATTGAGGATTGAGGATTGAGGATTGAAGATTGAGGATTGGGTATTGAGGACTGTAGAATGAGGATTGAGGATTGAGGATTGAGGATTGAGGATTGAGGATTGAGGATTGAGGATTGAGTATAGAGGATTGAAGATTGAGGATTGAGGATTGAGGATTGAGGATTGAGGATTGAGGACTGAGGAGTGAGGATTGAAGATTGAGGATTGAGGACTGAGGATTGAGGATTGAGGATTGAATATTGAGTATTGAGGATTGAAGATTGAGGACTGAGGATTGAGGATTGTGGGTTGAGGATTGAGGACGAGGACTGACGGTTGAGGATCGAGGTTTGAGGTTTGAGGATTGAGAATTTAGGATTGAGGATTGAGGATGAGGGCTGAGGGTTGAGGATTGAGGTTTGAGGACTGAGGACTGAGGATTGAGGATTGAGTATTGAGGATTGAGAATTGAGGATTGAAGATTGAGGATTGAGGATTGAGAATTGAGAATTGAGGATTGATTATTGAAGATTGAGTATTGAAGATTGAAGATTGGGGATTGAGGATTGAGGATTGAGAATTGAAGATGAGGGCTGAGGGTTGAGGATTGAAGTTTGAGGACTGAGGACTGAGGATTGGGGATTGAGATTTGATGATTGAGGAATGAGGATTGAAGACTGAGGATTGGGTATTGAGTATTGAAGAATGAGGATTGAGGATTGAGGACTGAGGATTGAGGATTGAAGATTGAGGATTGAGGACTGAGGATTGAGGATTGAGGATTGAATATTGAGTATTGAGGATTGAAGATTGAGGACTGAGGATTGAGGATTGAGGGTTGAGGATTGAGGACGAGGACTGACGGTTGAGTATTGAGGTTTGAGGTTTGAGGATTGAGAATTTAGGATTGAGGATTGAGGATGAGGGCTGAGGGTTGAGGATTGAGGTTTGAGGACTGAGGACTGAGGATTGAGGATTGAGTACTGAGGATTGAGGATTGAGGATTGAAGATTGAGGATTGGGTATTGAGGATTGTAGAATGAGGTATGAGGATTGAGGATTGAGGATTGAGGATCGAAGATTGAGTATTGAGGATTGAAGAATGACGATTGAGGATTGAGGATTGAGTATTCAGGATTGAGGATTGAGTATTGAGGATTGACGATTGAGGATTGAGGGTTGAGGATTGAGGGTTGAGGGTTGAGTATTGAGGATTGAGGATTGAGGATTGAACATTGAGGATTGGGGACTGAGTGTCGAGGGTTGAGTGATGAGAATTGATGTTTGTGGATAGAGTTGAAGATTGCAGATTGAGTATTGAGTATTGAAAACTGTGAATTGATGACGTTCTATTGAGGATTGAGGTTTGACAACTGATTGTTTAGGACTGAGGGCTGAAGATTGAGGATTCAGTATTGAGGATTCAGGATTGAGGTTTGAGGACAGAGGATTGAGGATTGAGGATTGAGGATTGAGGACTGAGGATTGATGATTGAAGATTGAGGATTGGGTGTTGAGGATTGAACATTGAGGATTGAGGATTGAGGATTGAGGGTTGAGGATTGAGGATGGAAGGTTGAATATTGATGAATGAAGATTGAGGATTGAGGATTGAGGTTTGTGGATTGAGGACGAGGACTGAGGGTTGAATATTGACGTTTGAGGTCTGAGGATTGAGGATTGAGGATTGAGGATTGAGAATTGAGGATTGAGTATTGAGGATTGAAGATTGAGGATAGGGTATTGAGGATTGAAGAATGAGGTTTGAGGACTGAGGATTGAGGATTGAGGATTGAGGATTGAAGATACAGTATTGAGGATCGAAGATTGAGAGTTGAGGATTGAGGATTGAATATTGAGGAATGAGTGCTGAGGGTTGAGTGGTGAAAATTGATGTTTGTGGATACAGGTTGGAAGATTGCAGATTGAGTATTGAGTTTTGAATGCTGTGAATTGAGGATATTCTATTGAGGATTGAGGAATGACAACTGATTGTTGAGGACTGAGGGCTGAAGGTTGAGGAATCAGGATTGAGGATTCAGAATTGCGTTTGAGGACTGAGGACTGAGGATTGAAGATTGAGGTTTGAGGATTGAGGATTGAACATTGAGGATTGAGCGTTGAGGATTGAGGATTGAGGATTGACGATTGAGGATTGAGGAATGAGGATGAGGGCTGAGGGTTGGGGATTGAGGTTTGAGGTCTGAGGACTGAGGATTGAGGATTGAGAGTTGAGGATTAAAGGATTGAAGATTGAAGACTGAGGATTGGGTATTGAGGATTGAAGCCTGACGATTGAGGATTGAGGATAGAGGATTGAGGATTGAGGATTGAGGATGGAGGATTGAAGATTGAGGATTGAGGATTGAGGATTGAGAATTGTGGATTGAATATTGAGGATTGAGGATTGAGGATTGAGGATTGAGAATGAGGGCTGAGGGTTGAGGGTTGAGGTTTGAGTATTGAATCCTGAGAATTCAGGATATTCGATTGAGTATTGAGAATTGAGGATTGATAGTTGAGTGTTGAGGATTGAGGTTTGAGTGTTGAGGATTGAGGATTGAGGATTGAAGATTGAATATTGATGATTGAAGGTTGAGGATCGAGGGTTGAGGGTTGTGTATTGAGGACGAGGACTGAGGGTTGAGTATTGATGTTTGTGGTCTGAGGGTTGAGGATTGAGGATTGAGAATTGAGGATTGAGGATTGAGGATTGAAGATTGAGGATTGGGTGTTGAGGATTGGAGAATGAGGATTGAGGATTGAGGATTGGGGATAGAGGATTGAAGATTGAGTATTGAGGATTGAAGATTGAGGATTGAGGTCTGTGGATTGAGGATTGAGGATTGAGAATTGAGGATTGAGGATTGAGGATTGAAGATTGAGTATTGGGTATTGAGGATTGGGTATTGAGGATTGAAGAATGAGGATTGAGGATTGAGGATTGAGGATTGAGGATTGGAGATTGAGTATTGAGGATTGCAGATTGAGGGTTGAGGATTGAGGATTGAGGATTGAGCATTGAGGATTGAGGATTGAGGGTTGAGGATTGAAGATTGAGTATTGAGGATTGAAGATTGAGGATTGAGGATTGAAGATTGAGGATTGATGATTGAAGATTGAGGATTGGGGATAGAGGATTGACGATTGAGGATTGAGTACTGAGGAGTGAGAATTGAGGATTGAGGATTGAGGATTCAAGATTGAGGATTGAGGATTGAAGACTGAGTATTGATGATTGAAGATTGAGGATTGAAGAATGAGGACTGAGGATTGAGGATTGAGGATTGAGGATTGACGATTGAGTATTGAGGATTGATGATTGGCGATCGAGGATTGAGAATTGAGGATTGAGGATTGAGGATTGAGGATTGAAGATTGAGTATTGAGGATTGAAGGTTGAGGATTGAGGATTGAGGATTGAGGATTGAGGATTGAGGATTGAGGATTGAGGATTGAGGATTGAGAATGGAGGATTGAAGGTTGAGTATTGAGGATTGACGATTGAGGATTGAGGGTTGAGGATTGAGGGTTGAGGGTTGAGTGTTGAGGTTTGAGTATTGAATCCTGAGAATCCAGGATGTTCTATTGAGTATTGAGAATTGAGGGCTGATGGTTGAGTATTGAGGATTGAGTATTGAGGATTGAGGATTGAGGATTGAAGATTGAGTATTGATGATTGAAGATTGATGATCGAGGATTGAGTGTTGTGGATTGAGGACGGGGACTGAGGAGTGAGGATTGAAGATTGAGGATTGAGGACTGAGGATTGAGGATTGAGGATTGAATATTGAGTATTGAGGATTGAAGATTGAGGACTGAGGATTGAGGATTGTGGGTTGAGGATTGAGGACGAGGACTGACGGTTGAGGATCGAGGTTTGAGGTTTGAGGATTGAGAATTTAGGATTGAGGATTGAGGATGAGGGCTGAGGGTTGAGGATTGAGGTTTGAGGACTGAGGACTGAGGATTGAGGATTGAGTATTGAGGATTGAGGATTGAGGATTGAAGATTGAGGATTGAGGATTGAGGATTGAGAATTGAGGATTGATGATTGAAGATTGAGGATTGGGGATAGAGGATTGACGATTGAGGATTGAGTATTGAGGAGTGAGAATTGAGGATTGAGGATTGAGGATTGAAGATTGAGGATTGAGGACGAGGACTGAGGGTTGAGTATTGATGTTTGTGGTCTGAGGATTGAGGATTGAGGATTGAGAATTGAGGATTGAGGATTGAGGATTGAAGATTGAGTATTGAGGATTGAACATTGAGGATTGAGGTCTGTGGATTGAGGATTGAGGATTGAGAATTGAGGATTGAGGATTGAGGATTGAAGATTGAGGATTGGGTATTGAGGATTGGGTATTGAGGATTGGGTATTGAGGATTGAAGTATGAGGATTGAGGATTGAGGATTGAGGATTGAGAATTGGAGATTGAGTATTGAGGATTGCAGATTGAGGGTTGAGGATTGAGGATTGAGGATTGAGCATTGAGGATTGAGGATTGAGGATTGAGGGTTGAGGATTGAAGATTGAGTATTGAGGATTGAAGATTGAGGATTGAGGATTGAAGATTGAGGATTGATGATTGAAGATTGAGGATTGGGGATAGAGGATTGACGATTGAGGATTGAGTATTGAGGAGTGAGAATTGAGGATTGAGGATTGAGGATTGAAGATTGAGGATTGAGGATTGAAGACTGAGTATTGATGATTGAAGATTGAGGATTGAGGATTGAGGATTGAGGATTGAGGATTGAGAATGGAGGATTGAAGGTTGAGTATTGAGGATTGACGATTGAGGATTGAGGGTTGAGGATTGAGGGTTGTGGGTTGAGTGTTGAGGTTTGAGTATTGAATCCTGAGAATTCAGGATATTCTAATGAGTATTGAGAATTGAGGGCTGATGGTTGAGTATTGAGGATTGAGTATTGAGGATTGAGGGTTGAGGATTGAAGATTGAATATTGATGATTGAAATTGATGATCGAGGATTGAGTGTTGTGGATTGAGGACGAGGACTGAGGGTTGAGTATTGACGTTTGAGGTCTGAGGATAGAAGAATGAGGATTGAGGATTGAAGATTGAGGGTTGAGGACTGAGGATTGAGGATTGAAGATTGAGTATTGAGGATTGAAGATTGAGGATAGAGGATTGATAATTGAGGATTGAGGATGAGGACTGAGGGTTGAGGATTGATGTTTGAGGGCTGAGGACTGAGAATTGAGGATTGAGGACTGAGAATGTGGCCTGAGGGTTGAGGATTGAGGTTTGAGGACTGAGGACTGAGGATTGAGGATTGAGAATTGAGGATTGAGGATTGAGGATTGAAGATTGAGGATTGGGTATTGAGGACTGTAGAATGAGGATTGAGGATTGAGGATTGAGGATTGAGGATTGAGGATTGAGGATTGAGGATTGAGTATAGAGGATTGAAGATTGAGGATTGAGGATTGAGGATTGAGGATTGAGGATTGAGGACTGAGGAGTGAGGATTGAAGATTGAGGATTGAGGACTGAGGATTGAGGATTGAGGATTGAATATTGAGTATTGAGGATTGAAGATTGAGGACTGAGGATTGAGGATTGTGGGTTGAGGATTGAGGACGAGGACTGACGGTTGAGGATCGAGGTTTGAGGTTTGAGGATTGAGAATTTAGGATTGAGGATTGAGGATGAGGGCTGAGGGTTGAGGATTGAGGTTTGAGGACTGAGGACTGAGGATTGAGGATTGAGTATTGAGGATTGAGGATTGAGGATTGAAGATTGAGGATTGAGGATTGAGGATTGAGAATTGAGGATTGATTATTGAAGATTGAGTATTGAAGATTGAAGATTGGGGATTGAGGATTGAGGATTGAGTATTGAAGATGAGGGCTGAGGGTTGAGGATTGAAGTTTGAGGACTGAGGACTGAGGATTGGGGATTGAGATTTGATGATTGAGGAATGAGGATTGAAGACTGAGGATTGGGTATTGAGTATTGAAGAATGAGGATTGAGGATTGAGGACTGAGGATTGAGGATTGAAGATTGAGGATTGAGGACTGAGGATTGAGGATTGAGGATTGAATATTGAGTATTGAGGATTGAAGATTGAGGACTGAGGATTGAGGATTGAGGGTTGAGGATTGAGGACGAGGACTGACGGTTGAGTATTGAGGTTTGAGGTTTGAGGATTGAGAATTTAGGATTGAGGATTGAGGATGAGGGCTGAGGGTTGAGGATTGAGGTTTGAGGACTGAGGACTGAGGATTGAGGATTGAGTACTGAGGATTGAGGATTGAGGATTGAAGATTGAGGATTGGGTATTGAGGATTGTAGAATGAGGTATGAGGATTGAGGATTGAGGATTGAGGATCGAAGATTGAGTATTGAGGATTGAAGAATGACGATTGAGGATTGAGGATTGAGTATTCAGGATTGAGGATTGAGTATTGAGGATTGACGATTGAGGATTGAGGGTTGAGGATTGAGGGTTGAGGGTTGAGTATTGAGGATTGAGGATTGAGGATTGAACATTGAGGATTGGGGACTGAGTGTCGAGGGTTGAGTGATGAGAATTGATGTTTGTGGATAGAGTTGAAGATTGCAGATTGAGTATTGAGTATTGAAAACTGTGAATTGATGACGTTCTATTGAGGATTGAGGTTTGACAACTGATTGTTTAGGACTGAGGGCTGAAGATTGAGGATTCAGTATTGAGGATTCAGGATTGAGGTTTGAGGACAGAGGATTGAGGATTGAGGATTGAGGATTGAGGACTGAGGATTGATGATTGAAGATTGAGGATTGGGTGTTGAGGATTGAACATTGAGGATTGAGGATTGAGGATTGAGGGTTGAGGATTGAGGATGGAAGGTTGAATATTGATGAATGAAGATTGAGGATTGAGGATTGAGGTTTGTGGATTGAGGACGAGGACTGAGGGTTGAATATTGACGTTTGAGGTCTGAGGATTGAGGATTGAGGATTGAGGATTGAGAATTGAGGATTGAGTATTGAGGATTGAAGATTGAGGATAGGGTATTGAGGATTGAAGAATGAGGTTTGAGGACTGAGGATTGAGGATTGAGGATTGAGGATTGAAGATACAGTATTGAGGATCGAAGATTGAGAGTTGAGGATTGAGGATTGAATATTGAGGAATGAGTGCTGAGGGTTGAGTGGTGAAAATTGATGTTTGTGGATACAGGTTGGAAGATTGCAGATTGAGTATTGAGTTTTGAATGCTGTGAATTGAGGATATTCTATTGAGGATTGAGGAATGACAACTGATTGTTGAGGACTGAGGGCTGAAGGTTGAGGAATCAGGATTGAGGATTCAGAATTGCGTTTGAGGACTGAGGACTGAGGATTGAAGATTGAGGTTTGAGGATTGAGGATTGAACATTGAGGATTGAGCGTTGAGGATTGAGGATTGAGGATTGACGATTGAGGATTGAGGAATGAGAATGAGGGCTGAGGGTTGGGGATTGAGGTTTGAGGTCTGAGGACTGAGGATTGAGGATTGAGAGTTGAGGATTAAAGGATTGAAGATTGAAGACTGAGGATTGGGTATTGAGGATTGAAGCCTGACGATTGAGGATTGAGGATAGAGGATTGAGGATTGAGGATTGAGGATGGAGGATTGAAGATTGAGTATTGAGGATTGAGGATTGAGAATTGTGGATTGAATATTGAGGATTGAGGATTGAGGATTGAGGATTGAGAATGAGGGCTGAGGGTTGAGGGTTGAGGTTTGAGTATTGAATCCTGAGAATTCAGGATATTCGATTGAGTATTGAGAATTGAGGATTGATAGTTGAGTGTTGAGGATTGAGGTTTGAGTGTTGAGGATTGAGGATTGAGGATTGAAGATTGAATATTGATGATTGAAGGTTGAGGATCGAGGGTTGAGGGTTGTGTATTGAGGACGAGGACTGAGGGTTGAGTATTGATGTTTGTGGTCTGAGGGTTGAGGATTGAGGATTGAGAATTGAGGATTGAGGATTGAGGATTGAAGATTGAGGATTGGGTGTTGAGGATTGGAGAATGAGGATTGAGGATTGAGGATTGGGGATAGAGGATTGAAGATTGAGTATTGAGGATTGAAGATTGAGGATTGAGGTCTGTGGATTGAGGATTGAGGATTGAGAATTGAGGATTGAGGATTGAGGATTGAAGATTGAGTATTGGGTATTGAGGATTGGGTATTGAGGATTGAAGAATGAGGATTGAGGATTGAGGATTGAGGATTGAGGATTGGAGATTGAGTATTGAGGATTGCAGATTGAGGGTTGAGGATTGAGGATTGAGGATTGAGCATTGAGGATTGAGGATTGAGGGTTGAGGATTGAAGATTGAGTATTGAGGATTGAAGATTGAGGATTGAGGATTGAAGATTGAGGATTGATGATTGAAGATTGAGGATTGGGGATAGAGGATTGACGATTGAGGATTGAGTACTGAGGAGTGAGAATTGAGGATTGAGGATTGAGGATTCAAGATTGAGGATTGAGGATTGAAGACTGAGTATTGATGATTGAAGATTGAGGATTGAAGAATGAGGACTGAGGATTGAGGATTGAGGATTGAGGATTGACGATTGAGTATTGAGGATTGATGATTGGCGATCGAGGATTGAGAATTGAGGATTGAGGATTGAGGATTGAGGATTGAAGATTGAGTATTGAGGATTGAAGGTTGAGGATTGAGGATTGAGGATTGAGGATTGAGGATTGAGGATTGAGGATTGAGGATTGAGGATTGAGAATGGAGGATTGAAGGTTGAGTATTGAGGATTGACGATTGAGGATTGAGGGTTGAGGATTGAGGGTTGAGGGTTGAGTGTTGAGGTTTGAGTATTGAATCCTGAGAATTCAGGATGTTCTATTGAGTATTGAGAATTGAGGGCTGATGGTTGAGTATTGAGGATTGAGTATTGAGGATTGAGGATTGAGGATTGAAGATTGAGTATTGATGATTGAAGATTGATGATCGAGGATTGAGTGTTGTGGATTGAGGACGGGGACTGAGGGTTGAGTATTGAGGTTTGAGGACAGAGGATTGAGGATTGAGGATTGAGGATTGAGGACTGAGGATTGATGATTGAAGATTGAGGATTGGGTGTTGAGGATTGAACATTGAGGATTGAGGATTGAGGATTGAGGGTTGAGGATTGAGGATGGAAGGTTGAATATTGATGAATGAAGATTGAGGATTGAGGATTGAGGTTTGTGGATTGAGGACGAGGACTGAGGGTTGAATATTGACGTTTGAGGTCTGAGGATTGAGGATTGAGGATTGAGGATTGAGAATTGAGGATTGAGTATTGAGGATTGAAGATTGAGGATAGGGTATTGAGGATTGAAGAATGAGGTTTGAGGACTGAGGATTGAGGATTGAGGATTGAGGATTGAAGATACAGTATTGAGGATCGAAGATTGAGAGTTGAGGATTGAGGATTGAACATTGAGGAATGAGTGCTGAGGGTTGAGTGGTGAAAATTGATGTTTGTGGATACAGGTTGGAAGATTGCAGATTGAGTATTGAGTTTTGAATGCTGTGAATTGAGGATATTCTATTGAGGATTGAGGAATGACAACTGATTGTTGAGGACTGAGGGCTGAAGGTTGAGGAATCAGGATTGAGGATTCAGAATTGAGGTTTGAGGACTGAGGACTGAGGATTGATGATTGAGGTTTGAGGATTGAGGATTGAAGACTGAGGATTGGGTATTGAGGATTGAACATTGAGGATTGAGCGTTGAGGATTGAGGATTGAGGATTGACGATTGAGGATTGAGGAATGAGGATGAGGGCTGAGGGTTGGGGATTGAAGTTTGAGGTCTGAGGACTGAGGATTGAGGATTGAGAGTTGAGGATTAAAGGATTGAAGATTGAAGACTGAGGATTGGGTATTGAGGATTGAAGCCTGACGATTGAGGATTGAGGATAGAGGATTGAGGATTGAGTATTGAGGATGGAGGATTGAAGATTGAGGATTGAGTATTGAGGATTGAGAATTGTGGATTGAATATTGAGGATTGAGGATTGAGGATTGAGGATTGAGGATTGAGAATGAGGGCTGAGGGTTGAGGGTTGAGGTTTGAGTATTGAATCCTGAGAATTCAGGATATTCGATTGAGTATTGAGAATTGAGGATTGATAGTTGAGTGTTGAGGATTGAGGTTTGAGTGTTGAGGATTGAGGATTGAGGATTGAAGATTGAATATTGATGATTGAAGGTTGAGGATCGAGGGTTGAGGGTTGTGTATTGAGGACGAGGACTGAGGGTTGAGTATTGATGTTTGTGGTCTGAGGGTTGAGGATTGAGGATTGAGAATTGAGGATTGAGGATTGAGGATTGAAGATTGAGGATTGGGTGTTGAGGATTGGAGAATGAGGATTGAGGATTGAGGATTGGGGATAGAGGATTGAAGATTGAGTATTGAGGATTGAAGATTGAGGATTGAGGTCTGTGGATTGAGGATTGAGGATTGAGAATTGAGGATTGAGGATTGAGGATTGAAGATTGAGTATTGGGTATTCAGGATTGGGTATTGAGGATTGAAGAATGAGGATTGAGGATTGAGGATTGAGGATTGAGGATTGAAGATTGAGTATTGAGTGTTGCAGATTGAGGGTTGAGGATTGAGGATTGAGGATTGAGCATTGAGGATTGAGGATTGAGGGTTGAGGATTGAAGATTGAGTATTGAGAATTGAAGATTGAGGATTGAGGATTGAAGATTGAGGATTGATGATTGAAGATTGAGGATTGGGGATAGAGGATTGACGATTGAGGATTGGGTACTGAGGAGTGAGAATTGAGGATTGAGGATTGAGGATTGAAGATTGAGGATTGAGGATTGAAGACTGAGTATTGATGATTGAAGATTGAGGATTGAAGAATGAGGACTGAGAATTGAGGATTGAGGATTGAGGATTGACGATTGAGTATTGAGGATTGATGATTGGCGATCGAGGATTGAGAATTGAGGATTGAGGATTGAGGATTGAGGATTGAAGATTGAGTATTGAGGATTGAAGGTTGAGGATTGAGGATTGAGGATTGAGGATTGAGGATTGAGGATTGAGGATTGAGGATTGAGGATTGAGAATGGAGGATTGAAGGTTGAGTATTGAGGATTGACGATTGAGGATTGAGGGTTGAGGATTGAGGGTTGAGGGTTGAGTGTTGAGGTTTGAGTATTGAATCCTGAGAATTCAGGATGTTCTATTGAGTATTGAGAATTGAGGGCTGATGGTTGAGTATTGAGGATTGAGTATTGAGGATTGAGGATTGAGGATTGAAGATTGAGTATTGATGATTGAAGATTGATGATCGAGGATTGAGTGTTGTGGATTGAGGACGAGGACTGAGGGTTGAGTATTGATGTTTGAGGTCTGAGGATTGGGGATTGAGGATTGAGAATTGAGGATTGAGGATTGAGGATTGAAGATTGAGGATTGGGTGTTGAGGATTGAAGAATGAGGATTGAGGATTTAGGATTGAGGATTGAGGATTGAGGATTGAAGATTGAGTATTGAGGATTGAAGATTGAGGGTTGAGGATTGAGGATTGAGGGTTGAAGATTGAGGATTGAGGATTGAGGATGAGGGCTGAGGGTTGAGGATTGAGATTTGAGGACTTAGGGCTGAGGATTGAGGATTGAGAATTGAGGATTGAGGATTGATGATTGAAGATTGAGGATTGGGTATTGAGGATTGAAGAATGAGGATTGAGGAATGAGGATTGAGGATTGAGGATTGAGGATTGAAGATTGAGTATTGAGGATTGAAGCCTGACGATTGAGGATTGAGGATTGAGGGTTGAGGATTGAGGACGGAGGATTGAAGATTGAGTATTGAGGATTGAAGATTGAGGTTTGAGGTTTGAGCACTGAGGATTGAGGATTGATTATTGAGGATTGAGGGTTGAGGATTGAGGATTGAGGATTGAAGATTGAGGATTGGGTATTGCGGATTCAACATTGAGGATTGAGGATTGAGGATTGAGGATTGAGGATTGAGGATTGAGGACTGAAGATTGAATATTGATGATTGAAGAATGAGGATTGAGGATTGAGTGTTGTGGATTGAGGACGAGGACTGAGGGTTGAGTATTGATGCCTGAGGTCAGAGGATTGAGGATTGAGGATTGCGAACTGAGGATTGAAGTTTGAGGATTGAAGATTGAGGATTGGGAATTGAGGATTGAAGATTGAGGATTGAGGATTGAGTATTGAGGATTGAGGATTGAAGACTGAGTATTGAGGATTGAAGATTGAGGATTGAGGATTGAGTGTTGAGTATTGAGGACGAGGACTGACGGTTGAGGATTGAGGTTTGAGGATTGAGGATAGAGGATTGAGGACTGAGGATTGAGGATTGAGGATAGAGCATTAAGGATTGAAGATTGAGGACTGGGGTTGAGGATTGAAGGCTGAGGCTAAAGCATTGAGGACTGGGGATTGAGTATCTAGGATTGGAGATTGATTATTGAGGATTGAAGATTGAGGATTGAGGATTGAAGATTGAGGATTGAGAATGAGGGCTGAGGGTTGAGGGTTGAGGTTTGATGTTTGAGGACTGAGGATTGAGGATTGTGTATTGAGGATTGAGGACTGAGGATTGAGGATTGAGGACTGAAGATTGAGGATTGGGTATTGCGGATTGAACATTGAGGATGAGGATTGCGGATTGAGTGTTGAGTATTGAGGACGAGGACTGAGGGTTGAGGATTGAGGTTTGAGGAACGAGGATTGCGGATTGAGGATTGAGGACTGAGGATTGACGATTGAGTATTGAAGATTGAGGAATGATTACTGAGGATTGAGAATTGAGGATTGAGGATTGAGGATTGAGGATTGAGGATTGAAGATTGAGGATTGAGGATTAAGGATTGACGATTGAATATTGAGTATTGAGGATTGAAGATTGAAGATTGAGGATTGAGGATTGAGTGTTGAGTATTGAGGACGACGACTGACGGTTGAGGATTGAGGTTTGAGGATTGAGGATAAAGGATTGAGGACTGAGGATTGAGGATTGAGGATAGAGCATTAAGGATTGAAGATTGAGGACTGGGGTTGAGGATTGAAGGCTGAGGGTTAAGGATTGAGGATTGGGGATTGAGTATCTAGGATTGGAGATTGATTATTGAGGATTGAAGATTGAGGATTGAGGATTGAGGATTGAGAATTGAGAATTGAGTATGAAGACTGAGGCATGAGGATTGAGGTTTGAGGAACGAGGATTGCGGATTGAGGATTGAGGACTGAGGATTGACGATTGGGTATTGATGATTGAGGATTGATTACTGAGCATTGAGAATTGAGGATTGAGGATTGAGGATTGAGGATTGAAGATTGTGAATTGTGGATTGAATATTGAGGATTGAGAATTGAGGATTGAGGATTGAGGATTGAAGATTGAGGATTGAGGATTGAGGATTGAAGATTCAGTATTGAGGATTGATGATTGGCGATCGCGGATTGAGAATTGAGGATTGAGCATTGAGGATTGAGGATTGAAGAATGAGTATTGAGGATTGAAGGTTGAGGATTGTGGATTGAGGATTGAGGATTGAGGATTGAATATTGAGGATTGGGGACTGAGTGTCGAGGGTTGAGTGATGAGAATTGATGTTTGTGGATAGAGATTTGAAGATTGCAGATTGAGCATTGAGTATTGAAAACTGTGAATTGATGACATTCTATTGAGGATTGAGGTTTGACAACTGATTGTTGAGGACTGAGGGCTGAAGATTGAGGATTCAGTATTGAGGATTCAGGATTGATGTTTGAGGACAGAGGATTGAGGATTGAGGATTGAGGATTGAGGATAGAGGATTGAGGATTGAAGATTGAGGATTGGGTGCTGAGGATTGAACATTGAAGATTGATGATTCAGGATTGAGGGTTGAGGATTGAGGATGGAAGGTTGAATATTGATGAATGAAGATTGAGGATTGAGGATTGAGGGTTGTGGATTGAGGACGAGGACTGAGGGTTGAGTATTGATGCCTGAGGCCAGAGGATTGAGGATTGAGGATTGCGAACACAGGATTGAAGTTTGAGGATTGAAGATTGAGGATTGGGTATTGAGGATTGAAGATTGAGGATTGAGGATTGAGTATTGAGGATTAAGGATTGAGGATTGAAGATTGAGGATTGGTTATTGAGGATTGTAGACTGACGATTGAGGATTGAGGATTGAGGATTGAGGATTCAGGATTGAGGATTGAAGATTGAGTATTGAGTATTGAAAACTGTGAATTGATGATATTCTATTGAGGATTGAGGATTGACATCTGATTGTTCATGTCTGAGGTCTGAAGATTGAGGATTCAGTATTGAGGATTCTGGATTGATGTTTGAGGACAGAGGATTGAGGATTGAGGATTGAGGATTGAGGATTGAGGATTGAGGATTGAAGATACAGTATTGAGGATTGAACATTGAGGATTGAGCGTTGAGGATTGAGGATTGAGGATTGACGATTGAGGATTGAGGAATGAGGATGAGGGCTGAGGGTTGGGGATTGAGGTTTGAGGTCTGAGGACTGAGGATTGAGGATTGAGAGTTGAGGATTAAAGGATTGAAGATTGAAGACTGAGGATTGGGTATTGAGGATTGAAGCCTGACGATTGAGGATTGAGGATAGAGGATTGAGGATTGAGGATGGAGGATTGAAGATTGAGGATTGAGGATTGAAGATTGAATATTGATGATTGAAGGTTGAGGATCGAGGGTTGAGGGTTGTGTATTGAGGACGAGGACTGAGGGTTGAGTATTGATGTTTGTGGTCTGAGGATTGAGGATTGAAGATTGAGAATTGAGGATTGAGGGCTGAGGATTGGAGATTGAGGATTGGGTGTTGAGGATTGGAGAATGAGGATTGAGGATTGAGAATTGGGGATAGAGGATTGAAGATTGAGTATTGAGGATTGAAGATTGAGGATTGAGGTCTGTGGATTGAGGATTGAGGATTGAGAATTGAGGATTGAGGATTGAGGATTGAAGATTGAGGATTGGGTATTGAGGATTGGGCATTGAGGATTGAAGAATGAGGATTGAGGATTGAGGATTGAGGATTGAGGATTGGAGATTGAGTATTGAGGATTGAAGATTGGGGATTGAGGATTGAGGATTGGGGATTGAAGATTGAGGATTGGGTATTGCGGATTGAACATTGAGGATTGAGGATTGAGGATTGAGGATTGAGGATTGAGGACTGAAGATTGAATATTGATGATTGAAGAATGAGGATTGAGGATTGAGTGTTGTGGATTGAGGACGAGGACTGAGGGTTGAGTATTGATGCCTGAGGTCAGAGGATTGAGGATTGAGGATTGCGAACTGAGGATTGAAGTTTGAGGATTGAAGATTGAGGATTGGGAATTGAGGATTGAAGATTGAGGATTGAGGATTGAGTATTGAGGATTGAGGATTGAAGACTGAGTATTGAGGATTGAAGATTGAGGATTGAGGATTGAGTGTTGAGTATTGAGGACGAGGACTGACGGTTGAGGATTGAGGTTTGAGGATTGAGGATAGAGGATTGAGGACTGAGGATTGAGGATTGAGGATAGAGCATTAAGGATTGAAGATTGAGGACTGGGGTTGAGGATTGAAGGCTGAGGCTAAAGCATTGAGGACTGGGGATTGAGTATCTAGGATTGGAGATTGATTATTGAGGATTGAAGATTGAGGATTGAGGATTGAAGATTGAGGATTGAGAATGAGGGCTGAGGGTTGAGGGTTGAGGTTTGATGTTTGAGGACTGAGGATTGAGGATTGTGTATTGAGGATTGAGGACTGAGGATTGAGGATTGAGGACTGAAGATTGAGGATTGGGTATTGCGGATTGAACATTGAGGATGAGGATTGCGGATTGAGTGTTGAGTATTGAGGACGAGGACTGAGGGTTGAGGATTGAGGTTTGAGGAACGAGGATTGCGGATTGAGGATTGAGGACTGAGGATTGACGATTGAGTATTGAAGATTGAGGAATGATTACTGAGGATTGAGAATTGAGGATTGAGGATTGAGGATTGAGGATTGAGGATTGAAGATTGAGGATTGAGGATTAAGGATTGACGATTGAATATTGAGTATTGAGGATTGAAGATTGAGGATTGAGGATTGAGTGTTGAGTATTGAGGACGACGACTGACGGTTGAGGATTGAGGTTTGAGGATTGAGGATAAAGGATTGAGGACTGAGGATTGAGGATTGAGGATAGAGCATTAAGGATTGAAGATTGAGGACTGGGGTTGAGGATTGAAGGCTGAGGGTTAAGGATTGAGGATTGGGGATTGAGTATCTAGGATTGGAGATTGATTATTGAGGATTGAAGATTGAGGATTGAGGATTGAGGATTGAGAATTGAGAATTGAGTATGAAGACTGAGGCATGAGGATTGAGGTTTGAGGAACGAGGATTGCGGATTGAGGATTGAGGACTGAGGATTGACGATTGGGTATTGATGATTGAGGATTGATTACTGAGCATTGAGAATTGAGGATTGAGGATTGAGGATTGAGGATTGAAGATTGTGAATAGTGGATTGAATATTGAGGATTGAGAATTGAGGATTGAGGATTGAGGATTGAAGATTGAGGATTGAGGATTGAGGATTGAAGATTCAGTATTGAGGATTGATGATTGGCGATCGCGGATTGAGAATTGAGGATTGAGCATTGAGGATTGAGGATTGAAGAATGAGTATTGAGGATTGAAGGTTGAGGATTGTGGATTGAGGATTGAGGATTGAGGATTGAATATTGAGGATTGGGGACTGAGTGTCGAGGGTTGAGTGATGAGAATTGATGTTTGTGGATAGAGATTTGAAGATTGCAGATTGAGCATTGAGTATTGAAAACTGTGAATTGATGACATTCTATTGAGGATTGAGGTTTGACAACTGATTGTTGAGGACTGAGGGCTGAAGATTGAGGATTCAGTATTGAGGATTCAGGATTGATGTTTGAGGACAGAGGATTGAGGATTGAGGATTGAGGATTGAGGATAGAGGATTGAGGATTGAAGATTGAGGATTGGGTGCTGAGGATTGAACATTGAAGATTGATGATTCAGGATTGAGGGTTGAGGATTGAGGATGGAAGGTTGAATATTGATGAATGAAGATTGAGGATTGAGGATTGAGGATTGAGGATTGAGGATTGAAGATTGAGGATTGTGTATTGAGGATTGAAGAATGAGGATTGAGGATTGAGGATTGAGGATTGAGGATTGAAGACTGAGTATTGATGATTGAAGGTTGAGGATTGCGGATTGAGTATTGAGGATTGAGAATTGAGGATTGATTATTGAAGATTGAGTATTGAGGATTGAAGGTTGAGGATTGAGGATTGAGTATTGAGGATTGAGGATGAGGGCTGAGGGTTTTGGGTTGAGGTTGGAGGACTGAGGACAGAGGATTGAGGATTGAGAATTGAGGATTGAGGATTGAGGATTGAAGATTGAGGATTGGGTATTGAGGATTGAAGAATGAGGATAGAGGATTGAGGATTGAGGATTGAGGATTGAAGATTGAGGATTGAGGATTGAGTATTGAGGATTGAATATTGAGTATTGAGGATTGAAGATTGAGGATTGAAGATTGAGTGTTGAGTATTGAGGACGAGGACTGACGGTTGAGGATTGAGGTTTGAGGATTGAGGATAGAGGATTGAGGACTGAGGATTGAGGATTGAGTATTGAAGATTGAGGATTGATTACTGAGGATTGAGAATTGAGGATTGAGGATTGTGGATTGAGGATTGAGGATTGAGAATGAGGGCTGAGGGTTGAGGGTTGAGGTTTGAGTATTGAATCCTGAGAGTTCAGGATATTCTATTGAGTATTGAGAATTGAGGATTGATAGTTGAGTGTTGAGGATTGAGGTTTGAGTATTGAGGATTGAGGATTGAGGATTGAACATTGAGGATTGGGGACTGAGTGTCGAGGGTTGAGTGATGAGAATTAATGTTTGTGGATAGAGTTGAAGATTGCAGATTGAGTATTGAGTATTGAAAACTGTGAATTGATGACATTCTATTGAGGATTGAGGTTTGACAACTGATTGTTGAGGACTGAGGGCTGAAGATTGAGGATTCAGTATTGAGGATTCAGGATTGAGGTTTGAGGACAGAGGATTGAGTATTGAGGATTGAGGATTGAGGATTGAGGATTGAGGATTGAAGATTGAGGATTGGGTGTTGAGGATTGAACATTGAGGATTGAGGATTGAGGATTGAGGGTTGAGGATTGAGGATGCAAGGTTGAATATTGATGAATGAAGATTGAGGAGTGAGGATTGAGGTTTGTGGATTGAGGACGAGGACTGAGGGTTGAATATTGACGTTTGAGGTCTGAGGATTGAGGATTGAGGATTGAGAATTGAGGATTGAGTATTGAGGATTGAGGATTGAGGATTGGGTATTGAGGATTGTGTATTGAGGATAGAAGAATGAGGATTGAGGATTGAGGATTGAGGATTGAGGATTGGAGATTGAGTATTGAGGATTGCAGATTGAAGGTTGAGGATTGAGGATTGAGGATTGAGCATTGAGGATTGAGGATTGAGGATTGAGGATTGAAGATTGAGTATTGAGGATTGAAGATTGAGGATTGAGGCTTGAAGATTGAGTATTGATGATTGAAGATTGAGGATTGGGGATAGAGGATTGACGATTGAGGATTGAGTATTGGGAGTGAGAATTGAGGATTGAAGATTGAGGATTGAAGATTGAGGATTGAGGATTGAAGACTGAGTATTGATGATTGAAGATTGAGGATTGAAGAATGAGGACTGAGGATTGAGGATTGAGGATTGAGGATTGACGATTGAGTATTGAGGATTGATGAATGGCGATCGAGGATTGAGAATTGAGGATTGAGGATTGAGGATTGAGGATTGTAGATTGAGTATTGAGGATTGAAGGTTGAGGATTGAGGATTGAGGATTGAGGATTGAGGATTGAGGATTGAGGATTGAGGATTGAGAATGGAGGATTGAAGGTTGAGTATTGAGGATTGACGATTGAGGATTGAGGGTTGAGGATTGAGGATTGAGCGTTGAGGATTGAGGATTGAGGATTGACGATTGAGGATTGAAGAATGAGGATGAGGGCTGAGGGTTGGGGATTGAGGTTTGAGGTCTGAGTACTGAGGATTGAGGATTGAGAGTTGAGGATTAAAGGATTGAAGATTGAAGACTGAGGATTGGGTATTGAGGATTGAAGCCTGACGATTGAGGATTGAGGATAGAGGATTGAGGATTGAGGATGGAGGATTGAAGATTGAGGATTGAGGATTGAAGATTGAGAATTGTGGATTGAATATTGAGGATTGAGGATTGAGCATTGAGGATTGAGAATGAGGGCTGAGGGTTGAGGGTTGAGGTTTGAGTATTGAATCCTGAGAATTCAGGATATTCTATTGAGTATTGAGAATTGAGGATTGATAGTTGAGTGTTGAGGATTGAGGTTTGAGTATTGAGGATTGAGGATTGAGGATTGAAGATTGAATATTGATGATTGAATGTTGAGGATCGAGGGTTGAGGGTTGTGTATTGAGGACGAGGACTGAGGGTTGAGTATTGATGTTTGTGGTCTGAGGATTGAGGATTGAGGATTGAGAATTGAGGATTGAGGATTGAGGATTGGAGATTGAGGATTGGGTGTTGAGGATTGGAGAATGAGGATTGAGGATTGAGAATTGGGGATAGAGGATTGAAGATTGAGTATTGAGGATTGAAGATTGAGGATTGAGGTCTGCGGATTGAGGATTGAGGATTGACAATTGAGGATTGAGGATTGAGAATTGAAGATTGAGGATTGGGTATTGAGGATTGGGTATTGAGGATTGAAGAATGAGGATTGAGGATTGAGGATTGAGGATTGAGGGTTGGAGATTGAGTATTGAGGATTGAAGATTGGGGATTGAGGATTGAGGATTGGGGATTGAAGATTGAGGATTGGGTATTGCGGATTGAACATTGAGGATTGAGGATTGAGGATTGAGGATTGAGGATTGAGGACTGAAGATTGAATATTGATGATTGAAGAATGAGGATTGAGGATTGATTGTTGTGGATTGAGGACGAGGACTGAGGGTCGAGTATTGATGTTTGAGGTCTGAGGATTGAGGACTGAGGATTGAGGATTGAGGATTGAAGATTGAGGATTGTGTATTGAGGATTGAAGAATGAGGATTGAGGATTGAGGATTGAGGATTGAGGATTGAAGACTGAGTATTGATGATTGAAGTTTGAGGATTGAGGATTGAGTATTGAGGATTGAGAATTGAGGATTGATTATTGAAGATTGAGTATTGAGGATTGAAGATTGAGGATTGAGTATTGAGGATTGAGGATTGAGGATAGTGTATTGAGGATTGAAGAATGAGGTTTGAGGACTGAGGATTGAGGATTGAGGATTGAGGATTGAAGATTGAGTATTGAGGATTGAAGATTGAGGATTGAGGAATGAGTATTGAGAATTGAGGACTGATAGTTGAGTATTGAGGACTGAGGATTGAGGATTGAAGATTGAGTATTGAGGATTGAAGATTGAGGATTGTGGATTGATAATTGAGGATTGAGGATGAGGTCTGAGGGTTGAGGATTGAGGTTTGAGGGCTGAGGACTGAGAATTGAGGATTGAGGACTGAGAATGTGGGCTGAGGGTTGAGGATTGAGGTTTGAGGACTGAGGACTGAGGATTGAGGATTGAGAATTGAGGATTGAGGATTGAGGATTGAAGATTGAGGATTGGGTATTGAGGATTGTAGAATGAGGATTGAGGATTGAGGATTGACGATTGAGGATTGAGGATTGATGATTGAGGATTGAGTATAGAGGATTGAAGACTGAGGATTGAGGACTGAGGATTGAGGATTGAGGATTGAAGATTGAGGATTGGATGTTGAGGATTGAAGAATGAGGATTGAGGATTGAGGATTGTGGATTGAGGATTGAAGATTGAGGATTGGGTATTGAGGATTGAAGAATGAGTATTGAGGATTGAGGACTGAGGATTGAGGGTTGCAGATTGAGTATTGAGGATTGAAGATTGAGGGTTGAGGATTGAGGATTGAGGGTTGAAGATTGAGGATTGAGGATTGAGGATGAGGGCTGAGGGTTGGGGATTGAGATTTGATGACTTAGGGCTGAGGATTGAGGATTGAGAATTGAGGATTGAGGATTGAGGATTGAAGATTGAGGATTGGGTATTGAGGATTGAAGAATGAGGATTGAGGAATGAGGATTGAGGATTGAGGATTGAAGATTGAGTATTGAGGATTGAAGCCTGACGATTGAGGATTGAGGATTGAGGGTTGAGGATTGAGGACGGAGGATTGAAGATTGAGTATTGAGGATTGAAGATTGAGGTTTGAGGTTTGAGGACTGAGGATTGAGGATTGATTATTGAGGATTGAGGGTTGAGGATTGAGGATTGAGGATTGTAGATTGAGGATTGGGTATTGCGGATTCAACATTGAGGATTGAGGATTGAGGATTGAGGATTGAAGATTGAGGACTGAAGATTGAATATTGATTATTGAAGAATGAGGATTGAGGATTGATTGTTGTGGATTGAGGACGAGGACTGAGGGTTGAGTATTGATGTTTGAGGTCTGAGGATTGAGGATTGAGGATTGAGAATTGTGGATTGAGGATTGAGGCTTGAGTATTGCAGATTGAGTATTGAGGATTGAGGATTGAAGATTGAGTGTTGAGGATTGAGGATAGAAGGTTGAATATTGATGAATGAAGATTGAGGATTGAGGATTGAGGGTTGTGGATTGAGGACGAGGACTGAGGGTTGAGTATTGATGCCTGAGGTCACAGGATTGAGGATTGAGGATTGCGAACTGAGGATTGAAGTTTGAGGATTGAAGGTTGAGTATTGGGAATTGAGGATTGAAGATTGAGGATTGAGGATTGAGTATTGAGGATTGAGGACTGAAGACTGAGTATTGAGGATTGAAGGTTGAGGATTGAGGATTGAGGATTGAGGATTGAAGATTGAATATTGATGATTGAAGATTGAGGATTGAGGATTGAGGTTTGTGGATTGAGGACGAGGACTGAGGGTTGAATATTGATGTTTGAGGTCTGAGGATTGAGGATTGAGGATTGAGGATTGAGAATTGAGGATTGAGGATTGAGGATTGAATATTGAGTATTGAGGATTGAAGATTGAGGATTGAGGATTGAGTGTTGAGTATTGAGGACGAGGACTGACGGTTGAGGATTGAGGTTTGAGGAATGAGGATAGAGGATTGAGGACTGAGGATTGAGGATTGAGGATAGAGCATTAAGGATTGAAGATTGAAGACTGGGGTTGAGGATTGAATGCTGAGGATTAAGCATTGAGGATTGGGGATTCAGTATCTAGGATTGGAGATTGATTATTGAGGATTGAAGATTGAGGATTGAGGATTGAATATTGAGGATTGAGAATGAAGGCTGAGGGTTGAGGGTTGAGGTTTGAGGTTTGAGGACTGAGGATTGAGGATTGAGTATTGAGGATTGAGGATTGAGGATTGAGGATTGAGGATTGAAGATTGAGGATTGGGTATTGCGGATTGAACATTGAGGATTGAGGATTGAGGATTGAGTGGTGAGTATTGAGGACGAGGACTGAGGGTTGAGGATTGAGGTTTGAGGAACGAGGATTGCGGATTTAGGATTGAGGACTGAGGATTGACGATTGAGTATTGAAGATTGAGGATTGATTACTGAGCATTGAGAATTGAGGATTGAGGATTGAGGATTGAGGATTGAGGATTGAAGATTGACGATTGAGGATTGAGGATTGACGATTGAATATTGAGTGTTGAGGATTGAAGATTGAGGATTGAGGATTGAGTGTTGAGTATTGAGGACGAGGACTGACGGTTGAGGATTGAGGTTTGAGGATTGAGGATAGAGGATTGAGGACTGAGGATTGAGGATTGAGGTTTGAGGAACGAGGATTGCGGATTGAGGACTGAGGACTGAGGATTGACGATTGAGTATTGAAGATTGAGGATTGATTACTGAGGATTGAGTATTGAGGATTGAGGATTGAGGATTGAGGATTGAAGATTGAGAATTGTGGATTGAATATTGAGGATTGAGAATTGAGGATTGAGGATTGAGGATTGAAGATTGATGATTGGCTGTTGAGGATTGGAGAATGAGGATTGAGGATTGAGGATTGGGGATAGAAGATTGAAGATTGAGTATTGAGGATTGAAGATTGAGGATTGAAGTCTGTGGATTGAGGATTGAGGATTGAGAATTGAGGATTGAGGATTGAGGATTGAAGATTGAGGATTGGGTATTGAGGATTGGGTATTGAGGATTGGGTATTGAGGATTGAAGAATGAGGATTGAGGATTGAGGATTGATTATTGAGGATTGGAGATTGAGTATTGAGGACTGCAGATTGAGGGTTGAAGATTGAGGATTGAGGATTGAGCATTGAGGATTGAGGATTGAGGATTGAGGATTGAAGATTGAGTATTGAGGATTGAAGACTGGGTATTGAGGATTGAGGATTGAGGATTGAGGATTGAAGAGTGAGGATTGGGGATTGAGGATTGACGATTGAGGATTGAGTATTGAGGAGTGAGAATTGAGGTTTGAGGATTGAAGATTGAGGATTGAGGATTGAAAACTGAGTATTGATGATTGAAGATTGAGGATTGATGAATGAGGACTGAGGATTGAGGATTGAAGATTCAGTATTGAGGATTGATGATTGGCGATCGAGGATTGAGAATTGAGGATTGTGCATTGAGGATTGAGGATTGAAGAATGAGTATTGAGGATTGAAGGTTGAGGATTGTGCATTAAGGATTGAAGATTGAGGACCGGGGTTGAGGATTGAAGGCTGAGGATTAAGGATTGAGGATTGGGGATTGAGTATCTAGGATTGGAGATTGATTATTGAGGATTGAAGATTGAGGATTGAGGATTGAGGATTGAGAACTGAGAATTGAGTATGAAGACTGAGGCTTGAGGATTGAGGTTTTAGGAACGAGGATTGCGGATTGAGGATTGAGGACTGAGGATTGACGATTGAGTATTGAAGATTGAGGACTGATTACTGAGGATTGAGAATTGAGGATTGAGGATTGAGGATTGACGATTGAAGATTGAGAATTGTGGATTGAATATTGAGGATTGAGAATTGAGGATTGAGGATTGAGGATTGAAGATTGAGGATTGGGTGTTGAGGATTGGAGAATGAGGATTGAGGATTGAGGATTGGGGATAGAAGATTGAAGATTGAGTATTGAGGATTGAAGACTGAGGATTGAGGTCTGTGGATTGAGGATTGAGGATTGAGAATTGAGGATTGAGGATTGAGGATTGAAGATTGAGGATTGGGCATTGAGGATTGGGTATTGAGGATTGAAGAATGAGGATTGAGGATTGAGGATTGATTATTGAGGATTGGAGATAGAGTATTGAGGATTGCAGATTGAGGGTTGAGGATTGAGGATTGAGGATTGAGCATTGAGGATTGAGGATTGAGGATTGAGGATTGAAGATTGAGTATTGAGGATTGAAGATTGAGGATTGAGGATTGAGGATTGAGGATTGAGGATTGAAGATTGAGTATTGAGTATTGAAATCTGTGAATCGATGATATTCTATTGAGGATTGAGGATTAACATCTGATTGTTCAGGTCTGGGGTCTGAAGATTGAGGATTCAGGATTGAGGATTCAGGATTGAGGTTTGATGACTGAGGATTGAGGACTGAGGATTGTGGCATGAGGATTGAGGATTGAGGTTTGAGGATTGAGGATTGAGGATTGAGAATGGAGGATTGAAGATTGAGTATTGAGGATTGACGATTGAGGATTGAGGATTGAGGATTGAGGGTTGAGGGTTGAGTGTTGAGGTTTGAGTACTGAATCCTGAGTATTCAGGATATTCTATTGAGTATTGAGGATTGTGGGCTGATGGTTGAGTATTGAGGATTGAGTATTGAGGATTGAGGATTGAGGATTGAAGATTGAATATTGATGATTGAAGATTGATGATCGAGGATTGAGTGTTGTGGATTGAGGACGAGGACTGAGGGTTGAGTATTGATGTTTGAGGTCTGAGGATTGAGGATTGAGGATTGAGAATTGAGGATTGAGGATTGAGGATTGAGTATTGCAGATTGAGTATTGAGGATTGAGGATTGAAGATTGAGTGTTGGGGATTGAGGATAGAAGGTTGAATATTGATGAATGAAGATTGAGGATTGAGGATTGAGGATTGAGAATTGAGGATTGATTATTGAAGATTGAGTATTGAGGATTGAAGATTGAGGATTGAGGATTGAGTATTGAGGATTGAGGATGAGGGCTGAGGGTTTTGGGTTGAGGTTGGAGGACTGAGGACAGAGGATTGAGGATTGAGAATTGAGGATTGAGGATTG
Organism: Calliopsis andreniformis; assembly: GCF_051401765.1. Lineage (NCBI taxonomy): Eukaryota > Metazoa > Arthropoda > Insecta > Hymenoptera > Andrenidae > Calliopsis > Calliopsis andreniformis. Next base: position 791,038 of record NW_027480532.1, on the reverse strand, counting down.
AGGATTGAAGATTGAGGATTGGGTATTGAGGATTGAAGAATGAGGATAGAGGATTGAGGATTGAGGATTGAGGATTGAAGATTGAGGATTGAGGATTGAGTATTGAGGATTGAATATTGAGTATTGAGGATTGAAGATTGAGGATTGAAGATTGAGTGTTGAGTATTGAGGACGAGGACTGACGGTTGAGGATTGAGGTTTGAGGATTGAGGATAGAGGATTGAGGACTGAGGATTGAGGATTGAGTATTGAAGATTGAGGATTGATTACTGAGGATTGAGAATTGAGGATTGAGGATTGTGGATTGAGGATTGAGGATTGAGAATGAGGGCTGAGGGTTGAGGGTTGAGGTTTGAGTATTGAATCCTGAGAGTTCAGGATATTCTATTGAGTATTGAGAATTGAGGATTGATAGTTGAGTGTTGAGGATTGAGGTTTGAGTATTGAGGATTGAGGATTGAGGATTGAACATTGAGGATTGGGGACTGAGTGTCGAGGGTTGAGTGATGAGAATTAATGTTTGTGGATAGAGTTGAAGATTGCAGATTGAGTATTGAGTATTGAAAACTGTGAATTGATGACATTCTATTGAGGATTGAGGTTTGACAACTGATTGTTGAGGACTGAGGGCTGAAGATTGAGGATTCAGTATTGAGGATTCAGGATTGAGGTTTGAGGACAGAGGATTGAGTATTGAGGATTGAGGATTGAGGATTGAGGATTGAGGATTGAAGATTGAGGATTGGGTGTTGAGGATTGAACATTGAGGATTGAGGATTGAGGATTGAGGGTTGAGGATTGAGGATGGAAGGTTGAATATTGATGAATGAAGATTGAGGAGTGAGGATTGAGGTTTGTGGGTTGAGGACGAGGACTGAGGGTTGAATATTGACGTTTGAGGTCTGAGGATTGAGGATTGAGGATTGAGAATTGAGGATTGAGTATTGAGGATTGAGGATTGAGGATTGGGTATTGAGGATTGTGTATTGAGGATAGAAGAATGAGGATTGAGGATTGAGGATTGAGGATTGAGGATTGAGGATTGGAGATTGAGTATTGAGGATTGCAGATTGAAGGTTGAGGATTGAGGATTGAGGATTGAGCATTGAGGATTGAGGATTGAGGATTGAGGATTGAAGATTGAGTATTGAGGATTGAAGATTGAGGATTGAGGCTTGAAGATTGAGGATTGATGATTGAAGATTGAGGATTGGGGATAGAGGATTGACGATTGAGGATTGAGTATTGGGAGTGAGAATTGAGGATTGAAGATTGAGGATTGAAGATTGAGGATTGAGGATTGAAGACTGAGTATTGATGATTGAAGATTGAGGATTGAAGAATGAGGACTGAGGATTGAGGATTGAGGATTGAGGATTGACGATTGAGTATTGAGGATTGATGAATGGCGATCGAGGATTGAGAATTGAGGATTGAGGATTGAGGATTGAGGATTGTAGATTGAGTATTGAGGATTGAAGGTTGAGGATTGAGGATTGAGGATTGAGGATTGAGGATTGAGGATTGAGGATTGAGGATTGAGAATGGAGGATTGAAGGTTGAGTATTGAGGATTGACGATTGAGGATTGAGGGTTGAGGATTGAGGATTGAGCGTTGAGGATTGAGGATTGAGGATTGACGATTGAGGATTGAGGAATGAGGATGAGGGCTGAGGGTTGGGGATTGAGGTTTGAGGTCTGAGTACTGAGGATTGAGGATTGAGAGTTGAGGATTAAAGGATTGAAGATTGAAGACTGAGGATTGGGTATTGAGGATTGAAGCCTGACGATTGAGGATTGAGGATAGAGGATTGAGGATTGAGGATGGAGGATTGAAGATTGAGGATTGAGGATTGAAGATTGAGAATTGTGGATTGAATATTGAGGATTGAGGATTGAGCATTGAGGATTGAGAATGAGGGCTGAGGGTTGAGGGTTGAGGTTTGAGTATTGAATCCTGAGAATTCAGGATATTCTATTGAGTATTGAGAATTGAGGATTGATAGTTGAGTGTTGAGGATTGAGGTTTGAGTATTGAGGATTGAGGATTGAGGATTGAAGATTGAATATTGATGATTGAATGTTGAGGATCGAGGGTTGAGGGTTGTGTATTGAGGACGAGGACTGAGGGTTGAGTATTGATGTTTGTGGTCTGAGGATTGAGGATTGAGGATTGAGAATTGAGGATTGAGGATTGAGGATTGGAGATTGAGGATTGGGTGTTGAGGATTGGAGAATGAGGATTGAGCATTGAGGATTGAGGATTGAGGATTGAGGATTGAAGATTGAGTATTGAGGATTGAAGATTGAGGATTGAGGATTGAGGATTGAGGATTGAGGATTGAAGATTGAGTATTGAGTATTGAAATCTGTGAATCGATGATATTCTATTGAGGATTGAGGATTGACATCTGATTGTTCAGGTCTGGGGTCTGAAGATTGAGGATTCAGGATTGAGGATTCAGGATTGAGGTTTGATGACTGAGGATTGAGGACTGAGGATTGTGGCATGAGGATTGAGGATTGAGGTTTGAGGATTGAGGATTGAGGATTGAGAATGGAGGATTGAAGATTGAGTATTGAGGATTGACGATTGAGGATTGAGGATTGAGGATTGAGGGTTGAGGGTTGAGTGTTGAGGTTTGAGTACTGAATCCTGAGTATTCAGGATATTCTATTGAGTATTGAGGATTGTGGGCTGATGGTTGAGTATTGAGGATTGAGTATTGAGGATTGAGGATTGAGGATTGAAGATTGAATATTGATGATTGAAGATTGATGATCGAGGATTGAGTGTTGTGGATTGAGGACGAGGACTGAGGGTTGAGTATTGATGTTTGAGGTCTGAGGATTGAGGATTGAGGATTGAGGATAGAAGATTGAGGATTGAGGATTGAGGATTGAGGGTTGAGGATTGAGGTCGGAGGATTGAAGATTGAGTATTGAGGATTGAAGATTGAGGTTTGAGGTTTGAGGACTGAGGATTGAGGATTGATTATTGAGGATTGAGGGTTGAGGATTGAGGATTGAGGATTGAAGATTGAGGATTGGGTATTGCGGATTCAACATTGAGGATTGAGGATTGAGGATTGAGGATTGAAGATTGAGGACAGAAGATTGAATATTGATTATTGAAGAATGAGGATTGAGGATAGATTGTTGTGGATTGAGGACGAGGACTGAGGGTTGAGTATTGATGTTTGAGGTCTGAGGATTGAGGATTGAGGATTGAGGATTGAGAATTGAGGATTGAGGATTGAGGATTGAATATTGAGTATTGAGGATTGAAGATTGAGGATTGAGGATTGAGTGTTGAGTATTGAGGACGAGGACTGACGGTTGAGGATTGAGGTTTGAGGAATGAGGATAGAGGATTGAGGACTGAGGATTGAGGATTGAGGATAGAGCATTAAGGATTGAAGATTGAAGACTGGGGTTGAGGATTGAAGGCTGAGGATTAAGCATTGAGGATTGGGGATTCAGTATCTAGGATTGGAGATTGATTATTGGGGATTGAAGATTGAGGATTGAGGATTGAATATTGAGGATTGAGAATGAAGGCTGAGGGTTGAGGGTTGAGGTTTGAGGTTTGAGGACTGAGGATTGAGGATTGAGTATTGAGGATTGAGGATTGAGGATTGAGGATTGAGGATTGAAGATTGAGGATTGGATATTGCGGATTGAACATTGAGGATTGAGGATTGAGGATTGAGTGGTGAGTATTGAGGACGAGGACTGAGGGTTGAGGATTGAGGTTTGAGGAACGAGGATTGCGGATTGAGGATTGAGGACTGAGGATTGACGATTGAGTATTGAAGATTGAGGATTGATTACTGAGCATTGAGAATTGAGGATTGAGGATTGAGGATTGAGGATTGGGGATTGAAGATTGAGGATTGAGGATTGAGGATTGACGATTGAATATTGAGTGTTGAGGATTGAAGATTGAGGATTGAGGATTGAGTGTTGAGTATTGAGGACGAGGACTGACGGTTGAGGATTGAGGTTTGAGGATTCAGGATAGAGGATTGAGGACTGAGGATTGAGGATTGAGGTTTGAGGAACGAGGATTGCGGATTGAGGACTGAGGACTGAGGATTGACGATTGAGTATTGAAGATTGAGGATTGATTACTGAGGATTGAGAATTGAGGATTGAGGATTGAGGATTGAGGATTGAAGATTGAGAATTGTGGATTGAATATTGAGGATTGAGAATTGAGGATTGAGGATTGAGGATTGAAGATTGAGGATTGGGTGTTGAGGATTGGAGAATGAGGATTGAGGATTGAGGATTGGGGATAGAAGATTGAAGATTGAGTATTGAGGATTGAAGATTGAGGATTGAAGTCTGTGGATTGAGGATTGAGGATTGAGAATTGAGGATTGAGGATTGAGGATTGAAGATTGAGGATTGGGTATTGAGGATTGGGTATTGAGGATTGAAGAATGAGGATTGAGGATTGAGGATTGATTATTGAGGATTGGAGATTGAATATTGAGGACTGCAGATTGAGGGTTGAAGATTGAGGATTGAGGATTGAGCATTGAGGATTGAGGATTGAGGATTGAGGATTGAAGATTGAGTATTGAGGATTGAAGACTGGGTATTGAGGATTGAGGATTGAGGATTGAGGATTGAAGAGTGAGGATTGGGGATTGAGGATTGACGATTGAGGATTGAGTATTGAGGAGTGAGAATTGAGGTTTGAGGATAGAAGATTGAGGATTGAGGATTGAAAACTGAGTATTGATGATTGAAGATTGAGGATTGATGAATGAGGACTGAGGATTGAGGATTGAAGATTCAGTATTGAGGATTGATGATTGGCGATCGAGGATTGAGGATTGAGGATTGAGCATTGAGGATTGAGGATTGAAGAATGAGTATTGAGGATTGAAGGTTGAGGATTGTGCATTAAGGATTGAAGATTGAGGACTGGGGTTGAGGATTGAAGGCTGAGGATTAAGGATTGAGGATTGGGGATTGAGTATCTAGGATTGGAGATTGATTATTGAGGATTGAAGATTCAGTATTGAGGATTGATGATTGGCGATCGAGGATTGAAGATTGAGGATTGGGTATTGCGGATTCAACATTGAGGATTGAGGATTGAGGATTGAGGATTGAAGATTGAGGACTGAAGATTGAATATTGATTATTGAAGAATGAGGATTGAGGATAGATTGTTGTGGATTGAGGACGAGGACTGAGGGTTGAGTATTGATGTTTGAGGTCTGAGGATTGGGTGTTGAGGATTGGAGAATGAGGATTGAGGATTGAGAATTGGGGATAGAGGATTGAAGATTTAGTATTGAGGATTGAAGATTGAGGATTGAGGTCTGTGGATTGAGGATTGAGGATTGAGAATTGAGGATTGAGGATTGAGGATTGAAGATTGAGGATTGGGTATTGAGGATTGGGTATTGAGGATTGAAGAATGAGGATTGAGGATTGAGGATTGAGGATTGAGGATTGGAGATTGAGTATTGAGGATTGAAGATTGGGGATTGAGGATTGAGGATTGGGGATTGAAGATTGAGGATTGGGTATTGCGGATTGAACATTGAGGATTGAGGATTGAGGATTGAGGATTGAGGATTGAGGACTGAAGATTGAATATTGATGATTGAAGAATGAGGATTGAGGATAGATTATTGTGGATTGAGGACGAGGACTGAGGGTCGAGTATTGATGTTTGAGGTCTGAGGATTGAGGATTGAGGATTGAGGATTGAGGATTGAAGATTGAGGATTGTGTATTGAGGATTGAAGAATGAGGATTGAGGATTGAGGATTGAGGATAGAGGATTGAAGACTGAGTATTGATGATTGAAGGTTGAGGATTGAGGATTGAGTATTGAGGATTGAGAATTGAGGATTGATTATTGAAGATTGAGTATTGAGGATTGAAGATTGAGGATTGAGGATTGAGTATTGAGGATTGAGGATGAGGGCTGAGGGTTTTGGGTTGAGGTTGGAGGACTGAGGACAGAGGATTGAGGATTGAGAATTGAGGATTGAGGATTGAGGATTGAAGATTGAGGATTGGGTATTGAGGATTGAAGAATGAGGATAGAGGATTGAGGATTGAGGATTGAGGATTGAAGATTGAGGATTGAGGATTGAGTATTGAGGATTGAATATTGAGTATTGAGGATTGAAGATTGAGGATTGAAGATTGAGTGTTGAGTATTGAGGACGAGGACTGACGGTTGAGGATTGAGGTTTGAGGATTGAGGATAGAGGATTGAGGACTGAGGATTGAGGATTGAGTATTGAAGATTGAGGATTGATTACTGAGGATTGAGAATTGAGGATTGAGGATTGTGGATTGAGGATTGAGGATTGAGAATGAGGGCTTAGGGTTGAGGGTTGAGGTTTGAGTATTGAATCCTGAGAGTTCAGGATATTCTATTGAGTATTGAGAATTGAGGATTGATAGTTGAGTGTTGAGGATTAAGGTTTGAGTATTGAGGATTGAGGATTGAGGATTGAACATTGAGGATTGGGGACTGAGTGTCGAGGGTTGAGTGATGAGAATTGATGTTTGTGGATAGAGTTGAAGATTGCAGATTGAGTATTGAGTATTGAAAACTGTGAATTGATGACATTCTATTGAGGATTGAGGTTTGACAACTGATTGTTGAGGACTGAGGGCTGAAGATTGAGGATTCAGTATTGAGGATTCAGGATTGAGGTTTGAGGACAGAGGATTGAGTATTGAGGATTGAGGATTGAGGATTGAGGATTGAGGATTGAAGATTGAGGATTGGGTGTTGAGGATTGAACATTGAGGATTGAGGATTGAGGATTGAGGGTTGAGGATTGAGGATGGAAGGTTGAATATTGATGAATGAAGATTGAGGAATGAGGATTGAGGTTTGTGGATTGAGGACGAGGACTGAGGGTTGAATATTGACGTTTGAGGTCTGAGGATTGAGGATTGAGGATTGAGAATTGAGGACTGAGTATTGAGGATTGAGGATTGAGGATAGGGTATTGAGGATTGAAGAATGAGGTTTGAGGACTGACGATTGAGGATTGAGGATTGAGGATTGAGGATTGAGGATTGAGGATTGAGAATGGAGGATTGAAGGTTGAGTATTGAGGATTGACGATTGAAGATTGAGGGTTGAGGATTGAGGGTTGAGGGTTGAGTGTTGAGGTTTGAGTATTGAATCCTGAGAATTCAGGATATTCTATTGAGTATTGAGAATTGAGGTCTGATGGTTGGGTATTGAGGATTGAGTATTGAGGATTGAGTATTGAGGATTGAAGATTGAATATTGATGATTGAAGATTGATGATCGAGGATTGAGTGTTGTGGATTGAGGACGAGGACTGAGGGTTGAGTATTGATGTTTGAGGTCTGAGGATTGGGGATTGAGGATTGAGAATTGAGGATTGAGGATTGAGGATTGAAGATTGAGGATTGGGTGTTGAGGATTGAAGAATGAGGATTGAGGATTTAGGATTGAGGATTGAGGATTGAGGATTGAAGATTGAGTATTGAGGATTGAGTGTTGAGGATTGAGGATTGAGGGTTGAAGATTGAGGATTGTGTATTGAGGATTGAAGAATGAGGATTGAGGATTGAGGATTGAGGATTGAGGATTGAAGACTGAGTATTGATGATTAAAGTTTGAGGATTGAGGATTGAGTATTGAGGATTGAGAATTGAGGATTGATTATTGAAGATTGAGTATTGAGGATTGAAGATTGAGGATTGAGGATTGAGTATTGAGGATTGAGGATGAGGGCTGAGGGTTTTGGGTTGAGGTTGGAGGACTGAGGGCAGAGGATTGAGGATTGAGAATTGAGGATTGAGGATTGAGGATTGAAGATTGAGGATTGGGTATTGAGGATTGAAGAATGAGGATAGAGGATTGAGGATTGAGGATTGAGGATTGAAGATTGAGGATTGAGGATTGAGTATTGAGGATTGAATATTGAGTATTGAGGATTGAAGATTGAGGATTGAAGATTGAGTGTTGAGTATTGAGGACGAGGACTGACGGTTGAGGATTGAGGTTTGAGGATTGAGGATAGAGGATTGAGGACTGAGGATTGAGGATTGAGTATTGAAGATTGAGGATTGATTACTGAGGATTGAGAATTGAGGATTGAGTATTGTGGATTGAGGATTGAGGATTGAGAATGAGGGCTGAGGGTTGAGGGTTGAGGTTTGAGTATTGAATCCTGAGAGTTCAGGATATTCTATTGAGTATTGAGAATTGAGGATTGATAGTTGAGTGTTGAGGATTGAGGTTTGAGTATTGAGGATTGAGGATTGAGGATTGAACATTGAGGATTGGGGACTGAGTGTCGAGGGTTGAGTGATGAGAATTGATGTTTGTGGATAGAGTTGAAGATTGCAGGTTGAGTATTGAGTATTGAAAACTGTGAATTGATGACATTCTATTGAGGATTGAGGTTTGACAACTGATTGTTGAGGACTGAGGGCTGAAGATTGAGGATTCAGTATTGAGGATTCAGGATTGAGGTTTGAGGACAGAGGATTGAGTATTGAGGATTGAGGATTGAGGATTGAGGATTGAGGATTGAAGATTGAGGATTGGGTGTTGAGGATTGAACATTGAGGATTGAGGATTGAGGATTGAGGGTTGAGGATTGAGGATGGAAGTTTGAATATTGATGAATGAAGATTGAGGAATGAGGATTGAGGTTTGTGGATTGAGGACGAGGACTGAGGGTTGAATATTGACGTTTGAGGTCTGAGGATTGAGGATTGAGGATTGAGAATTGAGGATTGAGTATTGAGGATTGAGGATTGAGGATAGGGTATTGAGGATTGAAGAATGAGGTTTGAGGACTGAGGATTGAGGATTGAGGATTGAGGATTGAAGATACAGTATTGAGGATCGAAGATCGAGAGTTGAGGATTGAGGATTGAACATTGAGGAATGAGTGCTGAGGGTTGAGTGGTGAAAATTCATGTTTGTGGATACAGGTTGGAAGATTGCAGATTGAGTATTGAGTTTTGAATGCTGTGAATTGAGGATATTCTATTGAGGATTGAGGAATGACAACTGATTGTTGAGGACTGAGGGCTGAAGGTTGAGGAATCAGGATTGAGGATTCAGATTTGAGGTTTGAGGACTGTGGACTGAGGATTGAAGATTGAGGTTTGAGGATTGAGGATTGAAGACTGAGGATTGGGTATTGAGGATTGAACATTGAGGATTGAGCGTTGAGGATTGAGGATTGAGGATTGAGGATTGAAGCCTGAGTATTGATGATTGAAGTTTGAGGATTGAGGATTGAGTATTGAGGATTGAGAATTGAGGATTGATTATTGAAGATTGAGTATTGAGGATTGAAGATTGAGGATTGAGGATTGAGTATTGAGGATTGAGGATGAGGGCTGAGGGTTTTGGGTTGAGGTTGGAGGACTGAGGACAGAGGATTGAGGATTGAGAATTGAGGATTGAGGATTGAGGATTGAAGATTGAGGATTGGGTATTGAGGATTGAAGAATGAGGATAGAGGATTGAGGATTGAGGATTGAGGATTGAAGATTGAGGATTGAGGATTGAGTATTGAGGATTGAATATTGAGTATTGAGGATTGAAGATTGAGGATTGAAGATTGAGTGTTGAGTATTGAGGACGAGGGCTGACGGTTGAGGATTGAGGTTTGAGGATTGAGGATAGAGGATTGAGGACTGAGGATTGAGGATTGAGTATTGAAGATTGAGGATTGATTACTGAGGATTGAGAATTGAGGATTGAGTATTGTGGATTGAGGATTGAGGATTGAGAATGAGGGCTGAGGGTTGAGGTTTGAGGTTTGAGTATTGAATCCTGAGAGTTCAGGATATTCTATTGAGTATTGAGAATTGAGGATTGATAGTTGAGTGTTGAGGATTGAGGTTTGAGTATTGAGGATTGAGGATTGAGGATTGAACATTGAGGATTGGGGACTGAGTGTCGAGGGTTGAGTGATGAGAATTGATGTTTGTGGATAGAGTTGAAGATTGCAGGTTGAGTATTGAGTATTGAAAACTGTGAATTGATGACATTCTATTGAGGATTGAGGTTTGACAACTGACTGTTGAGGACTGAGGGCTGAAGATTGAGGATTCAGTATTGAGGATTCAGGATTGAGGTTTGAGGACAGAGGATTGAGTATTGAGGATTGAGGATTGAGGATTGAGGATTGAGGATTGAAGATTGAGGATTGGGTGTTGAGGATTGAACATTGAGGATTGAGGATTGAGGATTGAGGGTTGAGGATTGAGGATGGAAGGTTGAATATTGATGAATGAAGATTGAGGAATGAGGATTGAGGTTTGTGGATTGAGGACGAGGACTGAGGGTTTAATATTGACGTTTGAGGTCTGAGGATTGAGGATTGAGGATTGAGAATTGAGGATTGAGTATTGAGGATTGAGGATTGAGGATAGGGTATTGAGGATTGAAGAATGAGGTTTGAGGACTGAGGATTGAGGATTGAGGATTGAGGATTGAGGATTGAGGATTGAGAATGGAGGATTGAAGGTTGAGTATTGAGGATTGACGATTGAAGATTGAGGGTTGAGGATTGAGGGTTGAGGGTTGAGTGTTGAGGTTTGAGTATTGAATCCTGAGAATTCAGGATATTCTATTGAGTATTGAGAATTGAGGTCTGATGGTTGAGTATTGAGGATTGAGTATTGAGGATTGAGTATTGAGGATTGAAGATTGAATATTGATGATTGAAGATTGATGATCGAGGATTGAGTGTTGTGGATTGAGGACGAGGACTGAGGGTTGAGTATTGATGTTTGAGGTCTGAGGATTGGGGATTGAGGATTGAGAATTGAGGATTGAGGATTGAGGATTGAAGATTGAGGATTGGGTGTTGAGGATTGAGGATTTAGGATTGAGGATTGAGGATTCAGGATTGAAGATTGAGTATTGAGGATTGAGTGTTGAGGATTGAGGATTGAGGGTTGAAGATTGAGGATTGTGTATTGAGGATTGAAGAATGAGGATTGAGGATTGAGGATTGAGGATTGAGGATTGAAGACTGAGTATTGATGAATGAAGATTGAGGAATGAGGATTGAGGTTTGTGGATTGAGGACGAGGACTGAGGGTTTAATATTGACGTTTGAGGTCTGAGGATTGAGGATTGAGGATTGAGAATTGAGGATTGAGTATTGAGGATTGAGGATTGAGGATAGGGTATTGAGGATTGAAGAATAAGGTTTGAGGACTGAGGATTGAGGATTGAGGATTGAGGATTGAGTATTGAGGATTGAGAATTGAGGATTGATTATTGAAGATTGAGTATTGAGGATTGAAGATTGAGGATTGAGGATTGAGTATTGAGTATTGAGGATGAGGGCTGAGGGTTTTGGGTTGAGGTTGGAGGACTGAGGACAGAGGATTGAGGATTGAGAATTGAGGATTGAGGATTGAGGATTGAAGATTGAGGATTGGGTATTGAGGATTGAAGAATGAGGATAGAGGATTGAGGATTGAGGATTGAGGATTGAAGATTGAGGATTGAGGATTGAGTATTGAGGATTGAATATTGAGTATTGAGGATTGAAGATTGAGGATTGAAGATTGAGTGTTGAGTATTGAGGACGAGGACTGACGGTTGAGGATTGAGGTTTGAGGATTGAGGATAGAGGATTGAGGACAGAGGATTCAGGATTGAGTATTGAAGATTGAGGATTGATTACTGAGGATTGAGAATTGAGGATTGAGTATTGTGGATTGAGGATTGAGGATTGAGAATGAGGGCTGAGGGTTGAGGGTTGAGGTTTGAGTATTGAATCCTGAGAGTTCAGGATATTCTATTGAGTATTGAGAATTGAGGATTGATAGTTGAGTGTTGAGGATTGAGGTTTGAGTATTGAGGATTGAGGATTGAGGATTGAACATTGAGGATTGGGGACTGAGTGTCGAGGGTTGAGTGATGAGAATTGATGTTTGTGGATAGAGTTGAAGATTGCAGGTTGAGTATTGAGTATTGAAAACTGTGAATTGATGACATTCTATTGAGGATTGAGGTTTGACAACTGATTGTTGAGGACTGAGGGCTGAAGATTGAGGATTCAGTATTGAGGATTCAGGATTGAGGATTGAGGACAGAGGATTGAGTATTGAGGATTGAGGATTGAGGATTGAGGATTGAGGATTGAAGATTGAGGATTGGGTGTTGAGGATTGAACATTGAGGATTGAGGATTGAGGATTGAGGGTTGAGGATTGAGGATGGAAGGTTGAATATTGATGAATGAAGGTTGAGGAATGAGGATTGAGGTTTGTGGATTGAGGACGAGGACTGAGGGTTGAATATTGACGTTTGAGGTCTGAGGATTGAGGATTGAGGATTGAGAATTGAGGATTGAGTATTGAGGATTGAGGATTGAGGATAGGGTATTGAGGATTGAAGAATGAGGTTTGAGGACTGAGGATTGAGGATTGAGGATTGAGGATTGAAGATACAGTATTGAGGATCGAAGATTGAGAGTTGAGGATTGAGGATTGAACATTGAGGAATGAGTGCTGAGGGTTGAGTGGTGAAAATTCATGTTTGTGGATACAGGTTGGAAGATTGCAGATTGAGTATTGAGTTTTGAATGCTGTGAATTGAGGATATTCTATTGAGGATTGAGGAATGACAACTGATTGTTGAGGACTGAGGGCTGAAGGTTGAGGAATCAGGATTGAGGATTCAGAATTGAGGTTTGAGGACTGTGGACTGAGGATTGAAGATTGAGGTTTGAGGATTGAGGATTGAAGACAGAGGATTGGGTATTGAGGATTGAACATTGAGGATTGAGCGTTGGGGATTGAGGATTGAGGATTGACGATTGAGGATTGAGGAATGAGGATGAGGGCTGAGGGTTGGGGATTGAGGTTTGAGGTCTGAGGACTGAGGATTGAGGATTGAGAGTTGAGGATTAAGGGATTGAAGATTGAAGACTGAGGATTGGGTATTGAGGATTGAAGCCTGACGATTGAGGATTGAGGATAGAGGATTGAGGATTGAGGATGGAGGATTGAAGATTGAGGATTGAGGATTGAAGATTGAGAATTGTGGATTGAATATTGAGGATTGATGATTGAGGATTGAGGATTGAGAATGAGGGCTGAGGGTTGAGGGTTGAGGTTTGAGTATTGAATCCTGAGAATTCAGGATATTCTATTGAGTATTGAGAATTGAGGACTGATAGTTGAGTGTTGAGGATTGAGGTTTGAGTATTGAGGATTGAGGATTGAGGATTGAAGATTGAATATTGATGATTGAAGGTTGAGGATCGAGGGTTGAGGGTTGTGTATTGAGGACGAGGACTGAGTGTTGAGTATTGATGTTTGTGGTCTGAGGATTGAGGATTGAGGATTGAGAATTGAGGATTGAGGATTGAGGATTGGAGATTGAGGATTGGGTGTTGAGGATTCGAGAATGAGGATTGAGGATTGAGAATTGGGGATGGAGGATTGAAGATTGAGTATTGAGGATTGAAGATTGGGGATTGAGGTCTGTGGATTGAGGATTGAGGATTGAGAATTGAGGATTGAGTATTGAAGATTGAAGATTGAGGATTGGGTATTGAGGATTGGGTATTGAGGATAGAAGAATGAGGATTGAGGATTGAGGATTGAGGATTGAGGATTGGAGATTGAGTATTGAGGATTGCAGATTGAGGGTTGAGGATTGAGGATTGAGGATTGAGCATTGAGGATTGAGGATTGAGGATTGAGGATTGAAGATTGAGTATTGAGGATTGAAGATTGAGGATTGAGGATTGAAGATTGAGGATTGATGATTGAAGATTGAGGATTGGGGATAGAGGATTGACGATTGAGGATTGAGTATTGAGGAGTGAGAATTGAGGATTGAAGATTGAGGATTGAAGATTGAGGATTGAGGATTGAAGACTGAGTATTGATGATTGAAGATTGAGGATTGAAGAATGAGGACTGAGGATTGAGGATTGAGGATTGAGGATTGACGATTGAGTATTGAGGATTGATGATTGGCGATCGAGGATTGAGAATTGAGGCTTGAGGATTGAGGATTGAGGATAGAAGATTGAGTATTGAGGATTGAAGGTTGAGGATTGAGGATTGAGGATTGAGGATTGAGGATTGAGTATTGAGGATTGAGGATTGAGAATGGAGGATTGAAGTTTGAGTATTGAGGATTGACGATTGAGGATTGAGGGTTGAGGATTGAGGGTTGAGGGTTGAGTGTTGAGGTTTGAGTATTGAATCCTGAGAATTCAGGATATTCTATTGAGTATAGAGAATTGAGGGCTGATGGTTGAGTATTGAGGATTGAGTATTGAGGATTGAGGATTGAGGATTGAAGATTGAATATTGATGATTGAAGATTGATGATCGAGGATTGAGTGTTGTCGATTGAGGACGAGGACTGAGGGTTGAGTATTGATGTTTGAGGTCTGAGTATTGGGGATTGAGGATTGAGAATTGAGTATTGAGCATTGAGGATTGAAGATTGAGGATTGGGTGTTGAGGATTGAAGAATGAGGATTGAGGATTTAGGATTGAGGATTGAGGATTGAGGATTGAAGATTGAGTATTGAGGATTGAAGATTGAGGATTGAGGTCTCAGAATTGAGGATTGAGGATTGAAGATTGAGGATTGCGTGTTGAGGATTGAAGAATGAGGATTGAGGATTGAGGATTGTGGATTGAGGATTGAAGATTGAGGATTGGGTATTGAGGATTGGAGAATGAGCATTGAGGATTGAGGACTGAGGATTGAGGGTTGCAGATTGAGTATTGAGGACTGAAGATTGAGGGTTGAGGATTGAGGATTGAGGATTGAGCATTGAGGATTGAGGATTGAGGATTGAGGATTGAAGATTGAGTATTGAGGATTGAAGATTGAGGATTGAGGAATGAGTATTGAGAATTGAGGACTGATAGTTGAGTATTGAGGACTGAGGATTGAGGATTGAAGATTGAGTATTGAGGATTGAAGATTGAGGATTGTGGATTGATAATTGAGGATTGAGGATGAGGTCTGAGGGTTGAGGATTGAGGTTTGAGGGCTGAGGACTTTGAATTGAGGATTGAGGACTGAGAATGTGGGCTGAGGGTTGAGGATTGAGGTTTGAGGACTGAGGACTGAGGATTGAGGATTGAGAATTGAGGATTGAGGATTGAGGATTGAAGATTGAGGATTGGGTATTGAGGATTGTAGAATGAGGATTGAGGATTGAGGATTGACGACTGAGGATTGAGGATTGATGATTGAGGATTGACTATAGAGGATTGAAGACTGAGGATTGAGGACTGAGGATTGAGGACTGAGGATTGAGGATTGAGGATTGAAGATTGAGGATTGGATGTTGAGGATTGAAGAATGAGGATTGAGGATTGAGGATTGTGGATTGAGGGTTGCAGATTGAGTATTGAGGATTGAAGATTGAGGGTTGAGGATTGAGGATTGAGGGTTGAAGATTGAGGATTGAGGATTGAGGATGAGGGCTGAGGGTTGGGGATTGAGATTTGATGACTTAGGGCTGAGGATTGAGGATTGAGAATTGAGGATTGAGGATTGAGGATTGAAGATTGAGGATTGGGTATTGAGGATTGAAGAATGAGGATTGAGGAATGAGGATTGAGGATTGAGGATTGAAGATTGAGTATTGAGGATTGAAGCCTGACGATTGAGGATTGAGGATTGAGGGTTGAGGATTGAGGACGGAGGATTGAAGATTGAGTATTGAGGATTGAAGATTGAGGTTTGAGGTTTGAGGACTGAGGATTGAGGATTGATTATTGAGGATTGAGGGTTGAGGATTGAGGATTGAGGATTGTAGATTGAGGATTGGGTATTGCGGATTCAACATTGAGGATTGAGGATTGAGGATTGAGGATTGAAGATTGAGGACTGAAGATTGAATATTGATTATTGAAGAATGAGGATTGAGGATAGATTGTTGTGGATTGAGGACGAGGACTGAGGGTTGAGTATTGATGTTTGAGGTCTGAGGATTGAGGATTGAGGATTGAGAATTCAGGATTGAGGATTGAGGCTTGAGGCTTGAGTATTGCAGATTGAGTATTGAGGATTGAGGATTGAAGATTGAGTGTTGAGGATTGAGGATAGAAGGTTGAATATTGATGAATGAAGATTGAGGATTGAGGATTGAGGGTTGTGGATTGAGGACGAGGACTGAGGGTTGAGTATTGATGCCTGAGGTCACAGGATTGAGGATTGAGGATTGCGAACTGAGGATTGAAGTTTGAGGATTGAAGGTTGAGTATTGGGAATTGAGGATTGAAGATTGAGGATTGAGGATTGAGTATTGAGGATTGAGGATTGAAGACTGAGTATTGAGGATTGAGGATTGAAGATTGAGTGTTGAGGATTGAGGATAGAAGGTTGAATATTGATGAATGAAGATTGAGGATTGAGGATTGAGGGTTGTGGATTGAGGACCAGGACTGTGGGTTGAGTATTGATGCCTGAGGTCAGAGGATTGAGGATTGAGGATTGCGAACTGAGGATTGAAGTTTGAGGATTGAAGGTTGAGTATTGGGAATTGAGGATTGAAGATTGAGGATTGAGGATTGAGTATTGAGGATTGAGGATTGAAGACTGAGTATTGAGGATTGAAGGTTGAGGATTGAGGATTGAGGATTGAGGATTGAAGATTGAGGGTTGAGGATTGAGGGTTGAGGGTTGAGTGTTGAGGTTTGAGTATTGAATCCTGAGAATTCAGGATATTCTATTGAGTATTGAGAATTGAGGTCTGATGGTTGGGTATTGAGGATTGAGTATTGAGGATTGAGTATTGAGGATTGAAGATTGAATATTGATGATTGAAGATTGATGATCGAGGATTGAGTGTTGTGGATTGAGGACGAGGACTGAGGGTTGAGTATTGATGTTTGAGGTCTGAGGATTGGGGATTGAGGATTGAGAATTGAGGATTGAGGATTGAGGATTGAAGATTGAGGATTGGGTGTTGAGGATTGAAGAATGAGGATTGAGGATTTAGGATTGAGGATTGAGGATTGAGGATTGAAGATTGAGTATTGAGGATTGAGTGTTGAGGATTGAGGATTGAGGGTTGAAGATTGAGGATTGTGTATTGAGGATTGAAGAATGAGGATTGAGGATTGAGGATTGAGGATTGAGGATTGAAGACTGAGTATTGATGATTAAAGTTTGAGGATTGAGGATTGAGTATTGAGGATTGAGAATTGAGGATTGATTATTGAAGATTGAGTATTGAGGATTGAAGATTGAGGATTGAGGATTGAGTATTGAGGATTGAGGATGAGGGCTGAGGGTTTTGGGTTGAGGTTGGAGGACTGAGGGCAGAGGATTGAGGATTGAGAATTGAGGATTGAGGATTGAGGATTGAAGATTGAGGATTGGGTATTGAGGATTGAAGAATGAGGATAGAGGATTGAGGATTGAGGATTGAGGATTGAAGATTGAGGATTGAGGATTGAGTATTGAGGATTGAATATTGAGTATTGAGGATTGAAGATTGAGGATTGAAGATTGAGTGTTGAGTATTGAGGACGAGGACTGACGGTTGAGGATTGAGGTTTGAGGATTGAGGATAGAGGATTGAGGACTGAGGATTGAGGATTGAGTATTGAAGATTGAGGATTGATTACTGAGGATTGAGAATTGAGGATTGAGTATTGTGGATTGAGGATTGAGGATTGAGAATGAGGGCTGAGGGTTGAGGGTTGAGGTTTGAGTATTGAATCCTGAGAGTTCAGGATATTCTATTGAGTATTGAGAATTGAGGATTGATAGTTGAGTGTTGAGGATTGAGGTTTGAGTATTGAGGATTGAGGATTGAGGATTGAACATTGAGGATTGGGGACTGAGTGTCGAGGGTTGAGTGATGAGAATTGATGTTTGTGGATAGAGTTGAAGATTGCAGGTTGAGTATTGAGTATTGAAAACTGTGAATTGATGACATTCTATTGAGGATTGAGGTTTGACAACTGATTGTTGAGGACTGAGGGCTGAAGATTGAGGATTCAGTATTGAGGATTCAGGATTGAGGTTTGAGGACAGAGGGTTGAGTATTGAGGATTGAGGATTGAGGATTGAGGATTGAGGATTGAGGATTGAGGATTGAGGATTGAAGATTGAGGATTGGGTGTTGAGGATTGAACATTGAGGATTGAGGATTGAGGATTGAGGGTTGAGGATTGAGGATGGAAGTTTGAATATTGATGAATGAAGATTGAGGAATGAGGATTGAGGTTTGTGGATTGAGGACGAGGACTGAGGGTTGAATATTGACGTTTGAGGTTTGAGGATTGAGGATTGAGGATTGAGAATTGAGGATTGAGTATTGAGGATTGAGGATTGAGGATAGGGTATTGAGGATTGAAGAATGAGGTTTGAGGACTGAGGATTGAGGATTGAGGATAGAGGATTGAGGATTGAGGATTGAGAATGGAGGATTGAAGGTTGAGTATTGAGGATTGACGATTGAAGATTGAGGGTTGAGGATTGAGGGTTGAGGGTTGAGTGTTGAGGTTTGAGTATTGAATCCTGAGAATTCAGGATATTCTATTGAGTATTGAGAATTGAGGTCTGATGGTTGAGTATTGAGGATTGAGTATTGAGGATTGAGTATTGAGGATTGAAGATTGAATATTGATGATTGAAGATTGATGATCGAGGATTGAGTGTTGTGGATTGAGGACGAGGACTGAGGGTTGAGTATTGATGTTTGAGGTCTGAGGATTGGGGATTGAGGATTGAGAATTGAGGATTGAGGATTGAGGATTGAAGATTGAGGATTGGGTGTTGAGGATTGAGGATTTAGGATTGAGGATTGAGGATTCAGGATTGAAGATTGAGTATTGAGGATTGAGTGTTGAGGATTGAGGATTGAGGGTTGAAGATTGAGGATTGTGTATTGAGGATTGAAGAATGAGGATTGAGGATTGAGGATTGAGGATTGAGGATTGAAGACTGAGTATTGATGAATGAAGATTGAGGAATGAGGATTGAGGTTTGTGGATTGAGGACGAGGACTGAGGGTTTAATATTGACGTTTGAGGTCTGAGGATTGAGGATTGAGGATTGAGAATTGAGGATTGAGTATTGAGGATTGAGGATTGAGGATAGGGTATTGAGGATTGAAGAATAAGGTTTGAGGACTGAGGATTGAGGATTGAGGATTGAGGATTGAGTATTGAGGATTGAGAATTGAGGATTGATTATTGAAGATTGAGTATTGAGGATTGAAGATTGAGGATTGAGGATTGAGTATTGAGGATTGAGGATGAGGGCTGAGGGTTTTGGGTTGAGGTTGGAGGACTGAGGACAGAGGATTGAGGATTGAGGATTGAGAATTGAGGATTGAGGATTGAGGATTGAAGATTGAGGATTGGGTATTGAGGATTGAAGAATGAGGATAGAGGATTGAGGATTGAGGATTGAGGATTGAAGATTGAGGATTGAGGATTGAGTATTGAGAATTGAATATTGAGTATTGAGGATTGAAGATTGAGGATTGAAGATTGAGTGTTGAGTATTGAGGACGAGGGCTGACGGTTGAGGATTGAGGTTTGAGGATTGAGGATAGAGGATTGAGGACTGAGGATTGAGGATTGAGTATTGAAGATTGAGGATTGATTACTGAGGATTGAGAATTGAGGATTGAGTATTGTGGATTGAGGATTGAGGATTGAGAATGAGGGCTGAGGGTTGAGGTTTGAGGTTTGAGTATTGAATCCTGAGAGTTCAGGATATTCTATTGAGTATTGAGAATTGAGGATTGATAGTTGAGTGTTGAGGATTGAGGTTTGAGTATTGAGGATTGAGGATTGAGGATTGAACATTGAGGATTGGGGACTGAGTGTCGAGGGTTGAGTGATGAGAATTGATGTTTGTGTATAGAGTTGAAGATTGCAGGTTGAGTATTGAGTATTGAAAACTGTGAATTGATGACATTCTATTGAGGATTGAGGTTTGACAACTGATTGTTGAGGACTGAGGGCTGAAGATTGAGGATTCAGTATTGAGGATTCAGGATTGAGGTTTGAGGACAGAGGATTGAGTATTGAGGATTGAGGATTGAGGATTGAGGATTGAGGATTGAAGATTGAGGATTGGGTGTTGAGGATTGAACATTGAGGATTGAGGATTGAGGATTGAGGGTTGAGGATTGAGAATGGAAGGTTGAATATTGATGAATGAAGATTGAGGAATGAGGATTGAGGTTTGTGGATTGAGCACGAGGACTGAGGGTTTAATATTGACGTTTGAGGTTTGAGGATTGAGGATTGAGGATTGAGAATTGAGGATTGAGTATTGAGGATTGAGGATTGAGGATAGGGTATTGAGGATTGAAGAATGAGGTTTGAGGACTGAGGATTGAGGATTGAGGATAGAGGATTGAGGATTGAGGATTGAGAATGGAGGATTGAAGGTTGAGTATTGAGGATTGACGATTGAAGATTGAGGGTTGAGGATTGAGGGTTGAGGGTTGAGTGTTGAGGTTTGAGTATTGAATCCTGAGAATTCAGGATATTCTATTGAGTATTGAGAATTGAGGTCTGATGGTTGAGTATTGAGGATTGAGTATTGAGGATTGAGTATTGAGGATTGAAGATTGAATATTGATGATTGAAGATTGATGATCGAGGATTGAGTGTTGTGGATTGAGGACGAGGACTGAGGGTTGAGTATTGATGTTTGAGGTCTGAGGATTGGGGATTGAGGATTGAGAATTGAGGATTGAGGATTGAGGATTGAAGATTGAGGATTGGGTGTTGAGGATTGAGGATTTAGGATTGAGGATTGAGGATTCAGGATTGAAGATTGAGTATTGAGGATTGAGTGTTGAGGATTGAGGATTGAGGGTTGAAGATTGAGGATTGTGTATTGAGGATTGAAGAATGAGGATTGAGGATTGAGGATTGAGGATTGAGGATTGAAGACTGAGTATTGATGAATGAAGATTGAGGAATGAGGATTGAGGTTTGTGGATTGAGGACGAGGACTGAGGGTTTAATATTGACGTTTGAGGTCTGAGGATTGAGGATTGAGGATTGAGAATTGAGGATTGAGTATTGAGGATTGAGGATTGAGGATAGGGTATTGAGGATTGAAGAATAAGGTTTGAGGACTGAGGATTGAGGATTGAGGATTGAGGATTGAGTATTGAGGATTGAGAATTGAGGATTGATTATTGAAGATTGAGTATTGAGGATTGAAGATTGAGGATTGAGGATTGAGTATTGAGGATTGAGGATGAGGGCTGAGGGTTTTGGGTTGAGGTTGGAGGACTGAGGACAGAGGATTGAGGATTGAGAATTGAGGATTGAGGATTGAGGATTGAAGATTGAGGATTGGGTATTGAGGATTGAAGAATGAGGATAGAGGATTGAGGATTGAGGATTGAGGATTGAAGATTGAGGATTGAGGATTGAGTATTGAGGATTGAATATTGAGTATTGAGGATTGAAGATTGAGGATTGAAGATTGAGTGTTGAGTATTGAGGACGAGGACTGACGGTTGAGGATTGAGGTTTGAGGATTGAGGATAGAGGATTGAGGACTGAGGATTCAGGATTGAGTATTGAAGATTGAGGATTGATTACTGAGGATTGAGAATTGAGGATTGAGTATTGTGGATTGAGGATTGAGGATTGAGAATGAGGGCTGAGGGTTGAGGGTTGAGGTTTGAGTATTGAATCCTGAGAGTTCAGGATATTCTATTGAGTATTGAGAATTGAGGATTGATAGTTGAGTGTTGAGGATTGAGGTTTGAGTATTGAGGATTGAGGATTGAGGATTGAACATTGAGGATTGGGGACTGAGTGTCGAGGGTTGAGTGATGAGAATTGATGTTTGTGGATAGAGTTGAAGATTGCAGGTTGAGTATTGAGTATTGAAAACTGTGAATTGATGACATTCTATTGAGGATTGAGGTTTGACAACTGATTGTTGAGGACTGAGGGCTGAAGATTGAGGATTCAGTATTGAGGATTCAGGATTGAGGATTGAGGACAGAGGATTGAGTATTGAGGATTGAGGATTGAGGATTGAGGATTGAGGTTTGAAGATTGAGGATTGGGTGTTGAGGATTGAACATTGAGGATTGAGGATTGAGGATTGAGGGTTGAGGATTGAGGATGGAAGGTTGAATATTGATGAATGAAGGTTGAGGAATGAGGATTGAGGTTTGTGGATTGAGGACGAGGACTGAGGGTTGAATATTGACGTTTGAGGTCTGAGGATTGAGGATTGAGGATTGAGAATTGAGGATTGAGTATTGAGGATTGAGGATTGAGGATAGGGTATTGAGGATTGAAGAATGAGGTTTGAGGACTGAGGATTGAGGATTGAGGATTGAGGATTGAAGATACAGTATTGAGGATCGAAGATTGAGAGTTGAGGATTGAGGATTGAACATTGAGGAATGAGTGCTGAGGGTTGAGTGGTGAAAATTCATGTTTGTGGATACAGGTTGGAAGATTGCAGATTGAGTATTGAGTTTTGAATGCTGTGAATTGAGGATATTCTATTGAGGATTGAGGAATGACAACTGATTGTTGAGGACTGAGGGCTGAAGGTTGAGGAATCAGGATTGAGGATTCAGAATTGAGGTTTGAGGACTGTGGACTGAGGATTGAAGATTGAGGTTTGAGGATTGAGGATTGAAGACAGAGGATTGGGTATTGAGGATTGAACATTGAGGATTGAGCGTTGGGGATTGAGGATTGAGGATTGACGATTGAGGATTGAGGAATGAGGATGAGGGCTGAGGGTTGGGGATTGAGGTTTGAGGTCTGAGGACTGAGGATTGAGGATTGAGAGTTGAGGATTAAGGGATTGAAGATTGAAGACTGAGGATTGGGTATTGAGGATTGAAGCCTGACGATTGAGGATTGAGGATAGAGGATTGAGGATTGAGGATGGAGGATTGAAGATTGAGGATTGAGGATTGAAGATTGAGAATTGTGGATTGAATATTGAGGATTGATGATTGAGGATTGAGGATTGAGAATGAGGGCTGAGGGTTGAGGGTTGAGGTTTGAGTATTGAATCCTGAGAATTCAGGATATTCTATTGAGTATTGAGAATTGAGGACTGATAGTTGAGTGTTGAGGATTGAGGTTTGAGTATTGAGGATTGAGGATTGAGGATTGAAGATTGAATATTGATGATTGAAGGTTGAGGATCGAGGGTTGAGGGTTGTGTATTGAGGACGAGGACTGAGTGTTGAGTATTGATGTTTGTGGTCTGAGGATTGAGGATTGAGGATTGAGAATTGAGGATTGAGGATTGAGGATTGGAGATTGAGGATTGGGTTTTGAGGATTCGAGAATGAGGATTGAGGATTGAGAATTGGGGATGGAGGATTGAAGATTGAGTATTGAGGATTGAAGATTGGGGATTGAGGTCTGTGGATTGAGGATTGAGGATTGAGAATTGAGGATTGAGTATTGAAGATTGAAGATTGAGGATTGGGTATTGAGGATTGGGTATTGAGGATAGAAGAATGAGGATTGAGGATTGAGGATTGAGGATTGAGGATTGGAGATTGAGTATTGAGGATTGCAGATTGAGGGTTGAGGATTGAGGATTGAGGATTGAGCATTGAGGATTGAGGATTGAGGATTGAGGATTGAAGATTGAGTATTGAGGATTGAAGATTGAGGATTGAGGATTGAAGATTGAGGATTGATGATTGAAGATTGAGGATTGGGGATAGAGGATTGACGATTGAGGATTGAGTATTGAGGAGTGAGAATTGAGGATTGAAGATTGAGGATTGAAGATTGAGGATTGAGGATTGAAGACTGAGTATTGATGATTGAAGATTGAGGATTGAAGAATGAGGACTGAGGATTGAGGATTGAGGATTGAGGATTGACGATTGAGTATTGAGGATTGATGATTGGCGATCGAGGATTGAGAATTGAGGCTTGAGGATTGAGGATTGAGGATAGAAGATTGAGTATTGAGGATTGAAGGTTGAGGATTGAGGATTGAGGATTGAGGATTGAGGATTGAGTATTGAGGATTGAGGATTGAGAATGGAGGATTGAAGTTTGAGTATTGAGGATTGACGATTGAGGATTGAGGGTTGAGGATTGAGGGTTGAGGGTTGAGTGTTGAGGTTTGAGTATTGAATCCTGAGAATTCAGGATATTCTATTGAGTATTGAGAATTGAGGGCTGATGGTTGAGTATTGAGGATTGAGTATTGAGGATTGAGGATTGAGGATTGAAGATTGAATATTGATGATTGAAGATTGATGATCGAGGATTGAGTGTTGTCGATTGAGGACGAGGACTGAGGGTTGAGTATTGATGTTTGAGGTCTGAGTATTGGGGATTGAGGATTGAGAATTGAGTATTGAGGATTGAGGATTGAAGATTGAGGATTGGGTGTTGAGGATTGAAGAATGAGGATTGAGGATTTAGGATTGAGGATTGAGGATTGAGGATTGAAGATTGAGTATTGAGGATTGAAGATTGAGGATTGAGGTCTCAGAATTGAGGATTGAGGATTGAAGATTGAGGATTGGGTGTTGAGGATTGAAGAATGAGGATTGAGGATTGAGGATTGTGGATTGAGGATTGAAGATTGAGGATTGGGTATTGAGGATTGGAGAATGAGCATTGAGGATTGAGGACTGAGGATTGAGGGTTGCAGATTGAGTATTGAGGACTGAAGATTGAGGGTTGAGGATTGAGGATTGAGGATTGAGCATTGAGGATTGAGGATTGAGGATTGAGGATTGAAGATTGAGTATTGAGGATTGAAGATTGAGGATTGAGGAATGAGTATTGAGAATTGAGGACTGATAGTTGAGTATTGAGGACTGAGGATTGAGGATTGAAGATTGAGTATTGAGGATTGAAGATTGAGGATTGTGGATTGATAATTGAGGATTGAGGATGAGGTCTGAGGGTTGAGGATTGAGGTTTGAGGGCTGAGGACTTTGAATTGAGGATTGAGGACTGAGAATGTGGGCTGAGGGTTGAGGATTGAGGTTTGAGGACTGAGGACTGAGGATTGAGGATTGAGAATTGAGGATTGAGGATTGAGGATTGAAGATTGAGGATTGGGTATTGAGGATTGTAGAATGAGGATTGAGGATTGACGATTGACGATTGAGGATTGAGGATTGATGATTGAGGATTGACTATAGAGGATTGAAGACTGAGGATTGAGGACTGAGGATTGAGGACTGAGGATTGAGGATTGAGGATTGAAGATTGAGGATTGGATGTTGAGGATTGAAGAATGAGGATTGAGGATTGAGGATTGTGGATTGAGGGTTGCAGATTGAGTATTGAGGATTGAAGATTGAGGGTTGAGGATTGAGGATTGAGGGTTGAAGATTGAGGATTGAGGATTGAGGATGAGGGCTGAGGGTTGGGGATTGAGATTTGATGACTTAGGGCTGAGGATTGAGGATTGAGAATTGAGGATTGAGGATTGAGGATTGAAGATTGAGGATTGGGTATTGAGGATTGAAGAATGAGGATTGAGGAATGAGGATTGAGGATTGAGGATTGAAGATTGAGTATTGAGGATTGAAGCCTGACGATTGAGGATTGAGGATTGAGGGTTGAGGATTGAGGACGGAGGATTGAAGATTGAGTATTGAGGATTGAAGATTGAGGTTTGAGGTTTGAGGACTGAGGATTGAGGATTGATTATTGAGGATTGAGGGTTGAGGATTGAGGATTGAGGATTGTAGATTGAGGATTGGGTATTGCGGATTCAACATTGAGGATTGAGGATTGAGGATTGAGGATTGAAGATTGAGGACTGAAGATTGAATATTGATTATTGAAGAATGAGGATTGAGGATAGATTGTTGTGGATTGAGGACGAGGACTGAGGGTTGAGTATTGATGTTTGAGGTCTGAGGATTGAGGATTGAGGATTGAGAATTCAGGATTGAGGATTGAGGCTTGAGGCTTGAGTATTGCAGATTGAGTATTGAGGATTGAGGATTGAAGATTGAGTGTTGAGGATTGAGGATAGAAGGTTGAATATTGATGAATGAAGATTGAGGATTGAGGATTGAGGGTTGTGGATTGAGGACGAGGACTGAGGGTTGAGTATTGATGCCTGAGGTCACAGGATTGAGGATTGAGGATTGCGAACTGAGGATTGAAGTTTGAGGATTGAAGGTTGAGTATTGGGAATTGAGGATTGATGATTGAGGATTGAGGATTGAGTATTGAGGATTGAGGATTGAAGACTGAGTATTGAGGATTGAGGATTGAAGATTGAGTGTTGAGGATTGAGGATAGAAGGTTGAATATTGATGAATGAAGATTGAGGATTGAGGATTGAGGGTTGTGGATTGAGGACCAGGACTGAGGGTTGAGTATTGATGCCTGAGGTCAGAGGATTGAGGATTGAGGATTGCGAACTGAGGATTGAAGTTTGAGGATTGAAGGTTGAGTATTGGGAATTGAGGATTGAAGATTGAGGATTGAGGATTGAGTATTGAGGATTGAGGATTGAAGACTGAGTATTGAGGATTGAAGGTTGAGGATTGAGGATTGAGGATTGAGGATTGAAGATTGAATATTGATGATTGAAGATTGAGGATTGAGGATTGAGGTTTGTGGATTGAGGACGAGGACTGAGGGTTGAATATTGATGTTTGAGGTCTGAGGATTGAGGATTGAGGATTGAGGATTGAGAATTGAGGATTGAGGATTGAGGATTGAATATTGAGTATTGAGGATTGAAGATTGAGGATTGAGGATTGAGTGTTGAGTATTGAGGACGAGGACTGACGGTTGAGGATTGAGGTTTGAGGAATGAGGATAGAGGATTGAGGACTGAGGATTGAGGATTGAGGATAGAGCATTAAGGATTGAAGATTGAAGACTGGGGTTGAGGATTGAAGGCTGAGGATTAAGCATTGAGGATTGGGGATTCAGTATCTAGGATTGGAGATTGATTATTGGGGATTGAAGATTGAGGATTGAGGATTGAATATTGAGGATTGAGAATGAAGGCTGAGGGTTGAGGGTTGAGGTTTGAGGTTTGAGGACTGAGGATTGAGGATTGAGTATTGAGGATTGAGGATTGAGGATTGAGGATTGAGGATTGAAGATTGAGGATTGGGTATTGCGGATTGAACATTGAGGATTGAGGATTGAGGATTGAGTGGTGAGTATTGAGGACGAGGACTGAGGGTTGAGGATTGAGGTTTGAGGAACGAGGATTGCGGATTGAGGATTGAGGACTGAGGATTGACGATTGAGTATTGAAGATTGAGGATTGATTACTGAGCATTGAGAATTGAGGATTGAGGATTGAGGATTGAGGATTGAGGATTGAAGATTGAGTATTGAGGATTGAGGATTGACGATTGAATATTGAGTGTTGAGGATTGAAGATTGAGGATTGAGGATTGAGTGTTGAGTATTGAGGACGAGGACTGACGGTTGAGGATTGAGGTTTGAGGATTGAGGATAGAGGATTGAGGACTGAGGATTGAGGATTGAGGTTTGAGGAACGAGGATTGCGGATTGAGGACTGAGGACTGAGGATTGACGATTGAGTATTGAAGATTGAGGATTGATTACTGAGGATTGAGAATTGAGGATTGAGGATTGAGGATTGAGGATTGAAGATTGAGAATTGTGGATTGAATATTGAGGATTGAGAATTGAGGATTGAGGATTAAGGATTGAAGATTGAGGATTGGGTGTTGAGGATTGGAGAATGAGGATTGAGGATTGAGGATTGGGGATAGAAGATTGAAGATTGAGTATTGAGGATTGAAGATTGAGGATTGAAGTCTGAGGATTGAGGATTGAGGATTGAGAATTGAGGATTGAGGATTGAGGATTGAAGATTGAGGATTGGGTATTGAGGATTGGGTATTGAGGATTGGGTATTGAGGATTGAAGAATGAGGATTGAGGATTGAGGATTGATTATTGAGGATTGGAGATTGAGTATTGAGGACTGCAGATTGAGGGTTGAAGATTGAGGATTGAGGATTGAGCATTGAGGATTGAGGATTGAGGATTGAGGATAGAAGATTGAGTATTGAGGATTGAAGACTGGGTATTGAGGATTGAGGATTGAGGATTGAGGATTGAAGAGTGAGGATTGGGGATTGAGGATTGACGATTGAGGATTGAGTATTGAGGAGTGAGAATTGAGGTTTGAGGATTGAAGATTGAGGATTGAGGATTGAAAACTGAGTATTGATGATTGAAGATTGAGGATTGATGAATGAGGACTGAGGATTGAGGATTGAAGATTCAGTATTGAGGATTGATGATTGGCGATCGAGGATTGAGGATTGAGGATTGAGCATTGAGGATTGAGGATTGAAGAATGAGTATTGAGGATTGAAGGTTGAGGATTGTGCATTAAGGATTGAAGATTGAGGACTGGGGTTGAGGATTGAAGGCTGAGGATTAAGGATTGAGGATTGGGGATTGAGTATCTAGGATTGGAGATTGATTATTGAGGATTGAAGATTCAGTATTGAGGATTGATGATTGGCGATCGAGGATTGAAGATTGAGGATTGGGTATTGCGGATTCAACATTGAGGATTGAGGATTGAGGATTGAGGATTGAAGATTGAGGACTGAAGATTGAATATTGATTATTGAAGAATGAGGATTGAGGATAGATTGTTGTGGATTGAGGACGAGGACTGAGGGTTGAGTATTGATGTTTGAGGTCTGAGGATTGAGGATTGAGGATTGAGAATTGAGGATTGAGGATTGAGGATTGAGTATTGCAGATTGAGTATTGAGGATTGAGGATTGAAGATTGAGTGTTGAGGATTGAGGATAGAAGGTTGAATATTGATGAATGAAGATTGAGGATTGAGGATTGAGGGTTGTGGATTGAGGACGAGGACTGAGGGTTGAGTATTGATGCCTGAGGTCACAGGATTGAGGATTGAGGATTGCGAACTGAGGATTGAAGTTTGAGGATTGAAGGTTGAGTATTGGGAATTGAGGATTGAAGATTGAGGATTGAGGATTGAGTATTGAGGATTGAGGATTGAAGACTGAGTATTGAGGATTGAGGATTGAAGATTGAGTGTTGAGGATTGAGGATAGAAGGTTGAATATTGATGAATGAAGATTGAGGATTGAGGATTGAGGGTTGTGGATTGAGGACCAGGACTGAGGGTTGAGTATTGATGCCTGAGGTCAGAGGATTGAGGATTGAGGATTGCGAACTGAGGATTGAAGTTTGAGGATTGAAGGTTGAGTATTGGGAATTGAGGATTGAAGATTGAGTATTGAGGATTGAGTATTGAGGATTGAGGATTGAAGACTGAGTATTGAGGTTTGAGGATTGAAGGTTGAGTATTGGGAATTGAGGATTGAAGATTGAGGATTGAGGATTGAGTATTGAGGATTGAGGATTGAAGACTGAGTATTGAGGATTGAAGGTTGAGGATTGAGGATTGAGGATTGAGGATTGAAGATTGAATATTGATGATTGAAGATTGAGGATTGAGGATTGAGGTTTGTGGATTGAGGACGAGGACTGAGGGTTGAATATTGATGTTTGAGGTCTGAGGATTGAGGATTGAGGATTGAGGATTGAGAATTGAGGATTGAGGATTGAGGATTGAATATTGAGTATTGAGGATTGAAGATTGAGGATTGAGGATTGAGTGTTGAGTATTGAGGACGAGGACTGACGGTTGAGGATTGAGGTTTGAGGAATGAGGATAGAGGATTGAGGACTGAGGATTGAGGATTGAGGATAGAGCATTAAGGATTGAAGATTGAAGACTGGGGCTGAGGATTGAAGGCTGAGGATTAAGCATTGAGGATTGGGGATTCAGTATCTAGGATTGGAGATTGATTATTGGGGATTGAAGATTGAGGATTGAGGATTGAATATTGAGGATTGAGAATGAAGGCTGAGGGTTGAGGGTTGAGGTTTGAGGTTTGAGGACTGAGGATTGAGGATTGAGTATTGAGGATTGAGGATTGAGGATTGAGGATTGAGGATTGAAGATTGAGGATTGGATATTGCGGATTGAACATTGAGGATTGAGGATTGAGGATTGAGTGGTGAGTATTGAGGACGAGGACTGAGGGTTGAGGATTGAGGTTTGAGGAACGAGGATTGCGGATTGAGGATTGAGGACTGAGGATTGACGATTGAGTATTGAAGATTGAGGATTGATTACTGAGCATTGAGAATTGAGGATTGAGGATTGAGGATTGAGGATTGAGGATTGAGGATTGAAGATTGAGGATTGAGGATTGAGGATTGACGATTGAATATTGAGTGTTGAGGATTGAAGATTGAGGATTGAGGATTGAGTGTTGAGTATTGAGGACGAGGACTGACGGTTGAGGATTGAGGTTTGAGGATTCAGGATAGAGGATTGAGGACTGAGGATTGAGGATTGAGGTTTGAGGAACGAGGATTGCGGATTGAGGACTGAGGACTGAGGATTGACGATTGAGTATTGAAGATTGAGGATTGATTACTGAGGATTGAGAATTGAGGATTGAGGATTGAGGATTGAGGATTGAAGATTGAGAATTGTGGATTGAATATTGAGGATTGAGAATTGAGGATTGAGGATTGAGGATTGAAGATTGAGGATTGGGTGTTGAGGATTGGAGAATGAGGATTGAGGATTGAGGATTGGGGATAGAAGATTGAAGATTGAGTATTGAGGATTGAAGATTGAGGATTGAAGTCTGTGGATTGAGGATTGAGGATTGAGAATTGAGGATTGAGGATTGAGGATTGAAGATTGAGGATTGGGTATTGAGGATTGGGTATTGAGGATTGGGTATTGAGGATTGAAGAATGAGGATTGAGGATTGAGGATTGATTATTGAGGATTGGAGATTGAGTATTGAGGACTGCAGATTGAGGGTTGAAGATTGAGGATTGAGGATTGAGCATTGAGGATTGAGGATTGAGGATTGAGGATTGAAGATTGAGTATTGAGGATTGAAGACTGGGTATTGAGGATTGAAGAATGAGGATAGAGGATTGAGGATTGAGGATTGAGGATTGAAGATTGAGGATTGAGGATTGAGTATTGAGGATTGAATATTGAGTATTGAGGATTGAAGATTGAGGATTGAAGATTGAGTGTTGAGTATTGAGGACGAGGGCTGACGGTTGAGGATTGAGGTTTGAGGATTGAGGATAGAGGATTGAGGACTGAGGATTGAGGATTGAGTATTGAAGATTGAGGATTGATTACTGAGGATTGAGAATTGAGGATTGAGTATTGTGGATTGAGGATTGAGGATTGAGAATGAGGGCTGAGGGTTGAGGTTTGAGGTTTGAGTATTGAATCCTGAGAGTTCAGGATATTCTATTGAGTATTGAGGATTGAGGATTGATAGTTGAGTGTTGAGGATTGAGGTTTGAGTATTGAGGATTGAGGATTGAGGATTGAACATTGAGGATTGGGGACTGAGTGTCGAGGGTTGAGTGATGAGAATTGATGTTTGTGGATAGAGTTGAAGATTGCAGGTTGAGTATTGAGTATTGAAAACTGTGAATTGATGACATTCTATTGAGGATTGAGGTTTGACAACTGATTGTTGAGGACTGAGGGCTGAAGATTGAGGATTCAGTATTGAGGATTCAGGATTGAGGTTTGAGGACAGAGGATTGAGTATTGAGGATTGAGGATTGAGGATTGAGGATTGAGGATTGAAGATTGAGGATTGGGTGTTGAGGATTGAACATTGAGGATTGAGGATTGAGGATTGAGGGTTGAGGATTGAGGATGGAAGGTTGAATATTGATGAATGAAGATTGAGGAATGAGGATTGAGGTTTGTGGATTGAGGACGAGGACTGAGGGTTTAATATTGACGTTTGAGGTCTGAGGATTGAGGATTGAGGATTGAGAATTGAGGATTGAGTATTGAGGATTGAGGATTGAGGATAGGGTATTGAGGATTGAAGAATGAGGTTTGAGGACTGAGGATTGAGGATAGAGGATTGAGGATTGAGGATTGAGGATTGAGAATGGAGGATTGAAGGTTGAGTATTGAGGATTGACGATTGAAGATTGAGGGTTGAGGATTGAGGGTTGAGGGTTGAGTGTTGAGGTTTGAGTATTGAATCCTGAGAATTCAGGATATTCTATTGAGTATTGAGAATTGAGGTCTGATGGTTGAGTATTGAGGATTGAGTATTGAGGATTGAGTATTGAGGATTGAAGATTGAATATTGATGATTGAAGATTGATGATCGAGGATTGAGTGTTGTGGATTGAGGACGAGGACTGAGGGTTGAGTATTGATGTTTGAGGTCTGAGGATTGGGGATTGAGGATTGAGAATTGAGGATTGAGGATTGAGGATTGAAGATTGAGGATTGGGTGTTGAGGATTGAGGATTTAGGATTGAGGATTGAGGATTCAGGATTGAAGATTGAGTATTGAGGATTGAGTGTTGAGGATTGAGGATCGAGGGTTGAAGATTGAGGATTGTGTATTGAGGATTGAAGAATGAGGATTGAGGATTGAGGATTGAGGATTGAGGATTGAAGACTGAGTATTGATGAATGAAGATTGAGGAATGAGGATTGAGGTTTGTGGATTGAGGACGAGGACTGAGGGTTTAATATTGACGTTTGAGGTCTGAGGATTGAGGATTGAGGATTGAGAATTGAGGATTGAGTATTGAGGATTGAGGATTGAGGATAGGGTATTGAGGATTGAAGAATAAGGTTTGAGGACTGAGGATTGAGGATTGAGGATTGAGGATTGAGTATTGAGGATTGAGAATTGAGGATTGATTATTGAAGATTGAGTATTGAGGATTGAAGATTGAGGATTGAGGATTGAGTATTGAGGATTGAGGATGAGGGCTGAGGGTTTTGGGTTGAGGTTGGAGGACTGAGGACAGAGGATTGAGGATTGAGAATTGAGGATTGAGGATTGAGGATTGAAGATTGAGGATTGGGTATTGAGGATTGAAGAATGAGGATAGAGGATTGAGGATTGAGGATTGAGGATTGAAGATTGAGGATTGAGGATTGAGTATTGAGGATTGAATATTGAGTATTGAGGATTGAAGATTGAGGATTGAAGATTGAGTGTTGAGTATTGAGGACGAGGACTGACGGTTGAGGATTGAGGTTTGAGGATTGAGGATAGAGGATTGAGGACTGAGGATTCAGGATTGAGTATTGAAGATTGAGGATTGATTACTGAGGATTGAGAATTGAGGATTGAGTATTGTGGATTGAGGATTGAGGATTGAGAATGAGGGCTGAGGGTTGAGGGTTGAGGTTTGAGTATTGAATCCTGAGAGTTCAGGATATTCTATTGAGTATTGAGAATTGAGGATTGATAGTTGAGTGTTGAGGATTGAGGTTTGAGTATTGAGGATTGAGGATTGAGGATTGAGGATTGAACATTGAGGATTGGGGACTGAGTGTCGAGGGTTGAGTGATGAGAATTGATGTTTGTGGATAGAGTTGAAGATTGCAGGTTGAGTATTGAGTATTGAAAACTGTGAATTGATGACATTCTATTGAGGATTGAGGTTTGACAACTGATTGTTGAGGACTGAGGGCTGAAGATTGAGGATTCAGTATTGAGGATTCAGGATTGAGGATTGAGGACAGAGGATTGAGTATTGAGGATTGAGGATTGAGGATTGAGGATTGAGGATTGAAGATTGAGGATTGGGTGTTGAGGATTGAACATTGAGGATTGAGGATTGAGGATTGAGGGTTGAGGATTGAGGATGGAAGGTTGAATATTGATGAATGAAGATTGAGGAATGAGGATTGAGGTTTGTGGATTGAGGACGAGGACTGAGGGTTGAATATTGACGTTTGAGGTCTGAGGATTGAGGATTGAGGATTGAGAATTGAGGATTGAGTATTGAGGATTGAGGATTGAGGATAGGGTATTGAGGATTGAAGAATGAGGTTTGAGGACTGAGGATTGAGGATTGAGGATTGAGGATTGAAGATACAGTATTGAGGATCGAAGATTGAGAGTTGAGGATTGAGGATCGAACATTGAGGAATGAGTGCTGAGGGTTGAGTGGTGAAAATTCATGTTTGTGGATACAGGTTGGAAGATTGCAGATTGAGTATTGAGTTTTGAATGCTGTGAATTGAGGATATTCTATTGAGGATTGAGGAATGACAACTGATTGTTGAGGACTGAGGGCTGAAGGTTGAGGAATCAGGATTGAGGATTCAGAATTGAGGTTTGAGGACTGTGGACTGAGGATTGAAGATTGAGGTTTGAGGATTGAGGATTGAAGACAGAGGATTGGGTATTGAGGATTGAACATTGAGGATTGAGCGTTGGGGATTGAGGATTGAGGATTGACGATTGAGGATTGAGGAATGAGGATGAGGGCTGAGGGTTGGGGATTGAGGTTTGAGGTCTGAGGACTGAGGATTGAGGATTGAGAGTTGAGGATTAAGGGATTGAAGATTGAAGACTGAGGATTGGGTATTGAGGATTGAAGCCTGACGATTGAGGATTGAGGATAGAGGATTGAGGATTGAGGATGGAGGATTGAAGATTGAGGATTGAGGATTGAAGATTGAGAATTGTGGATTGAATATTGAGGATTGATGATTGAGGATTGAGGATTGAGAATGAGGGCTGAGGGTTGAGGGTTGAGGTTTGAGTATTGAATCCTGAGAATTCAGGATATTCTATTGAGTATTGAGAATTGAGGACTGATAGTTGAGTGTTGAGGATTGAGGTTTGAGTATTGAGGATTGAGGATTGAGGATTGAAGATTGAATATTGATGATTGAAGGTTGAGGATCGAGGGTTGAGGGTTGTGTATTGAGGACGAGGACTGAGTGTTGAGTATTGATGTTTGTGGTCTGAGGATTGAGGATTGAGGATTGAGAATTGAGGATTGAGGATTGAGGATTGGAGATTGAGGATTGGGTGTTGAGGATTCGAGAATGAGGATTGAGGATTGAGAATTGGGGATGGAGGATTGAAGATTGAGTATTGAGGATTGAAGATTGGGGATTGAGGTCTGTGGATTGAGGATTGAGGATTGAGAATTGAGGATTGAGTATTGAAGATTGAAGATTGAGGATTGGGTATTGAGGATTGGGTATTGAGGATAGAAGAAAGAGGATTGAGGATTGAGGATTGAGGATTGAGGATTGGAGATTGAGTATTGAGGATTGCAGATTGAGGGTTGAGGATTGAGGATTGAGGATTGAGCATTGAGGATTGAGGATTGAGGATTGAGGATTGAAGATTGAGTATTGAGGATTGAAGATTGAGGATTGAGGATTGAAGATTGAGGATTGATGATTGAAGATTGAGGATTGGGGATAGAGGATTGACGATTGAGGATTGAGTATTGAGGAGTGAGAATTGAGGATTGAAGATTGAGGATTGAAGATTGAGGATTGAGGATTGAAGACTGAGTATTGATGATTGAAGATTGAGGATTGAAGAATGAGGACTGAGGATTGAGGATTGAGGATTGAGGATTGACGATTGAGTATTGAGGATTGATGATTGGCGATCGAGGATTGAGAATTGAGGCTTGAGAATTGAGGATTGAGGATAGAAGATTGAGTATTGAGGATTGAAGGTTGAGGATTGAGGATTGAGGATTGAGGATTGAGGATTGAGTATTGAGGATTGAGGATTGAGAATGGAGGATTGAAGTTTGAGTATTGAGGATTGACGATTGAGGATTGAGGGTTGAGGATTGAGGGTTGAGGGTTGAGTGTTGAGGTTTGAGTATTGAATCCTGAGAATTCAGGATATTCTATTGAGTATTGAGAATTGAGTGCTGATGGTTGAGTATTGAGGATTGAGTATTGAGGATTGAGGATTGAGGATTGAAGATTGAATATTGATGATTGAAGATTGATGATCGAGGATTGAGTGTTGTCGATTGAGGACGAGGACTGAGGGTTGAGTATTGATGTTTGAGGTCTGAGTATTGGGGATTGAGGATTGAGAATTGAGTATTGAGGATTGAGGATTGAAGATTGAGGATTGGGTGTTGAGGATTGAAGAATGAGGATTGAGGATTTAGGATTGAGGATTGAGGATTGAGGATTGAAGATTGAGTATTGAGGATTGAAGATTGAGGATTGAGGTCTCAGAATTGAGGATTGAGGATTGAAGATTGAGGATTGGGTGTTGAGGATTGAAGAATGAGGATTGAGGATTGAGGATTGTGGATTGAGGATTGAAGATTGAGGATTGGGTATTGAGGATTGGAGAATGAGCATTGAGGATTGAGGACTGAGGATTGAGGGTTGCAGATTGAGTATTGAGGACTGAAGATTGAGGGTTGAGGATTGAGGATTGAGGATTGAGCATTGAGGATTGAGGATTGAGGATTGAGGATTGAAGATTGAGTATTGAGGATTGAAGATTGAGGATTGAGGAATGAGTATTGAGAATTGAGGACTGATAGTTGAGTATTGAGGACTGAGGATTGAGGATTGAAGATTGAGTATTGAGGATTGAAGATTGAGGATTGTGGATTGATAATTGAGGATTGAGGATGAGGTCTGAGGGTTGAGGATTGAGGTTTGAGGGCTGAGGACTTTGAATTGAGGATTGAGGACTGAGAATGTGGGCTGAGGGTTGAGGATTGAGGTTTGAGGACTGAGGACTGAGGATTGAGGATTGAGAATTGAGGATTGAGGATTGAGGATTGAAGATTGAGGATTGGGTATTGAGGATTGTAGAATGAGGATTGAGGATTGAGGATTGACGATTGAGGATTGAGGATTGATGATTGAGGATTGACTATAGAGGATTGAAGACTGAGGATTGAGGACTGAGGATTGAGGACTGAGGATTGAGGATTGAGGATTGAAGATTGAGGATTGGATGTTGAGGATTGAAGAATGAGGATTGAGGATTGAGGATTGTGGATTGAGGATTGAAGATTGAGGATTGGGTATTGAGGATTGAAGAATGAGTATTGAGGATTGAGGACTGAGGATTGAGGGTTGCAGATTGAGTATTGAGGATTGAAGATTGAGGGTTGAGGATTGAGGATTGAGGGTTGAAGATTGAGGATTGAGGATTGAGGATGAGGGCTGAGGGTTGGGGATTGAGATTTGATGACTTAGGGCTGAGGATTGAGGATTGAGAATTGAGGATTGAGGATTGAGGATTGAAGATTGAGGATTGGGTATTGAGGATTGAAGAATGAGGATTGAGGACTGAGGATTGAGGATTGAGGATTGAAGATTGAGTATTGAGGATTGAAGCCTGACGATTGAGGATTGAGGATTGAGGGTTGAGGATTGAGGACGGAGGATTGAAGATTGAGTATTGAGGATTGAAGATTGAGGTTTGAGGTTTGAGGACTGAGGATTGAGGATTGATTATTGAGGATTGAGGGTTGAGGATTGAGGATTGAGGATTGTAGATTGAGGATTGGGTATTGCGGATTCAACATTGAGGATTGAGGATTGAGGATTGAGGATTGAAGATTGAGGACTGAAGATTGAATATTGATTATTGAAGAATGAGGATTGAGGATAGATTGTTGTGGATTGAGGACGAGGACTGAGGGTTGAGTATTGATGTTTGAGGTCTGAGGATTGAGGATTGAGGATTGAGAATTCAGGATTGAGGATTGAGGCTTGAGGCTTGAGTATTGCAGATTGAGTATTGAGGATTGAGGATTGAAGATTGAGTGTTGAGGATTGAGGATAGAAGGTTGAATATTGATGAATGAAGATTGAGGATTGAGGATTGAGGGTTGTGGATTGAGGACGAGGACTGAGGGTTGAGTATTGATGCCTGAGGTCACAGGATTGAGGATTGAGGATTGCGAACTGAGGATTGAAGTTTGAGGATTGAAGGTTGAGTATTGGGAATTGAGGATTGAAGATTGAGGATTGAGGATTGAGTATTGAGGATTGAGGATTGAAGACTGAGTATTGAGGATTGAGGATTGAAGATTGAGTGTTGAGGATTGAGGATAGAAGGTTGAATATTGATGAATGAAGATTGAGGATTGAGGATTGAGGGTTGTGGATTGAGGACCAGGACTGAGGGTTGAGTATTGATGCCTGAGGTCAGAGGATTGAGGATTGAGGATTGCGAACTGAGGATTGAAGTTTGAGGATTGAAGGTTGAGTATTGGGAACTGAGGATTGAAGATTGAGGATTGAGGATTGAGTATTGAGGATTGAGGATTGAAGACTGAGTATTGAGGATTGAAGGTTGAGGATTGAGGATTGAGGATTGAGGATTGAAGATTGAATATTGATGATTGAAGATTGAGGATTGAGGATTGAGGTTTGTGGATTGAGGACGAGGACTGAGGGTTGAATATTGATGTTTGAGGTCTGAGGATTGAGGATTGAGGATTGAGGATTGAGAATTGAGGATTGAGGATTGAGGATTGAATATTGAGTATTGAGGATTGAAGATTGAGGATTGAGGATTGAGTGTTGAGTATTGAGGACGAGGACTGACGGTTGAGGATTGAGGTTTGAGGAATGAGGATAGAGGATTGAGGACTGAGGATTGAGGATTGAGGATAGAGCATTAAGGATTGAAGATTGAAGACTGGGGTTGAGGATTGAAGGCTGAGGATTAAGCATTGAGGATTGGGGATTCAGTATCTAGGATTGGAGATTGATTATTGGGGATTGAAGATTGAGGATTGAGGATTGAATATTGAGGATTGAGAATGAAGGCTGAGGGTTGAGGGTTGAGGTTTGAGGTTTGAGGACTGAGGATTGAGGATTGAGTATTGAGGATTGAGGATTGAGGATTGAGGATTGAGGATTGAAGATTGAGGATTGGGTATTGCGGATTGAACATTGAGGATTGAGGATTGAGGATTGAGTGGTGAGTATTGAGGACGAGGACTGAGGGTTGAGGATTGAGGTTTGAGGAACGAGGATTGCGGATTGAGGATTGAGGACTGAGGATTGACGATTGAGTATTGAAGATTGAGGATTGATTACTGAGCATTGAGAATTGAGGATTGAGGATTGAGGATTGAGGATTGAGGATTGAAGATTGAGTATTGAGGATTGAGGATTGGGGATTGAGGTCTGTGGATTGAGGATTGAGGATTGAGAATTGAGGATTGAGTATTGAAGATTGAAGATTGAGGATTGGGTATTGAGGATTGGGTATTGAGGATAGAAGAATGAGGATTGAGGATTGAGGATTGAGGATTGGAGATTGAGTATTGAGGATTGCAGATTGAGGGTTGAGGATTGAGGATTGAGGATTGAGCATTGAGGATTGAGGATTGAGGATTGAGGATTGAAGATTGAGTATTGAGGATTG
Organism: Calliopsis andreniformis; assembly: GCF_051401765.1. Lineage (NCBI taxonomy): Eukaryota > Metazoa > Arthropoda > Insecta > Hymenoptera > Andrenidae > Calliopsis > Calliopsis andreniformis. The sequence continues at coordinate 751,792 of NW_027480532.1, read as the reverse complement.
AAGATTGAGGATTGAGGATTGAAGATTGAGGATTGATGATTGAAGATTGAGGATTGGGGATAGAGGATTGACGATTGAGGATTGAGTATTGAGGAGTGAGAATTGAGGATTGAAGATTGAGGATTGAAGATTGAGGATTGAAGATTGAGGATTGAGGATTGAAAACTGAGTATTGATGATTGAAGATTGAGGATTGATGAATGAGGACTGAGGATTGAGGATTGAAGATTCAGTATTGAGGATTGATGATTGGCGATCGAGGATTGAGGATTGAGGATTGAGCATTGAGGATTGAGGATTGAAGAATGAGTATTGAGGATTGAAGGTTGAGGATTGTGCATTAAGGATTGAAGATTGAGGACTGGGGTTGAGGATTGAAGGCTGAGGATTAAGGATTGAGGATTGGGGATTGAGTATCTAGGATTGGAGATTGATTATTGAGGATTGAAGATTGAGGATTGAGGATTGAGTATTGAGAACTGAGAATTGAGTATGAAGACTGAGGCTTGAGGATTGAGGTTTTAGGAACGAGGATTGCGGATTGAGGATTGAGGACTGAGGATTGACGATTGAGTATTGAAGATTGAGGACTGATTACTGAGGATTGAGAATTGAGGATTGAGGATTGAGGATTGACGATTGAAGATTGAGAATTGTGGATTGAATATTGAGGATTGAGAATTGAGGATGGAGGATTGAGGATTGAAGATTGAGGATTGGGTGTTGAGGATTGGAGAATGAGGATTGAGGATTGAGGATTGGGGATAGAAGATTGAAGATTGAGTATTGAGGATTGAAGACTGAGGATTGAGGTCTGTGGATTGAGGATTGAGGATTGAGAATTGAGGATTGAGGATTGAGGATTGAAGATTGAGGATTGGGCATTGAGGATTGGGTATTGAGGATTGAAGAATGAGGATTGAGGATTGAGGATTGATTATTGAGGATTGGAGATAGAGTATTGAGGATTGGAGATAGAGTATTGAGGATTGCAGATTGAGGGTTGAGGATTGAGGATTGAGGATTGAGCATTGAGGATTGAGGATTGAGGATTGAGGATTGAAGATTGAGTATTGAGGATTGAAGATTGAGGATTGAGGATTGAGGATTGAGGATTGAGGATTGAAGATTGAGTATTGAGTATTGAAATCTGTGAATTGATGATATTCTATTGAGGATTGAGGATTGACATCTGATTGTTCAGGTCTGGGGTCTGAAGATTGAGGATTCAGGATTGAGGATTCAGGATTGAGGTTTGATGACTGAGGATTGAGGACTGAGGATTGTGGCATGAGGATTGAGGATTGAGGATTGAGGATTGAGGATTGAGGATTGAGAATGGAGGATTGAAGATTGAGTATTGAGGATTGACGATTGAGGATTGAGGATTGAGGATTGAGGGTTGAGGGTTGAGTGTTGAGGTTTGAGTATTGAATCCTGAGAATTCAGGATATTCTATTGAGTATTGAGGATTGTGGGCTGATGGTTGAGTATTGAGGATTGAGTATTGAGGATTGGGGATTGAGGATTGAAGATTGAATATTGATGATTGAAGATTGATGATCGAGGATTGAGTGTTGTGGATTGAGGACGAGGACTGAGGGTTGAGTATTGATGTTTGAGGTCTGAGGATTGAGGATTGAGGATTGAGGATAGAAGATTGAGGATTGAGGATTGAGGATTGAGGATTGAGGATTGAATATTGAGTATTGAGGATTGACGATTGAGGACTGAGGATTGAGGATTGAGGGTTGAGGATTGAGGACGAGGACTGGCGGTTGAGGATTGAGGATTGAGGATGAGGCCTGAGGGTTGAGGATTGAGGTTTGAGGTCTGAGGATTGAGGGTTGAGGATTGAGAGTTGAGGATTGAGGGTTGAAGATTGAAGATTGAGGATTGGGTATTGAGGATTGAAGAAGGAGGATTGACGAATGACGATTGAAGATTGAGGATTGAAGATTGAGTATTGAGGATTGAAGCCTGAGGATTGAGGATTGAGGATAGAGGACTGAGGATTGAGGATGGAGGATTGAAGATTGAGTATTGATGATTGAAGATTGAGGATTGAGGATTGAGGATTGAGGATTCAGGGTTGCGTGTTGAGGTTTGAGTATTGAATCCTGAGAATTCAGGATATTCTATTGAGTATTGAGAACTGAGGATTGAAGATTGAGTATTGAGGATTGAAGATTGAGGATTGAGGATTGAGGATTGGGGATTGAAGGTTGAGGATTGGGTATTGCGGGTTGAACATTGAGGATTGAGGGTTGAGGATTGAGGATTGAGGGTTGAGGACTGAAGATGGAATATTGATGATTGAAGATTGAGGATTGAGGATTGATTGTTCTGGATTGAGGACGAGGACTGAGGGTTGAGTATTGATGTTTGAGGTCCGAGGATTGAGGATTGAGGATTGAGGATTGAGGATTGAAGATTGAGGATTGTGTATTGAGGATTGAAGAATGAGGATTGAGGATTGAGGATTGAGGATTGAGGATTGAAGACTGAGTATTGATGATTGAAGATTGAGGATTGAGGATTGAGTATTGAGGATTGAGAATTGAGGATTGATTATTCAAGATTGAGTATTGAGGATTGAAAATTGAGGATTGAGGATTGAGTATTGAGGATTGAGGATGAGGGCTGAGGGTGGAGGGTTGAGGTTAGAGGACTGAGGACAGAGGATTGAGGATTGATAATTGAGGATTGAGGATTGAGGATTGAAGATTGAGGATTGGGTATTGAGGATTGAAGCCTGACGATTGAGGATTGAGAAATTGAGGATTGAGGATTGAGGATTGAGGATTGAGAATGGAGGATTGAAGATTGAGTATTGAGGATTGACGATTGAGGATTGAGGATTGAGGATTGAGGGTTGAGGGTTGAGTGTTGAGGTTTGAGTATTGAATCCTGAGAATTCAGGATACTCTATTGAGTATTGAGGATTGAGGGCTCATGGTTGAGTATTGAGGATTGAGTATTGAGGATTGAGGATTGAGGATTGAAGATTGAATATTGATGATTGAAGATTGATGATCGAGGATTGAGTGTTGTGGATTGAGGACGAGGACTTAGGGTTGAGTATTGATGTTTGAGGTCTGAGGATAGAAGAATGAGGATTGAGGATTGAAGATTGAGGGTTGAGGATTGAGGATTGAGGACTGAGGATTGAGGATTGAAGATTGAGGATTGAGGACCGAGGATTGAGGATTGAGGATTGAATATTGAGTATTGAGGATTGAAGATTGAGGACTGAGGATTGAGGACTGAGGGTTGAGGATTGAGGACGAGGACTGACGGTTGAGGATTGAGGTTTGAGGTTTGAGGATTGAGGATTTAGGATTGAGGATTGAGGATGAGGGCTGAGGGTTGAGGATTGAGGTTTGAGGACTGAGAACTGAGGATTGAGGATTGAGTATTGACGATTGAGGATTGAGGATTGAAGATTGAGGATTGGGTATTGAGGATTGTAGAATGAGGTTTGAGGATTGAGGATTGAGGATTGTGGATTGAAGATTGAGTATTGAGGATTGAAGAATGACGATTGAGGATTGAGGATTGAGGATTGAGGATGAGGGCTGAGGGTTGAGGATTGAGGTTTGAGGATTGAGAGTTGAGGATTGAGGGTTGAAGATTGAAGATTGAGGATTGGGTATTGAGGATTGAAGAATGAGGATTGACGAATGACGATTGAGGATTGAGGATTGAAGATTGAGGATTGAGGATTGAGGATTGGGGATTGAGGATTGAGGATTGAGGTTTGAGGATCGAGAGTTGAGGATTGAGGGTTGAAGGTTGCAGATTGAGGATTGGGTATTGAGGATTGAAGAGTGAGGATTGACGAATGACGATTGAGGATTGAGGATTGAAGATTGAGGATTGAGGATTGAGGATTGGGGATTGAGGATTGAGGATTGAAGATTGAGGATTGGGGATTGAGGATCGACGATTGAGGATTGAGGATTGAGGATTGAGTATTGAGGATTGCAGATTGAGTATTGAGGATTGAAGATTGTGGTTTGAGGATTGAGGATTGAGGATTGAGCATTGAGGATTGCGGATTGAGGATTGAGGATTGAAGATTGAGTATTGACGATGGAAGATTGAGGATTGAGGATTGAGGATTGAGGATTGAGAATTGAGTATTGAGGATTGAGGATTGAGGATTGAGGATTGAAGATTGAGTATTGAGGATTGAAGATTGAGGATTGAGGATTGAGTATTGAGAATTGAGGACCGATAGTTGAGTATTGGGGACTGAGGATTGAGGATTGAAGATTGAGTATTGAGGATTGAAGATTGAGGATAGAGGATTGATAATTGAGGATTGAGGATGAGGTCTGAGGGTTGAGGATTGAGGTTTGAGGGCTGAGGACTGAGAATTGAGGATTGAGGACTGAGAATGTGGCCTGAGGGTTGAGGATTGAGGTTTGAGGACTGAGGACTGAGGATTGAGGATTGAGAATTGAGGATTGAGGATTGAGGATTGAAGATTGAGGATTGGGTATTGAGGACTGTAGAATGAGGATTGAGGATTGAGGATTGAGGATTGAGGATTGAGGATTGAGGATTGAGGATTGAGAGTAGATGATTGAAGATTGAGGATTGAGGATTGAGGATTGAGGATTGAGGATTGAAGATTGAGGATTGGGGACTGAGTGTTGAGGGTTGAGTATTGCGGATTGAGGATTGAAGATTGAGGATTGGGGACTGAGTGTTGAGGGTTGAGCGATGAGAATTGATGTTTGTGGGTAGAAATTTGAAGATTGCAGATTGAGTATTGTGTATTGAAAACTGTGAATTGATAATATTCTATTGAGGAATGAGGATTGACATCTGATTGTTCAGGTCTGAGGTCTGAAGGTTGAGAATTCAGGATTGACGATTCAGGATTGAGGTTTGATGACTGAGGATTGAGGATTGTGGATTGAGGCATGAGGATTGAGGATTGAGGATTGAAGATTGAGGATTGAGGATTGAGGCTGAGGGCTGAGGATTGGCGATTGAGGTTTGAGGACTGAGGATTGAGGATTGAGTATTGAGAATTGAGGATTGAGGATTGAGGATTGAAGATTGAGGACTGGGTATTGAGGGTTGAAGAATGAGGATTGAGGATTGAGGATTGAGGATTGAAGACTGAGTATAGAGGATTGGAGTTTGGGGATTGAGAATTGAGGATTCAGGAGTGAGGATTGAGGATTGAGGATTGAAGATTGATTATTGGGGATTGAAGATTGATGATTGAGGATTGAGGATTGAGGATTGAGGATTGAAGATTGAGGTTTAGGGATTGAGGGTTGACGATTGAGGATTGAGTATTGAGGATTGAGAATTGAGGATTGATTATTGAAGATTGAGTATTGAGGATTGAAGATTGAGGATTGAGGATTGAGGATTGGGAATTGAGGATGAGGGCTGAGGGTTGAGGATTGAGGTTTGAGGACTGAGGACTGAGGATTGGGGATTGAGATTTGATGATTGAGGATTGAGGATTGAAGACTGAGGATTGGGTATTGTATATTGAAGAATGAGGATTGAGGATTGAGGACTGAGGATTGAGGATTGAAGATTGAGGATTGAGGACTGAAGATTGAGGATTGAGGATTGAATATTGAGTATTGAGGGTTGAAGATTGAGGACTGAGGATTGAGGATTGTGGGTTCACGATTGAGGACGAGGACTGACGGTTGAGGATTGAGGTTTGAGGTTTGAGGATTGAGAATTTAGGATTGAGGATTGAGGATGAGGGCTGAGGGTTGAGGATTGAGGTTTGAGGACTGAGGACTGAGGATTGAGGATTGAGCATTGAGGATTGAGGATTGAGGATTGAAGATTGAGGATTGAGGATTGAGGATTGAGAATTGAGGATTGATTATTGAAGATTGAGTATTGAAGATTGAAGATTGAGGATTGAGGATTGAGGATTGAGAATTGAAGATGAGGGCTGAGGGTTGAGGATTGAGGTTTGAGGACTGAGGACTGAGGATTGGGGATTGAGATTTGATGATTGAGGAATGAGGATTGAAGACTGAGGATTTGGTATTGAGTATTGAAGAATGAGGATTGAGGATTGAGGACTGACGGTTGAGTATTGAGGTTTGAGGTTTGAGGATTGAGAATTTAGGATTGAGGATTAAGGATGAGGGCCGAGGGTTGAGGATTGAGATTTGAGGACTGAGGACTGAGGATTGAGGATTGAGTATTGAGGATTGAGGATTGAGGTTTGAGGATTGAGGATTGAGGATTGAGAATGGACGATTGAAGATTGAGTATTGAGGATTGACGATTGAGGATTGAGGATTGAGGATTGAGGGTTGAGGGTTGAGTGTTGAGGTTTGAGTATTGAATCCTGAGAATTCAGGATATTCTATTGAGTATTGAGAATTGAGGGCTGATGGTTGAGTATTGAGGATTGAGTATTGAGGATTGAGGGTTGAGGATTGAAGATTGAATATTGATGATCGAGGATTGAGTGTTGTGAATTGAGGACGAGGGCTGAGTGTTGAGTATTGACGTTTGAGGTCTGAGGATTGAAGAATGAGGATTGAGGATTGAAGACTGAGGGTTGAGGATTGAGGATTGAGGATTGAGCATTGAGTATTGAGAATTGAGGACCGATAGTTGAGTATTGAGGACTGAGGATTGAGGATTGAAGATTGAGTATTGAGGATTGAAGATTGAGGATTGAGGATTGATAATTGAGGATTGAGGATGAGGTCTGAGGGTTGAGGATTGATGTTTGAGGGCTGAGGACTGAGAATTGAGGATTGAGGACTGAGAATGTGGCCTGAGGGTTGAGGATTGAGGTTTGAGGACTGAGGACTGAGGATTGAGGATTGAGAATTGAGGATTGAGGATTGAGGATTGAAGATTGAGGATTGGGTATTGAGGACTGTAGAATGAGGATTGAGGATTGAGGATTGAGGATTGAGGATTGAGGATTGAGGATTGAGGATTGAAGATTGAGGATTGTGTATTGAGGATTGAAGAATGAGGATTGAGGATTGAGGATTGAGGATTGATGATTGAGTATTGAAGACTGAGTATTGATGATTGAAGATTGAGAATTGAGGATTGAGGATTGAGGATTGAAGATTGAGGATTGGGTATTGAGGATTGAAGCCTGACGATTGAGGATTGAGGATTGAGGATTGAGGTTTGAGGATTGAGGATTGAGGATTGAGAATGGAGGATTGAAGATTGAGTATTGAGGATTGAGGATTGAGGATTGAGGATTGAGTATAGAGGATTGAAGATTGAGGATTGAGGATTGAGGATTGAGGATTGAGGATTGAAGATTGAGGATTGAGGATTGAGAATTGAGGATTGAGGATTGAGGATTGAAGATTGAGGATTGGGTATTGAGGGTTGAAGAATGAGGATTGAGGATTGAGGATTGAGGATTGAGGATTGAGTATTGAGGATTGAGGATTGAGGATTGAGGTTTGAGGTTTGAGGATTGAGAATTTAGGATTGAGGATTAAGGATGAGGGCTGAGGGTTGAGGATTGAGATTTGAGGACTGAGGACTGAGGATTGAGGATTGAGTATTGAGGATTGAGGATTGAGGATTGAAGATTGAGGATTGGGTATTGAGGATTGTAGAATGAGGTTTGAGGATTGAGGATTGAGGATTGGGTATTGAGGATTGTAGAATGAGGATTGAGGATTGAGGATTGAGGATTGAGTATTGAGGATTGAGGATTGAGGATTGAGTATAGAGGATTGAAGATTGAGGATTGAGGATTGAGGATTGAGGATTGAGGATTGAAGATTGAGGATTGGGGACTGAGTGTTGAGGGTTGAGTGATGAGAATTGATGTTTGTGGGTAGAAATTTGAAGATTGCAGATTGAGTATTGTGTATTCAAAACTGTGAATTGATAATATTCTATTGAGGATTGAGGATTGACATCTGATTGTTCAGGTCTGAGGTCTGAAGATTTAGAATTCAGGATTGACGATTCAGGATTGAGGTTTGATGACTGAGGATTGAGGATTGTGGATTGAGGCATGAGGATTGAGGATTGAGGATAGAAGATTGAGGATTGAGGATTGAGGATGAGGGCTTAAGATTGGCGATTGAGGTTTGAGGACTGAGGATTGAGGATTGTGGAATGAGAATTGAGGATTGAGGATTGAGGATTGAAGATCGAGGATTGGGTATTGAGGGTTGAAGAATGAGGATTGAGGATTGAGAATTGAGGATGAGGGCTGAGGGTTGAGGATTGAGGTTTGAGTTCTGAGGGCTGAGGATTGGGGATTGAGATTTGATGATTGAGGGTTGAGGATTGAAGACTGAGGATTGGGTATTGAGTATTGAAGAATGAGGATTGAGGATTGAGGACTGAGGATTGAGGATTGAAGATTGAGGATTGAGGACTGAGGATTGAGGATTGAGGATTGAATATTGAGTATTGAGGATTGAAGATTGAGGACTGAGGATTGAGGACTGAGGGTTGAGGATTGAGGACGAGGACTGACGGTTGAGGATTGAGGTTTGAGGTTTGAGGATTGAGAATTTAGGATTGAGGACTGAGGATGAGGGCTGAGGGTTGAGGATTGAGGTTTGAGGACTGAGGACTGAGGATTGAGGATTGAGTATTGAGGATTGAGGATTGAGGATTGAAGATTGAGGATTGGGTATTGAGGATTGTAGAATGAGGTTTGAGGATTGAGGATTGAGGATTGAGGATTGAAGATTGAGTATTGAGGATTGAAGAATGACGATTGAGGATTGAGGATTGAGGATTGAGGATGAGGGCTGAGGGTTGAGGATTGAGGTTTGAGGATTGAGAGTTGAGGATTGAGGGTTGAAGATTGAAGATTGAGGATTGGGTATTGAGGATTGAAGAATGAGGATTGACGAATGACGATTGAGGATTGAGGATTGAAGATTGAGGATTGAGGATTGAGGATTGGGGATTGAGGATTGAGTATTGAGTATTGAGGATTGAGGATTGAGGATTGAAGATTGAGTATTGAGGATTGAAGATTGAGGATTGAGGATTGAGTATTGAGAATTGAGGACCGATAGTTGAGTATTGAGGACTGAGGATTGAGGATTGAAGATTGAGTATTGAGGATTGAAGATTGAGGATAGAGGATTGATAATTGGGGATTGAGGATGAGGTCTGAGGGTTGAGGATTGAGGTTTGAGGGCTGAGGACTGAGAATTGAGGATTGAGGACTGAGAATGTGGCCTGAGGGTTGAGGATTGAGGTTTGAGGACTGAGGACTGAGGATTGAGGATTGAGAATTGAGGATTGAGGATTGAGGATTGAAGATTGAGGATTGGGTATTGAGGACTGTAGAATGAGGATTGAGGATTGAGGATTGAGGATTGAGGATTGAGGATTGAGGATTGAGGATTGAGGATTGAGAATAGATGATTGAAGATTGAGGATTGAGGATTGAGGATTGAGGATTGAGGATTGAAGATTGAGGATTGGGGACTGAGTGTTGAGGGTTGAGTATTGCGGATTGAGGATTGAAGATTGAGGATTGGGGACTGAGTGTTGAGGGTTGAGCGATGAGAATTGATGTTTGTGGGTAGAAATTTGAAGATTGCAGATTGAGTATTGTGTATTGAAAACTGTGAATTGATAATATTCTATTGAGGAATGAGGATTGACATCTGATTGTTCAGGTCTGAGGTCTGAAGGTTGAGAATTCAGGATTGACGATTCAGGATTGTGGTTTGATGACTGAGGATTGAGGATTGTGGATTGAGGCATGAGGATTGAGGATTGAGGATTGAAGATTGAGGATTGAGGATTGAGGCTGGGGGCTGAGGATTGGCGATTGAGGTTTGAGGACTGAGGATTGAGGATTGAGTATTGAGAATTGAGGATTGAGGATTGAGGATTGAAGATTGAGGATTGGGTATTGAGGGTTGAAGAATGAGGATTGAGGATTGAGGATTGAGGATTGAAGACTGAGTATAGAGGATTGGAGTTTGGGGATTGAGAATTGAGGATTCAGGAGTGAGGATTGAGGATTGCGGATTGAAGATTGATTATTGGGGATTGAAGATTGATGATTGAGGATTGAGGATTGAGGATTGAGGATTGAATATTGAGGATTGGGGATTGAGGGTTGACGATTGAGGATTGAGTATTGAGGATTGAGAATTGAGGATTGATTATTGAAGATTGAGTATTGAGGATTGAAGATTGAGGATTGAGGATTGAGGATTGAGAATTGAGGATGAGGGCTGAGGGTTGAGGATTGAGGTTTGAGGACTGAGGACTGAGGATTGGGGATTGAGATTTGATGATTGAGGATTGAGGATTGAAGACTGAGGATTGGGTATTGAATATTGAAGAATGAGGATTGGGGATTGAGGACTGAGGATTGAGGATTGAAGATTGAGGATTGAGGACTGAAGATTGAGGATTGAGGATTGAATATTGAGTATTGAGGATTGAAGATTGAGGACTGAGGATTGAGGATTGTGGGTTCAGGATTGAGGACGAGGACTGACGGTTGAGGATTGAGGTTTGAGGTTTGAGGATTGAGAATTTAGGATTGAGGATTGAGGATGAGGGCTGAGGGTTGAGGATTGAGGTTTGAGGACTGAGGACTGAGGATTGAGGATTGAGCATTGAGGATTGAGGATAGAGGATTGAAGATTGAGGATTGAGGATTGAGGATTGAGAATTGAGGATTGATTATTGAAGATTGAGTATTGAAGATTGAAGATTGAGGATTGAGGATTGAGGATTGAGAATTGAAGATGAGGGCTGAGGGTTGAGGATTGAGGTTTGAGGACTGAGGACTGAGGATTGGGGATTGAGATTTGATGATTGAGGAATGAGGATTGAAGACTGAGGATTGGGTATTGAGTATTGAAGAATGAGGATTGAGGATTGAGGACTGAGGATTGAGGATTGAAGATTGAGGATTGAGGACTGAGGATTGAGGATTGAGGATTGAATATTGAGTATTGAGGATTGAAGATTGAGGACTGAGGCTTGAGGATTGAGGGTTGAGGATTGAGGACGAGGACTGACGGTTGAGTATTGAGGTTTGAGGTTTGAGGATTGAGAATTTAGGATTGAGGATTAAGGATGAGGGCTGAGGGTTGAGGATTGAGATTTGAGGACTGAGGACTGAGGATTGAGGATTGAGTATTGAGGATTGAGGATTGAGGATTGAAGATTGAGGATTGGGTATTGAGGATTGTAGAATGAGGTTTGAGGATTGAGGATTGAGGATTGAGGATTGAAGATTGAGTATTGAGGATTGAAGAATGACGATTGAGGTTTGAGGATTGAGGATGAGGGCTGAGGGTTGAGGATTGAGGTTTGAGGATTGAGAGTTGAGGATTGAGGGTTGAAGATTGAAGATTGAGGATTGGGTATTGAGGATTGAAGAATGAGGATTGACGAATGACGATTGAGGATTGAGGACTGAAGATTGAGGATTGAGGATTGAGGATTGGGGATTGAGTATTGAGGATTGAGGTTTGAGGATTGAGAGTTGAGGATTGAGGGTTGAAGATTGAAGATTGAGGATTGGGTATTGAGGATTGAAGAATGAGGATTGACGAATGACGATTGAGGATTGAGGATTGAAGATTGAGGATTGAGGATTGAGGATTGGGGATTGAGGATTGAGGATTGAAGATTGAGGATTGAGGATTGAAGATTGAGGATTGTGTATTGAGGATTGAAGAATGAGGATTGAGGATTGAGGATTGAGGATTGAGGATTGAGTATTGAAGACTGAGTATTGATGATTGAAGATTGAGAATTGAGGATTGAGGATTGAGGATTGAAGATTGAGGATTGGGTATTGAGGATTGAAGCCTGACGATTGAGGATTGAGGATTGAGGATTGAGGTTTGAGGATTGAGGATTGAGGATTGAGAATGGACGATTGAAGATTGAGTATTGAGGATTGACGATTGAGGATTGAGGATTGACGATTGAGGGTTGAGGGTTGAGTGTTGAGGTTTGAGTATTGAATCCTGAGAATTCAGGATATTCTATTGTGTGTTGAGGATTGAGGGCTGGTGGTTGAGTATTGAGGATTGAGTATTGAGGATTGAGGATTGAGGATTGAAGATTGAATATTGATGATTGAAGATTGATGACCGAGGATTGAGTGTTGTGGATTGAGGACGAGGACTGAGAGTTGAGTATTGATGTTTGAGGTCTGAGGATTGAAGAATGAGGATTGAGGGTTGAAGATTGAGGGTTGAGGATTGAGGATTGAGGATTGAGCATTGAGGATTGAGGATTGAGGATTGAGCATTGAAGATTGAGTATTGAGGATTGAAGATTGAGGATTGAGGATTGAAGATTGAGGATTGAGGATTGAGTATTGAGAATTGAGGACTGATGGTTGAGTAATGAGGACTGAGGATTGAGGATTGAAGATTTAGGATTGAGGGTTGAGGGTTGAGTGTTGAGGTTTGAGTATTGAATCCTGAGAATTCAGGATATTCTATTGAGTATTGAGAATTGAGGGCTGATGGTTGAGTATTGAGGATTGAGTATTGAGGATTGAGGGTTGAGGATTGAAGATTGAATATTGATGATTGAAGATTGATGATCGAGGATTGAGTGTTGTGAATTGAGGACGAGGGCTGAGTGTTGAGTATTGACGTTTGAGGTCTGAGGATTGAAGAATGAGGATTGAGGATTGAAGACTGAGGGTTGAGGATTGAGGATTGAGGATTGAGCATTGAGGATTGAGGATTGAGGATTGAGGATTGAAGATTGAGTATTGAGGATTGAAGATTGAGGATTGAGGATTGAGTATTGAGAATTGAGGACCGATAGTTGAGTATTGAGGACTGAGGATTGAGGATTGAAGATTGAGTATTGAGGATTGAAGATTGAGGATTGAGGATTGATAATTGAGGATTGAGGATGAGGTCTGAGGGTTGAGGATTGATGTTTGAGGGCTGAGGACTGAGAATTGAGGATTGAGGACTGAGAATGTGGCCTGAGGGTTGAGGATTGAGGTTTGAGGACTGAGGACTGAGGATTGAGGATTGAGAATTGAGGATTGAGGATTGAGGATTGAAGATTGAGGATTGGGTATTGAGGACTGTAGAATGAGGATTGAGGATTGAGGATTGAGGATTGAGGATTGAAGATTGAGGATTGTGTATTGAGGATTGAAGAATGAGGATTGAGGATTGAGGATTGAGGATTGAGGATTGAGTATTGAAGACTGAGTATTGATGATTGAAGATTGAGAATTGAGGATTGAGGATTGAGGATTGAAGATTGAGGATTGGGTATTGAGGATTGAAGCCTGACGATTGAGGATTGAGGATTGAGGATTGAGGTTTGAGGATTGAGGATTGAGGATTGAGAATGGAGGATTGAAGATTGAGTATTGAGGATTGACGATTGAGGATTGAGGATTGAGGATTGAGGGTTGAGGGTTGAGTGTTGAGGTTTGAGTATTGAATCCTGAGAATTCAGGATATTCTATTGAGTATTGAGGATTGAGGGCTGGTGGTTGAGTATTGAGGATTGAGTATTGAGGATTGAGGATTGAGGATTGAAGATTGAATATTGATGATTGAAGATTGATGACCGAGGATTGAGTGTTGTGGATTGAGGACGAGGACTGAGAGTTGAGTATTGATGTTTGAGGTCTGAGGATTGAAGAATGAGGATTGAGGGTTGAAGATTGAGGGTTGAGGATTGAGGATTGAGGATTGAGCATTGAGGATTGAGGATTGAGGATTGAGCATTGAAGATTGAGTATTGAGGGTTGAAGATTGAGGATTGAGGATTGAGTATTGAGAATTGAGGACTGATGGTTGAGTAATGAGGACTGAGGATTGAGGATTGAAGATTGAGTATTGAGGATTGAAGATTGAGGATTGAGGATTGATAATTGAGGATTGAGGATGAGGTCTGAGGGTTGAGGATTGAGATTTGAGGGCTGAGGACTGAGAATTGAGGATTGAGGACTGAGAGTGTGGGCTGAGGTTTGAGGATTGAGGTTTGAGGACTGAGGACTGAGGATTGAGGATTGAGAATGAGGATTGATGATTAAGGATTGCGGATTGAGGATTGAGGATTGAGGATTGAGGATTGAGTATAGAGGATTGAAGATTGAGGATTGAGAATTGAGGATGAGGGCTGAGGGTTGAGGATTGAGGTTTGAGGACTGAGGACTGAGGATTGGGGATCGAGATTTGATGATTGAGGATTGAGGATTGAAGACTGAGGATTGGGTACTGAGTATTGAAGAATGAGGATTGAGGATTGAGGACTGAGGATTGAGGAATGAAGATTGAGGATTGAGGACTGAGGATTGAGGATTGAGGATTGAATATTGAGTATTGAGGAATGAAGATTGAGAACCGAGGATTGAGGATTGAGGGTTGAGGATTGAGGACGGGGACTGACGGTTGAGGGTTGAGGTTTGAGGTTTGAGGATTGAGAATTTAGGATTGAGGATTGAGGATGAGGGCTGAGGGTTGAGGATTGAGGTTTGAGGACTGAGGACTGAGGATTGAGGATTCAGTATTGAGGATTGAGGATTGAGGATTGAGGATTGAGGATTGAGTATTGAAGACTGAGTATTGATGATTGAAGATTGAGAATTGAGGATTGAGGATTGAGGATTGAAGATTGAGGATTGGGTATTGAGGATTGAAGCCTGACGATTGAGGATTGAGGATTGAGGATTGAGGTTTGAGGATTGAGGATTGAGGATTGAGAATGGAGGATTGAAGATTGAGTATTGAGGATTGACGATTGAGGATTGAGGATTGAGGATTGAGGGTTGAGGGTTGAGTGTTGAGGTTTGAGTATTGAATCCTGAGAATTCAGGATATTCTATTGAGTATTGAGGATTGAGGGCTGGTGGTTGAGTATTGAGGATTGAGTATTGAGGATTGAGGATTGAGGATTGAAGATTGAATATTGATGATTGAAGATTGATGACCGAGGATTGAGTGTTGTGGATTGAGGACGAGGACTGAGAGTTGAGTATTGATGTTTGAGGTCTGAGGATTGAAGAATGAGGATTGAGGGTTGAAGATTGAGGGTTGAGGATTGAGGATTGAGGATTGAGCATTGAGGATTGAGGATTGAGGATTGAGCATTGAAGATTGAGTATTGAGGGTTGAAGATTGAGGATTGAGGATTGAGTATTGAGAATTGAGGACTGATGGTTGAGTAATGAGGACTGAGGATTGAGGATTGAAGATTGAGTATTGAGGATTGAAGATTGAGGATTGAGGATTGATAATTGAGGATTGAGGATGAGGTCTGAGGGTTGAGGATTGAGATTTGAGGGCTGAGGACTGAGAATTGAGGATTGAGGACTGAGAGTGTGGGCTGAGGGTTGAGGATTGAGGTTTGAGGACTGAGGACTGAGGATTGAGGATTGAGAATGAGGATTGATGATTAAGGATTGCGGATTGAGGATTGAGGATTGAGGATTGAGGATTGAGTATAGAGGATTGAAGATTGAGGATTGAGAATTGAGGATGAGGGCTGAGGGTTGAGGATTGAGGTTTGAGGACTGAGGACTGAGGATTGGGGATCGAGATTTGATGATTGAGGATTGAGGATTGAAGACTGAGGATTGGGTATTGAGTATTGAAGAATGAGGATTGAGGATTGAGGACTGAGGATTGAGGAATGAAGATTGAGGATTGAGGACTGAGGATTGAGGATTGAGGATTGAATATTGAGTATTGAGGAATGAAGATTGAGAACCGAGGATTGAGGATTGAGGGTTGAGGATTGAGGACGGGGACTGACGGTTGAGGGTTGAGGTTTGAGGTTTGAGGATTGAGAATTTAGGATTGAGGATTGAGGATGAGGGCTGAGGGTTGAGGATTGAGGTTTGAGGACTGAGGACTGAGGATTGAGGATTCAGTATTGAGGATTGAGGATTGAGGATTGAAGATTGAGGATTGGGTATTGAGGATTGTAGAATGAGGTATGAGGATTGAGGATTGAGGATTGAGGATTGAAGATTGAGTATTGAGGATTGAAGAATGACGATTGAGGATTGAGGATTGAGTATTGAGGATTGAGGATTGAGTATTGAGGATTGAAGATTGAGGATTGAGGATTGAGGATTGAGGGTTGAGGGTTGAGTGTTGAGGTTTGAGTATTGACGTTTGAGGTCTGAGGATTGAAGAATGAGGATTGAGGATTGAAGACTGAGGGTTGAGGATTGAGGATTGAGGATTGAGCATTGAGGATTGAGGATTGAGGATTGAGGATTGAAGATTGAGTATTGAGGATTGAAGATTGAGGATTGAGGATTGAGTATTGAGAATTGATGACCGATAGTTGAGTATTGAGGACTGAGGATTGAGGATTGAAGATTGAGTATTGAGGATTGAAGATTGAGGATTGAGGATTGAAGATTGAGGATTGGGGACTGAGTGTTGAGGGTTGAGGATTGCGGATTGTGGATTGAAGATTGAGGATTGGGGACTGAGTGTTGAGGGTTGAGTGATGAGAATTGATGTTTGTGGGAAGAAATTTGAAGATTGCAGATTGAGTATTGTGTATTGAAAGCTGTGAATTGATAATATTCTATTGAGGAATGAGGATTGACATCTGATTGTTCAGGTCTGAGGTCTGAAGATTGAGAATTCGGGATTGACGATTCAGGATTGAGGTTTGATGACTGAGGATTTAGGATTGTGGATTGAGGCATGACGATTGAGGATTGAGGAATGAAGATTGAGGATTGAGGATTGAGGATGAGGGCTGAGGATTGGCGACTGAGGTTTGAGGACTGAGGATTGAGGATTGAGGATTGAGAATTGAGGATTGAGGATTGAGGATTGAAGATTGAGGATTGGGAATTGAGGGTTGAAGAATGAGGATTGAGGATTGAGGATTGAGGATTGAGGATTGAAGACTGTGTATAGAGGATTGGAGTTTGGGGATTGAGAATTGAGGATTCAGGATTGAGGATTGAGGATTGAGGATTGAAGATTGATTATTGGGGATTGAAGATTGAGGATTGAGGATTGAGGATTGAGGATTGAGGATTGAAGATTGAGGATTGGGGATTGAGGGTTGACGATTGAGGATTGAGTATTGAGGATTGTGAATTGAGGATTGATTATTGAACATTGAGTATTGAGGATTGAAGATTGATGATTGAGGATTGAGGATTGAGAATTGAGGATGAGGGCTGAGGGTTGAGGATTGAGGTTTGAGGACTGAGGACTGAGGATTGGGGATTGAGATTTGATGATTGAGGATTGAGGATTGAATACTGAGGATTGGGTATTGAGTATTGAAGAATGAGGATTGAGGATTGAGGACTGAGGATTGAGGATTGAAGATTGAGGATTGAGGACTTAGGATTGAGGATTGAGGATTGAATATTGAGTATTGAGGATTGAAGATTGAGGACTGAGGATTGAGGATTGTGGGTTGAGGATTGAGGACGAGGACTGACGGTTGAGGATTAAGGTTTGAGGTTTGAGGATTGAGAATTTAGGATTGAGGGTTGAGGATGAGGGCTGAGGGCTGAGGGTTGAGGATTGAGGTTTGAGGACTGAGGACTGAGGATTGAGGATTCAGTATTGAGGATTTAGGATTGAGGATTGAAGATTGAGGATTGAGGATTGAGGATTGAGAATTGAGGATTGATTATTGAAGATTGAGTATTGAAGATTGAAGATTGAGGATTGAGGATTGAGGATTGAGAATTGAAGATGAGGGCTGAGGGTTGAGGACTGAGGTTTGAGGACTGAGGACTGAGGATTGGGGATTGAGATTTGATGATTGAGGATTGAGGATTGGAGACTGAGGATTGGGTACTGAGTATTGAAGAATGAGGATTGAGGATTGAGGACTGAGGATTGAGGATTGAAGATTGAGGATTGAGGACTGAGGATTGAGGATTGAGGATTGAATATTGAGTATTGAGGATTGAAGATTGAGGACTGAGGATTGAGGATTGAGGGTTGAGGATAGAGGACGAGGACTGACGGTTGAGTATTGAGGTTTGAGGTTTGAGGATTGAGAATTTAGGATTGAGGATTAAGGATGAGGGCTGAGGGTTGAGGATTGAGATCTGAGGACTGAGGACTGAGGATTGAGGATTGAGTATTGAGGATTGAGGATTGAGGATTGAAGATTGAGGATTGGATATTGAGGATTGTAGAATGAGGTTTGAGGATTGAGGATTGAGGATTGAGGATTGAAGGTTGAGTATTGAGGATTGAAGAATGACGATTGAGGATTGAGGATTGAGGATTGAGGATGAGGGCTGAGGGTTGAGGATTGAGGTTTGAGGATTGAGAGTTGAGGATTGAGGGTTGAAGATTGAAGATTGAGGATTGGGTATTGAGGATTGAAGAATGAGGATTGACGAATGACGATTGAGGATTGAGGATTGAAGATTGAGCATTGAGGATTGAGGATTGGGGATTGAGGATTGAGGATTGAGGTTTGAGGATTGAGAGTTGAGGATTGAGGGTTGAAGATTGAAGATTGAGGATTGGGTATTGAGGATTGAAGAATGAGATTGACGTATGACGATTGAGGATTGAGGATTGAAGATTGAGGATTGAGGATTGAGGATTGGGGATTGAGGATTGAGGATTGAAGATTGAGGATTGGGGATTGAGTATCGACGATTGAGGATTGAGGATTGAGGATTGAGTATTGAGGATTGCAGATTGAGTATTGAGGATTGAAGATTGAGGTTTGAGGATTGAGGATTGAGGATTGAGCATTGAGGATTGCGGATTGAGGATTGAGGATTGAAGATTGAGTATTGACGATGGAAGATTGAGGATTGAGGATTGAGGATTGAGGATTGAGGATTGAGGATTGAGGATTGAAGATTGAGTATTGAGTATTGACGATTGAGGATTGAGGATTGAGTATTGAGGATTGAGGGTTGAAGATTGAGGATTGCGGACTGAGTGTTGAGGGCTGAGTGATGAGAATTGATGTTTGTGAATAGAGATTTGAAGATTGCAGATTGAGTATTGGGTATTGAAATCTGTGAATTGATGATATTCTATTAAGGATTCAAGATTGACATCTGATTGTTGGTATCTGAGGTCTGAAGATTGAGGATTCAGAATTGAGGTTTGAGGACTGAGGATTGAGGATTGAGGGTTGAGGCTTGAGGATTGAGGGTTGAAGATTGAGGATTGAGGATTGAGGATGAGGGCTGAGGGTTGAGGATTGAGATTAGAGGAGTTAGGGCTGACGATTGAGGATTGAGAATTGAGGATTGAGGATTGAGGATTGAAGATTGAGGATTGGGTATTGAGGATTGAAGAATGATGATTGAGGAATGAGGATTGAGGATTGAGGATTGAAGATTGAGTATTGAGGATTGAAGCCTGACGATTGAGGATTGAGGATTGAGGGTTGAGGATTGAGGATTGAGGATTGAAGATTGAGGATTGGGTATTGCGGATTCAACATTGAGGATTGAGGATTGAGGATTGAGGATTGAGGATTGAGGACTGAAGATGGAATATTGATGATTGAAGAATGAGGATTGACGATTGATTGTTGTGGATTGAGGACGAGGACTGAGGGTTGAGTATTGATGTTTGAGGTCTGAGTATTGGGGATTGAAGATTGAGAATTGAGGATTGAGGATTGAGGATTGAGGATTGAAGATTGAGGATTGTGTATTGAGGATTGAAGAATGAGGATTGAGGATTGAGGATTGAGGATTGAGGATTGAGTATTGAAGACTGAGTATTGATGATTGAAGATTGAGGATTGAGGATTGAGGATTGAGGTTTGAGGGCTGAGGACTGAGAATTGAGGATTGAGGACTGAGAATGTGGGCTGAGGGTTGAGGATTGAGGTTTGAGGACTGAGGACTGAGGATTGAGGATTGAGGATTGAGGATTGAGGATTGAGGATTGAGTATTGAAGATTGAGTATTGAGTATTGAAAACTGTGAATTCATGTTATTCTGTTGAGGATTGAGGATTGACATCTGATTGTTCAGGTCTGAGGTCTGAAGATTGAGGATTCAGGATTGAGGATTCAGGATTGCGGTTTGATGACTGAGGATTGAGGATTGAGCATTGAGGATTGCGGATTGAGGATTGAGGATTGAGGATTGAGGATTGAGTATAGAGGATTGAAGATTGAGGATTGAGAATTGAGGATGAGGGCTGAGGGTTGAGGATTGAGGTTTGAGGACTGAGGACTGAGGATTGGGGATCGAGATTTGATGATTGAGGATTGAGGATTGAAGACTGAGGATTGGGTATTGAGTATTGAAGAATGAGGATTGAGGATTGAGGACTGAGGATTGAGGAATGAAGATTGAGGATTGAGGACTGAGGATTGAGGATTGAGGATTGAATATTGAGTATTGAGGAATGAAGATTGAGAACCGAGGATTGAGGATTGAGGGTTGAGGATTGAGGACGGGGACTGACGGTTGAGGGTTGAGGTTTGAGGTTTGAGGATTGAGAATTTAGGATTGAGGATTGAGGATGAGGGCTGAGGGTTGAGGATTGAGGTTTGAGGACTGAGGACTGAGGATTGAGGATTCAGTATTGAGGATTGAGGATTGAGGATTGAAGATTGAGGATTGGGTATTGAGGATTGTAGAATGAGGTATGAGGATTGAGGATTGAGGATTGAGGATTGAAGATTGAGTATTGAGGATTGAAGAATGACGATTGAGGATTGAGGATTGAGTATTGAGGATTGAGGATTGAGTATTGAGGATTGAAGATTGAGGATTGAGGATTGAGGATTGAGGGTTGAGGGTTGAGTGTTGAGGTTTGAGTATTGAATCCTGAGAATTCAGGATATTCTATTGAGTATTGAGAATTGAGGGCTGATGATTGAGTATTGAGGATTGAGTATTGAGGATTGAGGGTTGAGGATTGAAGATTGAATATTGATGATTCAAGATTGATGATCGAGGATTGAGTGTTGTGGATTGAGGACGAGGGCTGAGGGTTGAGTATTGACGTTTGAGGTCTGAGGATTGAAGAATGAGGATTGAGGATTGAAGACTGAGGGTTGAGGATTGAGGATTGAGGATTGAGCATTGAGGATTGAGGATTGAGGATTGAGGATTGAAGATTGAGTATTGAGGATTGAAGATTGAGGATTGAGGATTGAGTATTGAGAATTGATGACCGATAGTTGAGTATTGAGGACTGAGGATTGAGGATTGAAGATTGAGTATTGAGGATTGAAGATTGAGGATTGAGGATTGAAGATTGAGGATTGGGGACTGAGTGTTGAGGGTTGAGGATTGCGGATTGTGGATTGAAGATTGAGGATTGGGGACTGAGTGTTGAGGGTTGAGTGATGAGAATTGATGTTTGTGGGAAGAAATTTGAAGATTGCAGATTGAGTATTGTGTATTGAAAGCTGTGAATTGATAATATTCTATTGAGGAATGAGGATTGACATCTGATTGTTCAGGTCTGAGGTCTGAAGATTGAGAATTCAGGATTGACGATTCAGGATTGAGGTTTGATGACTGAGGATTTAGGATTGTGGATTGAGGCATGACGATTGAGGATTGAGGAATGAAGATTGAGGATTGAGGATTGAGGATGAGGGCTGAGGATTGGCGACTGAGGTTTGAGGACTGAGGATTGAGGATTGAGGATTGAGAATTGAGGATTGAGGATTGAGGATTGAAGATTGAGGATTGGGAATTGAGGGTTGAAGAATGAGGATTGAGGATTGAGGATTGAGGATTGAGGATTGAGGATTGAGTATTGAGGATTGAAGATTGAGGATTGAGGATTGAGGATTGAGGGTTGAGGGTTGAGTGTTGAGGTTTGAGTATTGAATCCTGAGAATTCAGGATATTCTATTGAGTATTGAGAATTGAGGGCTGATGATTGAGTATTGAGGATTGAGTATTGAGGATTGAGGGTTGAGGATTGAAGATTGAATATTGATGATTCAAGATTGATGATCGAGGATTGAGTGTTGTGGATTGAGGACGAGGGCTGAGGGTTGAGTATTGACGTTTGAGGTCTGAGGATTGAAGAATGAGGATTGAGGATTGAAGACTGAGGGTTGAGGATTGAGGATTGAGGATTGAGCATTGAGGATTGAGGATTGAGGATTGAGGATTGAAGATTGAGTATTGAGGATTGAAGATTGAGGATTGAGGATTGAGTATTGAGAATTGATGACCGATAGTTGAGTATTGAGGACTGAGGATTGAGGATTGAAGATTGAGTATTGAGGATTGAAGATTGAGGATTGAGGATTGAAGATTGAGGATTGGGGACTGAGTGTTGAGGGTTGAGGATTGCGGATTGTGGATTGAAGATTGAGGATTGGGGACTGAGTGTTGAGGGTTGAGTGATGAGAATTGATGTTTGTGGGAAGAAATTTGAAGATTGCAGATTGAGTATTGTGTATTGAAAGCTGTGAATTGATAATATTCTATTGAGGAATGAGGATTGACATCTGATTGTTCAGGTCTGAGGTCTGAAGATTGAGAATTCAGGATTGACGATTCAGGATTGAGGTTTGATGACTGAGGATTTAGGATTGTGTATTGAGGCATGACGATTGAGGATTGAGGAATGAAGATTGAGGATTGAGGATTGAGGATGAGGGCTGAGGATTGGCGACTGAGGTTTGAGGACTGAGGATTGAGGATTGAGGATTGAGAATTGAGGATTGAGGATTGAGGATTGAAGATTGAGGATTGGGAATTGAGGGTTGAAGAATGAGGATTGAGGATTGAGGATTGAGGATTGAGGATTGAAGACTGTGTATAGAGGATTGGAGTTTGGGGATTGAGAATTGAGGATTCAGGATTGAGGATTGAGGATTGAGGATTGAAGATTGATTATTGGGGATTGAAGATTGAGGATTGAGGATTGAGGATTGAGGATTGAGGATTGAAGATTGAGGATTGGGGATTGAGGGTTGACGATTGAGGATTGAGTATTGAGGATTGTGAATTGAGGATTGATTATTGAACATTGAGTATTGAGGATTGAAGATTGATGATTGAGGATTGAGGATTGAGAATTGAGGATGAGGGCTGAGGGTTGAGGATTGAGGTTTGAGGACTGAGGACTGAGGATTGGGGATTGAGATTTGATGATTGAGGATTGAGGATTGAATACTGAGGATTGGGTATTGAGTATTGAAGAATGAGGATTGAGGATTGAGGACTGAGGATTGAGGATTGAAGATTGAGGATTGAGGACTGAGGATTGAGGATTGAGGATTGAATATTGAGTATTGAGGATTGAAGATTGAGGACTGAGGATTGAGGATTGTGGGTTGAGGATTGAGGACGAGGACTGACGGTTGAGGATTAAGGTTTGAGGTTTGAGGATTGAGAATTTAGGATTGAGGGTTGAGGATGAGGGCTGAGGGCTGAGGGTTGAGGATTGAGGTTTGAGGACTGAGGACTGAGGATTGAGGATTCAGTATTGAGGATTTAGGATTGAGGATTGAAGATTGAGGATTGAGGATTGAGGATTGAGAATTGAGGATTGATTATTGAAGATTGAGTATTGAAGATTGAAGATTGAGGATTGAGGATTGAGGATTGAGAATTGAAGATGAGGGCTGAGGGTTGAGGACTGAGGTTTGAGGACTGAGGACTGAGGATTGGGGATTGAGATTTGATGATTGAGGATTGAGGATTCGAGACTGAGGATTGGGTACTGAGTATTGAAGAATGAGGATTGAGGATTGAGGACTGAGGATTGAGGATTGAAGATTGAGGATTGAGGACTGAGGATTGAGGATTGAGGATTGAATATTGAGTATTGAGGATTGAAGATTGAGGACTGAGGATTGAGGATTGAGGGTTGAGGATAGAGGACGAGGACTGACGGTTGAGTATTGAGGTTTGAGGTTTGAGGATTGAGAATTTAGGATTGAGGATTAAGGATGAGGGCTGAGGGTTGAGGATTGAGATCTGAGGACTGAGGACTGAGGATTGAGGATTGAGTATTGAGGATTGAGGATTGAGGATTGAAGATTGAGGATTGGATATTGAGGATTGTAGAATGAGGTTTGAGGATTGAGGATTGAGGATTGAGGATTGAAGGTTGAGTATTGAGGATTGAAGAATGACGATTGAGGATTGAGGATTGAGGATTGAGGATGAGGGCTGAGGGTTGAGGATTGAGGTTTGAGGATTGAGAGTTGAGGATTGAGGGTTGAAGATTGAAGATTGAGGATTGGGTATTGAGGATTGAAGAATGAGGATTGACGAATGACGATTGAGGATTGAGGATTGATGATTGAGCATTGAGGATTGAGGATTGGGGATTGAGGATTGAGGATTGAGGTTTGAGGATTGAGAGTTGAGGATTGAGGGTTGAAGATTGAAGATTGAGGATTGGGTATTGAGGATTGAAGAATGAGATTGACGTATGACGATTGAGGATTGAGGATTGAAGATTGAGGATTGAGGATTGAGGATTGGGGATTGAGGATTGAGGATTGAAGATTGAGGATTGGGGATTGAGTATCGACGATTGAGGATTGAGGATTGAGGATTGAGTATTGAGGATTGCAGATTGAGTATTGAGGATTGAAGATTGAGGTTTGAGGATTGAGGATTGAGGATTGAGCATTGAGGATTGCGGATTGAGGATTGAGGAGTGAAGATTGAGTATTGACGATGGAAGATTGAGGATTGAGGATTGAGGATTGAGGATTGAGGATTGAGGATTGAGGATTGAAGATTGAGTATTGAGTATTGACGATTGAGGATTGAGGATTGAGTATTGAGGATTGAGGGTTGAAGATTGAGGATTGCGGACTGAGTGTTGAGGGCTGAGTGATGAGAATTGATGTTTGTGAATAGAGATTTGAAGATTGCAGATTGAGTATTGGGTATTGAAATCTGTGAATTGATGATATTCTATTAAGGATTCAAGATTGACATCTGATTGTTGGTATCTGAGGTCTGAAGATTGAGGATTCAGAATTGAGGTTTGAGGACTGAGGATTGAGGATTGAGGGTTGAGGCTTGAGGATTGAGGGTTGAAGATTGAGGATTGAGGATTGAGGATGAGGGCTGAGGGTTGAGGATTGAGATTAGAGGAGTTAGGGCTGACGATTGAGGATTGAGAATTGAGGATTGAGGATTGAGGATTGAAGATTGAGGATTGGGTATTGAGGATTGAAGAATGAGGATTGAGGAATGAGGATTGAGGATTGAGGATTGAAGATTGAGTATTGAGGATTGAAGCCTGACGATTGAGGATTGAGGATTGAGGGTTGAGGATTGAGGATTGAGGATTGAAGATTGAGGATTGGGTATTGCGGATTCAACATTGAGGATTGAGGATTGAGGATTGAGGATTGAGGATTGAGGACTGAAGATGGAATATTGATGATTGAAGAATGAGGATTGAGGATTGATTGTTGTGGATTGAGGACGAGGACTGAGGGTTGAGTATTGATGTTTGAGGTCTGAGTATTGGGGATTGAAGATTGAGAATTGAGGATTGAGGATTGAGGATTGAGGATTGAAGATTGAGGATTGTGTATTGAGGATTGAAGAATGAGGATTGAGGATTGAGGATTGAGGATTGAGGATTGAGTATTGAAGACTGAGTATTGATGATTGAAGATTGAGGATTGAGGATTGAGGATTGAGGTTTGAGGGCTGAGGACTGAGAATTGAGGATTGAGGACTGAGAATGTGGGCTGAGGGTTGAGGATTGAGGTTTGAGGACTGAGGACTGAGGATTGAGGATTGAGGATTGAGGATTGAGGATTGAGGATTGAGTATTGAAGATTGAGTATTGAGTATTGAAAACTGTGAATTCATGTTATTCTGTTGAGGATTGAGGATTGACATCTGATTGTTCAGGTCTGAGGTCTGAAGATTGAGGATTCAGGATTGAGGATTCAGGATTGCGGTTTGATGACTGAGGATTGAGGATTGAGGATTGAGGCATGAGGATTGAGGATTGAGGATTGAGGATTGAGGATTGAGGATTGAGGACTGAGGATTGAGTATTGAGTATTGAAGATTGAGGTTTGAGGATTGAGGATTGAGGATTGAGGATTGAGCATTGAGGATTGCGGATTGAGGATTGAGGATTGAAGATTGAGTATTGACGATGGAAGATTGAGGATTGAGGATTGAGGATTGAGGATTGAGGATTGAGGATTGAAGATTGAGTATTGAGGATTGACGATTGAGGATTGAGGATTGAGGATTGAGGGTTGAGGGTTGAGTGTTGAGGTTTGAGTATTGAATCCTGAGAATTCAGGATATTCTATTGAGAATTGAGGATTGAGAGCTGATGGTTGAGTATTGAGGATTGAGTATTGAGGATTGAGGATTGAGGATTGAAGATTGAATATTGATGACTGAAGATTGATGATCGAGGATTGAGTGTTGTGGATTGAGGACGAGGACTGAGGGTTGAGTATTGACGTTTGAGGTCTGAGGACTGAAGAATGAGGATTGAGGATTGAAGATTGAGGGTTGAGGATAGAGGATTGAGGATTGAGCATTGAGGATTGAGGATTGAGGATTGAGGATTGAAGATTGAGTATTGAGGATTGAAGATTGAGGATTGAGGATTGAGTATTGAGAATTGAGGACCGATAGTTGAGTATTGAGGACTGAGGATTGAGCATTGAAGATTGAGTATTGAGGATTGAAGATTGAGGATTGAGGATTGATAATTGAGGATTGAGGATGAGGTCTGAGGGTTGAGGATTGAGGTTTGAGGGCTGAGGACTGAGAATTGAGGATTGAGGACTGAGAATGTGGCCTGAGGGTTGAGGATTGAGGTTTGAGGACTGAGGACTGAGGATTGAGGATTGAGAATTGAGGATTGAGGATTGAGGATTGAGGATTGGGGATTGAGGATCGACGATTGAGGATTGAGGATTGAGGATTGAGTATTGAGGATTGCAGATTGAGTATTGAGGATTGAAGATTGAGGTTTGAGGATTGAGGATTGAGGATTGAGCATTGAGGATTGCGGATTGAGGATTGAGGATTGAAGATTGAGTATTGACGATGGAAGATTGAGGATTGAGGATTGAGGATTGAGGATTGAGGATTGAGGATTGAAGATTGAGTATTGAGGATTGACGATTGAGGATTGAGGATTGAGGGTTGAGGGTTGAGTGTTGAGGTTTGAGTATTGAATCCTGTGAATTCAGGATATTCTATTGAGAATTGAGGATTGAGAGCTGATGGTTGAGTATTGAGGATTGAGTATTGAGGATTGAGGATTGAGGATTGAAGATTGAATATTGATGATTGAAGATTGATGATCGAGGATTGAGTGTTGTGGATTGAGGACGAGGACTGAGGGTTGAGTATTGACGTTTGAGGTCTGAGGATTGAAGAATGAGGATTGAGGATTGAAGATTGAGGGTTGAGGATAGAGGATTGAGGATTGAGCATTGAGGATTGAGGATTGAGGATTGAGGATTGAAGATTGAGTATTGAGGATTGAAGATTGAGGATTGAGGATTGAGTATTGAGAATTGAGGACCGATAGTTGAGTATTGAGGACTGAGGATTGAGCATTGAAGATTGAGTATTGAGGATTGAAGATTGAGGATTGAGGATTGATAATTGAGGATTGAGGATGAGGTCTGAGGTTTGAGGATTGAGGTTTGAGGGCTGAGGACTGAGAATTGAGGATTGAGGACTGAGAATGTGGCCTGAGGGTTGAGGATTGAGGTTTGAGGACTGAGGACTGAGGATTGAGGATTGAGAATTGAGGATTGAGGATTGAGGATTGAGGATTGGGTATTGCGGATTCAACATTGAGGATTGAGGATTGAGTATTGAGGATTGAGGATTGAGGACTGAAGATGGAATATTGATGACTGAAGAATGAGGATTGAGGATTGAGGATTGAGGATTGAGGATTGAAGATTGAGTATTGAGTATTGACGATTGAGGACAGAGGATTGAGTATTGAGGATTGAGGGTTGAAGATTGAGGATTGCGGACTGAGTGTTGAGGGCTGAGTGA
Organism: Calliopsis andreniformis; assembly: GCF_051401765.1. Classification (NCBI taxonomy): domain Eukaryota; kingdom Metazoa; phylum Arthropoda; class Insecta; order Hymenoptera; family Andrenidae; genus Calliopsis; species Calliopsis andreniformis. The sequence continues at coordinate 723,864 of NW_027480532.1, read as the reverse complement.
TGAGAATTGATGTTTGTGAATAGAGATTTGAAGATTGCAGATTGAGTATTGGGTATTGAAATCTGTGAATTGATGATATTCTATTAAGGGTTCAGGATTGACATCTGATTGTTGGTATCTGAGGTCTGAAGATTGAGGATTCAGAATTGAGGTTTGAGGACTGATGATTGAGGATTGAGGGTTGAGGCTTGAGGATTGAGGGTTGAAGATTGAGGATTGAGGATTGAGGATGAGGGCTGAGGGTTGAGGATTGAGATTAGAGGAGTTAGGGCTGAGGATTGAGGATTGAGAATTGAGGATTGAGGATTGAGGATTGAAGATTGAGGATTGGGTATTGAGGATTGAAGAATGAGGATTGAGGAATGAGGATTGAGGATTGAGGATTGAAGATTGAGTATTGAGGATTGAAGCCTGACGATTGAGGATTGAGGATTGAGGGTTGAGGATTGAGGACTGAGGATTGAAGATTGAGGATTGGGTATTGCGGATTCAACATTGAGGATTGAGGATTGAGTATTGAGGATTGAGGATTGAGGACTGAAGATGGAATATTGATGACTGAAGAATGAGGATTGAGGATTGATTGTTGTGGATTGAGGACGAGGACTGAGGGTTGAGTATTGATGTTTGAGGTCTGAGTATTGGGGATTGAAGATTGAGAATTGAGGATTGAGGATTGAGGATTGAGGATTGAAGATTGAGGATTGTGTATTGAGGATTGAAGAATGAGGATTGACGAATGACGATTGAGGATTGAGGATTGAAGATTGAGCATTGAGGATTGAGGATTGGGGATTGAGGATTGAGGATTGAGGTTTGAGGATTGAGAGTTGAGGATTGAGGGTTGAAGATTGAAGATTGAGGATTGGGTATTGAGGATTGAAGAATGAGATTGACGTATGACGATTGAGGATTGAGGATTGAAGATTGAGGATTGAGGATTGAGGATTGGGGATTGAGGATTGAGGATTGAAGATTGAGGATTGGGGATTGAGTATCGACGATTGAGGATTGAGGATTGAGGATTGAGTATTGAGGATTGCAGATTGAGTATTGAGGATTGAAGATTGAGGATTGAGGGTTGAGGCTTGAGGATTGAGGGTTGAAGATTGAGGATTGAGGATTGAGGATGAGGGCTGAGGGTTGAGGATTGAGATTAGAGGAGTTAGGGCTGAGGATTGAGGATTGAGAATTGAGGATTGAGGATTGAGGATTGAAGATTGAGGATTGGGTATTGAGGATTGAAGAATGAGGATTGAGGAATGAGGATTGAGGATTGAGGATTGAAGATTGAGTATTGAGGATTGAAGCCTGACGATTGAGGATTGAGGATTGAGGGTTGAGGATTGAGGACTGAGGATTGAAGATTGAGGATTGGGTATTGCGGATTCAACATTGAGGATTGAGGATTGAGTATTGAGGATTGAGGATTGAGGACTGAAGATGGAATATTGATGACTGAAGAATGAGGATTGAGGATTGATTGTTGTGGATTGAGGACGAGGACTGAGGGTTGAGTATTGATGTTTGAGGTCTGAGTATTGGGGATTGAAGATTGAGAATTGAGGATTGAGGATTGAGGATTGAGGATTGAAGATTGAGGATTGTGTATTGAGGATTGAAGAATGAGGATTGACGAATGACGATTGAGGATTGAGGATTGAAGATTGAGCATTGAGGATTGAGGATTGGGGATTGAGGATTGAGGATTGAGGTTTGAGGATTGAGAGTTGAGGATTGAGGGTTGAAGATTGAAGATTGAGGATTGGGTATTGAGGATTGAAGAATGAGATTGACGTATGACGATTGAGGATTGAGGATTGAAGATTGAGGATTGAGGATTGAGGATTGGGGATTGAGGATTGAGGATTGAAGATTGAGGATTGGGGATTGAGTATCGACGATTGAGGATTGAGGATTGAGGATTGAGTATTGAGGATTGCAGATTGAGTATTGAGGATTGAAGATTGAGGTTTGAGGATTGAGGATTGAGGATTGAGCATTGAGGATTGCGGATTGAGGATTGAGGATTGAAGATTGAGTATTGACGATGGAAGATTGAGGATTGAGGATTGAGGATTGAGGATTGAGGATTGAGGATTGAGGATTGAAGATTGAGTATTGAGTATTGACGATTGAGGATTGAGGATTGAGTATTGAGGATTGAGTGTTGAAGATTGAGGATTGCGGACTGAGTGTTGAGGGCTGAGTGATGAGAATTGATGTTTGTGAATAGAGATTTGAAGATTGCAGATTGAGTATTGGGTATTGAAATCTGTGAATTGATGATATTCTATTAAGGATTCAGGATTGACATCTGATTGTTGGTATCTGAGGTCTGAAGATTGAGGATTCAGAATTGAGGTTTGAGGACTGAGGATTGAGGATTGAGGGTTGAGGCTTGAGGATTGAGGGTTGAAGATTGAGGATTGAGGATTGAGGATGAGGGCTGAGGGTTGAGGATTGAGATTAGAGGAGTTAGGGCTGACGATTGAGGATTGAGAATTGAGGATTGAGGATTGAGGATTGAAGATTGAGGATTGGGTATTGAGGATTGAAGAATGAGGATTGAGGAATGAGGATTGAGGATTGAGGATTGAAGATTGAGTATTGAGGATTGAAGCCTGACGATTGAGGATTGAGGATTGAGGGTTGAGGATTGAGGATTGAGGATTGAAGATTGAGGATTGGGTATTGCGGATTCAACATTGAGGATTGAGGATTGAGGATTGAGGATTGAGGATTGAGGACTGAAGATGGAATATTGATGATTGAAGAATGAGGATTGAGGATTGATTGTTGTGGATTGAGGACGAGGACTGAGGGTTGAGTATTGATGTTTGAGGTCTGAGTATTGGGGATTGAAGATTGAGAATTGAGGATTGAGGATTGAGGATTGAGGATTGAAGATTGAGGATTGTGTATTGAGGATTGAAGAATGAGGATTGAGGATTGAGGATTGAGGATTGAGGATTGAGTATTGAAGACTGAGTATTGATGATTGAAGATTGAGGATTGAGGATTGAGGATTGAGGTTTGAGGGCTGAGGACTGAGAATTGAGGATTGAGGACTGAGAATGTGGGCTGAGGGTTGAGGATTGAGGTTTGAGGACTGAGGACTGAGGATTGAGGATTGAGGATTGAGGATTGAGGATTGAGTATTGAAGATTGAGTATTGAGTATTGAAAACTGTGAATTCATGTTATTCTGTTGAGGATTGAGGATTGACATCTGATTGTTCAGGTCTGAGGTCTGAAGATTGAGGATTCAGGATTGAGGATTCAGGATTGCGGTTTGATGACTGAGGATTGAGGATTGAGGATTGAGGCATGAGGATTGAGGATTGAGGATTGAGGATTGAGGATTGAGGATTGAGGATTGAGGACTGAGGATTGAGTATTGAGTATTGAAGATTGAGGTTTGAGGATTGAGGATTGAGGATTGAGCATTGAGGATTGCGGATTGAGGATTGAGGATTGAAGATTGAGTATTGACGATGGAAGATTGAGGATTGAGGATTGAGGATTGAGGATTGAGGATTGAGGATTGAAGATTGAGTATTGAGGATTGACGATTGAGGATTGAGAATTGAGGATTGAGGATTGAGGATTGAGGATTGGGGATTGAGGATCGACGATTGAGGATTGAGGATTGAGGATTGAGTATTGAGGATTGCAGATTGAGTATTGAGGACTGAAGATTGAGGTTTGAGGATTGAGGATTGAGGATTGAGCATTGAGGATTGCGGATTGAGGATTGAGGATTGAAGATTGAGTATTGACGATGGAAGATTGAGGATTGAGGATTGAGGATTGAGGATTGAGGATTGAGGATTGAGGATTGAAGATTGAGTATTGAGTATTGACGATTGAGGACAGAGGATTGAGTATTGAGGATTGAGGGTTGAAGATTGAGGATTGCGGACTGAGTGTTGAGGGCTGAGTGATGAGAATTGATGTTTGTGAATAGAGATTTGAAGATTGCAGATTGAGTATTGGGTATTGAAATCTGTGAATTGATGATATTCTATTAAGGGTTCAGGATTGACATCTGATTGTTGGTATCTGAGGTCTGAAGATTGAGGATTCAGAATTGAGGTTTGAGGACTGATGATTGAGGATTGAGGGTTGAGGCTTGAGGATTGAGGGTTGAAGATTGAGGATTGAGGATTGAGGATGAGGGCTGAGGGTTGAGGATTGAGATTAGAGGAGTTAGGGCTGAGGATTGAGGATTGAGAATTGAGGATTGAGGATTGAGGATTGAAGATTGAGGATTGGGTATTGAGGATTGAAGAATGAGGATTGAGGAATGAGGATTGAGGATTGAGGATTGAAGATTGAGTATTGAGGATTGAAGCCTGACGATTGAGGATTGAGGATTGAGGGTTGAGGATTGAGGACTGAGGATTGAAGATTGAGGATTGGGTATTGCGGATTCAACATTGAGGATTGAGGATTGAGTATTGAGGATTGAGGATTGAGGACTGAAGATGGAATATTGATGACTGAAGAATGAGGATTGAGGATTGATTGTTGTGGATTGAGGACGAGGACTGAGGGTTGAGTATTGATGTTTGAGGTCTGAGTATTGGGGATTGAAGATTGAGAATTGAGGATTGAGGATTGAGGATTGAGGATTGAAGATTGAGGATTGTGTATTGAGGATTGAAGAATGAGGATTGAGGATTGAGGATTGAGGATTGAGGATTGAGTATTGAAGACTGAGTATTGATGATTGAAGATTGAGGATTGAGGATTGAGGATTGAGGTTTGAGGGCTGAGGACTGAGAATTGAGGATTGAGGACTGAGAATGTGGGCTGAGGGTTGAGGATTGAGGTTTGAGGACTGAGGACTGAGGATTGAGGATTGAGGATTGAGAATTGAGGATTGAGGATTGAGGATTGAAGATTGAGGATTGGGTATTGAGGATTGAAGAATGAGGATTGAGGAATGAGGATTGAGGATTGAGGATTGAAGATTGAGTATTGAGGATTGAAGCCTGACGATTGAGGATTGAGGATTGAGGGTTGAGGATTGAGGACGGAGGATTGAAGATTGAGTATTGAGGATTGAAGATTGAGGTTTGAGGTTTGAGGACTGAGGATTGAGGATTGATTATTGAGGACTGAGGGTTGAGGATTGAGGATTGAGGATTGAAGATTGAGGATTCGGTATTGCGGATTCAACATTGAGGATTGAGGATTGAGGATTGAGGATTGAGGATTGAGGACTGAAGATTGAATATTGATGATTGAAGAATGAGGATTGAGGATTGATTGTTGTGGATTGAGGACGAGGACTGAGGGTTGAGTATTGATGTTTGAGGTCTGAGTATTGAGGATTGAAGATTGAGAATTGAGGATTGAGGATTGAGGATTGGGTATTGAGGGTTGAAGAATGGGGATTGAAGATTGAGGATTGAGGATTGAAGACTGAGTATAGAGGATTGGAGTTTCGGGATTGAGAATTGAGGATTCAGGATTGAGGATTGAGAATTGAGGATTGAAGATTGATTATTGGGGATTGAAGATTGAGGATTGAGGATTGAGGATTGAGGATTGAGTATTGAAGATTGAGGATTGGGGATTGAGGGTTGACGATTGAGGATTGAGTATTGAGGATTGAGAATTGAGGATTGATTATTGAAGATTGAGTATTGAGGATTGAAGATTGAGGATTGAAGATTGAGGATTGAAGATTGAGGATTGAGAATTGAGGATGAGGGCTGAGGGTTGAGGATTGAGGTTTGAGGACTGAGGACTGAGGATTGGGGATTGAGATTTGATGATTGAGGATTGAGGATTGAAGACTGAGGATTGGGTATTGAGTATTGAAGAATGAGGATTGAGGATTGAGGACTGAGGATCGTGGATTGAAGATTGAGGTTTGAGGAGTGAGGATTGAGGGTTGAGGATTGAATATTGAGTATTGAGGACTGAAGATTGAGGACTGAGGATTGAGGATTGAGGGTTGAGGATTGAGGACGAGGACTGACGGTTGAGGATTGAGGTTTGAGGTTTGAGGATTGAGAATTTAGGATTGAGGGTTGAGGATGAGGGCTGAGGGTTGAGGATTGATGTTTGAGGGCTGAGGACTGAGGATTGAGGATTGAGTATTGAGGATTGAGGATTGAGGATGGAAGATTGAGGATTGGGTATTGAGGATTGTAGAATGAGGTTTGAGGATTGAGGATTGAGGATTGAGGATTGAAGATTGAGTATTGAGGATTGAAGGATGACGATTGAGGATTGAGGATTGAGGATTGAGTATTGAGTATTGAAGATTGAGTATTGAGTATTGAAAACTGTGAATTCATGTTATTCTGTTGAGGATTGAGGATTGACATCTGATTGTTCAGGTCTGAGGTCTGAAGATTGAGGACTCAGGATTGAGGATTCAGGATTGCGGTTTGATGACTGAGGATTGAGGATTGAGGATTGAGGCATGAGGATTGAGGATTGAGGATTGAGGATTGAGGATTGAGGATTGAGGATTGAGGATTGAAGATTGAGGATAGAGGATTGAGGATTGAGAATTGAGGATTGATTATTGAAGATTCGGTATTGAGGATTGAAGATTGAGGATTGAGGATTGAGGATTGAGAATTGAGGATGAGGGCTGAGGGTTGAGGATTGAGGTTTGAGGACTGAGGTCTGAGGATTGGGGATTGAGATTTGATGATTGAGGATTGAGGATTGAAGACTGAGGATTGGGTATTGAGTATTGAAGAATGAGGATTGAGGACTGAGGATTGAGGATTGAAGATTGAGGATTGAGGACTGAGGATTGAGGATTGAGGATTGAATATTGAGTATTGAGGATTGAAGATTGAGGACTGAGGATTGAGGATTGAGGGTTGAGGATTGAGGACGAGGACTGACGGTTGAGGATTGAGGTTTGAGGTTTGAGGATTGAGAATTTAGGATTGAGGATTGAGGATGAGGGCTGAGGGTTGAGGATTGAGGTTTGTGGACTGAGGACTGAGGATTGAGGATTGAGTATTGAGGATTGAGGATTGAGGATTGAAGATTGAGGATTGAGGATTGAGGATTGAGAATTGAGGATTGATTATTGAAGATTCGGTATTGAGGATTGAAGATTGAGTATTGAGGATTGAAGAATGACGATTGAGGATTGAGGATTGAGTATTGAGGATTGAGGATTGAGTATTGAGGATTGACGATTGAGGATTGAGGATTGAGGATTGAGGGTTGAGGGGTGAGTGTTGAGGTTTGAGTATTGAGTCCTGAGAATTCAGGATATTCTATTGAGTATTGAGAATTGAGGGCTGATGGTTGAGTATTGAGGATTGAGTATTGTGGATTGAGGATTGAGGATTGAAGATTGAATATTGATGATTGAAGATTGATGATCGAGGATTGAGTGTTGTGGATTGAGGACGAGGACTGAGGGTTGAGTATTGACGTTTGAGGTCTGAGGATTGAAGAATGAGGATTGTGGATCGAAGATTGAGGGTTTAGGATTGAGGATTGAGGATTGAGCATTGAGGATTGAGGATTGAGGATTGAGGATTGAAGATTGAGCATTGAGGATTGAAGATTAAGGATTGAGGATTGAGTATTGAGAATTGAGGACCGATAGTTGAGTTTTGAGGACTGAGGATTGAGGATTGAAGATTGAGTATTGAGGATTGAAGATTGAGGGTTGAGGATTGATAATTGAGAATTGAGGATGAGGTCTGAGGGTTGAGGATTGAGGTTTGAGGGCTGAGGACTGAGAATTGAGGATTGAGGACTGAGAATGTGGGCTGAGGGTTGAGGATTGAGGTTTGAGGACTGAGGACTGAGGATTGAGGATTGAGAATTGAGGATTGAGGGTTGAGGATTGAAGATTGAGGATTGGGTATTGAGGATTGTAGAATGAGGATTGAGGATTGAGGATTGAGGATTGAGGATTGAGGATTGAGGATTCAGTATAGAGGATTGAAGATTGAGGATTGAGGATTGAGGATTGAGGATTGAGGATTGAGGATTGAAGATTGAGGATTGGGGACTGAGTGTTGAGGGTTGAGGATTGCGGATTGAGGATTGAAGATTGAGTATTGGGTACTGAGTGTTGAGGGTTGAGTGATGAGAATTGATGTTTGTGGGTAGAAATTTGAAGATTGCAGATTGAGTATTGTGTATTGATAACTGTGAATTGATAATATTCTATTGAGGATTGAGGATTGACATCTGATTGTTCAGGTCTGAGGTCTGAAGATTGAGAATTCAGGATTGACGATTCAGGATTGAGGTTTGATGACTGAGGATTGAGGATTGTGGATTGAGGCATGAGGATTGAGGATTGAGGATTGAAGATTGAGGATTGAGGATTAAGGATGAGGGCTGAGGATTGGCGATTGAGGTTTGAGGACTGAGGATTGAGGATTGAGGATTGAGAATTGAGGACTGAGGATTGAGGATTGAAGATTGAGGATTGGGTATTGAGGGTTGAAGAATGAGGATTGAGGATTGAGGATTGAGGATTGAAGACTGAGTATAGAGGATTGGAGTTTGGGGATTGAGAATTGAGGATTCAGGATTGAGGATTGAGGATTGAGGATTGAAGATTGATTATTTGGGATTGAAGATTGAGGATTGAGGATTGAGGATTGAGGATTGAGGATTGAAGATTGAGGATTGGGGATTGAGGGTTGACGATTGAGGATTGAGTATTGAGGATTGAGAATTGAGGATTGATTATTGAAGATTGAGTATTGAGGATTGAAGATTGAGGACTGAGGATTGAGGATTGAGAATTGAGGATGAGGGCTGAGGGTTGAGGATTGAGGATTGAGGATTGAGGATTGAGGATTGAGTATAGAGCATTGAAGATTGAGGATTGAGGATTGAGGATTGAGGATTGAGGATTGAAGATTGAGGATTGGGGACTGAGTGTTGAGGGTTGAGGATTGCGGATTGAGGATTGAAGATTGAGGATTGGGGACTGAGTGTTGAGGGTTGAGTGATGAGAATTGATGTTTGTGGATAGAAATTTGAAGATTGCAGATTGAGTATTGGGTATTGAAAACTGTGAATTGATGATGTTCTATTAAGGATTCAGGATTGACATCTGATTGTTGAGATCTGAGGTCTGAAGATTGAGGATTCAGAATTGAGGTTTGAGGACTGAGGATTGAGGATTGAGGGTTGAGGCTTGAGGATTGAGGATTGAGGGTTGAAGATTGAGGATTGAGGATTGAGGATGAGGGCTGAGGGTTGAGGATTGAGATTTGAGGACTTAGGGCTGAGGATTGAGGATTGAGAATTGAGGATTGAGGATTGAGGATTGAAGATTGAGGATTGGGTATTGAGGATAGAAGAATGAGGATTGAGGAATGAGGATTGAGGATTGAAGATTGAAGATTGAGTATTGAGGATTGAAGCCTGACGATTGAGGATTGAGGATTGAGGGTTGAGGATTGAGGACGGAGGATTGAAGATTGAGTATTGAGGATTGAAGATTGAGGATTGAGGTTTGAGGACTGAGGATTGAGGATTGATTATTGAGGATTGAGGGTTGAGGATTGAGGATTGAGGATTGAAGATTGAGGATTGGGTATTGCGGATTCAACATTGAGGATTGAGGATTGAGGATTGAGGATTGAGGATTGAGGATTGAGGACTGAAGATTGAATATTGATGATTGAAGAATGAGGATTGAGGTTTGATTGTTGTGGATTGAGGACGAGGACTGAGGGTTGGGTATTGATGTCTGAGGTCTGAGGATTGAGGATTGAAGATTGAGAATTGAGGATTGAGGATTGAGGATTGAAGATTGAGGATTGTGTATTGAGGATTGAAGAATGAGGATTGAGGATTGAGGATTGAGGATTGAGGATTGAGTATTGAAGACTGAGTATTGATGATTGAAGATTGTGGATTGAGGATTGAGGATTGAGGATTGAGGATTGAGGATTGAGGATTGAGGATTGAGGATTGAGGATTGAGTATTGAAGACTGAGTATTGATGATTGAAGATTGAGGATTGAGAGTTGAGGATTGAGTGTTGAAGATTGAAGATTGAGGATTGGGTATTGAGGATTGAAGAATGAGGATTGACGAATGACGATTGAGGATTGAGGATTGAAGATTGAGGATTGAGGATTGAGGATTGGGGATTGAGGATTGAGGATTGAAGATTGAGGATTGGGGATTGAGGATTGAGGATTGAAGATTGAGGATTGTGTATTGAGGATTGAAGAATGAGGATTGAGGATTGAGGATTGAGGATTGAGGATTTAGTATTGATGACTGAGTATAGATGATTGAAGATTGAGAATTGAGGATTGAGGATTGAGGATTGAAGATTGAGGATTGGGTATTGAGGATAGAAGAATGAGGATTGAGGATTGAGGATTGAGAATGGACGATTGAAGATTGAGTATTGAGGATTGACGATTGAGGATTGAGGATTGAGGATTGAGGGTTGAGGGTTGAGTGTTGAGGTTTGAGTATTGAATCCTGAGAATTCAGGATATTCTATTGAGTATTGAGGATTGAGGGCTGGTGGTTGAGTATTGAGGATTGAGTATTGAGGAATGAGGATTGAGGATTGAAGATTGAATATTGATGATTGAAGATTGATGACCGAGGATTGAGTGTTGTGGATTGAGGACGAGGATTGCGAGTTGAGTATTGATGTTTGAGGTCTGAGGATTGAAGAATGAGGATTGAGGGTTGAAGATTGAGGGTTGAGGATTGAGGATTGAGGATTGAGCATTGAGGATTGAGGATTGAGGATTGAGCATTGAAGATTGAGTATTGAGGATTGAAGATTGAGGATTGAGGATTGAGTATTGAGAATTGAGGACCGATAGTTGAGTATTGATTACTGAGGATTGAGGATTGAAGATTGAGTATTGAGGATTGAAGATTGAGGATTGAGGATTGATAATTGAGGATTGAGGATGAGGTCTGAGGGTTGAGGATTGATGTTTGAGGGCTGAGGACTGAGAATTGAGGACTGAGGACTGAGGATTGAGGATTCAGTATTGAGGATTGAGGATTGAGGATTGAAGATTGAGGATTGAGGATTGAGGATTGAGAATTGAGGATTGATTATTGAAGATTGAGTATTGAAGATTGAAGATTGAGGATTGAGGATTGAGGATTGAGAATTGTAGATGAGGGCTGAGGGTTGAGGACTGAGGTTTGAGGACTGAGGACTGAGGATTGGGGATTGAGATTTGATGATTGAGGATTGAGGATTGAAGACTGAGGATTGGGTACTGAGTATTGAAGAATGAGGATTGAGGATTGAGGACTGAGGATTGAGGATTGAAGATTGAGGATTGAGGACTGAGGATTGAGGATGGAGGGTTGAATATTGAGTATTGAGGATTGAAGATTGAGGACTGAGGATTGAGGATTGAGGGTTGAGGATAGAGGACGAGGACTGACGGTTGAGTATTGAGGTTTGAGGTTTGAGGATTGAGAATTTAGGATTGAGGATTAAGGATGAGGGCTGAGGGTTGAGGATTGAGATCTGAGGACTGAGGACTGAGGATTGAGGATTGAGTATTGAGGATTGAGGATTGAGGATTGAAGATTGAGGATTGGAAATTGAGGATTGTAGAATGAGGTTTGAGGATTGAGGATTGAGGATTGAGTATTGAAGGTTGAGTATTGAGGATTGAAGAATGACGATTGAGGATTGAGGATTGAGGATTGAGGATGAGGGCTGAGGGTTGAGGATTGAGGTTTGAGGATTGAGAGTTGAGGATTGAGGGTTGAAGATTGAAGATTGAGGATTGGGTATTGAGGATTGAAGAATGAGGATTGAGGATTGAAGATTGAGCATTGAGGATTGAGGATTGGGGATTGAGGATTGAGGATTGAGGTTTGAGGATTGAGAGTTGAGGATTGAGGGTTGAAGATTGAAGATTGAGGATTGGGTATTGAGGATTGAAGAATGAGATTGACGTATGACGATTGAGGATTGAGGATTGAAGATTGAGGATTGGGGATTGAGGATTGGGGATTGAGGATTGAGGATTGAAGATTGAGGATTGGGGATTGAGGATCGACGATTGAGGATTGAGGATTGAAGATTGAGTATTGAGTATTGCAGATTGAGTATTGAGGATTGAAGATTGAGGTTTGAGGATTGAGGATTGAGGATTGAGCATTGAGGATTGCGGATTGAGGATTGAGGATTGAAGATTGAGTATTGACGATGGAAGATTGAGGATTGAGGATTGAGGATTGAGGATTGAGGATTGAGGATTGAGGATTGAAGATTGAGTATTGAGTATTGACGATTGAGGACTGAGGATTGAGTATTGAGGATTGAGGGTTGAAGATTGAGGATTGCGGACTGAGTGTTGAGGGCTGAGTGATGAGAATTGATGTTTGTGAATAGAGATTTGAAGATTGCAGATTGAGTATTGGGTATTGAAATCTGTGAATTGATGATATTCTATTAAGGATTCAGGATTGACATCTGATTGTTGGTATCTGAGGTCTGAAGATTGAGGATTCAGAATTGAGGTTTGAGGACTGAGGATTGAGGATTGAGGGTTGAGGCTTGAGGATTGAGGGTTGAAGATTGAGGATTGAGGATTGAGGATGAGGGCTGAGGGTTGAGGATTGAGATTAGAGGAGTTAGGGCTGAGGATTGAGGATTGAGAATTGAGGATTGAGGATTGAGGATTGAAGATTGAGGATTGGGTATTGAGGATTGAAGAATGAGGATTGAGGAATGAGGATTGAGGATTGAGGATTGAAGATTGAGTATTGAGGATTGAAGCCTGACGATTGAGGATTGAGGATTGAGGGTTGAGGATTGAGGATTGAGGATTGAAGATTGAGGATTGGGTATTGCGGATTCAACATTGAGGATTGAGGATTGAGTATTGAGGATTGAGGATTGAGGACTGAAGATGGAATATTGATGACTGAAGAATGAGGATTGAGGATTGATTGTTGTGGATTGAGGACGAGGACTGAGGGTTGAGTATTGATGTTTGAGGTCTGAGTATTGGGGATTGAAGATTGAGAATTGAGGATTGAGGATTGAGGATTGAGGATTGAAGATTGAGGATTGTGTATTGAGGATTGAAGAATGAGGATTGAGGATTGAGGATTGAGGATTGAGGATTGAGTATTGAAGACTGAGTATTGATGATTGAAGATTGAGGATTGAGGATTGAGGATTGAGGTTTGAGGGCTGAGGACTGAGAATTGAGGATTGAGGACTGAGAATGTGGGCTGAGGGTTGAGGATTGAGGTTTGAGGACTGAGGACTGAGGATTGAGGATTGAGGATTGAGGATTGAGGATTGAGGATTGAGTATTGAAGATTGAGTATTGAGTATTGAAAACTGTGAATTCATGTTATTCTGTTGAGGATTGAGGATTGACATCTGATTGTTCAGGTCTGAGGTCTGAAGATTGAGGATTCAGGATTGAGGATTCAGGATTGCGGTTTGATGACTGAGGATTGAGGATTGAGGATTGAGGCATGAGGATTGAGGATTGAGGATTGAGGATTGAGGATTGAGGATTGAGGATTGAGGATTGAGGATTGAGGATTGAAGATTGAGGATTGAGGATTGAGGATTGAGAATTGAGGATTGATTATTGAAGATTCGGTATTGAGGATTGAAGATTGAGGATTGAGGATTGAGGATTGAGAATTGAGGATGAGGGCTGAGGGTTGAGGATTGAGGTTTGAGGACCGAGGACTGAGGATTGGGGATTGAGATTTGATGATTGAGGATTGAGGATTGAAGACTGAGGATTGGGTATTGAGTATTGAAGAATGAGGATTGAGGATTGAGGACTGAGGATTGAGTATTGAAGATTGAGTATTGAGTATTGAAAACTGTGAATTCATGTTATTCTGTTGAGGATTGAGGATTGACATCTGATTGTTCAGGTCTGAGGTCTGAAGATTGAGGATTCAGGATTGAGGATTCAGGATTGCGGTTTGATGACTGAGGATTGAGGATTGAGGATTGGGGCATGAGGATTGAGGATTGAGGATTGAGGATTGAGGATTGAGGATTGAGGATTGAGGACTGAGGATTGAGTATTGAGTATTGATGATTGAGGTTTGAGGATTGAGGATTGAGGATTGAGCATTGAGGATTGCGGATTGAGGATTGAGGATTGAAGATTGAGTATTGACGATGGAAGATTGAGGATTGAGGATTGAGGATTGAGGATTGAGGATTGAGGATTGAAGATTGAGTATTGAGGATTGACGATTGAGGATTGAGGATTGAGGATTGAGGGTTGAGGGTTGAGTGTTGAGGTTTGAGTATTGAATCCTGAGAATTCAGGATATTCTATTGAGAATTGAGGATTGAGGGCTGATGGTTGAGTATTGAGGATTGAGTATTGAGGATTGAGGATTGAGGATTGAAGATTGAATATTGATGATTGAAGATTGATGATCGAGGATTGAGTGTTGTGGATTGAGGACGAGGACTGAGGGTTGAGTATTAACGTTTGAGGTCTGAGGATTGAAGAATGAGGATTGAGGATTGAAGATTGAGGGTTGAGGATTGAGGATTGAGGATTGAGCATTGAGGATTGAGGATTGAGGATTGAGGATTGAAGATTGAGTATTGAGGATTGAAGATTGAGGATTGAGGATTGAGTATTGAGAATTGAGGGCCGATAGTTGAGTATTGAGGACTGAGGATTGAGCATTGAAGATTGAGTATTGAGGATTGAAGATTGAGGATTGAGGATTGATAATTGAGGATTGAGGATGAGGTCTGAGGGTTGAGGATTGAGGTTTGAGGGCTGCGGACTGAGAATTGAGGATTGAGGACTGAGAATGTGGCCTGAGGGTTGAGGATTGAGGTTTGAGGACTGCGGACTGAGGATTGAGGATTGAGAATTGAGGATTGAGGATTGAGGATTGAGGATTGGGGATTGAGGATCGACGATTGAGGATTGAGGATTGAGGATTGAGTATTGAGGATTGCAGATAGAGTATTGAGGATTGAAGATTGAGGTTTGAGGATTGAGGATTGAGGATTGAGCATTGAGGATTGCGGATTGAGGATTGAGGATTGAAGATTGAGTATTGACGATGGAAGATTGAGGATTGAGGACTGAGGATTGAGGATTGAGGATTGAGGATTGAGGATTGAAGATTGAGTATTGAGTATTGACGATTGAGGATTGAGGATTGAGTATTGAGGATTGAGGGTTGAAGATTGAGGATTGCGGACTGAGTGTTGAGGGCTGAGTGATGAGAATTGATGTTTGTGAATAGAGATTTGAAGGATTGCAGATTGAGTATTGGGTATTGAAAACTGTGAATTGATGATATTCTATTAAGGATTCAGGATTGACATCTGATTGTTGAGATCTGAGGTCTGAAGATTGAGGATTCAGAATTGAGGTTTGAGACTGAGGATTGAGGATTGAGGTTGAGGCTTGAGGATTGAGAGTTGAAGATTGAGGATTGAGGATTGAGGATGAGGGGCTGAGGGTTGAGGATTGAGATTAGAGGAGTTCGGGCTGAGGATTGAGGATTGAGAATTGAGGATTGAGGATTGAGGATTGAAGATTGAGGATTGGGTATTGAGGATTGAAGAATGAGGATTGGGGAATGAGGATTGAGGATTTAGGATTGAAGATTGAGTATTGAGGATTGAATCCTGACGATTGAGGATTGAGGATTGAGGGTTGAGGATTGAGGACGGAGGATTGAAGATTGAGTATTGAGGATTGAAGATTGAGGTTTGAGGTTTGAGGACTGAGGATTGAGGATTGATTATTGAGGACTGAGGGTTGAGGATTGAGGATTGAGGATTGAAGATTGAGGATTGGGTATTGCGGATTCAACATTGAGGATTGAGGATTGAGGATTGAGGATTGAGGATTGAGGACTGAAGATTGAATATTGATGATTGAAGAATGAGGATTGAGGATTGATTGTTGTGGATTGAGGACGAGGACTGAGGGTTGAGTATTGATGTTTGAGGTCTGAGTATTGAGGATTGAAGATTGAGAATTGAGGATTGAGGATTGAGGATTGGGTATTGAGGGTTGAAGAATGGGGATTGAAGATTGAGGATTGAGGATTGAAGACTGAGTATAGAGGATTGGAGTTTGGGGTTTGAGAATTGAGGATTCAGGATTGAGGATTGAGGATTGAGGATTGAAGATTGATTATTGGGACTGAAGATTGAGGATTGAGGATTGAGGATTGAGGATTGAGTATTGAAGATTGAGGATTGGGGATTGAGGGTTGACGATTGAGGATTGAGTATTGAGGATTGAGAATTGAGGATTGATTATTGAAGATTGAGTATTGAGGATTGAGATTGAGGATTGAAGATTGAGGATTGAAGATTGAGGATTGAGAATTGAGGATGAGGGCTGAGGGTTGAGGATTGAGGTTTGAGGACTGAAGACTGAGGATTGGGGATTGAGATTTGATGATTGAGGATTGAGGATTGAAGACTGAGGATTGGGTATTGAGTATTGAAGAATGAGGATTGAGGATTGAGGACTGAGGATCGTGGATTGAAGATTGAGGATTGAGGACTGAGGATTGAGGGTTGAGGATTGAATATTGAGTATTGAGGATTGAAGATTGAGGACTGAGGATTGAGGATTGAGGGTTGAGGATTGAGGACGAGGACTGACGGTTGAGGATTGAGGTTTGAGGTTTGAGGATTGAGAATTTAGGATTGAGGGTTGAGGATGAGGGCTGAGGGTTGAGGATTGATGTTTGAGGACTGAGGACTGAGGATTGAGGATTGAGTATTGAGGATTGAGGATTGAGGATGGAAGATTGAGGATTGGGTATTGAGGATTGTAGAATGAGGTTTGAGGATTGAGGATTGAGGATTGAGGATTGAAGATTGAGTATTGAGGATTGAAGAATGACGATTGAGGATTGAGGATTGAGGATTGAGTATTGAGTATTGAAGATTGAGTGTTGAGTATTGAAAACTGTGAATTCATGTTATTCTGTTGAGGATTGAGGATTGACATCTGATTGTTCAGGTCTGAGGTCTGAAGATTGAGGATTCAGGATTGAGGATTCAGGATTGCGGTTTGATGACTGAGGATTGAGGATTGAGGATTGAGGCATGAGGATTGAGGATTGAGGATTGAGGATTGAGGATTGAGGATTGAGGATTGAGGATTGAAGATTGAGGATAGAGGATTGAGGATTGAGAATTGAGGATTGATTATTGAAGATTCGGTATTGAGGATTGAAGATTGAGGATTGAGGATTGAGGATTGAGAATTGAGGATGAGGGCTCAGGGTTGAGGATTGAGGTTTGAGGACTGAGGTCTGAGGATTGGGGATTGAGATTGGATGATTGAGGATTGAGGATTGAAGACTGAGGATTGGGTATTGAGTATTGAAGAATGAGGATTGAGGATTGAGGACTGAGGATTGAGGATTGAAGATTGAGGATTGAGGACTGAGGATTGAGGATTGAGGATTGAATATTGAGTATTGAGGATTGAAGATTGAGGACTGAGGATTGAGGATTGAGGGTTGAGGATTGAGGACGAGGACTGACGGTTGAGGATTGAGGTTTGAGGTTTGAGGATTGAGAATTTAGGATTGAGGATTGAGGATGAGGGCTGAGGGTTGAGGATTGAGGTTTGTGGACTGAGGACTGAGGATTGAGGATTGAGTATTGAGGATTGAGGATTGAGGATTGAAGATTGAGGATTGAGGATTGAGGATTGAGAATTGAGGATAGATTATTGAAGATTCGGTATTGAGGATTGAAGATTGAGTATTGAGGATTGAAGAATGACGATTGAGGATTGAGGATTGAGTATTGAGGATTGAGGATTGAGTATTGAGGATTGACGATTGAGGATTGAGGATTGAGGATTGAGGGTTGAGGGGTGAGTGTTGAGGTTTGAGTATTGAGTCCTGAGAATTCAGGATATTCTATTGAGTATTGAGAATTGAGGGCTGATGGTTGAGTATTGAGGATTGAGTATTGTGGATTGAGGATTGAGGATTGAAGATTGAATATTGATGATTGAAGATTGATGATCGAGGATTGAGTGTTGTGGATTGAGGACGAGGACTGAGGGTTGAGTATTGACGTTTGAGGTCTGAGGATTGAAGAATGAGGATTGAGGATTGAAGATTGAGGGTTTAGGATTGAGGATTGAGGATTGAGCATTGAGGATTGAGGATTGAGGATTGAGGATTGAAGATTGAGCATTGAGGATTGAAGATTAAGGATTGAGGATTGAGTATTGAGAATTGAGGACCGATAGTTGAGTTTTGAGGACTGAGGATTGAGGATTGAAGATTGAGTATTGAGGATTGAAGATTGAGGGTTGAGGATTGATAATTGAGAATTGACGATGAGGTCTGAGGGTTGAGGATTGAGGTTTGAGGGCTGAGGACTGAGAATTGAGGATTGAGGACTGAGAATGTGGGCTGAGGGTTGAGGATTGTGGTTTGAGGACTGAGGACTGAGGATTGAGGATTGAGAATTGAGGATTGAGGATTGAGGATTGAAGATTGAGGATTGGGTATTGAGGATTGTAGAATGAGGATTGAGGATTGAGGATTGAGGATTGAGGATTGAGGATTGAGGATTCAGTATAGAGGATTGAAGATTGAGGATTGAGGATTGAGGATTGAGGATTGAGGATTGAAGATTGAGGATTGGGGACTGAGTGTTGAGGGTTGAGGATTGCGGATTGAGGATTGAAGATTGAGTATTGGGTACTGAGTGTTGAGGGTTGAGTGATGAGAATTGATGTTTGTGGGCAGAAATTTGAAGATTGCAGATTGAGTATTGTGTATTGATAACTGTGAATTGATAATATTCTATTGAGGATTGAGGATTGACATCTGATTGTTCAGGTCTGAGGTCTGAAGATTGAGAATTCAGGATTGACGATTCAGGATTGAGGTTTGATGACTGAGGATTGAGGATTGTGGATTGAGGCATGAGGATTGAGGATTGAGGATTGAAGATTGAGGATTGAGGATTAAGATGAGGGCTGAGGATTGGCGATTGAGGTTTGAGGACTGAGGATTGAGGATTGAGGATTGAGAATTGAGGACTGAGGATTGAGGATTGAAGATTGAGGATTGGGTATTGAGGGTTGAAGAATGAGGACTGAGGATTGAGGATTGAGGATTGAAGACTGAGTATAGAGGATTGGAGTTTGGGGATTGAGAATTGAGGATTCAGGATTGAGGATTGAGGATTGAGGATTGAAGATTGATTATTTAGGATTGAAGATTGAGGATTGAGGATTGAGGATTGAGGATTGAGGATTGAAGATTGAGGATTGGGGATTGAGGGTTGACGATTGAGGATTGAGTATTGAGGATTGAGAATTGAGGATTGATTATTGAAGATTGAGTATTGAGGATTGAAGATTGAGGATTGAGGATTGAGGATTGAGAATTGAGGATGAGGGCTGAGGGTTGAGGATTGAGGTTTGAGGCCTGAGGACTGAGGATTGGGGATTGAGATTTGATGATTGAGGATTGAGGACTGAAGACTGAGGATTGGGTATTGAGTATTGAAGAATGAGGATTGAGGATTGAGGACTGAGGATTGAGGATTGAAGATTGAGGATTGAGGACTGAGGATTGAGGATTGAGGATTGAATATTGAGTATTGAGGATTGAAGATTGAGGACTGAGGATTGAGGATTGTGGGTTGAGGATTGAGGACGAGGACTGACGGTTGATGATTGAGGTTTGAGGTTTGAGGATTGAGAATTTAGGACTGACGATTGAGGATGAGGGCTGAGGGTTGAGGACTGAGGATTGAGGATTGAGGGTTGAGGATTGAGGACGAGGCCTGACGGTTGAGGATTGAGGTTTGAGGATTGAGGATTGAGAATTTAGGATTGAGGATTGAGGATGAGGGCTGAGGGTTGAGGATTGAGGTTTGAGGACTGAGGACTGAGGATTGGGGATTGAGTATTGAGGATTGAGGATTGAGGATTGAAGATTGAGGATTGGGTATTGCGGATTGTAGAATGAGGTTTGAGGATTGAGGATTGAGGATTGAGGATTGAGGATTGAGGATTGAGTATAGAGCATTGAAGATTGAGGATTGAGGATTGAGGATTGAGGATTGAGGATTGAAGATTGAGGATTGGGGACTGAGTGTTGAGGGTTGAGGATTGCGGATTGAGGATTGAAGATTGAGGATTGGGGACTGAGTGTTGAGGGTTGAGTGATGAGAATTGATGTTTGTGGATAGAAATTTGAAGATTGCAGATTGAGTATTGGGTATTGAAAACTGTGAATTGATGATGTTCTATTAAGGATTCAGGATTGACATCTGATTGTTGAGATCTGAGGTCTGAAGATTGAGGATTCAGAATTGAGGTTTGAGGACTGAGGATTGAGGATTGAGTGTTGAGGCTTGAGGATTGAGGATTGAGGGTTGAAGACTGAGGATTGAGGATTGAGGATGAGGGCTGAGGGTTGAGGATTGAGATTTGAGGACTTAGGGCTGAGGATTGAGGATTGAGAATTGAGGATTGAGGATTGAGGATTGAAGATTGAGGATTGGGTATTGAGGATAGAAGAATGAGGATTGAGGAATGAGGATTGAGGATTGAAGATTGAAGATTGAGTATTGAGGATTGAAGCCTGACGATTGAGGATTGAGGATTGAGGGTTGAGGATTGAGGACGGAGGATTGAAGATTGAGTATTGAGGATTGAAGATTGAGGATTGAGGTTTGAGGACTGAGGATTGAGGATTGATTATTGAGGATTGAGGGTTGAGGATTGAGGATTGAGGATTGAAGATTGAGGATTGGGCATTGCGGATTCAACATTGAGGATTGTGGATTGAGGATTGAGGATTGAGGATTGAGGATTGAGGACTGAAGATTGAATATTGATGATTGAAGAATGAGGATTGAGGTTTGATTGTTGTGGATTGAGGACGAGGACTGAGGGTTGGGTATTGATGTCTGAGGTCTGAGGATTGAGGATTGAAGATTGAGAATTGAGGATTGAGGATTGAGGATTGAAGATTGAGGATTGTGTATTGAGGATTGAAGAATGAGGATTGAGGATTGAGGATTGAGGATTGAGGATTGAGTATTGAAGACTGAGTATTGATGATTGAAGATTGAGGATTGAGGATTGAGGATTGAGGATTGAGGATTGAGGATTGAGGATTGAGGATTGAGGATTGAAGATTGAGTATTGAGGATTGAAGATTGAGTATTGAAGATTGAGGATTGAGGATTGAGGATTGAGGATTGAGGATTGAGGATTGAAGATTGAGGATTGGGGATTGAGGATCGACGATTGAGGATTGAGTATTGAGGATTGAGAATTGAGGATTGATTATTGAAGATTGAGTATTGAGGATTGAAGATTGAGGATTGAGTATTGAGTATTGAGGATTGAGGATGAGGGCTGAGGGTTGAGGGTTGAGGTTTGAGGACTGAGGACAGGGGATTGAGGATTGAGAATTGAGGATTGAGGATTGAGGATTGAGAATTGAGGACTGCTGATTGAAGATTGAAGACTGAGGATTGGGTATTGAGGATTGATGACTGACGATTGAGGATTGAGGATTGAGGATTGAGGATTGAGGATTGAGGATTGACGATTGAGAATGGAGGATTGAAGATTGAGTATTGAGGATTGACGATTGAGGATTGAGGATTGAGGATTGAGGGTTGAGGGTTGAGTGTTGAGGTTTGAGTATTGAATCCTGAGAATTCAGGATATTCTATTGAGTATTGAGAAATGAGGGCTGATGGTTGAGTATTGAGGATTGAGTATTGAGGATTGAGGGCTGAGGATTGAAGATTGAATATTGATGATTGAAGATTGATGATCGAGGATTGAGTGTTGTGGATTGAGGACGATGACTGAGGGTTGAGTATTGATGTTTGAGGTCTGAGGATTGAGGATTGAGGATTGAGAATTGAGGATCGAGGGTTGAGGATTGAAGATTGAGGGTTGGGTGTTGAGGATTGAAGAATGAGGATTGAGGATTGAGGATTGAGGATTGAGGATTGAGGATTGAGGATTGAGGATTGAGGATTGAGGATTGAGGACTGAAGATGGAATATTGATGATTGGAGAATGAGGATTGAGGATTGATTGTTGTGGATTGAGGACGAGGACTGAGGGTTGAGTATTGATGTTTGAGGTGTGAGTATTGGGGATTGAAGATTGAGAATTGAGGATTGAGGATTGAGGATTTAGGATTGAAGATTGAGGATTGTGTATTGAGGATTGAAGAATGAGGATTGAGGATTGAGGATTGAGGATTGAGGATTGAGTATTGAAGACCGAGTATTGATGATTGAAGATTGAGGATTGAGGATTGAGGATTGAGGTTTGAGGGCTGAGGACTGAGAATTGAGGATTGAGGACTGAGAATGTGGGCTGAGGGTTGAGGGTTGTGGTTTGAGGACTGAGGACTGAGGATTGAGGATTGAGGATTGAGGATTGAGGATTGAGTATTGAAGATTGAGTATTGAGTATTGAAAACTGTGAATTCATGTTATTCTGTTGAGGATTGAGGATTGACATCTGATTGTTCAGGTCTGAGGTCTGAAGATTGAGGATTCAGGATTGAGTATTGCGGATTGAGGATTGAGGATTGAAGATTGAGCATTGAGGATTGAAGATTAAGGATTGAGGATTGAGT
The DNA here is from genome assembly GCF_051401765.1 of Calliopsis andreniformis. Taxonomy (NCBI): domain Eukaryota; kingdom Metazoa; phylum Arthropoda; class Insecta; order Hymenoptera; family Andrenidae; genus Calliopsis; species Calliopsis andreniformis. Next base: position 701,245 of record NW_027480532.1, on the reverse strand, counting down.
ATTGAGAATTGAGGACCGATAGTTGAGTTTTGAGGACTGAGGATTGAGGATTGAAGATTGAGTAGTGAGGATTCAAGATTGAGGGTTGAGGATTGATAATTGAGAATTGAGGATGAGGTCTGAGGGTTGAGGGTTGAGGTTTGAGGGCTGAGGACTGAGAATTGAGGATTGAGGACTGAGAATGTGGGCTGAGGGTTGAGGATTGAGGTTTGAGGACTGAGGACTGAGGATTGAGGATTGAGAATTGAGGATTGAGGATTGAGGATTGAAGATTGAGGATTGAGGATTGAGGGTTGAGGATTGAGGATTGAAGATTGAGGATTGGGGATTGAAGATTGAGGATTGAGGATTGAGAATTGGGGATTGAGGATTTAGGATTGAAGATTGAGGATTGGGGATTGAGGATCGACGATTGAGGATTGAGGATTGAGGATTGAGTATTGAGGATTGCAGATTGAGTATTGAGGATTGAAGATTGAGGTTTGAGGATTGAGGATTGAGGATTGAGCATTGAGGATTGCGGATTGAGGATTGAGGATTGAAGATTGAGTATTGACGATGGAAGATTGAGGATTGAGGATTGAGGATTGAGGATTGAGGGTTGAGGATTGAAGATTGAGTATTGAGGATTGACGATTGAGGATTGAGGATTGAGGATTGAGGGTTGAGGGTTGAGTGTTGAGGTTTGAGTATTGAATCCTGAGAATTCAGGATATTCTATTGAGAATTGAGGATTGAGGGCTGATGGTTGAGTATTGAGGATTGAGTATTGAGGATTGAGGATTGAGGATTGAAGATTGAATATTGATGATTGAAGATTGATTATCGAGGATTGAGTGTTGTGGATTGAGGACGAGGACTGAGGGTTGAGTATTGATGTTTGAGGTCCGAGGATTGAAGAATGAGGATTGAGGATTGAAGATTGAGGGTTGAGGATTGAGGATTGAGGATTGAGCATTGAGGATTGAGGATTGAGAATTGAGGATTGAGGATTGAGGATTGAAAATTGAGGATTGGGTATTGAGGGTTGTAGAATGAGGATTGAGGATTGAGGATTGAGGGTTGAGGATTGAGGATTGAGGATTGAGGATTGAGTATAGAGGATTGAAGATTGAGGATTGAGGATTGAGGATTGAGGATTGAGGATTGAAGATTGAGGATTGGGGACTGAGTGTTGAGGGTTGAGGATTGCGGATTGAGGATTGAAGATTGCGGATTGGGGACTGAGTGTTGAGGGTTGAGTGATGAGAATTGATGTTTGTGGGTAGAAATTTGAAGATTGCAGATTGAGTATTGTGTATTGAAAACTGTGAATTGATAATATTCTATTGAGGATTGAGGATTGACATCTGATTGTTCAGGTCTGAGGTCTGAAGATTTAGAATTCAGGATTGACGATTCAGGATTGATGTTTGATGACTGAGGATTGAGGATTGTGGATTGAGGCATGAGGATTGAGGATTGAGGATTGAGGACTGAAGATTGAATATTGATGATTGAAGAATGAGGATTGAGGATTGATTGTTGTGGATTGAGGACGAGGACTGAGGGTTGAGTATGGATGTTTGAGGTCCGAGGATTGAGGATTGAAGATTGAGAATTGAGGATTGAGGATTGAGGATTGAGGATTGAAGATTGAGGATTGTGTATTGAGGATTGAAGAATGAGGATTGAGGATTGAGGATTGAGGATTGAGGATTGAGTATTGATGACTGAGTATTGATGATTGAAGATTGAGGATCGCGGATTGAGGATTGAGGTTTGATGGCTGAGAACTGAGAATTGAGGATTGAGGACTGAGAATGTGGGCTGAGGGTTGAGGATTGCAGTTTGAGGACTGAGGACTGAGGATTGAGGATTGAGAATTGAGGATTGAGGATTGAGGATTGAAGATTGAGGATTGGGTATTGAGGATTGTAGAATGAGGATTGAGGATTGAGGATTGAGGATTGAGAATTGAAGATTGAGGATTGGGGACTGAGTGTTGAGGGTTGAGTGATGAGAATTGATGTTTGTGGATAGAAATTTGAAGATTGCAAATTGAGTATTGGGTATTGAAAACTGTGAATTGATGATGTTCTATTAAGGATTCAGGATTGACATCTGATTGTTGAGATCTGAGGTCTGAAGATTGAGGATTCAGAATTGAGGTTTGAGGACTGAGGATTGAGGATTGAGGGTTGAGGCTTGAGGATTGAGGATTGAGGGTTGAAGATTGAGGATTGAGGATTGAGGATGAGGGCTGAGGGTTGAGGATTGAGATTTGAGGACTTAGGGCTGAGGATTGAGGACTGAGAATTGAGGATTGAGGATTGAGGATTGAAGATTGAGGATTGGGTATTGAGGATAGAAGAATGAGGATTGAGGAATGAGGATTGAGGATTGAAGATTGAAGATTGAGTATTGAGGATTGAAGCCTGACGATTGAGGATTGAGGATTGAGGGTTGAGGATTGAGGACGGAGGATTGAAGATTGAGTATTGAGGATTGAAGATTGAGGATTGAGGTTTGAGGACTGAGGATTGAGGATTGGTTATTGAGGATTGAGTGTTGAGGATTGAGGATTGAGGATTGAAGATTGAGGATTGGGTATTGCGGATTCAACATTGAGGATTGAGGATTGAGGATTGAGGATTGAGGATTGAGGATTGAGGACTTAGGGCTGAGGATTGAGGATTGAGGATTGAGGATTGAGGATTGAGGATTGAAGATTGAGGATTGGGTATTGAGGATAGAAGAATGAGGATTGAGGAATGAGGATTGAGGATTGAAGATTGAAGATTGAGTATTGAGGATTGAAGCCTGACGATTGAGGATTGAGGATTGAGGGTTGAGGATTGAGGACGGAGGATTGAAGATTGAGTATTGAGGATTGAAGATTGAGGATTGAGGTTTGAGGACTGAGGATTGAGAATTGATTATTGAGGATTGAGGGTTGAGGATTGAGGATTGAGGATTGAAGATTGAGGATTGGGTATTGCGGATTCAACATTGAGGATTTAGGATTGAGGATTGAGGATTGAGGATTGAGGATTGAGGACTGAAGATTGAATATTGATGATTGAAGAATGAGGATTGAGGTTTGATTGTTGTGGATTGAGGACGAGGACTGAGGGTTGGGTATTGATGTCTGAAGTCTGAGGATTGAGGATTGAAGATTGAGAATTGAGGATTGAGGATTGAGGATTGAAGATTGAGGATTGTGTATTGAGGATTGAAGAATGAGGATTGAGGATTGAGGATTGAGGATTGAGGATTCATAATTGAAGACTGAGTATTGATGATTGAAGATTGAGGATTGAGGATTGAGGATTGAGGATTGAGGATTGAGGATTGAGGATTGAGGATTGAGGATTGAAGATTGAGTATTGAGGATTGAAGATTGAGGATTGAAGATTGAGGATTGAGGATTGAGGATTGAGGATTGAGGATTGAGGATTGAAGATTGAGGATTGGGGATTGAGGATCGACGATTGAGGATTGAGTATTGAGGATTGAGAATTGAGGATTGATTATTGAAGATTGAGTATTGAGGATTGAAGATTGAGGATTGAGTATTGAGTATTGAGGATTGAGGATGAGGGCTGAGGGTTGAGGGTTGAGGTTTGAGGACTGAGGGCAGAGGATTGAGGATTGAGAATTGAGGATTGAGGATTGAGGATTGAGAATTGAGGACTGCTGATTGAAGATTGAAGACTGAGGATTGGGTATTGAGGATTGATGACTGACGATTGAGGATTGAGGATTGAGGATTGAGGATTGAGGATTGAGGATTGACGATTGAGAATGGAGGATTGAAGATTGAGTATTGAGGATTGACGATTGAGGATTGAGGATTGAGGATTGAGGGTTGAGGGTTGAGTGTTGAGGTTTGAGTATTGAATCCTGAGAATTCAGGATATTCTATTGAGTATTGAGAAATGAGGGCTGATGGTTGAGTATTGAGGATTGAGTATTGAGGATTGAGGGCTGAGGATTGAAGATTGAATATTGATGATTGAAGATTGATGATCGAGGATTGAGTGTTGTGGATTGAGGACGATGACTGAGGGTTGAGTATTGATGTTTGAGGTCTGAGGATTGAGGATTGAGGATTGAGAATTGAGGATCGAGGGTTGAGGATTGAAGATTGAGGGTTGGGTGTTGAGGATTGAAGAATGAGGATTGAGGATTGAGGATTGAGGATTGAGGATTGAGGATTGAGGATTGAGGATTGAGGATTGAGGATTGAGGACTGAAGATGGAATATTGATGATTGAAGAATGAGGATTGAGGATTGATTGTTGTGGATTGAGGACGAGGACTGAGGGTTGAGTATTGATGTTTGAGGTGTGAGTATTGGGGATTGAAGATTGAGAATTGAGGATTGAGGACTGAGGATTGAGGATTGAAGATTGAGGATTGTGTATTGAGGATTGAAGAATGAGGATTGAGGATTGAGGATTGAGGATTGAGGATTGAGTATTGAAGACTGAGTATTGATGATTGAAGATTGAGGATTGAGGATTGAGGATTGAGGTTTGAGGGCTGAGGACTGAGAATTGAGGATTGAGGACTGAGAATGTGGGCTGAGGGTTGAGGGTTGTGGTTTGAGGACTGAGGACTGAGGATTGAGGATTGAGGATTGAGGATTGAGGATTGAGTTTTGAAGATTGAGTATTGAGTATTGAAAACTGTGAATTCATGTTATTCTGTTGAGGATTGAGGATTGACATCTGATTGTTCAGGTCTGAGGTCTGAAGATTGAGGATTCAGGATTGAGTATTGAGGATTGAGGATTGAGGATTGAAGATTGAGCATTGAGGATTGAAGATTAAGGATTGAGGATTGAGTATTGAGAATTGAGGACCGATAGTTGAGTTTTGAGGACTGAGGATTGAGGATTGAAGATTGAGTAGTGAGGATTCAAGATTGAGGGTTGAGGATTGATAATTGAGAATTGAGGATGAGGTCTGAGGGTTGAGGGTTGAGGTTTGAGGGCTGAGGACTGAGAATTGAGGATTGAGGACTGAGAATGTGGGCTGAGGGTTGAGGATTGAGGTTTGAGGACTGAGGACTGAGGATTGAGGATTGAGAATTGAGGATTGAGGATTGAGGATTGAAGATTGAGGATTGGGTATTGAGGATTGTAGAATGAGGATTGAGGATTGAGGATTGAGGATTGAGGATTGAGGATTGAGGATTGAGTATAGAGGATTGAAGATTGAGGATTGAGGATTGAGGATTGAGGATTGAGGATTGAGGATTGAAGATTGAGGATTGGGGATTGAAGATTGAGGATTGAGGATTGAGAATTGGGGATTGAGGATTGAGGATTGAAGATTGAGGATTGGGGATTGAGGATCGACGATTGAGGATTGAGGATTGAGGATTGAGTATTGAGGATTGCAGATTGAGTATTGAGGATTGAAGATTGAGGTTTGAGGATTGAGGATTGAGGATTGAGCATTGAAGATTGCGGATTGAGGATTGAGGATTGAAGATTGAGTATTGACGATGGAAGATTGAGGATTGAGGATTGAGGATTGAGGATTGAGGATTGAGGATTGAAGATTGAGTATTGAGGATTGACGATTGAGGATTGAGGATTGAGGATTGAGGGTTGAGGGTTGAGGGTTGAGTGTTGAGGTTTGAGTATTGAATCCTGAGAATTCAGGATATTCTATTGAGAATTGAGGATTGAGGGCTGATGGTTGAGTATTGAGGATTGAGTATTGAGGATTGAGGATTGAGGATTGAAGATTGAATATTGATGATTGAAGATTGATTATCGAGGATTGAGTGTTGTGGATTGAGGACGAGGACTGAGGGTTGAGTATTGATGTTTGAGGTCCGAGGATTGAAGAATGAGGATTGAGGTTTGAAGATTGAGGGTTGAGGATTGAGGATTGAGGATTGAGCATTGAGGATTGAGGATTGAGAATTGAGGATTGAGGATTGAGGATTGAAGATTGAGGATTGGGTATTGAGGATTGTAGAATGAGGATTGAGGATTGAGGATTGAGGATTGAGGGTTGAGGATTGAGGATTGAGGATTGAGGATTGAGTATAGAGGATTGAAGATTGAGGATTGAGGATTGAGGATTGAGGATTGAGAATTGAAGATTGAGGATTGGGGACTGAGTGTTGAGGGTTGAGGATTGCGGATTGAGGATTGAAGATTGCGGATTGGGGACTGAGTGTTGAGGGTTGAGTGATGAGAATTGATGTTTGTGGGTAGAAATTTGAAGATTGCAGATTGAGTATTGTGTATTGAAAACTGTGAATTGATAATATTCTATTGAGGATTGAGGATTGACATCTGATTGTTCAGGTCTGAGGTCTGAAGATTTAGAATTCAGGATTGACGATTCAGGATTGATGTTTGATGACTGAGGATTGAGGATTGTGGATTGAGGCATGAGGATTGAGGATTGAGGATTGAAGATTGAGGATTGAGGATTGAGGATGAGGGCTGAGGATTGGCGATTGAGGTTTGAGGACTGAGGATTGAGGATTGAGGATTGAGAATTGAGGATTGAGGAATGAGGATTGAAGATTGAGGATTGGGTATTGAGGGTTGAAGAATGAGGATTGAGGATAGAGGATTGAGGATTGAAGACTGAGTATAGAGGATTGGAGTTTGGGGATTGAGAGTTGAGGATTCAGGATTGAGGATTGAGGATTGAGGATTGAAGATTGATTATTGGGGATTGAAGATTGAGGATTGAGGATTGAGGATTGAGGATTGAGGATTGAAGATTGAGGATTGGGGAATGACGGTTGACGATTGAGGATTGAGTATTGAGGATTTAGAATTGATGATTGATTATTGAAGATTGAGTATTGAGGATTGAAGATTGAGGATTGAGGATTGAGGATTGAGAATTGAGGATGAGGGCTGAGGGTTGAGGATTGAGGTTTGAGGACTGAGGACTGAGGATTGGGGATTGAGATTTGATGATTCAGGATTGAGGATTGAAGACTGAGAATTGGGTATTGAGTATTGGAGAATGAGGATTGAGGATTGTGGACTGAGGATTGAGGATTGAAGGTTGAGGATTGAGGACTGGGGATTGAGGATTGAGGATTGAATATTGAGCATTGAGGATTGAAGATTGAGGACTGAGGATTGAGGATTGAGGGTTGAGGGTTGAGGACGAGGACTGACGGTTGAGGATTGAGGTTTGAGGTTTGAGGATTGAGAATTTAGGATTGAGGATTGAGGATGAGGGCTGAGGGTTGAGGATTGAGGTTTGAGGACTGAGGACTGAGGATTGAGGATTGAGTATTGAGGATTGAGGATTGAGGATTGAAGATTGAGGATTGAGGATTGAGGATTGAGAATTGAGGATTGATTATTGAAGATTGAGTATTGAGGATTGAAGATTGAGTATTGAGGATTGAAGATTGAGTATTGAGGATTGAAGCCTGACGATTGAGGATTGAGGATTGAGTGTTGAGGATTGAGGATTGGGTATTGAGGATTGTAGAATGAGGATTGAGGATTGAGGATTGAGGATTGAGTATAGAGGATTGAAGATTAAGGATTGAGGATTGAGGATTGAGGATTGAGGATTGAAGATTGAGGATTGGGGACTGAGTATTGAGGGTTGAGGATTGCGGATTGAGGATTGAAGATTGAGGATTGGGGACTGAGTGTTGAGGTTTGAGTGATGAGAATTGATGTTTGTGGATAGAAATTTGAAGATTGCAGATTGAGTATTGTGTATTGAAAACTGTGAATTGATAATATTCTGTTGAGGATTGAGGATTTACATCTGATTGCTCAGGTCTGAGGTCTGAAGATTGAGAATTCAGGATTGACGATTCAGGATTGAGGTTTGATGACTGAGGATTGAGGATTGTGGATTGAGGCATGAGGATTGGGGATTGAGGATTGAAGATTGAGGATTGAGGATTGAGGACGTGGGCTGAGGATTGGCGATTGAGGTTTGAGGACTGAGGATTGAGGATTGAGGATTGAGAGTTGAGGATTGAGGACTGAGGATTGAAGATTGAGGATTGGGTATTGAGGGTTGAAGAATGGGGATTGAGGATTGAGGATTGAGGATTGAAGACTGAGTATAGAGGATTGGAGTTTGGGGATTGAGAATTGAGGATTCAGGATTGAGGATTGAGGATTGAGGATTGAAGATTGATTACTGGGGAATGAAGATTGAGGATTGAGGATTGAGGATTGAGGATTGAGGATTGAAGATTGAGGATTGGGGATTGAGGGTTGACGATTGAGGATTATGTATTGAGGATTGAGAATTGAGGATTGATTATTGAAGATTGAGTATTGAGGATTGAAGATTGAGGATTGAGGATTGAGGATTGAGAATTGAGAATGAGGGCTGAGGGTTGAGGATTGAGGTTTGAGGACTGAGGACTGAGGATTGTGGATTGAGATTTGATGATTGAGGATTGAGGATTGAAGACTGAGGATTGGGTATTGAGTATTGAAGAATGAGGATTGAGGATTGAGGACTGAGGATTGAGGATTGAAGATTGAGGATTGAGGACTGAGGATTGAGGATTGAGGATTGAATATTGAGTATTGAGGATTGAAGATTGAGGACTGAGGATTGAGGATTAAGGGTTGAGGATTGAGGACGAGGACTGACGGTTGAGGATTGAGGTTTGAGGTTTGAGGATTGAGAATTTAGGATTGAGGATTGAGGATGAGGGCTGAGGGTTGAGTATTGAGGTTTGAGGACTGAGGACTGAGGATTGAGGATTGAGTATTGAGGATTGAGGGTTGAGGATTGAAGATTGAATATTGATGATTGAAGATTGATGATCGAGGATTGAGTGTTGCGGATTGAGGACGAGGACTGAGGGTTGAGTATTGACGTTTGAGGTCTGAGGATTGAAGAATGAGGATTGAGGATTGAAGATTGAGGGTTGAGGATTGAGGATTGAGGATTGAGCATTGAGGATTGAGGATTGAGGATTGAGGATTGAAGATTGAGTATTGAGGATTGAAGATTGAGGATTTGAGGATTGATAATTGAGGATTGAGGATGAGGTCTGAGGGTTGAGGATTGAGGTTTGAGGGCTGAGGACTGAGAATTGAGGATTGAGGACTGAGAATGTGGCCTGAGGGTTGAGGATTGAGGTTTGAGGACTGATGACTGAGGATTGAGGATTGAGAATTGAGGATTGACGATTGAGGATTGAGGATAGGGGATTGAGGATCGACGATTGAGGATTGAGGATTGAGGATTGAGTATTGAGGATTGCAGATTGAGTATTGAGGATTGAAGATTGAGGTTTGAGGATTGAGGATTGAGGATTGAGCATTGAGGATTGCGGATTGAGGATTGAGGATTGAAGATTGAGTATTGACGATGGAAGATTGAGGATTGAGGATTGAGGATTGAGGATTGAGGATTGAGGATTGAAGATTGAGTATTGAGTATTGACGATTGAGGATTGAGGATTGAGTATTGAGGATTGAGGGTTGAAGATTGAGGATTGCGGACTGAGTGTTGAGGGCTGAGTGATGAGAATTGATGTTTGTGAATAGAGATTTGAAGAGTGCAGATTGAGTATTGGGTATTGAAAACTGTGAATTGATGATATTCTATTAAGGATTCAGGATTGACATCTGATTGTTGAGATCTGAGGTCTGAAGATTGAGGATTCAGAATTGAGGTTTGAGGACTGAGGATTGAGGATTGAGGGTTGAGGCTTGAGGATTGAGAGTTGAAGATTGAGGATTGAGGATTGAGGATGAGGGCTGAGGGTTGAGGGTTGAGATTAGAGGAGTTAGGGCTGAGGATTGAGGATTGAGAATTGAGGATTGAGGATTGAGGATTGAAGATTGACGATTGAGGATTGAGGGTTGAGGATTGAGGATTGAAGATTGAGGATTGGGGATTGAAGATTGAGGATTGAGGATTGAGAATTGGGGATTGAGGATTGAGGATTGAAGATTGAGGATTGGGGATTGAGGATCGACGATTGAGGATTGAGGATTGAGGATTGAGTATTGAGGATTGCAGATTGAGTATTGAGGATTGAAGATTGAGGTTTGAGGATTGAGGATTGAGGATTGAGCATTGAGGATTGCGGATTGAGGATTGAGGATTGAAGATTGAGTATTGACGATGGAAGATTGAGGATTGAGGATTGAGGATTGAGGATTGAGGGTTGAGGATTGAAGATTGAGTATTGAGGATTGACGATTGAGGATTGAGGATTGAGGATTGAGGGTTGAGGGTTGAGTGTTGAGGTTTGAGTATTGAATCCTGAGAATTCAGGATATTCTATTGAGAATTGAGGATTGAGGGCTGATGGTTGAGTATTGAGGATTGAGTATTGAGGATTGAGGATTGAGGATTGAAGATTGAATATTGATGATTGAAGATTGATTATCGAGGATTGAGTGTTGTGGATTGAGGACGAGGACTGAGGGTTGAGTATTGATGTTTGAGGTCCGAGGATTGAAGAATGAGGATTGAGGATTGAAGATTGAGGGTTGAGGATTGAGGATTGAGGATTGAGCATTGAGGATTGAGGATTGAGAATTGAGGATTGAGGATTGAGGATTGAAAATTGAGGATTGGGTATTGAGGGTTGTAGAATGAGGATTGAGGATTGAGGATTGAGGGTTGAGGATTGAGGATTGAGGATTGAGGATTGAGTATAGAGGATTGAAGATTGAGGATTGAGGATTGAGGATTGAGGATTGAGGATTGAAGATTGAGGATTGGGGACTGAGTGTTGAGGGTTGAGGATTGCGGATTGAGGATTGAAGATTGCGGATTGGGGACTGAGTGTTGAGGGTTGAGTGATGAGAATTGATGTTTGTGGGTAGAAATTTGAAGATTGCAGATTGAGTATTGTGTATTGAAAACTGTGAATTGATAATATTCTATTGAGGATTGAGGATTGACATCTGATTGTTCAGGTCTGAGGTCTGAAGATTTAGAATTCAGGATTGACGATTCAGGATTGATGTTTCATGACTGAGGATTGAGGATTGTGGATTGAGGCATGAGGATTGAGGATTGAGGATTGAGGACTGAAGATTGAATATTGATGATTGAAGAATGAGGATTGAGGATTGATTGTTGTGGATTGAGGACGAGGACTGAGGGTTGAGTATGGATGTTTGAGGTCCGAGGATTGAGGATTGAAGATTGAGAATTGAGGATTGAGGATTGAGGATTGAGGATTGAAGATTGAGGATTGTGTATTGAGGATTGCAGAATGAGGATTGAGGATTGAGGATTGAGGATTGAGGATTGAGTATTGATGACTGAGTATTGATGATTGAAGATTGAGGATCGCGGATTGAGGATTGAGGTTTGATGGCTGAGAACTGAGAATTGAGGATTGAGGACTGAGAATGTGGGCTGAGGGTTGAGGATTGCGGTTTGAGGACTGAGGACTGAGGATTGAGGATTGAGAATTGAGGATTGAGGATTGAGGATTGAAGATTGAGGATTGGGTATTGAGGATTGTAGAATGAGGATTGAGGATTGAGGATTGAGGATTGAGGATTGAGGATTGAGGATTGAGGATTGAGGATTGAGTATAGAGCATTGAAGATTGAGGATTGAGGATTGAGGATTGAGGATTGAGGATTGAAGATTGAGGATTGGGGACTGAGTGTTGAGGGTTGAGGATTGCGGATTGAGGATTGAAGATTGAGGATTGGGGACTGAGTGTTGAGGGTTGAGTGATGAGAATTGATGTTTGTGGATAGAAATTTGAAGATTGCAAATTGAGTATTGGGTATTGAAAACTGTGAATTGATGATGTTCTATTAAGGATTCAGGATTGACATCTGATTGTTGAGATCTGAGGTCTGAAGATTGAGGATTCAGAATTGAGGTTTGAGGACTGAGGATTGAGGATTGAGGGTTGAGGCTTGAGGATTGAGGATTGAGGGTTGAAGATTGAGGATTGAGGATTGAGGATGAGGGCTGAGGGTTGAGGATTGAGATTTGAGGACTTAGGGCTGAGGATTGAGGACTGAGAATTGAGGATTGAGGATTGAGGATTGAAGATTGAGGATTGGGTATTGAGGATAGAAGAATGAGGATTGAGGAATGAGGATTGAGGATTGAAGATTGAAGATTGAGTATTGAGGATTGAAGCCTGACGATTGAGGATTGAGGATTGAGGGTTGAGGATTGAGGACGGAGGATTGAAGATTGAGTATTGAGGATTGAAGATTGAGGATTGAGGTTTGAGGACTGAGGATTGAGGATTGGTTATTGAGGATTGAGTGTTGAGGATTGAGGATTGAGGATTGAAGATTGAGGATTGGGTATTGCGGATTCAACATTGAGGATTGAGGATTGAGGATTGAGGATTGAGGATTGAGGATTGAGGACTTAGGGCTGAGGATTGAGGATTGAGAATTGAGGATTGAGGATTGAGGATTGAAGATTGAGGATTGGGTATTGAGGATAGAAGAATGAGGATTGAGGAATGAGGATTGAGGATTGAAGATTGAAGATTGAGTATTGAGGATTGAAGCCTGACGATTGAGGATTGAGGATTGAGGGTTGAGGATTGAGGACGGAGGATTGAAGATTGAGTATTGAGGATTGAAGATTGAGGATTGAGGTTTGAGGACTGAGGATTGAGAATTGATTATTGAGGATTGAGGGTTGAGGATTGAGGATTGAGGATTGAAGATTGAGGATTGGGTATTGCGGATTCAACATTGAGGATTTAGGATTGAGGATTGAGGATTGAGGATTGAGGATTGAGGACTGAAGATTGAATATTGATGATTGAAGAATGAGGATTGAGGTTTGATTGTTGTGGATTGAGGACGAGGACTGAGGGTTGGGTATTGATGTCTGAAGTCTGAGGATTGAGGATTGAAGATTGAGAATTGAGGATTGAGGATTGAGGATTGAAGATTGAGGATTGTGTATTGAGGATTGAAGAATGAGGATTGAGGATTGAGGATTGAGGATTGAGGATTCATAATTGAAGACTGAGTATTGATGATTGAAGATTGAGGATTGAGGATTGAGGATTGAGGATTGAGGATTGAGGATTGAGGATTGAGGATTGAGGATTGAAGATTGAGTATTGAGGATTGAAGATTGAGGATTGAAGATTGAGGATTGAGGATTGAGGATTGAGGATTGAGGATTGAGGATTGAAGATTGAGGATTGGGGATTGAGGATCGACGATTGAGGATTGAGTATTGAGGATTGAGAATTGAGGATTGATTATTGAAGATTGAGTATTGAGGATTGAAGATTGAGGATTGAGTATTGAGTATTGAGGATTGAGGATGAGGGCTGAGGGTTGAGGGTTGAGGTTTGAGGACTGAGGACAGAGGATTGAGGATTGAGAATTGAGGATTGAGGATTGAGGATTGAGAATTGAGGACTGCTGATTGAAGATTGAAGACTGAGGATTGGGTATTGAGGATTGATGACTGACGATTGAGGATTGAGGATTGAGGATTGAGGATTGAGGATTGAGGATTGACGATTGAGAATGGAGGATTGAAGATTGAGTATTGAGGATTGACGATTGAGGATTGAGGATTGAGGATTGAGGGTTGAGGGTTGAGTGTTGAGGTTTGAGTATTGAATCCTGAGAATTCAGGATATTCTATTGAGTATTGAGAAATGAGGGCTGATGGTTGAGTATTGAGGATTGAGTATTGAGGATTGAGGGCTGAGGATTGAAGATTGAATATTGATGATTGAAGATTGATGCTCGAGGATTGAGTGTTGTGGATTGAGGACGATGACTGAGGGTTGAGTATTGATGTTTGAGGTCTGAGGATTGAGGATTGAGGATTGAGAATTGAGGATCGAGGGTTGAGGATTGAAGATTGAGGGTTGGGTGTTGAGGATTGAAGAATGAGGATTGAGGATTGAGGATTGAGGATTGAGGATTGAGGATTGAGGATTGAGGATTGAGGATTGAGGACTGAAGATGGAATATTGATGATTGAAGAATGAGGATTGAGGATTGATTGTTGTGGATTGAGGACGAGGACTGAGGGTTGAGTATTGATGTTTGAGGTGTGAGTATTGGGGATTGAAGATTGAGAATTGAGGATTGAGGACTGAGGATTGAGGATTGAAGATTGAGGATTGTGTATTGAGAATTGAAGAATGAGGATTGAGGATTGAGGATTGAGGATTGAGGATTGAGTATTGAAGACTGAGTATTGATGATTGAAGATTGAGGATTGAGGATTGAGGATTGAGGTTTGAGGGCTGAGGACTGAGAATTGAGGATTGAGGACTGAGAATGTGGGCTGAGGGTTGAGGGTTGTGGTTTGAGGACTGAGGACTGAGGATTGAGGATTGAGGATTGAGGATTGAGGATTGAGTTTAGAAGATTGAGTATTGAGTATTGAAAACTGTGAATTCATGTTATTCTGTTGAGGATTGAGGATTGACATCTGATTGTTCAGGTCTGAGGTCTGAAGATTGAGGATTCAGGATTGAGTATTGAGGATCGAGGATTGAGGATTGAAGATTGAGCATTGAGGATTGAAGATTAAGGATTGAGGATTGAGTATTGAGAATTGAGGACCGATAGTTGAGTTTTGAGGACTGAGGATTGAGGATTGAAGATTGAGTAGTGAGGATTCAAGATTGAGGGTTGAGGATTGATAATTGAGAATTGAGGATGAGGTCTGAGGGTTGAGGGTTGAGGTTTGAGGGCTGAGGACTGAGAATTGAGGATTGAGGACTGAGAATGTGGGCTGAGGGTTGAGGATTGAGGTTTGAGGACTGAGGACTGAGGATTGAGGATTGAGAATTGAGGATTGAGGATTGAGGATTGAAGATTGAGGATTGGGTATTGAGGATTGTAGAATGAGGATTGAGGATTGAGGATTGAGGATTGAGGATTGAGGATTGAGGATTGAGTATAGAGGATTGAAGATTGAGGATTGAGGATTGAGGATTGAGGATTGAGGATTGAGGATTGAAGATTGAGGATTGGGGATTGAAGATTGAGGATTGAGGATTGAGAATTGGGGATTGAGGATTGAGGATTGAAGATTGAGGATTGGGGATTGAGGATCGACGATTGAGGATTGAGGATTGAGGATTGAGTATTGAGGATTGCAGATTGAGTATTGAGGATTGAAGATTGAGGTTTGAGGATTGAGGATTGAGGATTGAGCATTGAGGATTGCGGATTGAGGATTGAGGATTGAAGATTGAGTATTGACGATGGAAGATTGAGGATTGAGGATTGAGGATTGAGGATTGAGGATTGAGGATTGAAGATTGAGTATTGAGGATTGACGATTGAGGATTGAGGATTGAGGATTGAGTGTTGAGGGTTGAGGGTTGAGTGTTGAGGTTTGAGTATTGAATCCTGAGAATTCAGGATATTCTATTGAGAATTGAGGATTGAGGGCTGATGGTTGAGTATTGAGGATTGAGTATTGAGGATTGAGGATTGAGGATTGAAGATTGAATATTGATGATTGAAGATTGATTATCGAGGATTGAGTGTTGTGGATTGAGGACGAGGACTGAGGGTTGAGTATTGATGTTTGAGGTCCGAGGATTGAAGAATGAGGATTGAGGTTTGAAGATTGAGGGTTGCGGATTGAGGATTGAGGATTGAGCATTGAGGATTGAGGATTGAGAATTGAGGATTGAGGATTGAGGATTGAAGATTGAGGATTGGGTATTGAGGATTGTAGAATGAGGATTGAGGATTGAGGATTGAGGATTGAGGATTGAGTATAGAGGATTGAAGATTGAGGATTGAGGATTGAGGATTGAGGATTGAGGATTGAAGATTGAGGATTGGGGACTGAGTGTTGAGGGTTGAGGATTGCGGATTGAGGATTGAAGATTGCGGATTGGGGACTGAGTGTTGAGGGTTGAGTGATGAGAATTGATGTTTGTGGGTAGAAATTTGAAGATTGCAGATTGAGTATTGTGTATTGAAAACTGTGAATTGATAATATTCTATTGAGGATTGAGGACTGACATCTGATTGTTCAGGTCTGAGGTCTGAAGATTTAGAATTCAGGATTGACGATTCAGGATTGATGTTTGATGACTGAGGATTGAGGATTGTGGATTGAGGCATGAGGATTGAGGATTGAGGATTGAAGATTGAGGATTGAGGATTGAGGATGAGAGCTGAGGATTGGCGATTGAGGTTTGAGGACTGAGGATTGAGGATTGAGGATTGAGAATTGAGGATTGAGGAATGAGGATTGAAGATTGAGGATTGGGTATTGAGGGTTGAAGAATGAGGATTGAGGATAGAGGATTGAGGATTGAAGACTGAGTATAGAGGATTGGAGTTTGGGGATTGAGAGTTGAGGATTCAGGATTGAGGATTGAGGATTGAGGATTGAAGATTGATTATTGGGGATTGAAGATTGAGGATTGAGGATTGAGGATTGAGGATTGAGGATTGAAGATTGAGGATTGGGGAATGACGGTTGACGATTGAGGATTGAGTATTGAGGATTTAGAATTGATGATTGATTATTGAAGATTGAGTATTGAGGATTGAAGATTGAGGATTGAGGATTGAGGATTGAGAATTGAGGATGAGGGCTGAGGGTTGAGGATTGAGGTTTGAGGACTGAGGACTGAGGATTGGGGATTGAGATTTGATGATTGAGGATTGAGGATTGAAGACTGAGAATTGGGTATTGAGTATTGGAGAATGAGGATTGAGGATTGTGGACTGAGGATTGAGGATTGAAGGTTGAGGATTGAGGACTGGGGATTGAGGATTGAGGATTGAATATTGAGCATTGAGGATTGAAGATTGAGGACTGAGGATTGAGGATTGAGGGTTGAGGGTTGAGGACGAGGACTGACGGTTGAGGATTGAGGTTTGAGGTTTGAGGATTGAGAATTTAGGATTGAGGATTGAGGATGAGGGCTGAGGGTTGAGGATTGAGGTTTGAGGACTGAGGACTGAGGATTGAGGATTGAGTATTGAGGATTGAGGATTGAGGATTGAAGATTGAGGATTGAGGATTGAGGATTGAGAATTGAGGATTGATTATTGAAGATTGAGTATTGAGGATTGAAGATTGAGTATTGAGGATTGAAGATTGAGTATTGAGGATTGAAGCCTGACGATTGAGGATTGAGGATTGAGTGTTGAGGATTGAGGATTGGGTATTGAGGATTGTAGAATGAGGATTGAGGATTGAGGATTGAGGATTGAGTATAGAGGATTGAAGATTAAGGATTGAGGATTGAGGATTGAGGATTGAGGATTGAAGATTGAGGATTGGGGACTGAGTATTGAGGGTTGAGGATTGCGGATTGAGGATTGAAGATTGAGGATTGGGGACTGAGTGTTGAGGTTTGAGTGATGAGAATTGATGTTTGTGGATAGAAATTTGAAGATTGCAGATTGAGTATTGTGTATTGAAAACTGTGAATTGATAATATTCTGTTGAGGATTGAGGATTTACATCTGATTGCTCAGGTCTGAGGTCTGAAGATTGAGAATTCAGGATTGACGATTCAGGATTGAGGTTTGATGACTGAGGATTGAGGATTGTGGATTGAGGCATGAGGATTGGGGATTGAGGATTGAAGATTGAGGATTGAGGATTGAGGATGTGGGCTGAGGATTGGCGATTGAGGTTTGAGCACTGAGGATTGAGGATTGAGGATTGAGAGTTGAGGATTGAGGACTGAGGATTGAAGATTGAGGATTGGGTATTGAGGGTTGAAGAATGGGGATTGAGGATTGAGGATTGAGGATTGAAGACTGAGTATAGAGGATTGGAGTTTGGGGATTGAGAATTGAGGATTCAGGATTGAGGATTGAGGATTGAGGATTGAAGATTGATTACTGGGGATTGAAGATTGAGGATTGAGGATTGAGGATTGAGGATTGAGGATTGAAGATTGAGGATTGGGGATTGAGGGTTGACGATTGAGGATTATGTATTGAGGATTGAGAATTGAGGATTGATTATTGAAGATTGAGTATTGAGGATTGAAGATTGAGGATTGAGGATTGAGGATTGAGAATTGAGGATGAGGGCTGAGGGTTGAGGATTGAGGTTTGAGGACTGAGGTCTGAGGATTGTGGATTGAGATTTGATGATTGAGGATTGAGGATTGAAGACTGAGGATTGGGTATTGAGTATTGAAGAATGAGGATTGAGGATTCAGGACTGAGGATTGAGGATTGAAGATTGAGGATTGAGGACTGAGGATTGAGGATTGAGGATTGAATATTGAGTATTGAGGATTGAAGATTGAGGACTGAGGATTGAGGATTAAGGGTTGAGGATTGAGGACGAGGACTGACGGTTGAGGATTGAGGTTTGAGGTTTGAGGATTGAGAATTTAGGATTGAGGATTGAGGATGAGGGCTGAGGGTTGAGTATTGAGGTTTGAGGACTGAGGACTGAGGATTGAGGATTGAGTATTGAGGATTGAGGATTGAGGATTGAAGATTGAGGATTGAGGATTGAGGATTGAGGATTGAGGATTGATTATTGAAGATTCGGTATTGAGGATTCAAGATTGAGGATTGAGGATTGAGGATTGAGAATTGAGGATGAGGGCTGAGGGTTGAGGATTGAGGTTTGAGGACTGAGGACTGAGGATTGGGGATTGAGATTTGATGATTGAGGATTGAGGATTGAAGACTGAGGATTGGGTATTGAGTATTGAAGAATGAGGATTGAGGATTGAGGACTGAGGATTGAGGATTGAAGATTGAGGATTGAGGACTGAGGATTGAGGATTGAGGATTGAATATTGAGTATTGAGGATTGAAGATTGAGGACTGAGGATTGAGGATTAAGGGTTGAGGATTGAGGACGAGGACTGACGGTTGAGGATTGAGGTTTGAGGTTTGAGGATTGAGGTTTGAGGTTTGAGGATTGAGAATTTAGGATTGAGGATAGAGGATGTGTGCTGAGGTTTGAGGATTGAGGTTTGAGGACTGAGGACTGAGGATTGAGGATTGAGTATTGAGGATTGAGGATTGAGGGTTGAAGATTGAGGATTGGGTATTGAGGATTGTAGAATGAGGTTTGAGGATTGAGGATTGAGGATTGAGGATTGAAGATTGAGTATTGAGGATTGAAGAATGACGATTGAGGATTGAGGATTGAGTATTGAGGATTGAGGATTGAGTATTGAGGATTGACGATTGAGGTTTGAGGATTGAGGATTGAGGGTTGAGGGTTGAGTGTTGAGGTTTGAGTATTGAATCCTGAGAATTCAGGATATTCTATTGAGTATTGAGAATTGAGGGCTGATGGTTGAGTATTGAGGATTGAGTATTGAGGATTGAGGGTTGAGGATTGAAGATTGAATATTGATGATTGAAGATTGATGATCGAGGATTGAGTGTTGCGGATTGAGGACGAGGACTGAGGGTTGAGTATTGACGTTTGAGGTCTGAGGATTGAAGAATGAGGATTGAGGATTGAAGATTGAGGGTTGAGGATTGAGGATTGAATATTGAGTATTGAGGATTGAAGATTGAGGACTGAGGATTGAGGATTAAGGGTTGAGGATTGAGGACGAGGACTGACGGTTGAGGATTGAGGTTTGAGGATTGAGGATTGAGAATTTAGGATTGAGGATTGAGGATGAGGGCTGAGGGTTGAGTATTGAGGTTTGAGGACTGAGGACTGAGGATTGAGGATTGAGTATTGAGGATTGAGGATTGAGGATTGAAGATTGAGGATTGAGGATTGAGGATTGAGAATTGAGGATTGATTATTGAATATTCGGTATTGAGGATTGAAGATTGAGGATTGAGGATTGAGGATTGAGAATTGAGGATGAGGGCTGAGGGTTGAGGGTTGAGGTTTGAGGACTGAGGACTGAGGATTGGGGATTGAGATTTGATGATTGAGGATTGAGGATTGAAGACTGAGGATTGGGTATTGAGTATTGAAGAATGAGGATTGAGGATTGAGGACTGAGGATTGAGGATTGAAGATTGAGGATTGAGGACTGAGGATTGAGGATTGAGGATTGAATATTGAGTATTGAGTATTGAAGATTGAGGACTGAGTGTTGAGGATTGAGGGTTGAGGATTGAGGACGAGGACTGACGGTTGATGATTGAGGTTTGAGGTTTGAGGATTGAGAATTTAGGATTGAGGATAGAGGATGTGGGCTGAGGGTTGAGGATTGAGGTTTGAGGACTGAGGACTGAGGATTGAGGATTGAGTATTGAGGATTGAGGATTGAGGATTGAAGATTGAGGATTGGGTATTGAGGATTGTAGAATGAGGTTTGAGGATTGAGGATTGAGGATTGAGGATTGAAGATTGAGTATTGAGGATTGAAGAATGACGATTGAGGATTGAGGATTGAGTATTGAGGATTGAGGATTGAGTATTGAGGATTGACGATTGAGGTTTGAGGATTGAGGATTGATGGTTGAGGGTTGAGTGTTGAGGTTTGAGTATTGAATCCTGAGAATTCAGGATATTCTATTGAGTATTGAGAATTGAGGGCTGATGGTTGAGTATTGAGGATTGAGTATTGAGGATTGAGGGTTGAGGATTGAAGATTGAATATTGATGATTGAAGATTGATGATCGAGGATTGAGTGTTGCGGATTGAGGACGAGGACTGAGGGTTGAGTATTGACGTTTGAGGTCTGAGGATTGAAGAATGAGGATTGAGGATTGAAGATTGAGGGTTGAGGATTGAGGATTGAGGATTGAGCATTGAGGATTGAGGATTGAGGATTGAGGATTGAAGATTGAGTATTGAGGATTGAAGATTGAGGATTGAGGATTGATAATTGAGGATTGAGGATGAGGTCTGAGGGTTGAGGATTGAGGTTTGAGGGCTGAGGACTGAGAATTGAGGATTGAGGACTGAGAATGTGGCCTGAGGGTTGAGGATTGAGGTTTGAGGACTGAGGACTGAGGATTGAGGATTGAGAATTGAGGATTGACGATTGAGGATTGAGGATAGGGGATTGAGGATCGACGATTGAGGATTGAGGATTGAGGATTGAGTATTGAGGATTGCACATTGAGTATTGAGGATTGAAGATTGAGGTTTGAGGATTGAGGATTGAGGATTGAGCATTGAGGATTGCGGATTGAGGATTGAGGATTGAAGATTGAGTATTGACGATGGAAGATTGAGGATTGAGGATTGAGGATTGAGGATTGAGGATTGAGGATTGAAGATTGAGTATTGAGTATTGACGATTGAGGATTGAGGATTGAGTATTGAGGATTGAGGGTTGAAGATTGAGGATTGCGGACTGAGTGTTGAGGGCTGAGTGATGAGAATTGATGTTTGTGAATAGAGATTTGAAGATTGCAGATTGAGTATTGGGTATTGAAAACTGTGAATTGATGATATTCTATTAAGGATTCAGGATTGACATCTGATTGTTGAGATCTGAGGTCTGAAGATTGAGGATTCAGAATTGAGGTTTGAGGACTGAGGATTGAGGATTGAGGGTTGAGGCTTGAGGATTGAGAGTTGAAGATTGAGGATTGAGGATTGAGGATGAGGGCTGAGGGTTGAGGGTTGAGATTAGAGGAGTTAGGGCTGAGGATTGAGGATTGAGAATTGAGGATTGAGGATTGAGGATTGAAGATTGAGGATTGGGTATTGAGGATTGAAGAATGAGGATTGAGGAATGAGGATTGAGGATTGAGGATTGAGGATTGAGGATTGAGGATTGAAGATTGAAGATTGAGGATTGGGGATTGAGGGTTGACGATTGAGGATTGAGTATTGAGGATTGAGAATTGAGGATTGATTATTGAAGATTGAGTATTGAGGATTGAAGATTGAGGATTGAGGATTGAGGATTGAGAATTGAGGATGAGGGCTGAGGGTTGAGGATTGAGGTTTGAGGATTGAGGTTTGAGGACTGAGGACTGAGGATTGGGGATTGAGATTTGTTGATTGAGGATTGAGGATTGAAGACTGAGGATTGGGTATTGAGCATTGAAGAATGAGGATTGAGGATTGAGGACTGAGGATTGAGGATTGAAGATTGACGATTGAGGTTTGAGGATTGAGGATTGATGGTTGAGGGTTGAGTGTTGAGGTTTGAGTATTGAATCCTGAGAATTCAGGATATTCTATTGAGTATTGAGAATTGAGGGCTGATGGTTGAGTATTGAGGATTGAGTATTGAGGATTGAGGGTTGAGGATTGAAGATTGAATATTGATGATTGAAGATTGATGATCGAGGATTGAGTGTTGCGGATTGAGGACGAGGACTGAGGGTTGAGTATTGACGTTTGAGGTCTGAGGATTGAAGAATGAGGATTGAGGATTGAAGATTGAGGGTTGAGGATTGAGGATTGAGGATTGAGCATTGAGGATTGAGGATTGAGGATTGAGGATTGAAGATTGAGTATTGAGGATTGAAGATTGAGGATTGAGGATTGATAATTGAGGATTGAGGATGAGGTCTGAGGGTTGAGGATTGAGGTTTGAGGGCTGAGGACTGAGAATTGAGGATTGAGGACTGAGAATGTGGCCTGAGGGTTGAGGATTGAGGTTTGAGGACTGAGGACTGAGGATTGATGATTGAGAATTGAGGATTGACGATTGAGGATTGAGGATAGGGGATTGAGGATCGACGATTGAGGATTGAGGATTGAGGATTGAGTATTGAGGATTGCAGATTGAGTATTGGGGATTGAAGATTGAGGTTTGAGGATTGAGGATTGAGGATTGAGCATTGAGGATTGCGGATTGAGGATTGAGGATTGAAGATTGAGTATTGACGATGGAAGATTGAGGATTGAGGATTGAGGATTGAGGATTGAGGATTGAGGATTGAAGATTGAGTATTGAGTATTGACGATTGAGGATTGAGGATTGAGTATTGAGGATTGAGGGTTGAAGATTGAGGATTGCGGACTGAGTGTTGAGGGCTGAGTGATGAGAATTGATGTTTGTGAATAGAGATTTGAAGATTGCAGATTGAGTATTGGGTATTGAAAACTGTGAATTGATGATATTCTATTAAGGATTCAGGATTGACATCTGATTGTTGAGATCTGAGGTCTGAAGATTGAGGATTCAGAATTGAGGTTTGAGGACTGAGGATTGAGGATTGAGGGTTGAGGCTTGAGGATTGAGAGTTGAAGATTGAGGATTGAGGATTGAGGATGAGGGCTGAGGGTTGAGGATTGAGATTAGAGGAGTTAGGGCTGAGGATTGAGGATTGAGAATTGAGGATTGAGGATTGAGGATTGAAGATTGAGGATTGGGTATTGAGGATTGAAGAATGAGGATTGAGGAATGAGGATTGAGGATTGAGGATTGAGGATTGAGGATTGAGGATTGAAGATTGAAGATTGAGGATTGGGGATTGAGGGTTGACGATTGAGGATTGAGTATTGAGGATTGAGAATTGAGGATTGATTATTGAAGATTGAGTATTGAGGATTGAAGATTGAGGATTGAGGATTGAGGATTGAGAATTGAGGATGAGGGCTGAGGGTTGAGGATTGAGGTTTGAGGATTGAGGTTTGAGGACTGAGGACTGAGGATTGGGGATTGAGATTTGTTGATTGAGGATTGAGGATTGAAGACTGAGGATTGGGTATTGAGCATTGAAGAATGAGGATTGAGGATTGAGGACTGAGGATTGAGGATTGAAGATTGAGGATTGAGGACTGAGGATTGAGGATTGAGGATTGAATATTGAGTATTGAGGATTGAAGATTGAGGACTGAGGATTGGGGATTGAGGTTTGAGGATTGAGGATTGAGAATTTAGGATTGAGGATTGAGGATGAGGGCTGAGGTTTGAGGATTGAGGTTTGAGGGCTGAGGACTGAGGATTGAGGATTGAGTATTGAGGATTGAGGATTCAAGATTGAAGATTGAGGATTGAGGATTGAGGGTTGAGAATTGAGGATTGATTATTGAAGATTGGGTATTGAGGATAGAAGGTTGAGGATTGAGGATTGAGAATTGAGGATGAGGGCTGAGGGTTGAGGATTGAGGTTTGAGGACTGAGGACTGAGGATTGGGGATTGAGATTTGATGATTGAGGATTGAGGATTGAAGACTGAGGATTGGGTATTGAGTATTGAAGAATGAGGATTGAGGATTGAGGACTGAGGATTGAGGATTGAAGATTGAGGATTGAGGACTGAGGATTGAGGATTGAGGATTGAATATTGAGTATTGAGGATTGAAGATTGAGGACTGAGGATTGAGGATTGAGGGTTGAGGATTGAGGGCGAGGACTGACGGTTGTGGATTGAGGTTTGAGGTTTGAGGATTGAGAATTTAGGATTGAGGATTGAGGATGAGTGCTGAGGGTTGAGGATTGAGGTTTGAGGACTGAGGACTGAGGATTGGGGATTGAGATTTGATGATTGAGGATTGAGGATTGAAGACTGAGGATTGGGTATTGAGTATTGAAGAATGAGGATTGAGGATTGAGGACTGAGGATTGAGGATTGAAGATTGAGGATTGAGGACTGAGGATTGAGGATTGAGGATTGAATATTGAGTATTGAGGATTGAAGATTGAGGACTGAGGATTGAGGATTGAGGGTTGAGGATTGAGGACGAGGACTGACGGTTGTGGATTGAGTTTTGAGGTTTGAGGATTGAGAATTTAGGATTGAGGATTGAGGATGAGTGCTGAGGGTTGAGGATTGAGGTTTGAGGACTGAGGACTGAGGATTGAGGATTGAGTATTGAGGATTGAGGGTTGAGGATTGAGGACGAGGACTGACGGTTGTGGATTGAGTTTTGAGGTTTGAGGATTGAGAATTTAGGATTGAGGATTGAGGATGAGTGCTGAGGGTTGAGGATTGAGGTTTGAGGACTGAGGACTGAGGATTGAGGATTGAGTATTGAGGATTGAGGATTGAGGATTGAAGATTGAGGATTGGGTATTGAGGATTGGAGAATGAGGTTTGAGGACTGAGGATTGAGGATTGAGGATTGAGGATTGAAGATTGAGTATTGAGGATTGAAGAATGACGATTGAGGATTGAGGATTGAGGATTGAGGATTGAGTATTGAAGATTGAGTATTGAGTATTGAAAACTGCGAATTCATGTTATTCTATTGAGGATTGAGGATTGACATCTGATTGTTCAGGTCTGAGGTCTGAAGATTGAGGATTCAGGATTGAGGATTCAGGATTGAGGTTTGATGACTGAGGATTGAGGATTGAGGATTGAGGCATGAGGATTGAGGATTGAGAATTGAGGATTGAGGATTGAGGATTGAGGATGAGGGCTGAGGGTTGAGGATTGAGGTTTGAGGATTGAGAGTCGAGGATTGAGTGTTGAAGGTTGAAGATTGAGGGTTGGGTATTGAGGATTGAAGAATGAGGATTGACGAATGACGGTTGAGGATTGAGGATTGAAGATTGAGGATTGAGGATTGAGGATTGGGGATTGAGGATTGAGGATTGAAGATTGAGGATTCAGGATTGAGGATTCAGGATTGAGGTTTGATGACTGAGGATTGAGGATTGAGGATTGAGGCATGAGGATTGAGGATTGAGAATTGAGGATTGAGGATTGAAGATTGAGGATTGAGGACTGAGGATTGAGGATTGAGGATTGAATATTGAGTATTGAGGATTGAAGATTGAGGACTGAGGATTGAGGATTGAGGGTTGAGGATTGAGGACGAGGACTGACGGTTGTGGATTGAGTTTTGAGGTTTGAGGATTGAGAATTTAGGATTGAGGATTGAGGATGAGTGCTGAGGGTTGAGGATTGAGGTTTGAGGACTGAGGACTGAGGATTGAGGATTGAGTATTGAGGATTGAGGGTTGAGGATTGAGGACGAGGACTGACGGTTGTGGATTGAGTTTTGAGGTTTGAGGATTGAGAATTTAGGATTGAGGATTGAGGATGAGTGCTGAGGGTTGAGGATTGAGGTTTGAGGACTGAGGACTGAGGATTGAGGATTGAGTATTGAGGATTGAGGATTGAGGATTGAAGATTGAGGATTGGGTATTGAGGATTGGAGAATGAGGTTTGAGGACTGAGGATTGAGGATTGAGGATTGAGGATTGAAGATTGAGTATTGAGGATTGAAGAATGACGATTGAGGATTGAGGATTGAGGATTGAGGATTGAGTATTGAAGATTGAGTATTGAGTATTGAAAACTGTGAATTCATGTTATTCTATTGAGGATTGAGGATTGACATCTGATTGTTCAGGTCTGAGGTCTGAAGATTGAGGATTCAGGATTGAGGATTCAGGATTGAGGTTTGATGACTGAGGATTGAGGATTGAGGATTGAGGCATGAGGATTGAGGATTGAGAATTGAGGATTGAGGATTGAGGATTGAGGATGAGGGCTGAGGGTTGAGGATTGAGGTTTGAGGATTGAGAGTTGAGGATTGAGTGTTGAAGGTTGAAGATTGAGGGTTGGGTATTGAGGATTGAAGAATGAGGATTGACGAATGACGGTTGAGGATTGAGGATTGAAGATTGAGGATTGAGGATTGAGGATTGGGGATTGAGGATTGAGGATTGAAGATTGAGGATTGGGGATTGAGGATCGACGATTGAGGATTGAGGATTGAGGATTGAGTATTGAGGATTGCAGATTGAGTATTGAGGATTGAAGATTGAGGTTTGAGGATTGAGGATTGAGTATTGAGCATTGAGGATTGCGGATTGAGGATTGACGATTGAAGATTGAGTATTGACGATTGAAGATTGAGGATTGAAGATTGAGGATTGAGGATTGAGGATTGAGGATTGAAGATTGAGTATTGAGTATTGACGATTGAGGATTGAGGATTGGGTATTGAGGATTGAGGGTTGAAGATTGAGGATTGCGGACTGAGTGTTGAGGGTTGAGTGATGAGAATTGATGTTTGTGAATAGAGATTTGAAGATTGCAGATTGAGTATTGGGTATTGAAAACTGTTAATTGGTGATGTTCTATTAAGGATTCAGGATTGACATCTGATTGTTGAGATCTGAGGTCTGAAGATTGAGGATTCAGATTTGAGGTTTGAGGACTGAGGATTGAGGATTGAGGGTTGAGGCTTGAGGATTGAGGATTGAGGGTTGAAGATTGAGGATTGAGGATTGAGGATGAGGGCTGAGGGTTGAGGATTGAGATTTGAGGGCTTAGGGCTGAGGATTGAGGATTGAGAATTGAGGATTGAGGATTGAGGATTGAAGATTGAGGATTGGGTATTGAGGATAGAAGCATGAGGATTGAGGAATGAGGATTGAGGATTGAAGATTGAGGGTTGGGTGTTGAGGATCGAGGATTGAGTGTTGTGGATTGAGGACGAGGACTGAGGGTTGAGTATTGATGTTTGAGGTCTGAGGATTGAGGATTGAGGATTGAGAATTGAGGATTGATAATTGAGGATTGAAGATTGAGGATTGGGTGTTGAGGATTGAAGAATGAGGATTGAGGATTGAGGATTGAGGATTGAGGATTGAAGATTGAGTATTGAGGATTGAAGATTGGGGATTGAGGTCTGAGAATTGAGAATTGAGGATTGCAGATTGAGGATTGGGTGTTGAGGATTGAAGAATGAGGATTGAGGATTGAGGATTGTGAATTGAGGATTGAAGATTGAGGATTGGGTATTGAGGATTGAAGAATGAGGATTGAGGATTGAGGACTGAGGATTGAGGGTTGCCGATTGAGTATTGAGGATTGAAGATTGAGGGTTGAGGTCTGAGAATTGAGGATTGAGGATTGAGGATTGGGGATTGAGGATTGAGGATTGAAGATTGAGGATTGGGGATTGAGGATCGACGACTGAGGATTGAGGATTGAGAATTGAGGATTGAGGATTGAGGATTGAAGATTGAGGATTGGGTATTGGGGATTGAAGAATGATGATTGAGGATTGAGGATTGAGGATTGAGGATTGAAGATTGAGGATTGATGATTGAGGATTGCGGATTGAATATTGAGTATTGATGATTGAAGATTGAGGATTGAGGATTGAGTATTGGTGATTGAGAATTGAGGATTGATTATTGAAGATTGAGTATTGAGGATTGAAGATTGAGGATTGAGGATTGAGTATAGAGGATTGAGGATTGAAGATTGAGGATTGGGTATTGCAGATTGAACATTGAGGATTGAAGATTGAGGATTGTGTATTGAGGGTTGAAGAATGAGGATTGAGGATTGAGGATTGAGGATTGAGGATTGAAGACTGAGTATTGATGATTGAAGATTGAGAAATTGAGGATTGAGTATTGAGGATTGAGAATTGAGGATTGAACATTGAGGATTGAGTGTTGAGGATTGAGGATTGGGGATTGAGGATTGAGGATTGAAGAATGAGGATTGAGGATTGAGGACTGAGGATTGAGGGTTGCAGATTGAGTATTGAGGATTGAAGATTGAGGGTTGTGGTCTGAGAATTGAGGATTGAGGATTGAAGATTGAGGATTGGGTGTTGAGTATTGAAGAATGAGGATTGAGGATTGAGGATTGTGGATTGAGGATTGAAGATTGAGGATTGGGTATTGCGGATTGAACATTGAAGATTGAGGATTGAGGATTGAGGATTGAGGATTGAGGACTGAAGATTGAATATCGATGATTGAAGTTTGAGGATTGAGGATTGATGGTTGTGGATTGAGGACGAGGACTGAGGGTTGAGTATTGATGTTTGAGGTCTGAGGATTGAGGATTGAGGATTGAGAATTGAGGATTGAGGATTGAGGATTCAAGACTGAGGATTGAGGATTGAGGATGAGGGCTGAGAGTTGAGGATTGAGGTTTGAGGTCTGAGGATTGAGGGTTGAGGATTGAGAGTTGAGGATTGAGGGTTGAAGATTGAAGATTGAGGATTGGGTATTGAGGATTGAAGAATGAGGATTGACGAATGACGATTGAGGATTGAGGATTGAAGATTGAGTATTGAGGATTGAAGCCTGACGATTGAGGATTGAGGATTGAGGACTGAGGATTGAGGATGGAGGATTGAAGAATGAGTATTGAGGATTGAAGATTGAGGATTGAGGATTGAGGATTGAGGATTCAGGGTTGCGTGTTGAGGTTTGAGTATTGAATTCTGAGAATTCAGGATATTCTATTGAGTATTGAGAATTGAGGATTGAAGATTGATTATTGAGGACTGAAGATTGAGGATTGAGGATTGAGGATTGGGGATTGAGGATTGAGGATTGAATGTTGAGGATTCGGGATTGAGGATCGACGATTGAGGATTGAGGATTGAAGATTGAGGATTGAGGATTGCAGATTGAGTATTGAGGATTGAAGATTGAGGTTTGAGGATTGAGGATTGAGGATTGAGCATTGAGGGTTGCGGATTGAGGATTGAGGATTGAAGATTGAGTATTGACGATTGAAGATTGAGGATTGAGGATTGAGGATCGAGGATTGAGGATTGAGGATTGAAGATTGAGTATTCAGTATTGACGATTGAGGATTGAGGATTGAGTATTGAGGATTGAGGATTGAAGATTGAGGATTGGGTGTTAAGGATTGAAGAATGAGGATTGAGGATTGAGGATTGTGGATTGAGGATTGAAGATTGAGGATTGGGTATTGTGGATAGAACATTGAGGATTGAGGATTGAGGATTGAGGATTGAGGATTGAGGACTGAAGATTGAACATCGATGATTGAAGATTGAGGATTGAGGATTGATGGTTGTGGATTGAGGACGAGGACTGAGGGTTGAGTATTGATGTTTGAGGTCTGAGGATTGAGGATTGATGGTTGAGGATTGAGAGTTGAGGATTGAGGGTTGAAGATTGAAGATTGAGTATTGGGTATTGATGATTGAAGAATGAGGATTGACGAATGACGATTGAGGATTGAGGACTGAGGTTTGAGGATGGAGAATTGAAGATTGTGTATTGAGGATTGAAAATTGAGGATTGAGGATTGAGGATTGAGGACTCGGGGTTGCGTGTTGAGGTTTGAGTATTGAATCCTGAGAATTCAGGTTATTCTATTGAGTATTGAGGATTGAGGATTGAAGATAGAGTATTGAGGATTGAAGATTGAGGATTGAGGATTGAGGATTGGGGATTGAGGATTGAGGATTGAAGATTGAGGATTGGGGATTGAGGATCGACGACTGAGGATTGAGGATTGAGAATTGAGGATTGAGGATTGAGGATTGAAGATTGAGGATTGGGTATTGGGGATTGAAGAATGATGATTGAGGATTGAGGATTGAGGATTGAGGATTGAAGATTGAGGATTGATGATTGAGGATTGCGGATTGAATATTGAGTATTGATGATTGAAGATTGAGGATTGAGGATTGAGTATTGGTGATTGAGAATTGAGGACTGATTATTGAAGATTGAGTATTGAGGATTGAAGATTGAGGATTGAGGATTGAGTATAGAGGATTGAGGATTGAAGATTGAGGATTGGGTATTGCGGATTGAACATTGAGGATTGAAGATTGAGGATTGTGTATTGAGGGTTGAAGAATGAGGATTGAGGATTGAGGATTGAGGATTGAGGATTGAAGACTGAGTATTGATGATTGAAGATTGAGAAATTGAGGATTGAGTATTGAGGATTGAGAATTGAGGATTGAACATTGAGGATTGAGTGTTGAGGATTGAGGATTGGGGATTGAGGATTGAGGATTGAAGAATGAGGATTGAGGATTGAGGACTGAGGATTGAGGGTTGCAGATTGAGTATTGAGGATTGAAGGTTGAGGGTTGTGGTCTGAGAATTGAGGATTGAGGATTGAAGATTGAGGATTGGGTGTTGAGGATTGAAGAATGAGGATTGAGGATTGAGGATTGTGGATTGAAGATTGA
Source organism: Calliopsis andreniformis (assembly GCF_051401765.1). Taxonomy (NCBI): domain Eukaryota; kingdom Metazoa; phylum Arthropoda; class Insecta; order Hymenoptera; family Andrenidae; genus Calliopsis; species Calliopsis andreniformis. The sequence goes on along the minus strand of NW_027480532.1, from coordinate 670,549 downwards.
AGATTGAGGATTGGGTATTGCGGATTGAACATTGAAGATTGAGGATTGAGGATTGAGGATTGAGGATTGAGGACTGAAGATTGAATATCGATGATTGAAGATTGAGGATTGAGGATTGATGGTTGTGGATTGAGGACGAGGACTGAGGGTTGAGTATTGATGTTTGAGGTCTGAGGATTGAGGATTGAGGATTGAGGATTCAAGACTGAGGATTGAGGATTGAGGATGAGGGCTGAGAGTTGAGGATTGAGGTTTGAGGTCTGAGGATTGAGGGTTGAGGATTGAGAGTTGAGGATTGAGGGTTGAAGATTGAAGATTGAGGATTGGGTATTGAGGATTGAAGAATGAGGATTGACGAATGACGATTGAGGACTGAGGATTGAAGATTGAGTATTGAGGATTGAAGCCTGACGATTGAGGATTGAGGATTGAGGACTGAGGATTGAGGATGGAGGATTGAAGAATGAGTATTGAGGATTGAAGATTGAGGATTGAGGATTGAGGATTGAGGATTCAGGGTTGCGTGTTGAGGTTTGAGTATTGAATTCTGAGAATTCAGGATATTCTATTGAGTATTGAGAATTGAGGATTGAAGATTGGTTATTGAGGACTGAAGATTGAGGATTGAGGATTGAAGAATGAGGATTGGGTATTGAGGATTGAAGAATGAGGATTGAGGAATGAGGATTGAGGATTGAGGATTGAAGATTGAGTATTGAGGATTGAAGCCTGACGATTGAGGATTGAGGATTGAGGGTTGAGGATTGAGGACGGGGGATTGAAGATTGAGTATTGAGGATTGCAGATTGAGGTTTGAGGTTTGAGGACTGAGGATTGAGGATTGAGTATTGAGGATTGAGGATTGAGGATTGAGGATTGAGGATTGAGGATTGAAGATTGAGGATTGGGTATTGCGGATTGAACATTGAGGATTGAGGATTGAGGATTGAGGATTGAGGATTGAGGACTGAAGATTGAATATTGATACTTGAAGAATGAGGATTGAGGATTGATTGTTGTGGATTGAGGACGAGGACTGAGGGTTGAGTATTGATGTTTGAGGCCTGAGGATTGAGGATTGAGGATTGAGGATTGAGGATTGAAGATTGAGGATTGTGTACTGAGGATTGTAGAATGAGGATTGAGGATTGAGGATTGAGGATTGAAGACTGAGTATTGATGATTGAAGATTGAGGATTGAGGATTGAGTATTGAGGATTGAGAATTGAGGATTGATTATTGAAGATTGAGTATTGAGGATTGAAGATTGAGGATTGAGGATTGAGTATTGAGGATTGAGGATGAGGGCTGAGGGTTGAGGGTTGAGGTTGGAGGACTGAGGACAGAGGATTGAGGATTGAGGATTGAGGATTGAGGATTGAGTATTGAGAATTGAGGACTAATAGTTGAGTACTGAGGACTGAGGATTGAGGATTGAGTATTGAATATTGAGGATTGGGTATTGAGGACTGAAGAATGAGGATTGACGAATGACGATTGAGGATTGAGGATTGAAGATTGAGTATTGAGGATTGAAGCCTGACGATTGAGGATTGAGGATTGAGGGTTGAGGATTGAGGACGGAGGATTGAAGATTGAGTATTGAGGATTGAAGATTGAGGTTTGAGGTTTGAGGACTGAGGATTGAGGATTGAGTATTGAGGATTGAGGACTGAGGATTGAGGATTGAGGATAGAGGATTGAAGATTGAGGATTGGGTATTGCGGATTGAACATTGAGGATTGAGGATTGAGGATTGAGGATTGAGGATTGAGGATTGAGGATTGAGGACTGAAGATTGAATATTGATACTTGAAGAATGAGGATTGAGGATTGATTGTTGTGGATTGAGGACGAGGACTGAGGGTTGAGTATTGATGTTTGAGGCCTGAGGATTGAGGATTGAGGATTGAGGATTGAAGATTGAGGATTGTGTATTGAGGATTGTAGAATGAGAATTGACGATTGAGGATTGAGGATTGAGGATTGAAGACTGAGTATTGATGATTGAAGATTGAGGATTGAGGATTGAGTATTGAGGATTGAGAATTGAGGATTGATTATTGAAGATTGAGTATTGAGGATTGAAGACTGAGGATTGAGGATTGAGTATTGAGGATTGAGGATGAGGGCTGAGGGTTGAGGGTTGAGGTTAGAGGACTGAGGACGGAGGATTGAGGATTGAGAATTGAGGATTGAGGATTGAGTATTGAGAATTGAGGACTAATAGTTGAGTACTGAGGACTGAGGATTGAAGATTGAGTATTGAATGTCGAGGATTGGGTATTCAGGATTGAAGAATGAGGATTGAGGATTGAAGATTGAGGATTGAGGATTGAGTATTGAGGATTGAGAATTGAGGATTGATTATTGAAGATTGAGTATTGAGGATTGAAGATTGAGGATTGAGGATTGAGTATTGAGGATTGAGGATGAGGGCTGAGGGTTGAGGGTTGAGGTTAGAGGACTGAGGACAGAGGATTGAGGATTGAGAATTGAGGATTGAGGATTGAGGATTGAGAATTGAGGATTGAGGATTGAGGATTGAAGATTGAGGATTGGGTACTGAGGATTGAAGAATAAGGGTTGAGGATTGAGGATTGAGGATTGAGAGTTGAGGATTGAAGATTCAGTATTGAGGATCGAAGGTTGAGAGTTGAGGATTGAGGATTGAACATTGAGGAATGAGTGCTGAGGGTTGAGTGGTGAAAATTGATGTTTGTGGATACAGGTTGGAGGATTGCAGATTGAGTATTGAGTATTGAAAGCTGTGAATTGAGGATATTCTACTGAGGATTGAGGAATGTCAACTGATTGTTGAGGACTGAGGGCTGAAGATTGAGGATTCAGGATTGAGGATTCAGAATTGAGGTTTGAGGACTGAGGATTGAGGACTGAAGATTGAGGATTGAGGATTGAGGATTGAAGACTGAGGATTGGGTATTGAGGATTGAACATTGAGGATTGAGTGTTGAGGAGTGAGGATTGAGGATTGAGGATTGAGGATTGAGGATTGAGGATGAGGGCTGAGAGTTGAGGATTGAGGTTTGAGGTCTGAGGATTGAGGGTTGAGGATTGAGAGTTGAGGATTGAGGGTTGAAGATTGAAGATTGAGGATTGGGTATTGAGGACTGAAGAATGAGGATTGACGAATGACGATTGAGGATTGAGGATTGAAGATTGAGTATTGAGGATTGAAGCCTGACGATTGAGGATTGAGGATAGAAGACTGAGGATTGAGGATGGAGGATTGTAGATTGAGTATTGCGGATTGAAGATTGAGGATTGAGGATTAAGGATTGAGGATTCAGTGTTGCGTGTTGAGGTTTGAGTATTGAATCCTGAGAATTCAGGATATTCTATTGAGTATTGAGAATTGAGGATTGAAGACTGAGTATTGAGGATTGAAGATTGAGGATTGAGGATTGAGGTTTGGGGATTGAGGATTGAGGATTGAAGATTGAGGATTGGGGATTGAGGATCGACGATTGAGGATTGAGGATTGAAGATTGAGGATTGAGGATTGCAGAATGAGTATTGAGGATTGAAGATTGAGGTTTGAGGATTGACGATTGAGGATTGAGCATTGAGGGTTGCGGATTGAGGATGGAGGATTGAAGATTGAGTATTGACGATTGAAGATTGAGGTTTGAGGTTTGAGGACTGAGGATTGAGGATTGAGTATTAAGGATTGAGGATTGAGGATTGAGGGCTGAGGATTGAGGACTGAAGATTGAGGATTGAGGATTGAGAATTGAAGACTGAGGGTTGGGTATTGAGGATTGAACATTGAGGATTGAGTGTTGAGGATTGAGGATTGAGGATTGAAGATTCAGGATTGGGTGTTGAGGATTGAAGAATGAGGATTGAGGATTGAGGATTGAAGATTGAGGATTGAGGATTGAGGATGAGGGCTGAGAGTTGAGGATTGAGGTTTGAGGTCTGAGGATTGAGGGTTGAGGACTGAGAGTTGAGGATTGAGGGTTGAAGATTGAAGATTGAGGATTGGGTATTGAGGATTGAAGAATGAGGATTGACGAATGACGATTGAGGATTGAGGATTGAAGATTGAGTATTGAGGATTGAAGCCTGACGATTGAGGATTGAGGATAGAGGACTGAGGATTGAAGATTGAGGATTGGGTGTTGAGGAGTGAAGAATGAGGATTGCGGATTGAGGATTGTGGATTGAGGATTGAAGATTGAGGATTGGGTATTGCGGATTGAACATTGAAGATTGAAGATTGAGGATTGAGGATTGAGGATTGAGGACTGAAGATTGAATATCGATGATTGAAGATTGAGGATTGAGGATTGATGGTTGTGGATTGAGGACGAGGACTGGGGGTTGAGTGTTGATGTTTGAGGTCTGAGGATTGAGGATTGAGGATTGAGAATTGAGGATTGAGGATTGAGGATTCAAGATTGAGGATTGAGGATTGAGGATGAGGGCTGAGAGTTGAGGATTGAGGTTTGAGGTCTGAGGATTGAGGGTTGAGGATTGAGAGTTGAGGATTGAGGGTTGAAGATTGAAGATTGAGGATTGGGGATTGAGGATTGAGGATTGAAAGTTGAGGATTCGGGATTGAGGATCGACGATTGAGGATTGAGGATTGAAGATTGAGGATTGAGGATTGCAGATTGAGTATTGAGGATTGAAGATTGAGGTTTGAGGATTGAGGATTGAGGATTGAGCATTGAGGGTTGCGGATTGAGGATTGAGGATTGAAGATTGAGTATTGACGATTGAAGATTGAGGATTGAGGATTGAGGATTGAGGATTGAGGATTGAGGATTGAAGATTGAGTATTGAGTATTGACGATTGAGGAGTGACGATTGAGTATTGAGGATTGAGGGTTGAAGGTTGAGGATTGCGGACTGAGTGTTGAGGGTTGAGTGATGAGAATTGATGTTTGTGAATAGAGATTTGAAGATTGCAGATTGAGTATTGGGTATTGAAAACTGTGAAATGATGATATCCTATTAAGGATTCAGGATTGACATCTGATTGTTGAGGTCTGAGGTCTGCAGATTGAGGATTCAGAATTGAGGTTTGAGGACTGAGGATTGAGGATTGAGGGTTGATGCTTCAGGATTGAGGATTGAGGGTTGACGATTGAGGATTGAGGATTGAGGATGAGGGCTGAGGGTTGAGGATTGAGATTTGAGGACTTTGGACTGAGGATTGAGGATTGAGAATTGAGGATTGAGGATTGAGGATTGAAGATTGAGGATTGGGTATTGAGGATTGAAGAATGAGGATTGAGGAATGAGGATTGAGGATTGAGGATTGAAGATTGAGTATTGAGGATTGAAGCCTGACGATTGAGGATTGAGGATTGAGGGTTGAGGATTGAGGACGGAGGATTGAAGATTGAGTATTGAGGATTGAAGATTGAGGATTGAGGATTGAGTGTTGAGGATTGAAGATTGAGTATTGAGGATTGAAGATTGAGGATTGAGGTCTGAGAATTGAGGATTGACGATTGAAGATTGAGGATTGGGTGTTGAGGATTGAAGAATGAGGATTGAGGATTGAGGATTGTGGATTGAGGACTGAAGATTGAGGATTCGGTATTGAGGATTGAAGAATGAGGATTGAGGATTGAGGACTGAGGATTGAGGGTTGCAGATTGAGTATTGAGGATTGAAGGTTGAGGGTTGTGGTCTGAGAATTGAGGATTGACGATTGAAGATTGAGGATTGGGTGTTGAGGATTGAAGAATGAGGATTGAGGATTGAGGATTGTGGATTGAGGATTGAAGATTGAGGATTAGGTATTGCGAATTGAACATTGAAGATTGAGGATTGAGGATTGAGGATTGAGGATTGAGGACTGAAGATTGAATATTGATGATTGAAGATTGAGGATTGAGGATTGATGGTTGTGGATTGAGGACGAGGACTGAGGGTTGAGTATTGATGTTTGAGGTCTGAGGATTGAGGATTGAGGATTGAGAATTGAGGATTGAGGATTGAGGATTCAAGATTGAGGATTGAGGATTGAGGATGAGGGCTGAGAGTTGAGGATTGAGGTTTGAGGTCTGAGGATTGAGGGTTGAGGTTTCAGAGTTGAGGATTCAGGGTTGAAGATTGAAGATTGAGGATTGGGTATTGAGGATTGAAGAATGAGGATTGACGAATGACGATTGAGGATTGAGGATTGAAGATAGAGGTGTGAGGTTTGAGGATTGAGGATTGAGGATTGAGCATTGAGGGTTGCGGATTGAGGATTGAGGATTGAAGATTGAGTATTGACGATTGAAGATTGAGGATTGAGGATTGAGGATTGAGGATTGAGGATTGAGGATTGAGGATTGAAGATTGAGTATTGAGTATTGAGTATTGACGATTGAGGATTGAGGATTGAGTATTGAGGATTGAGGGTTGAAGGTTGAGGATTGCGGACTGAGTGTTGAGGGTTGAGTGATGAGAATTGATGTTTGTGAATAGAGATTTGAAGATTGCAGATTGAGTATTGGGTATTGAAAACTGTGAATTGATGATATTCTATTAAGGATTCAGGATTGACATCTGATTGTTGAGGTCTGAGGTCTGAAGATTGAGGATTCAGAATTGAGGTTTGAGGACTGAGGATTGAGGATTGAGGGTTTATGCTTCAGGATTGAGGATTGAAGATTGAGTATTGAGTATTGACGATTGAGGATTGAGAATTGAGGATTGAGGATTGAGGATTGAGAATTGAGGATTGAGGATTGAGGATTGAAGATTGAGGATTGGGTACTGAGGATTGAAGAATAAGGGTTGAGGATTGAGGATTGAGGATTGAGAGTTGAGGATTGAGGATTGAGAGTTGAGGATTGAAGATTCAGTATTGAGGATCGAAGGTTGAGAGTTGAGGATTGAGGATTGAACATTGAGGAATGAGTGCTGAGGGTTGAGGATTGAGGACGGAGGATTGAAGATTGAGTATTGAGGATTGAAGATTGAGGTTTGAGGTTTGAGGACTGAGGATTGAGGATTGAGTATTAAGGATTGAGGATTGAGGATTGAGGATTGAGGATTGAGGATTGAAGATTGAGGATTGGGTATTGCGGATTGAACATTGAGGATTGAGGATTGAGGATTGAGGATTGAGGATTGAAGACTGAGTATTGATGATTGAAGATTGAGGATTGAGGATTGAGTATTGAGGATTGAGAATTGAGGATTGATTATTGAAGATTGAGGATTGAGGATTGAGTGTTGAGGATTGAAGATTGAGCATTGAGGATTGAAGATTGAGGATTGAGGTCTGAGAATTGAGGATTGAGGGTGGAAGATTGAGGATTGGGTGTTGAGGATTGAAGAATGAGGATTGAGGATTGAGGATTGTGGATTGATGATTGAAGATTGAGGATTGGGTATTGAGGATTGAAGAATGAGGATTGAGGATTGAGGACTGAGGATTGAGGGTTGCAGATTGAGTATTGAGGATTGAAGATTGAGGGTTGTGGTCTGAAAATTGAGGATTGAGGATTGAAGATTGAGGATTGGGTGTTGAGGATTGTAGAATGAGGATTGAGGATTGAGGATTGTGGATTGAGGATTGAAGATTGAGGATTGGGTATTGCGGATTGAACATTGAAGATTGAGGACTGAGGATTGAGGATTGAGGATTGAGGACTGAAGATTGAATATCGATGATTGAAGATTGAGGATTGAGGATTGATGGTTGTGGATTGAGGACGAGGACTGAGGGTTGAGTATTGATGTTTGAGGTCTGAGGATTGAGGATTGAGTATTGAGAATTGAGGATTGAGGATTGAGGATTCAAGATTGAGGATTGAGGATTGAGGATGAGGGCTGAGAGTTGAGGATTGGGGATTGAGGATCGACGACTGAGGATTGAGGATTGAGAATTGAGGATTGAGGATTGAGGATTGAAGATTGAGGATTGGGTATTGGGGATTGAAGAATGATGATTGAGGATTGAGGATTGAGGATTGAGGATTGAAGATTGAGGATTGATGATTGAGGATTGCGGATTGAATATTGAGTATTGATGATTGAAGATTGAGGATTGAGGATTGAGTATTGGTGATTGAGAATTGAGGATTGATTATTGAAGATTGAGTATTGAGGATTGAAGATTGAGGATTGAGGATTGAGTATAGAGGATTGAGGATTGAAGATTGAGGATTGGGTATTGCGGATTGAACATTGAGGATTGAAGATTGAGGATTGTGTATTGAGGGTTGAAGAATGAGGATTGAGGATTGAGGATTGAGGATTGAGGATTGAAGACTGAGTATTGATGATTGAAGATTGAGAAATTGAGGATTGAGTATTGAGGATTGAGAATTGAGGATTGAACATTGAGGATTGAGTGTTGAGGATTGAGGATTGGGGATTGAGGATTGAGGATTGAAGAATGAGGATTGAGGATTGAGGACTGAGGATTGAGGGTTGCAGATTGAGTATTGAGGATTGAAGGTTGAGGGTTGTGGTCTGAGAATTGAGGATTGAGGATTGAAGATTGAGGATTGGGTGTTGAGGATTGAAGAATGAGGATTGAGGATTGAGGATTGTGGATTGAAGATTGAAGATTGAGGATTGGGTATTGCGGATTGAACATTGAAGATTGAGGATTGAGGATTGAGGATTGAGGATTGAGGACTGAAGATTGAATATCGATGATTGAAGATTGAGGATTGAGGATTGATGGTTGTGGATTGAGGACGAGGACTGAGGGTTGAGTATTGATGTTTGAGGTCTGAGGATTGAGGATTGAGGATTGAGAATTGAGGATTGAGGATTGAGGATTCAAGACTGAGGATTGAGGATTGAGGATGAGGGCTGAGAGTTGAGGATTGAGGTTTGAGGTCTGAGGATTGAGGGTTGAGGATTGAGAGTTGAGGATTGAGGGTTGAAGATTGAAGATTGAGGATTGGGTATTGAGGATTGAAGAATGAGGATTGACGAATGACGATTGAGGACTGAGGATTGAAGATTGAGTATTGAGGATTGAAGCCTGACGATTGAGGATTGAGGATTGAGGACTGAGGATTGAGGATGGAGGATTGAAGAATGAGTATTGAGGATTGAAGATTGAGGATTGAGGATTGAGGATTGAGGATTCAGGGTTGCGTGTTGAGGTTTGAGTATTGAATTCTGAGAATTCAGGATATTCTATTGAGTATTGAGAATTGAGGATTGAAGATTGGTTATTGAGGACTGAAGATTGAGGATTGAGGATTGAAGAATGAGGATTGGGTATTGAGGATTGAAGAATGAGGATTGAGGAATGAGGATTGAGGATTGAGGATTGAAGATTGAGTATTGAGGATTGAAGCCTGACGATTGAGGATTGAGGATTGAGGGTTGAGGATTGAGGACGGGGGATTGAAGATTGAGTATTGAGGATTGAAGATTGAGGTTTGAGGTTTGAGGACTGAGGATTGAGGATTGAGTATTGAGGATTGAGGATTGAGGATTGAGGATTGAGGATTGAGGATTGAAGATTGAGGATTGGGTATTGCGGATTGAACATTGAGGATTGAGGATTGAGGATTGAGGATTGAGGATTGAGGATTGAGGACTGAAGATTGAATATTGATACTTGAAGAATGAGGATTGAGGATTGATTGTTGTGGATTGAGGACGAGGACTGAGGGTTGAGTATTGATGTTTGAGGCCTGAGGATTGAGGATTGAGGATTGAGGATTGAGGATTGAAGATTGAGGATTGTGTACTGAGGATTGTAGAATGAGGATTGAGGATTGAGGATTGAGGATTGAAGACTGAGTATTGATGATTGAAGATTGAGGATTGAGGATTGAGTATTGAGGATTGAGAATTGAGGATTGATTATTGAAGATTGAGTATTGAGGATTGAAGATTGAGGATTGAGGATTGAGTATTGAGGATTGAGGATGAGGGCTGAGGGTTGAGGGTTGAGGTTGGAGGACTGAGGACAGAGGATTGAGGATTGAGGATTGAGGATTGAGGATTGAGTATTGAGAATTGAGGACTAATAGTTGAGTACTGAGGACTGAGGATTGAGGATTGAGTATTGAATATTGAGGATTGGGTATTGAGGACTGAAGAATGAGGATTGACGAATGACGATTGAGGATTGAGGATTGAAGATTGAGTATTGAGGATTGAAGCCTGACGATTGAGGATTGAGGATTGAGGGTTGAGGATTGAGGACGGAGGATTGAAGATTGAGTATTGAGGATTGAAGATTGAGGTTTGAGGTTTGAGGACTGAGGATTGAGGATTGAGTATTGAGGATTGAGGACTGAGGATTGAGGATTGAGGATAGAGGATTGAAGATTGAGGATTGGGTATTGCGGATTGAACATTGAGGATTGAGGATTGAGGATTGAGGATTGAGGATTGAGGATTGAGGATTGAGGACTGAAGATTGAATATTGATACTTGAAGAATGAGGATTGAGGATTGATTGTTGTGGATTGAGGACGAGGACTGAGGGTTGAGTATTGATGTTTGAGGCCTGAGGATTGAGGATTGAGGATTGAGGATTGAAGATTGAGGATTGTGTATTGAGGATTGTAGAATGAGAATTGACGATTGAGGATTGAGGATTGAGGATTGAAGACTGAGTATTGATGATTGAAGATTGAGGATTGAGGATTGAGTATTGAGGATTGAGAATTGAGGATTGATTATTGAAGATTGAGTATTGAGGATTGAAGACTGAGGATTGAGGATTGAGTATTGAGGATTGAGGATGAGGGCTGAGGGTTGAGGGTTGAGGTTAGAGGACTGAGGACGGAGGATTGAGGATTGAGAATTGAGGATTGAGGATTGAGTATTGAGAATTGAGGACTAATAGTTGAGTACTGAGGACTGAGGATTGAGGATTGAGTATTGAATGTCGAGGATTGGGTATTCAGGATTGAAGAATGAGGATTGAGGATTGAAGATTGAGGATTGAGGATTGAGTATTGAGGATTGAGAATTGAGGATTGATTATTGAAGATTGAGTATTGAGGATTGAAGATTGAGGATTGAGGATTGAGTATTGAGGATTGAGGATGAGGGCTGAGGGTTGAGGGTTGAGGTTAGAGGACTGAGGACAGAGGATTGAGGATTGAGAATTGAGGATTGAGGATTGAGGATTGAGAATTGAGGATTGAGGATTGAGGATTGAAGATTGAGGATTGGGTACTGAGGATTGAAGAATAAGGGTTGAGGATTGAGGATTGAGGATTGAGAGTTGAGGATTGAAGATTCAGTATTGAGGATCGAAGGTTGAGAGTTGAGGATTGAGGATTGAACATTGAGGAATGAGTGCTGAGGGTTGAGTGGTGAAAATTGATGTTTGTGGATACAGGTTGGAGGATTGCAGATTGAGTATTGAGTATTGAAAGCTGTGAATTGAGGATATTCTACTGAGGATTGAGGAATGTCAACTGATTGTTGAGGACTGAGGGCTGAAGATTGAGGATTCAGGATTGAGGATTCAGAATTGAGGTTTGAGGACTGAGGATTGAGGACTGAAGATTGAGGATTGAGGATTGAGGATTGAAGACTGAGGATTGGGTATTGAGGATTGAACATTGAGGATTGAGTGTTGAGGAGTGAGGATTGAGGATTGAGGATTGAGGATTGAGGATTGAGGATGAGGGCTGAGAGTTGAGGATTGAGGTTTGAGGTCTGAGGATTGAGGGTTGAGGATTGAGAGTTGAGGATTGAGGGTTGAAGATTGAAGATTGAGGATTGGGTATTGAGGACTGAAGAATGAGGATTGACGAATGACGATTGAGGATTGAGGATTGAAGATTGAGTATTGAGGATTGAAGCCTGACGATTGAGGATTGAGGATAGAAGACTGAGGATTGAGGATGGAGGATTGTAGATTGAGTATTGCGGATTGAAGATTGAGGATTGAGGATTAAGGATTGAGGATTCAGTGTTGCGTGTTGAGGTTTGAGTATTGAATCCTGAGAATTCAGGATATTCTATTGAGTATTGAGAATTGAGGATTGAAGACTGAGTATTGAGGATTGAAGATTGAGGATTGAGGATTGAGGTTTGGGGATTGAGGATTGAGGATTGAAGATTGAGGATTGGGGATTGAGGATCGACGATTGAGGATTGAGGATTGAAGATTGAGGATTGAGGATTGCAGAATGAGTATTGAGGATTGAAGATTGAGGTTTGAGGATTGACGATTGAGGATTGAGCATTGAGGGTTGCGGATTGAGGATGGAGGATTGAAGATTGAGTATTGACGATTGAAGATTGAGGTTTGAGGTTTGAGGACTGAGGATTGAGGATTGAGTATTAAGGATTGAGGATTGAGGATTGAGGGCTGAGGATTGAGGACTGAAGATTGAGGATTGAGGATTGAGAATTGAAGACTGAGGGTTGGGTATTGAGGATTGAACATTGAGGATTGAGTGTTGAGGATTGAGGATTGAGGATTGAAGATTCAGGATTGGGTGTTGAGGATTGAAGAATGAGGATTGAGGATTGAGGATTGAAGATTGAGGATTGAGGATTGAGGATGAGGGCTGAGAGTTGAGGATTGAGGTTTGAGGTCTGAGGATTGAGGGTTGAGGATTGAGAGTTGAGGATTGAGGGTTGAAGATTGAAGATTGAGGATTGGGTATTGAGGATTGAAGAATGAGGATTGACGAATGACGATTGAGGATTGAGGATTGAAGATTGAGTATTGAGGATTGAAGCCTGACGATTGAGGATTGAGGATAGAGGACTGAGGATTGAAGATTGAGGATTGGGTGTTGAGGAGTGAAGAATGAGGATTGCGGATTGAGGATTGTGGATTGAGGATTGAAGATTGAGGATTGGGTATTGCGGATTGAACATTGAAGATTGAAGATTGAGGATTGAGGATTGAGGATTGAGGACTGAAGATTGAATATCGATGATTGAAGATTGAGGATTGAGGATTGATGGTTGTGGATTGAGGACGAGGACTGGGGGTTGAGTGTTGATGTTTGAGGTCTGAGGATTGAGGATTGAGGATTGAGAATTGAGGATTGAGGATTGAGGATTCAAGATTGAGGATTGAGGATTGAGGATGAGGGCTGAGAGTTGAGGATTGAGGTTTGAGGTCTGAGGATTGAGGGTTGAGGATTGAGAGTTGAGGATTGAGGGTTGAAGATTGAAGATTGAGGATTGGGTACTGAGGATTGAAGAATAAGGGTTGAGGATTGAGGATTGAGGATTGAGAGTTGAGGATTGAGGATTGAGAGTTGAGGATTGAAGATTCAGTATTGAGGATCGAAGGTTGAGAGTTGAGGATTGAGGATTGAACATTGAGGAATGAGTGCTGAGGGTTGAGTGGTGAAAATTGATGTTTGTGGATACAGGTTGGAGGATTGCAGAGTGAGTATTGAGTATTGAAAGCTGTGAATTGAGGATATTGTACTGAGGATTGAGGAATGTCAACTGATTGTTGAGGACTGAGGGCTGAAGATTGAGGATTCAGGATTGAGGATTCAGAATTGAGGTTTGAGGACTGAGGATTGAGGACTGAAGATTAAGGATTGAGGATTGAGGGTTGAAGACTGAGGGTTGGGTATTGAGGATTGAACATTGAGGATTGAGTGTTGAGGATTGAGGATTGAGGATTGAGGATTGAGGATTGAGGATTGAGGATTGAAGAATGAGGATTGAGGATTGAGGATGAGGGCTGAGCGTTGAGGATTGAGGTTTGAGGTCTGAGGATTGAGGGTTGAGGATTGAGAGTTGAGGATTGAGGGTTGAAGATTGAAGATTGAGGATTGGGTATTGAGGATTGAAGAATGTGGATTGACGAATGACGATTGAGGATTGAGGATTGAAGATTGAGTATTGAGGATTGAAGCCTGGCGGTTGAGGATTGAGGATAGAGGACTGAGGGTTGAGGATGGAGGATTGAAGATTGAGTATTGCGGATTGAAGATTGAGGATTGAGGATTGCAGATTGAGTATTGAGGATTGAAGATTGAGGTTTGAGGATTGAGGATTGAGGATTGAGCATTGAGGGTTGCGGATTGAGGATGGAGGATTGAAGATTGAGTATTGACGATTGAAGATTGAGGATTGAGGGTTGAGGATTGAGGATTGAGGATTGAGGATTGAGGATTGAAGATTGAGTATTGAGTATTGACGATTGAGGATTGAGGATTGAGTATTGAGGATTGAGGGTTGAAGGTTGAGGACTGCGGACTTAGTGTTGAGGGTTGAGTGATGAGAATTGATGTTTGTGAATAGAGATTTGAAGATTGCAGATTGAGTATTGGGTATTAAAAACTGTGAATTGATGATATTCTATTAAGGATTCAGGATTGACATCTGATTGTTGATGTCTGAGGTCTGAAGATTGAGGATTCAGAATTGAGGTTTGAGGACTGAGCATTGAGGATTGAGGGTTGATGCTTCAGGATTGAGGATTGAGGGTTGAAGATTGAGGATTGAGGATTGAGGATGAGGGCTGAGGGTTGAGGATAGAGATTTGAGGACTTAGGACTGAGGATTGAGGATTGAGAATTGAGGATTGAGGATTGAGGATTGAAGATTGAGGATTGGGTATTGAGGATTGAAGAATGAGGATTGAGGAATGAGGATTGAGGATTGAGGATTGAAGATTGAGTATTGAGGATTGAAGCCTGACGATTGAGGATTGAGGATTGAGGGTTGAGGATTGAGGACGGAGGATTGAAGATTGAGTATTGAGGATTGAAGATTGAGGTTTGAGGTTTGAGGACTGAGGATTGAGGATTGAGTATTAAGGATTGAGGATTGAGGATTGAGGATTGAGGATTGAGGATTGAAGATTGAGGATTGGGTATTGCGGATTGAACATTGAGGATTGAGGATTGAGGATTGAGGATTGAGGATTGAAGACTGAGTATTGATGATTGAAGATTGAGGATTGAGGATTGAGTATTGAGGATTGAGAATTGAGGATTGATTATTGAAGATTGAGGATTGAGGATTGAGTGTTGAGGATTGAAGATTGAGCATTGAGGATTGAAGATTGAGGATTGAGGTCTGAGAATTGAGGATTGAGGGTGGAAGATTGAGGATTGGGTGTTGAGGATTGAAGAATGAGGATTGAGGATTGAGGATTGTGGATTGATGATTGAAGATTGAGGATTGGGTATTGAGGATTGAAGAATGAGGATTGAGGATTGAGGACTGAGGATTGAGGGTTGCAGATTGAGTATTGAGGATTGAAGATTGAGGGTTGTGGTCTGAAAATTGAGGATTGAGGATTGAAGATTGAGGATTGGGTGTTGAGGATTGTAGAATGAGGATTGAGGATTGAGGATTGTGGATTGAGGATTGAAGATTGAGGATTGGGTATTGCGGATTGAACATTGAAGATTGAGGACTGAGGATTGAGGATTGAGGATTGAGGACTGAAGATTGAATATCGATGATTGAAGATTGAGGATTGAGGATTGATGGTTGTGGATTGAGGACGAGGACTGAGGGTTGAGTATTGATGTTTGAGGTCTGAGGATTGAGGATTGAGTATTGAGAATTGAGGATTGAGGATTGAGGATTCAAGATTGAGGATTGAGGATTGAGGATGAGGGCTGAGAGTTGAGGATTGAGGTTTGAGGTCTGAGGATTGAGGGTTGAGGATTGAGAGTTGAGGATTGAGGGTTGAAGATTGAAGATTGAGGATTGGGTATTGAGGATTGAAGAATGAGGATTGACGAATGACGATTGAGGATTGAGGATTGAAGATTGAGTATTGAGGATTGAAGCCTGACGATTGAGGATTGAGGATTGAGGACTGAGGATTGAGGATGGAGGATTGAAGATTGAGTATTGAGGATTGAAGATTGAGGATTGAGGATTGAATATTGAGTATTGAGGATTGAAGATTGAGGATTGAGGATCGAGGGTTGACGATTGATGACGAGGACTGACGGTTGAGGATTGAGGTTTGAGGTTTGAGGATTGAGAATTTAGGATTGAGGATTGAGGATAAGGGCTGAGGGTTGAGGATTGAGGTTTGAGGACTGAGGTCTGAGGATTGAGCATTGAGTATTGAGGATTGAGGATTGAGCATTGAAGATAGAGGATTGGGTATTGAGGATTGTAGAATGAGGTTTGAGGATTGAGGATTGAGGATTGAGGATTGAAGATTGAGTATTGAGGATTGAAGACTGACGATTGAGGATTGAGGATTGAAGATTGTGTATTGAGGATTGAAAATGGAGGATTGAGGATTGAGGATTCAGGACTGAGGATTGAGGACTGAGGATTGAGTATTGAGGATTGAAGATTGAGGATTGAGAATTGAGGATTGAGGATTGAGGATTGAAGATTGAGGATTGGGGACTGAGCGTTGAGTGTTGAGTGATGAGAATTGATGCTTGTGGATAGAAATTTGAAGATTGCAGATTGAGTATTGAGTATTGAAAACTGTGAATTGATGATATTCTATTGAGGATTGATGATTGTCATCTGATTGTTCAGGTCTGAGGTCTGAAGATTGAGGATTCAGGATTGAGGATTCAGGATTGAGGTTTGATGACTGAGGATTGAGGATTGAGGATTGAGGATTGAGGCATGAGGATTGAGGATTGAGGATTGAAGATTGAGGATTTAGGATTGAAGATTGAGGATTGAGGATTGAGGATGAGGGCTGAGGGTTGAGGATAGAGGTTTGAGTATTGAATCCTGAGAATTCAGGATATTCTATTGAGTATTGAGAATTGAGGATTGATGGTTGAGTATTGAGGATTAAGGATTGAGGATTGAGGATTGAGTATTGAGGACTGAGGATTGAGGATTGAAGATTGAACATTGATGATTGAAGATTGAGAATCGAGGATTGATGGTTGTGGATTGAGGACGAGGACTGAGGGTTGAGTATTGATGTTTGAGGTCTGAGGATTGAGGATTGAGGATTGAGAATTGAGGATTGAGGATTGAGGATTGAAGATTGAGGATTGGGTGTTGAGGATTGATGAATGGGACTGAGGATTGAGGATTGAGGATTGAGGATTGAATATTGAGTATAGAGGATTGAATATTGAGGATTGAGGATTGAGGGTTGAGGATTGAGGACGTGGACTGACGGTTGAGGATTGAGGACGTGGACTGACGGTTGAGGATTGAGGTTTGAGGTTTGAGGATTGAGAATTTTGGATTGAGGCCTGAGGATGAGGGCTGATGGTTGAGGATTGAGGTTTGAGGACTGAGGTCTGGGGATTCAGGATTGAGTATTGAGGATTGAGGATTGAGGATAGAAGATTGAGGATTGGGTATTGAGGATTGTAGAATGTGGTTTGAGGATTGAGGATTGAGGATTGAGTATTGAAGATTGAGTAGTGAGGATTGAAGTCTGACGATTGAGGATTGAGGATTGAGGATTGAGGATTGAGGATTGAAGATTGAGTATTGAGGATTGAAAATTCAGGATTGAGGATTGACGATTCAGGATTGATGATTGAGGATTGAGGATTGAGTATTGAGGATTGAAGATTGAGGATTGAGAATTGAGGATTGAGGATTGAGGATTGAAGATTGAGGATTGGGGACTGAGCGTTGAGGGTTGAGAGATGAGAATTGATGTTTGTGGATAGAAATTTGAAGATTGCAGACTGAGTATTGAGTATTGAAAACTGTGAATTGATAATATTCTATTGAGGATTCAGGATTGACATCTGATTGTTCAGGTCTGAGGTCTGAAGATTGAGGATTCAGGATTGAGGATTCAGGATTGTGGTTCGATGACTGAGGATTGAGGATTGAGGATTGAGGCATGAGGATTGAGGATTGAGGATTGAAGATTGAGGATTTAGGATTGAAGATTGAGGATTGAGGATTGAGGTTTGAGGTCTGAGGACTGAGGATTGAGGATTGAGAATTGAGGTTTCAGGGTTGAAGATTGAAGATTGATGATTGAGGATTGAGGATGAGGGCTGAGGGTTGAGGATAGAGGTTTGAGTATTGAATCCTGAGAATTCAGGATATTCTATTGAGTATTGAGAATTGAGGATTGATGGTTGAGTATTGAGGATTAAGGATTGAGGATTGAGGATTGAGTATTGAGGACTGAGGATTGAGGATTGAAGATTGAACATTGATGATTGAAGATTGAGAATCGAGGATTGATGGTTGTGGATTGAGGACGAGGACTGAGGGTTGAGTATTGATGTTTGAGGTCTGAGGATTGAGGATTGAGGATTGAGAATTGAGGATTGAGGATTGAGGATTGAAGATTGAGGATTGGGTGTTGAGGATTGATGAATGGGACTGAGGATTGAGGATTGAGGATTGAGGATTGAATATTGAGTATAGAGGATTGAATATTGAGGATTGAGGATTGAGGATTGAGGATTGAGGACGTGGACTGACGGTTGAGGATTGAGGACGTGGACTGACGGTTGAGGATTGAGGTTTGAGGTTTGAGGATTGAGAATTTTGGATTGAGGCCTGAGGATGAGGGCTGATGGTTGAGGATTGAGGTTTGAGGACTGAGGTCTGGGGATTCAGGATTGAGTATTGAGGATTGAGGATTGAGGATAGAAGATTGAGGATTGGGTATTGAGGATTGTAGAATGTGGTTTGAGGATTGAGGATTGAGGATTGAGTATTGAAGATTGAGTAGTGAGGATTGAAGTCTGACGATTGAGGATTGAGGATTGAGGATTGAGGATTGAGGATTGAAGATTGCGTATTGAGGATTGAAAATTGAGGATTGAGGATTGAGGATTGACGATTCAGGATTGATGATTGAGGATTGAGGATTGAGTATTGAGGATTGAAGATTGAGGATTGAGAATTGAGGATTGAGGATTGAGGATTGAAGATTGAGGATTGGGGACTGAGCGTTGAGGGTTGAGAGATGAGAATTGATGTTTGTGGATAGAAATTTGAAGATTGCAGACTGAGTATTGAGTATTGAAAACTGTGAATTGATAATATTCTATTGAGGATTCAGGATTGACATCTGATTGTTCAGGTCTGAGGTCTGAAGATTGAGGATTCAGGATTGAGGATTCAGGATTGTGGTTCGATGACTGAGGATTGAGGATTGAGGATTGAGGCATGAGGATTGAGGATTGAGGATTGAAGATTGAGGATTTAGGATTGAAGATTGAGGATTGAGGATTGAGGTTTGAGGTCTGAGGACTGAGGATTGAGGATTGAGAATTGAGGTTTGAGGGTTGAAGATTGAAGATTGATGATTGGGTATTGAGGATTGAAGAATGAGGATTGAGGAATGAGGATTGAGGATTGAGGATTGAAGATTGAGTATTCAGGATTGAAGCCTGACGATTGAGGATTGAGGATGGAGGATTGAAGATTGAGTATTGAGGATTGAAGATTGAGGATTGAGGATTGAGGATTGAGGATTGAGGGTTGAGTGTCGAGGTTTGGGTATTGAATCCTGAGAATTCAGGATATTCTGTTGAGTATTGAGAATTGAGGATTGATGGTTGAGTATTGAGGATTGAGTGTTGAAGATTGAGGATTGGGGACTGAGTGTTGAGGGTTGAATGATGAGAATTGATGTTTGTGGATAGAGATTTGAAGATTGCAGATTGAGTATTGAGTATTGAAAACTATGAATTGATTATATTCTATTGAGGATTGAGAATTGACAACTGATTGTTGAGAACTGAGTTCTGAAGGTTGAGGATTCAGGATTGAGGATTCAGGTTTGAGTTTTGAGGACTGAGGATTGAGGATTGAAGATTGAGGATTGAGGATTGAGGATTCAAGATTGAGGATTGAGGATTGAGGATTGACGATTGAGGATTGAATATTGAGTATTGAGGATTGAATATTGAGAATTGAGGATTGAGGGTTGAGGATTGCGGACGTGGACTGACGGTTGAGGATTGTGGTTTGAGGTTTGAGGATTGAGAATTTAGGATTGAGGCCTGAGGATCAGGGCTGAGGGTTGAGGATTGAGGTTTGAGGACTGAGGTCTGAGGATTGAGGATTGAGTATTGAGGATTGAGGATTGAGGATTGAAGATTGAGGATTGGGTATTGAGGATTGTAGAATGTGGTTTGAGGATTGAGGATTGAGGATTGAGGATTGGGGACTGAGCGTTGAGTGTTGAGTGATGAGAATTGATGCTTGTGGATAGAAATTTGAAGATTGCAGATTGAGTATTGAGTATTGAAAACTGTGAATTGATGATGTTCTATTGAGGATTGATGATTGTCATCTGATTGTTCAGGTCTGAGGTCTGAAGATTGAGGATTCAGGATTGAGGATTCAGGATTGAGGTTTGATGACTGAGGATTGAGGATTGAGGATTGAGGATTGAGGCATGAGGATTGAGGATTGAGGATTGAAGATTGAGGATTTAGGATTGAAGATTGAGGATTGAGGATTGAGGATGAGGGCTGAGGGTTGAGGATAGAGGTTTGAGTATTGAATCCTGAGAATTCAGGATATTCTATTGAGTATTGAGAATTGAGGATTGATGGTTGAGTATTGAGGATTAAGGATTGAGGATTGAGGATTGAGTATTGAGGACTGAGGATTGAGGATTGAAGATTGAACATTGATGAATGAAGATTGAGGATCGAGGATTGATGGTTGTGGATTGAGGACGAGGACTGAGGGTTGAGTATTGATGTTTGAGGTCTGAGGATTGAGGATTGAGGATTGAGATTGGAGGATTGAGGGTTGAGGATTGAAGATTGAGGATTGGGTGTTGAGGATTGATGAATGGGATTGAGGATTGAGGATTGAGGGTTGAGGATTGAAGATTGAGTATTGAGGATTGAAGGTTGAGGATTGAGGTCTGAGGATTGAGGATTGAGGATTGAAGATTGAGGATTGGGAGTTGAGGATTGATGAATGAGTATTGAGGATTGAGGATTGAGGATTTAATATTGAGGATTGGGAGTTGAGGATTGATGAATGAGTATTGAGGATTGAGGATTGAGGATTGAGGATTGAAGATAGAGGATTGGGTATTGAGGATTGAAGAATGAGGATTGAGGATTGAGGATTGAGGATTGCGGATTGCAGATTGAGTATTGAGGATTGAAGATTGAGGGTTGA
Source organism: Calliopsis andreniformis (assembly GCF_051401765.1). Taxonomy (NCBI): domain Eukaryota; kingdom Metazoa; phylum Arthropoda; class Insecta; order Hymenoptera; family Andrenidae; genus Calliopsis; species Calliopsis andreniformis. The sequence goes on along the minus strand of NW_027480532.1, from coordinate 649,570 downwards.
GGATTATGGATTGAGGATTGAGCATTGAGGATAGAGGATTGAGGATTGAGAATTGAGGATTGAGGATTGAGGATTGAACATTGAGGATTGGGTGTTGAGGATTGATGAATGGGATTGAGGATTGAGGATTGAGGATTGAGGATTGAATATTGAGTATAGAGGATTGAATATTGAGGATTGAGGATTGAGGGTTGAGGGTTGAGGATTGAGGACGTGGACTGACGGTTGAGGATTGAGGTTTGAGGTTTGAGGATTGAGATTTGGATTGAGGCCTGAGGATGAGGGCTGATGGTTGAGGATTGAGGTTCGAGGACTGAGGTCTGGGGATTGAGGATTGAGTATTGAGGATTGAGGATTGAGGATTGAAGATTGAGGATTGGGTATTGAGGATTGAAGAATGAGGATTGAGGAATGAGGATTGAGGATTGAGGATTGAAGATTGAGTATTGAGGATTGAAGCCTGACGATTGAGGATTGAGGATTGAAGATTGAGGGTTGAGTGTCGAGGTTTGAGTATTGAATCCTGAGAATTCAGGATATTCTATTGAGTATTGAGAATTGAGGATTGATGGTTGAGTATTGAGGATTAAGGATTGAGGATGAGGATTGAGTATTGAGGACTGAGGATTGCGGATTGCAGATTGAGTATTGAGGATTGAAGATTGAGGGTTGAGGATTATGGATTGAGGATTGAGCATTGAGGATAGAGGATTGAGGATTGAGGATTGAAGATTGAGTATTGAGGATTGAAGATTGAGGATTGAGGATTGAGTATTGAGGACTGAGGATAGAGGATTGAAGATTGAACATGATGATTGAAGATTGAGGATCGAGGATTGATGGTTGTGGATTGAGGACGAGGACTGAGGGTTGAGTATTGATGTTTGAGGTCTGAGGATTGAGGATTGAGGATTGAGAATTGAGGATTGAGGATTGAGGATTGAAGATTGAGGATTGGGTGTTGAGGATTGATGAATGGGATTGAGGATTGAGGATTGAGGATTGAGGATTGAATATTGAGTATAGAGGATTGAATATTGAGGATTGAGGATTGAGGGTTGAGGATTGAGGACGTGGACTGACGGTTGAGGATTGAGGACGTGGACTGACGGTTGTGGATTGAGGTTTGAGGTTTGAGGATTTTGAATTTTGGATTGAGGCCTGAGGATGAGGGCTGATGGTTGAGGATTGAGGTTTGAGGACTGAGGTCTGGGGATTCAGGATTGAGTATTGAGGATTGAGGATTGAGGATAGAAGATTGAGGATTGGGTATTGAGGATTGTAGAATGTGGTTTGAGGATTGAGGATTGAGGATTGAGTATTGAAGATTGAGTAGTGAGGATTGAAGTCTGACGATTGAGGATTGAGGATTGAGGATTGAGGATTGAGGATTGAGGATTGACGATTCAGGATTGATGATTGAGGATTGAGGATTGAGTATTGAGGATTGAAGATTGAGGATTGAGAATTGAGGGTTGAGGATTGAGGATTGAATATTGAGGATTGGGGACTGAGCGTTGAGGGTTGAGAGATGAGAATTGATGTTTGTGAATAGAAATTTGAAGATTGCAGACTGAGTATTGAGTATTGAAAACTGTGAATTGATGATATTCTATTGAGGATTGAGGATTGACTTCTGATTGTTCAGGTCTGAGGTCTGAAGATTGAGGATTCAGGATTGAGGATTCAGGATTGTGGTTCGATGACTGAGGATTGAGGATTGAGGCATGAGGATTGAGAATTTAGGATTGAGGATTGAGGATGAGGGCTGAGGGTTGAGGATTGAGGTTTGAGGACTGAGGTCTGAGGATTGAGGATTGAGTATTGAGGATTGAGGATTGAGCATTGAAGATAGAGGATTGGGTATTGAGGATTGTAGAATGAGGTTTGAGGATTGAGGATTGAGGATTGAGGATTGAAGATTGAGTATTGAGGATTGAAGACTGACGATTGAGGATTGAGGATTGAAGATTGAGTATTGAGGATTGAAAATGGAGGATTGAGGATTGAGGATTCAGGATTGAGGATTGAGGATTGAGGATTGAGTATTGAGGATTGAAGATTGAGGATTGAGAATTGAGGATTGAGGATTGAGGATTGAATATTGAGTATAGAGGATTGAATATTGAGGATTGAGGATTGAGGTTTGAGGATTGAGGACGTGGACTGACGGTTGAGGATTGAGGTTTGAGGTTTGAGGATTGAGAATTTTGGATTGAGGCCTGAGGATGAGGGCTGATGGTTGAGGATTGAGGTTTGAGGACTGAGGTCTGGGGATTCAGGATTGAGTATTGAGGATTGAGGATTGAGGATTGAAGATTCAGGATTGGGTATTGAGGATTGTAGAATGTGGTTTGAGGATTGAGGATTGAGGATTGAGTATTGAAGATTGAGTAGTGAGGATTGAAGTCTGACGATTGAGGATTGAGAATTGAAGATTGAGGATTGGGAGTTCAGGATTGATGAATGAGTATTGAGGATTGAGGATTGAGGATTTAATATTGAGGATTGGGAGTTGAGGATTGATGAATGAGTATTGAGGATTGAGGATTGAGGATTGAGGATTGAAGATAGAGGATTGGGTATTGAGGATTGAAGAATGAGGATTGAGGATTGAGGATTGAGGATTGCGGATTGCAGATTGAGTATTGAGGATTGAAGATTGAGGGTTGAGGATTATGGATTGAGGATTGAGCATTGAGGATAGAGGATAGAGGATTGAGAATTGAGGATTGAGGTTTGAGGATTGAACATGGAGGATTGGGTGTTGAGGATTGATGAATGGGATTGAGGATTGAGGATTGAGGATTGAGGATTGAATATTGAGTATAGAGGATTGAATATTGAGGATTGAGGATTGAGGGTTGAGGATTGAGTACGTGGACTGACGGTTGAGGATTGAGGTTTGAGGTTTGAGGATTGAGAATTTTGGATTGAGGCCTGAGGATGAGGGCTGATGGTTGAGGATTGAGGTTTGAGGACTGAGGTCTGGGGATTCAGGATTGAGTATTGAGGATTGAGGATTGAGCATTGAAGATTGAGGATTGGGTATTGAGGATTTAAGAATGTGGTTTGAGGATTCAGGATTGAGGGTTGAGTATTGAAGATTGAGTAGTGAGGATTGAAGTCTGACGATTGAGGATTGAGGATTGAGGATTGAGGATTGAGGATTGAAGATTGAGTATTGAGGATTGAAAATTGAGGATTGAGGATGGACGATTCAGGATTGATGATTGAGGATTGAGGATTGAGGATTGAGTATTGAGGATTGAAGATTGAGGATTGAGAATTGAGGATTGAGGATTGAGGATTGAAGATTGAGGATTGGGGACTGAGCGTTGAGGGTTGAGAGATGAGAATTGATGTTTGTGGATAGAAATTTGAAGATTGCAGACTGAGTATTGAGTATTGAAAACTGTGAATTGATGATATTCTATTGAGGATTGAGGATTGACATCTGATTGTTCAGGTCTGAGGTCTGAAGATTGAGGATTCAGGATTGAGGATTCAGGATTGTGGTTCGATGACTGAGGATTGAGGATTGAGGATTGAGGCATGAGGATTGAGGATTGAGGATTGAAGATTGAGGATTTAGGATTGAAGATTGAGGATTGAGGATTGAGGTTTGAGGTCTGAGGACTGAGGATTGAGGATTGAGAATTGAGGTTTGACGGTTGAAGATTGAAGATTGATGATTGGGTATTGAGGATTGAAGAATGAGGATTGAGGAATGAGGATTGAGGATTGAGGATTGAAGATTGAGTATTGAGGATTGAAGCCTGACGATTGAGGATTGAGGATGGAGGATTGAAGATTGAGTATTGAGGATTGAAGATTGAGGATTGAGGATTGAGTATTGAGGATTGAGAGTTGAGGATTGATTATTGAAGATTGAGTATTGAGGATTGAAGATTGAGGATTGAGAGTTGAGTGTTGAGGATTGAAGATTGAGTATTGAGGATTGAAGATTGAGGGTTGTGGTCTGAGAATTGAGGATTGAGGATTGAAGATTGAGGATTGGGTGTTGAGGATGGTAGAATGAGGATTGAGGATTGAGGATTGTGGATTGAGGGTTGAAGATTGAGGATTGGGTATTGCGGATTGAACATTGAAGATTGAGGATTGAGGATTGAGGATTGAGGATTGAGGACTGAAGATTGAATATCGATGATTGAATATTGAGGATTGAGGATTGATGGTTGTGGATTGAGGACGAGGACTGACGGTTGAGTATTGATGTTTGAGGTCTGAGGGTTGAGGATTGAGGATTGAGAATTGAGGATCGAGGATTGAGGATTCAAGATTGAGGATTGAGGATTGAGGATGAGGGCTGAGAGTTGAGGATTGAGGTTTGAGGACTGAGGTCTGAGGATTGAGGATTGGGTATTGAGGATTGAGGATTGAGGATTGAAGGTAGAGGATTGGGTATTGAGGATTGTAGAATGAGGTTTGAGGATTGAGGATTGAGGATTGAGGATTGAAGATTGAGTATTGAGGATTGAAGACTGACGATTGAGGATTGAGGATTGAAGATTGAGTATTGAGGATTGAAAATGGAGGATTGAGGATTGAGGATTCAGGATTGAGGATTGAGGATTGAGGATTGAGTATTGAGGATTGAAGATTGAGGATTGAGAATTGAGGATTGAGGATTGAGGATTGAAGATTGAGGATTGGGGACTGAGCGTTGAGGGTTGAGTGATGAGAATTGATGCTTGTGGATAGAAATTTGAAGATTGCAGATTGAGTATTGAGTATTGAAAACTGTGAATTGGTGATATTCTATTGAGGATTGATGATTGTCATCTGATTGTTCAGGTCTGAGGTCTGAAGATTGAGGATTCAGGATTGAGGATTCAGGATTGAGGTTTGATGACTGAGGATTGAATATTGAGGATTGAGGATTGAGGCATGAGGATTGAGGATTGAGGATTGAAGATTGAGGATTTAGGATTGAAGATTGAGGATTTAGGATTGAGGATGAGGGCTGAGGGTTGAGGATAGAGGTTTGAGGTCTGAGGACTGAGGATTGAGGATTGAGAATTGATGATTGAGGGTTGAAGATTGAAGATTGAGGATTGGGTATAGAGGATTGAACATTGAGGATTGAGGGTTGAGGATTGAGGATTGAGGATTGACGATTGAGGATTGAGGAATGAGGATGAGGGCTGAGGGTTGCGGATTGAGGTTTGAGGTCTGAGGACTGAGGATTGAGGATTGAGAATTGAGGACTGAGGATTGAAGATTGAACACTGAGGATTGGGTATTCAGGATTGAAGCCTGACGATTGAGGATGGAGGATTGAGGATTGAGGATTGAGGATTGAGGATTGAGGATTGAGAATGGAGGATTGAAGATTGAGTATTGAGAATTGACGATTGAGGATTGAGGATTGAGGATTGAGGGTTGAGTGTTGAGGTTTGAGTATTGAATACTGAGAATTCAGGATATTCTATTGAGTATTGAGAACTGAGTGTTGATGGTTGAGTATTGAGGATTGAGTATTGAGGATTGAGGATTGAGTATTGAGGATTGAGGATTGAGGATTGCAGATTGAGTATTGAGGATTGAAGATTGAGGTTTGAGGATTGAGGATTGAGGATTGAGCATTGAGGGTTGCGGATTGAGGATTGAGGATTGAAGATTGAGTATTGACGATTGAAGATTGAGGATTGAGGATTGAGGATCGAGGATTGAGGATTGAGGATTGAAGATTGAGTATTAAGTATTGACGATTGAGGATTGAGGATTGAGTATTGAGGATTGAGGGTTGAAGGTTGAGGATTGCGGACTGAGTGTTGAGGGTTGAGTGATGAGGATTGATGTTTGTGAATAGAGATTTGAAGATTGCAGATTGAGTATTGGGTATTGAAAACTGTGAATTGATGATATTCTATTAAGGATTCAGGATTGACATCTGATTCTTGAGGTCTGAGGTCTGAAGATTGAGGATTCAGAATTGAGGTTTGGGGACTGAGGATTGAGGATTGAGGGTTGATGCTTCAGGATTGAGGATTGAGGGTTGAAGATTGAGGATTGAGGATTGAGGATGAGGGCTGAGGGTTGACGATTGAGATTTGAGGACTTAGGACAGAGGATTGAGGATTGAGAATTGAGGATTGAGGATTGAGGATTGAAGATTGAGGATTGGGTATTGAGGATTGAAGAATGTGGATTGAGGAATGAGGATTGAGGATTGAGGATTGAAGATTGAGTATTGAGGATTGAAGCCTGACGATTGCGGATTGAGGATTGAGGGTTGAGGGTTGAGGATTGGGGACGGAGGATTGAAGATTGAGTATTGACGATTGAAGATTGAGGATTGAGGATTGAGGATCGAGGATTGAGGATTGAAGATTGAGGATTTAGGATTGAAGATTGAGGATTGAGGATTGAGGATGAGGGCTGAGGGTTGAGGATAGAGGTTTGAGTATTGAATCCTGAGAATTCAGGATATTCTATTGATTATTGAGAATTGAGGATTGATGGTTGAGTATTGAGGATTAAGGATTGAGGATTGAGGATTGAGTATTGAGGACTGAGGATTGAGGATTGAAGATTGAACATTGATGATTGAAGATTGAGAATCGAGGATTGATGGTTGTGGATTGAGGACGAGGACTGAGGGTTGAGTATTGATGTTTGAGGTCTGAGGATTGAGGATTGAGGATTGAGCATTGAAGATAGAGGATTGGGTATTGAGGATTGTAGAATGAGGTTTGAGGATTGAGGATTGAGGATTGAGGATTGAAGATTGAGTATTGAGGATTGAAGACTGACGATTGAGGATTGAGGATTGAAGATTGAGTATTGAGGATTGAAAATGGAGGATTGAGGATTGAGGATTCAGGATTGAGGATTGAGGATTGAGGATTGAGTATTGAGGATTGAAGATTGAGGATTGAGAATTCAGGATTGAGGATTGAGGATTGAATATTGAGTATAGAGGATTGAATATTGAGGATTGAGGATTGAGGTTTGAGGATTGAGGACGTGGACTGACGGTTGAGGATTGAGGTTTGAGGTTTGAGGATTGAGAATTTTGGATTGAGGCCTGAGGATGAGGGCTGATGGTTGAGGATTGAGGTTTGAGGACTGAGGTCCGGGGATTCAGGATTGAGTATTGAGGATTGAGGATTGAGGATTGAAGATTCAGGATTGGGTATTGAGGATTGTAGAATGTGGTTTGAGGATTGAGGATTGAGGATTGAGTATTGAAGATTGAGTAGTGAGGATTGAAGTCTGACGATTGAGGATTGAGAATTGAAGATTGAGGATTGGGAGTTCAGGATTGATGAATGAGTATTGAGGATTGAGGATTGAGGATTTAATATTGAGGATTGGGAGTTGAGGATTGATGGATGAGTATTGAGGATTGAGGATTGAGGATTGAGGATTGAAGATAGAGGATTGGGTATTGAGGATTGAAGAATGAGGATTGAGGATTGAGGATTGAGGATTGCGGATTGCAGATTGAGTATTGAGGATTGAAGATTGAGGGTTGAGGATTATGGATTGAGGATTGAGCATTGAGGATAGAGGATAGAGGATTGAGAATTGAGGATTGAGGTTTGAGGATTGAACATGGAGGATTGGGTGTTGAGGATTGATGAATGGGATTGAGGATTGAGGATTGAGGATTGAGGATTGAATATTGAGTATAGAGGATTGAATATTGAGGATTGAGGATTGAGGGTTGAGGATTGAGTACGTGGACTGACGGTTGAGGATTGAGGTTTGAGGTTTGAGGATTGAGAATTTTGGATTGAGGCCTGAGGATGAGGGCTGATGGTTGAGGATTGAGGTTTGAGGACTGAGGTCTGGGGATTCAGGATTGAGTATTGAGGATTGAGGATTGAGCATTGAAGATTGAGGATTGGGTATTGAGGATTTAAGAATGTGGTTTGAGGATTCAGGATTGAGGGTTGAGTATTGAAGATTGAGTAGTGAGGATTGAAGTCTGACGATTGAGGATTGAGGATTGAGGATTGAGGATTGAGGATTGAAGATTGAGTATTGAGGATTGAAAATTGAGGATTGAGGATGGACGATTCAGGATTGATGATTGAGGATTGAGGATTGAGGATTGAGTATTGAGGATTGAAGATTGAGGATTGAGAATTGAGGATTGAGGATTGAGGATTGAAGATTGAGGATTGGGGACTGAGCGTTGAGGGTTGAGAGATGAGAATTGATGTTTGTGGATAGAAATTTGAAGATTGCAGACTGAGTATTGAGTATTGAAAACTGTGAATTGATGATATTCTATTGAGGATTGAGGATTGACATCTGATTGTTCAGGTCTGAGGTCTGAAGATTGAGGATTCAGGATTGAGGATTCAGGATTGTGGTTCGATGACTGAGGATTGAGGATTGAGGATTGAGGCATGAGGATTGAGGATTGAGGATTGAAGATTGAGGATTTAGGATTGAAGATTGAGGATTGAGGATTGAGGTTTGAGGTCTGAGGACTGAGGATTGAGGATTGAGAATTGAGGTTTGACGGTTGAAGATTGAAGATTGATGATTGGGTATTGAGGATTGAAGAATGAGGATTGAGGAATGAGGATTGAGGATTGAGGATTGAAGATTGAGTATTGAGGATTGAAGCCTGACGATTGAGGATTGAGGATGGAGGATTGAAGATTGAGTATTGAGGATTGAAGATTGAGGATTGAGGATTGAGTATTGAGGATTGAGAGTTGAGGATTGATTATTGAAGATTGAGTATTGAGGATTGAAGATTGAGGATTGAGAGTTGAGTGTTGAGGATTGAAGATTGAGTATTGAGGATTGAAGATTGAGGGTTGTGGTCTGAGAATTGAGGATTGAGGATTGAAGATTGAGGATTGGGTGTTGAGGATGGTAGAATGAGGATTGAGGATTGAGGATTGTGGATTGAGGGTTGAAGATTGGGGATTGGGTATTGCGGATTGAACATTGAAGATTGAGGATTGAGGATTGAGGATTGAGGATTGAGGACTGAAGATTGAATATCGATGATTGAATATTGAGGATTGAGGATTGATGGTTGTGGATTGAGGACGAGGACTGACGGTTGAGTATTGATGTTTGAGGTCTGAGGGTTGAGGATTGAGGATTGAGAATTGAGGATCGAGGATTGAGGATTCAAGATTGAGGATTGAGGATTGAGGATGAGGGCTGAGAGTTGAGGATTGAGGTTTGAGGACTGAGGTCTGAGGATTGAGGATTGAGTATTGAGGATTGAGGATTGAGGATTGAAGGTAGAGGATTGGGTATTGAGGATTGTAGAATGAGGTTTGAGGATTGAGGATTGAGGATTGAGGATTGAAGATTGAGTATTGAGGATTGAAGACTGACGATTGAGGATTGAGGATTGAAGATTGAGTATTGAGGATTGAAAATGGAGGATTGAGGATTGAGGATTCAGGATTGAGGATTGAGGATTGAGGATTGAGTATTGAGGATTGAAGATTGAGGATTGAGAATTGAGGATTGAGGATTGAGGATTGAAGATTGAGGATTGGGGACTGAGCGTTGAGGGTTGAGTGATGAGAATTGATGCTTGTGGATAGAAATTTGAAGATTGCAGATTGAGTATTGAGTATTGAAAACTGTGAATTGGTGATATTCTATTGAGGATTGATGATTGTCATCTGATTGTTCAGGTCTGAGGTCTGAAGATTGAGGATTCAGGATTGAGGATTCAGGATTGAGGTTTGATGACTGAGGATTGAATATTGAGGATTGAGGATTGAGGCATGAGGATTGAGGATTGAGGATTGAAGATTGAGGATTTAGGATTGAAGATTGAGGATTTAGGATTGAGGATGAGGGCTGAGGGTTGAGGATAGAGGTTTGAGGTCTGAGGACTGAGGATTGAGGATTGAGAATTGATGATTGAGGGTTGAAGATTGAAGATTGAGGATTGGGTATAGAGGATTGAGGATTGAGTATTGAGGATTGAGGATTGAGGATTGCAGATTGAGTATTGAGGATTGAAGATTGAGGTTTGAGGATTGAGGATTGAGGATTGAGCATTGAGGGTTGCGGATTGAGGATTGAGGATTGAAGATTGAGTATTGACGATTGAAGATTGAGGATTGAGGATTGAGGATCGAGGATTGAGGATTGAGGATTGAAGATTGAGTATTAAGTATTGACGATTGAGGATTGAGGATTGAGTATTGAGGATTGAGGGTTGAAGGTTGAGGATTGCGGACTGAGTGTTGAGGGTTGAGTGATGAGGATTGATGTTTGTGAATAGAGATTTGAAGATTGCAGATTGAGTATTGGGTATTGAAAACTGTGAATTGATGATATTCTATTAAGGATTCAGGATTGACATCTGATTCTTGAGGTCTGAGGTCTGAAGATTGAGGATTCAGAATTGAGGTTTGAGGACTGAGGATTGAGGATTGAGGGTTGATGCTTCAGGATTGAGGATTGAGGGTTGAAGATTGAGGATTGAGGATTGAGGATGAGGGCTGAGGGTTGACGATTGAGATTTGAGGACTTAGGACAGAGGATTGAGGATTGAGAATTGAGGATTGAGGATTGAGGATTGAAGATTGAGGATTGGGTATTGAGGATTGAAGAATGTGGATTGAGGAATGAGGATTGAGGATTGAGGATTGAAGATTGAGTATTGAGGATTGAAGCCTGACGATTGCGGATTGAGGATTGAGGGTTGAGGGTTGAGGATTGGGGACGGAGGATTGAAGATTGAGTATTGACGATTGAAGATTGAGGATTGAGGATTGAGGATCGAGGATTGAGGATTGAAGATTGAGGATTTAGGATTGAAGATTGAGGATTGAGGATTGAGGATGAGGGCTGAGGGTTGAGGATAGAGGTTTGAGTATTGAATCCTGAGAATTCAGGATATTCTATTGATTATTGAGAATTGAGGATTGATGGTTGAGTATTGAGGATTAAGGATTGAGGATTGAGGATTGAGTATTGAGGACTGAGGATTGAGGATTGAAGATTGAACATTGATGATTGAAGATTGAGAATCGAGGATTGATGGTTGTGGATTGAGGACGAGGACTGAGGGTTGAGTATTGATGTTTGAGGTCTGAGGATTGAGGATTGAGGATTGAGAATTGAGGATTGAGGATTGAGGATTGAAGATTGAGGATTGGGTGTTGAGGATTGATGAATGGGACTGAGGATTGAGGATTGAGGATTGAGGATTGAATATTGAGTATAGAGGATTGAATATTGAGGATTGAGGATTGAGGGTTGAGGATTGAGGACGTGGACTGACGGTTGAGGATTGAGGACGTGGACTGACGGTTGAGGATTGAGGTTTGTGGTTTGAGGATTGAGAATTTTGGATTGAGGCCTGAGGATGAGGGCTGATGGTTGAGGATTGAGGTTTGAGGACTGAGGTCTGGGGATTCAGGATTGAGTATTGAGGATTGAGGATTGAGGATAGAAGATTGAGGATTGGGTATTGAGGATTGTAGAATGTGGTTTGAGGATTGAGGATTGAGGATTGAGTATTGAAGATTGAGTAGTGAGGATTGAAGTCTGACGATTGAGGATTGAGGATTGAGGATTGAGGATTGAGGATTGAAGATTGAGTATTGAGGATTGAAAATTGAGGATTGAGGATTGACGATTCAGGATTGATGATTGAGGATTGAGGGTTGAGTATTGAGGATTGAAGATTGAGGATTGGGTATTGAGGATTGAAGAATGAGGATTGAGGATTGAGGATTGAGGATTGCGGATTGCAGATTGAGTATTGAGGATTGAAGATTGAGGGTTGAGGATTATGGATTGAGGATTGAGCATTGAGGATAGAGGATTGAGGATTGAGAATTGAGGATTGAGGATTGAGGATTGAACATTGAGGATTGGGTGTTGAGGATTGATGAATGGGATTGAGGATTGAGGATTGAGGATTGAGGATTGAATATTGAGTATAGAGGATTGAATATTGAGGATTGAGGATTGAGGGTTGAGGATTGAGGACGTGGACTGACGGTTGAGGATTGAGGTTTGAGGTTTGAGGATTGAGATTTGGATTGAGGCCTGAGGATGAGGGCTGATGGTTGAGGATTGAGGTTCGAGGACTGAGGTCTGGGGATTGAGGATTGAGTATTGAGGATTGAGGATTGAGGATTGAAGATTGAGGATTGGGTATTGAGGATTGAAGAATGAGGATTGAGGAATGAGGATTGAGGATTGAGGATTGAAGATTGAGTATTGAGGATTGAAGCCTGACGATTGAGGATTGAGGATTGAAGATTGAGGGTTGAGTGTCGAGGTTTGAGTATTGAATCCTGAGAATTCAGGATATTCTATTGAGTATTGAGAATTGAGGATTGATGGTTGAGTATTGAGGATTAAGGATTGAGGATTGAGGATTGAGTATTGAGGACTGAGGATTGCGGATTGCAGATTGAGTATTGAGGATTGAAGATTGAGGGTTGAGGATTATGGATTGAGGATTGAGCATTGAGGATAGAGGATTGAGGATTGAGGATTGAAGATTGAGTATTGAGGATTGAAGATTGAGGATTGAGGATTGAGTATTGAGGACTGAGGATAGAGGATTGAAGATTGAACATTGATGATTGAAGATTGAGGATCGAGGATTGATGGTTGTGGATTGAGGACGAGGACTGAGGGTTGAGTATTGATGTTTGAGGTCTGAGGATTGAGGATTGAGGATTGAGAATTGAGGATTGAGGATTGAGGATTGAGTATTGAGGACTGAGGATTGCGGATTGCAGATTGAGTATTGAGGATTGAAGATTGAGGGTTGAGGATTATGGATTGAGGATTGAGCATTGAGGATAGAGGATTGAGGATTGAGGATTGAAGATTGAGTATTGAGGATTGAAGATTGAGGATTGAGGATTGAGTATTGAGGACTGAGGATAGAGGATTGAAGATTGAACATTGATGATTGAAGATTGAGGATCGAGGATTGATGGTTGTGGATTGAGGACGACGACTGAGGGTTGAGTATTGATGTTTGAGGTCTGAGGATTGAGGATTGAGGATTGAGAATTGAGGATTGAGGATTGAGGATTGAAGATTGAGGATTGGGTGTTGAGGATTGATGAATGGGATTGAGGATTGAGGATTGAGGATTGAGGATTGAATATTGAGTATAGAGGATTGAATATTGAGGATTGAGGATTGAGGGTTGAGGATTGAGGACGTGGACTGACGGTTGAGGATTGAGGACGTGGACTGACGGTTGTGGATTGAGGTTTGAGGTTTGAGGATTTTGAATTTTGGATTGAGGCCTGAGGATGAGGGCTGATGGTTGAGGATTGAGGTTTGAGGACTGAGGTCTGGGGATTCAGGATTGAGTATTGAGGATTGAGGATTCAGGATAGAAGATTGAGGATTGGGTATTGAGGATTGTAGAATGTGGTTTGAGGATTGAGGATTGAGGATTGAGTATTGAAGATTGAGTAGTGAGGATTGAAGTCTGACGATTGAGGATTGAGGATTGAGGATTGAGGATTGAGGATTGAGGATTGACGATTCAGGATTGATGATTGAGGATTGAGGATTGAGTATTGAGGATTGAAGATTGAGGATTGAGAATTGAGGGTTGAGGATTGAGGATTGAATATTGAGGATTGGGGACTGAGCGTTGAGGGTTGAGAGATGAGAATTGATGTTTGTGGATAGAAATTTGAAGATTGCAGACTGAGTATTGAGTATTGAAAACTGTGAATTGATGATATTCTATTGAGGATTGAGGATTGACTTCTGATTGTTCAGGTCTGAGGTCTGAAGATTGAGGATTCAGGATTGAGGATTCAGGATTGTGGTTCGATGACTGAGGATTGAGGATTGAGGATTGAGGCATGAGGATTGAGAATTTAGGATTGAGGATTGAGGATGAGGGCTGAGGGTTGAGGATTGAGGTTTGAGGACTGAGGTCTGAGGATTGAGGATTGAGTATTGAGGATTGAGGATTGAGCATTGAAGATAGAGGATTGGGTATTGAGGATTGTAGAATGAGGTTTGAGGATTGAGGATTGAGGATTGAGGATTGAAGATTGAGTATTGAGGATTGAAGACTGACGATTGAGGATTGAGGATTGAAGATTGAGTATTGAGGATTGAAAATGGAGGATTGAGGATTGAGGATTCAGGATTGAGGATTGAGGATTGAGGATTGAGTATTGAGGATTGAAGATTGAGGATTGAGAATTGAGGATTGAGGATTGAGGATTGAAGATTGAGGATTGGGGACTGAGCGTTGAGGGTTGAGTGATGAGAATTGATGCTTGTGGATAGAAATTTGAAGATTGCAGATTGAGTATTGAGTATTGAAAACTGTGAATTGGTGATATTCTATTGAGGATTGATGATTGTCATCTGATTGTTCAGGTCTGAGGTCTGAAGATTGAGGATTCAGGATTGAGGATTCAGGATTGAGGTTTGATGACTGAGGATTGAATATTGAGGATTGAGGATTGAGGCATGAGGATTGAGGATTGAGGATTGAAGATTGAGGATTTAGGATTGAAGATTGAGGATTTAGGATTGAGGATGAGGGCTGAGGGTTGAGGATAGAGGTTTGAGGTCTGAGGACTGAGGATTGAGGATTGAGAATTGATGATTGAGGGTTGAAGATTGAAGATTGAGGATTGGGTATAGAGGATTGAACATTGAGGATTGAGGGTTGAGGATTGAGGATTGAGGATTGACGATTGAGGATTGAGGAATGAGGATGAGGGCTGAGGGTTGCGGATTGAGGTTTGAGGTCTGAGGACTGAGGATTGAGGATTGAGAATTGAGGACTGAGGATTGAAGATTGAACACTGAGGATTGGGTATTCAGGATTGAAGCCTGACGATTGAGGATGGAGGATTGAGGATTGAGGATTGAGGATTGAGGATTGAGGATTGAGAATGGAGGATTGAAGATTGAGTATTGAGAATTGACGATTGAGTATTGAGGATTGAGGATTGAGGGTTGAGTGTTGAGGTTTGAGTATTGAATACTGAGAATTCAGGATATTCTATTGAGTATTGAGAACTGAGTGTTGATGGTTGAGTATTGAGGATTGAGTATTGAGGATTGAGGATTGAGTATTGAGGATTGAGGATTGAGGATTGCAGATTGAGTATTGAGGATTGAAGATTGAGGTTTGAGGATTGAGGATTGAGGATTGAGCATTGAGGGTTGCGGATTGAGGATTGAGGATTGAAGATTGAGTATTGACGATTGAAGATTGAGGATTGAGGATTGAGGATCGAGGATTGAGGATTGAGGATTGAAGATTGAGTATTAAGTATTGACGATTGAGGATTGAGGATTGAGTATTGAGGATTGAGGGTTGAAGGTTGAGGATTGCGGACTGAGTGTTGAGGGTTGAGTGATGAGGATTGATGTTTGTGAATAGAGATTTGAAGATTGCAGATTGAGTATTGGGTATTGAAAACTGTGAATTGATGATATTCTATTAAGGATTCAGGATTGACATCTGATTCTTGAGGTCTGAGGTCTGAAGATTGAGGATTCAGAATTGAGGTTTGAGGACTGAGGATTGAGGATTGAGGGTTGATGCTTCAGGATTGAGGATTGAGGGTTGAAGATTGAGGATTGAGGATTGAGGATGAGGGCTGAGGGTTGACGATTGAGATTTGAGGACTTAGGACAGAGGATTGAGGATTGAGAATTGAGGATTGAGGATTGAGGATTGAAGATTGAGGATTGGGTATTGAGGATTGAAGAATGTGGATTGAGGAATGAGGATTGAGGATTGAGGATTGAAGATTGAGTATTGAGGATTGAAGCCTGACGATTGCGGATTGAGGATTGAGGGTTGAGGGTTGAGGATTGGGGACGGAGGATTGAAGATTGAGTATTGACGATTGAAGATTGAGGATTGAGGATTGAGGATCGAGGATTGAGGATTGAAGATTGAGGATTTAGGATTGAAGATTGAGGATTGAGGATTGCGGATGAGGGCTGAGGGTTGAGGATAGAGGTTTGAGTATTGAATCCTGAGAATTCAGGATATTCTATTGATTATTGAGAATTGAGGATTGATGGTTGAGTATTGAGGATTAAGGATTGAGGATTGAGGATTGAGTATTGAGGACTGAGGATTGAGGATTGAAGATTGAACATTGATGATTGAAGATTGAGAATCGAGGATTGATGGTTGTGGATTGAGGACGAGGACTGAGGGTTGAGTATTGATGTTTGAGGTCTGAGGATTGAGGATTGAGGATTGAGAATTGAGGATTGAGGATTGAGGATTGAAGATTGAGGATTGGGTGTTGAGGATTGATGAATGGGACTGAGGATTGAGGATTGAGGATTGAGGATTGAATATTGAGTATAGAGGATTGAATATTGAGGATTGAGGATTGAGGGTTGAGGATTGAGGACGTGGACTGACGGTTGAGGATTGAGGACGTGGACTGACGGTTGAGGATTGAGGTTTGTGGTTTGAGGATTGAGAATTTTGGATTGAGGCCTGAGGATGAGGGCTGATGGTTGAGGATTGAGGTTTGAGGACTGAGGTCTGGGGATTCAGGATTGAGTATTGAGGATTGAGGATTGAGGATAGAAGATTGAGGATTGGGTATTGAGGATTGTAGAATGTGGTTTGAGGATTGAGGATTGAGGATTGAGTATTGAAGATTGAGTAGTGAGGATTGAAGTCTGACGATTGAGGATTGAGGATTGAGGATTGAGGATTGAGGATTGAAGATTGAGTATTGAGGATTGAAAATTGAGGATTGAGGATTGACGATTCAGGATTGATGATTGAGGATTGAGGATTGAGTATTGAGGATTGAAGATTGAGGATTGGGTATTGAGGATTGAAGAATGAGGATTGAGGATTGAGGATTGAGGATTGCGGATTGCAGATTGAGTATTGAGGATTGAAGATTGAGGGTTGAGGATTATGGATTGAGGATTGAGCATTGAGGATAGAGGATTGAGGATTGAGAATTGAGGATTGAGGATTGAGGATTGAACATTGAGGATTGGGTGTTGAGGATTGATGAATGGGATTGAGGATTGAGGATTGAGGATTGAGGATTGAATATTGAGTATAGAGGATTGAATATTGAGGATTGAGGATTGAGGGTTGAGGATTGAGGACGTGGACTGACGGTTGAGGATTGAGGTTTGAGGTTTGAGGATTGAGATTTGGATTGAGGCCTGAGGATGAGGGCTGATGGTTGAGGATTGAGGTTCGAGGACTGAGGTCTGGGGATTGAGGATTGAGTATTGAGGATTGAGGATTGAGGATTGAAGATTGAGGATTGGGTATTGAGGATTGAAGAATGAGGATTGAGGAATGAGGATTGAGGATTGAGGATTGAAGATTGAGTATTGAGGATTGAAGCCTGACGATTGAGGATTGAGGATTGAAGATTGAGGGTTGAGTGTCGAGGTTTGAGTATTGAATCCTGAGAATTCAGGATATTCTATTGAGTATTGAGAATTGAGGATTGATGGTTGAGTATTGAGGATTAAGGATTGAGGATTGAGGATTGAGTATTGAGGACTGAGGATTGCGGATTGCAGATTGAGTATTGAGGATTGAAGATTGAGGGTTGAGGATTATGGATTGAGGATTGAGCATTGAGGATAGAGGATTGAGGATTGAGGATTGAAGATTGAGTATTGAGGATTGAAGATTGAGGATTGAGGATTGAGTATTGAGGACTGAGGATAGAGGATTGAAGATTGAACATTGATGATTGAAGATTGAGGATCGAGGATTGATGGTTGTGGATTGAGGACGAGGACTGAGGGTTGAGTATTGATGTTTGAGGTCTGAGGATTGAGGATTGAGGATTGAGAATTGAGGATTGAGGATTGAGGATTGAGTATTGAGGACTGAGGATTGCGGATTGCAGATTGAGTATTGAGGATTGAAGATTGAGGGTTGAGGATTATGGATTGAGGATTGAGCATTGAGGATAGAGGATTGAGGATTGAGGATTGAAGATTGAGTATTGAGGATTGAAGATTGAGGATTGAGGATTGAGTATTGAGGACTGAGGATAGAGGATTGAAGATTGAACATTGATGATTGAAGATTGAGGATCGAGGATTGATGGTTGTGGATTGAGGACGACGACTGAGGGTTGAGTATTGATGTTTGAGGTCTGAGGATTGAGGATTGAGGATTGAGAATTGAGGATTGAGGATTGAGGATTGAAGATTGAGGATTGGGTGTTGAGGATTGATGAATGGGATTGAGGATTGAGGATTGAGGATTGAGGATTGAATATTGAGTATAGAGGATTGAATATTGAGGATTGAGGATTGAGGGTTGAGGATTGAGGACGTGGACTGACGGTTGAGGATTGAGGACGTGGACTGACGGTTGTGGATTGAGGTTTGAGGTTTGAGGATTTTGAATTTTGGATTGAGGCCTGAGGATGAGGGCTGATGGTTGAGGATTGAGGTTTGAGGACTGAGGTCTGGGGATTCAGGATTGAGTATTGAGGATTGAGGATTGAGGATAGAAGATTGAGGATTGGGTATTGAGGATTGTAGAATGTGGTTTGAGGATTGAGGATTGAGGATTGAGTATTGAAGATTGAGTAGTGAGGATTGAAGTCTGACGATTGAGGATTGAGGATTGAGGATTGAGGATTGAGGATTGAGGATTGACGATTCAGGATTGATGATTGAGGATTGAGGATTGAGTATTGAGGATTGAAGATTGAGGATTGAGAATTGAGGGTTGAGGATTGAGGATTGAATATTGAGGATTGGGGACTGAGCGTTGAGGGTTGAGAGATGAGAATTGATGTTTGTGGATAGAAATTTGAAGATTGCAGACTGAGTATTGAGTATTGAAAACTGTGAATTGATGATATTCTATTGAGGATTGAGGATTGACTTCTGATTGTTCAGGTCTGAGGTCTGAAGATTGAGGATTCAGGATTGAGGATTCAGGATTGTGGTTCGATGACTGAGGATTGAGGATTGAGGATTGAGGCATGAGGATTGAGAATTTAGGATTGAGGATTGAGGATGAGGGCTGAGGGTTGAGGATTGAGGTTTGAGGACTGAGGTCTGAGGATTGAGGATTGAGTATTGAGGATTGAGGATTGAGCATTGAAGATAGAGGATTGGGTATTGAGGATTGTAGAATGAGGTTTGAGGATTGAGGATTGAGGATTGAGGATTGAAGATTGAGTATTGAGGATTGAAGACTGACGATTGAGGATTGAGGATTGAAGATTGAGTATTGAGGATTGAAAATGGAGGATTGAGGATTGAGGATTCAGGATTGAGGATTGAGGATTGAGGATTGAGTATTGAGGATTGAAGATTGAGGATTGAGAATTGAGGATTGAGGATTGAGGATTGAATATTGAGTATAGAGGATTGAATATTGAGGATTGAGGATTGAGGTTTGAGGATTGAGGACGTGGACTGACGGTTGAGGATTGAGGTTTGAGGTTTGAGGATTGAGAATTTTGGATTGAGGCCTGAGGATGAGGGCTGATGGTTGAGGATTGAGGTTTGAGGACTGAGGTCTGGGGATTCAGGATTGAGTATTGAGGATTGAGGATTGAGCATTGAAGATTGAGGATTGGGTATTGAGGATTGTAGAATGTGGTTTGAGGATTCAGGATTGAGGGTTGAGTATTGAAGATTGAGTAGTGAGGATTGAAGTCTGACGATTGAGGATTGAGGATTGAGGATTGAGGATTGAGGATTGAAGATTGAGTATTGAGGATTGAAAATTGAGGATTGAGGAATGACGATTCAGGATTGATGATTGAGGATTGAGGATTGAGGATTGAGTATTGAGGATTGAAGATTGAGGATTGAGAATTGAGGATTGAGGATTGAGGATTGAAGATTGAGGATTGGGGACTGAGCGTTGAGGGTTGAGAGATGAGAATTGATGTTTGTGGATAGAAATTTGAAGATTGCAGACTGAGTATTGAGTATTGAAAACTGTGAATTGATGATATTCTATTGAGGATTGAGGATTGACATCTGATTGTTCAGGTCTGAGGTCTGAAGATTGAGGATTCAGGATTGAGGATTCAGGATTGTGGTTCGATGACTGAGGATTGAGGATTGAGGATTGAGGCATGAGGATTGAGGATTGAGGATTGAAGATTGAGGATTTAGGATTGAAGATTGAGGATTGAGGATTGAGGTTTGAGGTCTGAGGACTGAGGATTGAGGATTGAGAATTGAGGTTTGACGGTTGAAGATTGAAGATTGATGATTGGGTATTGAGGATTGAAGAATGAGGATTGAGGAATGAGGATTGAGGATTGAGGATTGAAGATTGAGTATTGAGGATTGAAGCCTGACGATTGAGGATCGAGGATGGAGGATTGAAGATTGAGTATTGAGGATTGAAGATTGAGGATTGAGGATTGAGTATTGAGGATTGAGAGTTGAGGATTGATTATTGAAGATTGAGTATTGAGGATTGAAGATTGAGGATTGAGAGTTGAGTGTTGAGGATTGAAGATTGAGTATTGAGGATTGAAGATTGAGGGTTGTGGTCTGAGAATTGAGGATTGAGGATTGAAGATTGAGGATTGGGTGTTGAGGATGGTAGAATGAGGATTGAGGATTGAGGATTGTGGATTGAGGGTTGAAGATTGAGGATTGGGTATTGCGGATTGAACATTGAAGATTGAGGATTGAGGATTGAGGATTGAGGATTGAGGACTGAAGATTGAATATCGATGATTGAATATTGAGGATTGAGGATTGATGGTTGTGGATTGAGGACGAGGACTGACGGTTGAGTATTGATGTTTGAGGTCTGAGGGTTGAGGAGTGAGGATTGAGAATTGAGGATTGAGGATTGAGGATTCAAGATTGAGGATTGAGGATTGAGGATGAGGGCTGAGAGTTGAGGATTGAGGTTTGAGGACTGAGGTCTGAGGATTGAGGATTGAGTATTGAGGATTGAGGATTGAGGATTGAAGATTGAGGATTGGGTATTGAGGATTGTAGAATGAGGTTTGAGGATTGAGGATTGAGGATTGAGGATTGAAGATTGAGTATTGAGGATTGAAGACTGACGATTGAGGATTGAGGATTGAAGATTGAGTATTGAGGATTGAAAATGGAGGATTGAGGATTGAGGATTCAGGATTGAGGATTGAGGATTGAGGATTGAGTATTGAGGATTGAAGATTGAGGATTGAGAATTGAGGATTGAGGATTGAGGATTGAAGATTGAGGATTGGGGACTGAGCGTTGAGGGTTGAGTGATGAGAATTGATGCTTGTGGATAGAAATTTGAAGATTGCAGATTGAGTATTGAGTATTGAAAACTGTGAATTGGTGATATTCTATTGAGGATTGATGATTGTCATCTGATTGTTCAGGTCTGAGGTCTGAAGATTGAGGATTCAGGATTGAGGATTCAGGATTGAGGTTTGATGACTGAGGATTGAATATTGAGGATTGAGGATTGAGGCATGAGGATTGAGGATTGAGGATTGAAGATTGAGGATTTAGGATTGAAGATTGAGGATTTAGGATTGAGGATGAGGGCTGAGGGTTGAGGATAGAGGTTTGAGGTCTGAGGACTGAGGATTGAGGATTGAGAATTGATGATTGAGGGTTGAAGATTGAAGATTGAGGATTGGGTATAGAGGATTGAACATTGAGGATTGAGGGTTGAGGATTGAGGATTGAGGATTGACGATTGAGGATTGAGGAATGAGGATGAGGGCTGAGGGTTGCGGATTGAGGTTTGAGGTCTGAGGACTGAGGATTGAGGATTGAGAATTGAGGACTGAGGATTGAAGATTGAACACTGAGGATTGGGTATTCAGGATTGAAGCCTGACGATTGAGGATGGAGGATTGAGGATTGAGGATTGAGGATTGAGGATTGAGGATTGAGAATGGAGGATTGAAGATTGAGTATTGAGAATTGACGATTGAGGATTGAGGATTGAGGATTGAGGGTTGAGTGTTGAGGTTTGAGTATTGAATACTGAGAATTCAGGATATTCTATTGAGTATTGAGAACTGAGTGTTGATGGTTGAGTATTGAGGATTGAGTATTGAGGATTGAGGATTGAGTATTGAGGATTGAGGATTGAGGATTGCAGATTGAGTATTGAGGATTGAAGGTTGAGGTTTGAGGATTGAGGATTGAGGATTGAGCATTGAGGGTTGCGGATTGAGGATTGAGGATTGAAGATTGAGTATTGACGATTGAAGATTGAGGATTGAGGATTGAGGATCGAGGATTGAGGATTGAGGATTGAAGATTGAGTATTAAGTATTGACGATTGAGGATTGAGGATTGAGTATTGAGGATTGAGGGTTGAAGGTTGAGGATTGCGGACTGAGTGTTGAGGGTTGAGTGATGAGGATTGATGTTTGTGAATAGAGATTTGAAGATTGCAGATAGAGTATTGGGTATTGAAAACTGTGAATTGATGATATTCTATTAAGGATTCAGGATTGACATCTGATTCTTGAGGTCTGAGGTCTGAAGATTGAGGATTCAGAATTGAGGTTTGAGGACTGAGGATTGAGGATTGAGGGTTGATGCTTCAGGATTGAGGATTGAGGGTTGAAGATTGAGGATTGAGGATTGAGGATGAGGGCTGAGGGTTGACGATTGAGATTTGAGGACTTAGGACAGAGGATTGAGGATTGAGAATTGAGGATTGAGGATTGAGGATTGAAGATTGAGGATTGGGTATTGAGGATTGAAGAATGTGGATTGAGGAATGAGGATTGAGGATTGAGGATTGAAGATTGAGTATTGAGGATTGAAGCCTGACGATTGCGGATTGAGGATTGAGGGTTGAGGGTTGAGGATTGGGGACGGAGGATTGAAGATTGAGTATTGACGATTGAAGATTGAGGATTGAGGATTGAGGATCGAGGATTGAGGATTGAAGATTGAGGATTTAGGATTGAAGATTGAGGATTGAGGATTGAGGATGAGGGCTGAGGGTTGAGGATAGAGGTTTGAGTATTGAATCCTGAGAATTCAGGATATTCTATTGAGTATTGAGAATTGAGGATTGATGGTTGAGTATTGAGGATTAAGGATTGAGGATTGAGGATTGAGTATTGAGGACTGAGGATTGAGGATTGAAGATTGAACATTGATGATTGAAGATTGAGAATCGAGGATTGATGGTTGTGGATTGAGGACGAGGACTGAGGGTTGAGTATTGATGTTTGAGGTCTGAGGATTGAGGATTGAGGATTGAGAATTGAGGATTGAGGATTGAGGATTGAAGATTGAGGATTGGGTGTTGAGGATTGATGAATGGGACTGAGGATTGAGGATTGAGGATTGAGGATTGAATATTGAGTATAGAGGATTGAATATTGAGGATTGAGGATTGAGGGTTGAGGATTGAGGACGTGGACTGACGGTTGAGGATTGAGGACGTGGACTGACGGTTGAGGATTGAGGTTTGAGGTTTGAGGATTGAGAATTTTGGATTGAGGCCTGAGGATGAGGGCTGATGGTTGAGGATTGAGGTTTGAGGACTGAGGTCTGGGGATTCAGGATTGAGTATTGAGGATTGAGGATTGAGGATAGAAGATTGAGGATTGGGTATTGAGGATTGTAGAATGTGGTTTGAGGATTGAGGATTGAGGATTGAGTATTGAAGATTGAGTAGTGAGGATTGAAGTCTGACGATTGAGGATTGAGGATTGAGGATTGAGGATTGAGGATTGAAGATTGAGTATTGAGGATTGAAAATTGAGGATTGAGGATTGACGATTCAGGATTGATGATTGAGGATTGAGGATTGAGTATTGAGGATTGAAGATTGAGGATTGAGAATTGAGGATTGAGGATTGAGGATTGAAGATTGAGGATTGGGGACTGAGCGTTGAGGGTTGAGAGATGAGAATTGATGTTTGTGGATAGAAATTTGAAGATTGCAGACTGAGTATTGAGTATTGAAAACTGTGAATTGATAATATTCTATTGAGGATTCAGGATTGACATCTGATTGTTCAGGTCTGAGGTCTGAAGATTGAGGATTCAGGATTGAGGATTCAGGATTGTGGTTCGATGACTGAGGATTGAGGATTGAGGATTGAGGCATGAGGATTGAGGATTGAGGATTGAAGATTGAGGATTTAGGATTGAAGATTGAGGATTGAGGATTGAGGTTTGAGGTCTGAGGACTGAGGATTGAGGATTGAGAATTGAGGTTTGAAGGTTGAAGATTGAAGATTGATGATTGAGGATTGAGGATGAGGGCTGAGGGTTGAGGATAGAGGTTTGAGTATTGAATCCTGAGAATTCAGGATATTCTATTGAGTATTGAGAATTGAGGATTGATGGTTGAGTATTGAGGATTAAGGATTGAGGATTGAGGATTGAGTATTGAGGACTGAGGATTGAGGATTGAAGATTGAACATTGATGATTGAAGATTGAGAATCGAGGATTGATGGTTGTGGATTGAGGACGAGGACTGAGGGTTGAGTATTGATGTTTGAGGTCTGAGGATTGAGGATTGAGGATTGAGAATTGAGGATTGAGGATTGAGGATTGAAGATTGAGGATTGGGTGTTGAGGATTGATGAATGGGACTGAGGATTGAGGATTGAGGATTGAGGATTGAATATTGAGTATAGAGGATTGAATATTGAGGATTGAGGATTGAGGGTTGAGGATTGAGGACGTGGACTGACGGTTGAGGATTGAGGACGTGGACTGACGGTTGAGGATTGAGGTTTGAGGTTTGAGGATTGAGAATTTTGGATTGAGGCCTGAGGATGAGGGCTGATGGTTGAGGATTGAGGTTTGAGGACTGAGGTCTGGGGATTCAGGATTGAGTATTGAGGATTGAGGATTGAGGATAGAAGATTGAGGATTGGGTATTGAGGATTGTAGAATGTGGTTTGAGGATTGAGGATTGAGGATTGAGTATTGAAGATTGAGTAGTGAGGATTGAAGTCTGACGATTGAGGATTGAGGATTGAGGATTGAGGATTGAGGATTGAAGATTGAGTATTGAGGATTGAAAATTGAGGATTGAGGATTGACGATTCAGGATTGATGATTGAGGATTGAGGATTGAGTATTGAGGATTGAAGATTGAGGATTGAGAATTGAGGATTGAGGATTGAGGATTGAAGATTGAGGATTGGGGACTGAGCGTTGAGGGTTGAGAGATGAGAATTGATGTTTGTGGATAGAAATTTGAAGATTGCAGACTGAGTATTGAGTATTGAAAACTGTGAATTGATAATATTCTATTGAGGATTCAGGATTGACATCTGATTGTTCAGGTCTGAGGTCTGAAGATTGAGGATTCAGGATTGAGGATTCAGGATTGTGGTTCGATGACTGAGGATTGAGGATTGAGGATTGAGGCATGAGGATTGAGGATTGAGGATTGAAGATTGAGGATTTAGGATTGAAGATTGAGGATTGAGGATTGAGGTTTGAGGTCTGAGGACTGAGGATTGAGGATTGAGAATTGAGGTTTGAGGGTTGAAGATTGAAGATTGATGATTGGGTATTGAGGATTGAAGAATGAGGATTGAGGAATGAGGATTGAGGATTGAGGATTGAAGATTGAGTATTGAGGATTGAAGCCTGACGATTGAGGATTGAGGATGGAGGATTGAAGATTGAGTATTGAGGATTGAAGATTGAGGATTGAGGATTGAGGATTGAGGATTGAGGGTTGAGTGTCGAGGTTTGGGTATTGAATCCTGAGAATTCAGGATATTCTGTTGAGTATTGAGAATTGAGGATTGATGGTTGAGTATTGAGGATTGAGTGTTGAAGATTGAGGATTGGGGACTGAGTGTTGAGGGTTGAATGATGAGAATTGATGTTTGTGGATAGAGATTTGAAGATTGCAGATTGAGTATTGAGTATTGAAAACTATGAATTGATTATATTCTATTGAGGATTGAGAATTGACAACTGATTGTTGAGAACTGAGTTCTGAAGGTTGAGGATTCAGGATTGAGGATTCAGGTTTGAGTTTTGAGGACTGAGGATTGAGGATTGAAGATTGAGGATTGAGGATTGAGGATTCAAGATTGAGGATTGAGGATTGAGGATTGACGATTGAGGATTGAATATTGAGTATTGAGGATTGAATATTGAGGATTGAGGATTGAGGGTTGAGGATTGAGGACGTGGACTGACGGTTGAGGATTGTGGTTTGGGGTTTGAGGATTGAGAATTTAGGATTGAGGCCTGAGGATCAGGGCTGAGGGTTGAGGATTGAGGTTTGAGGACTGAGGTCTGAGGATTGAGGATTGAGTATTGAGGATTGAGGATTGAGGATTGAAGATTGAGGATTGGGTATTGAGGATTGTAGAATGTGGTTTGAGGATTGAGGATTGAGGATTGAGGATTGGGGACTGAGCGTTGAGTGTTGAGTGATGAGAATTGATGCTTGTGGATAGAAATTTGAAGATTGCAGATTGAGTATTGAGTATTGAAAACTGTGAATTGATGATGTTCTATTGAGGATTGATGATTGTCATCTGATTGTTCAGGTCTGAGGTCTGAAGATTGAGGATTCAGGATTGAGGATTCAGGATTGAGGTTTGATGACTGAGGATTGAGGATTGAGGATTGAGGATTGAGGCATGAGGATTGAGGATTGAGGATTGAAGATTGAGGATTTAGGATTGAAGATTGAGGATTGAGGATTGAGGATGAGGGCTGAGGGTTGAGGATAGAGGTTTGAGTATTGAATCCTGAGAATTCAGGATATTCTATTGAGTATTGAGAATTGAGGATTGATGGTTGAGTGTTGAGGATTAAGGATTGAGGATTGAGGATTGAGTATTGAGGACTGAGGATTGAGGATTGAAGATTGAACATTGATGAATGAAGATTGAGGATCGAGGATTGATGGTTGTGGATTGAGGACGAGGACTGAGGGTTGAGTATTGATGTTTGAGGTCTGAGGATTGAGGATTGAGGATTGAGATTGGAGGATTGAGGGTTGAGGATTGAAGATTGAGGATTGGGTGTTGAGGATTGATGAATGGGATTGAGGATTGAGGATTGAGGTTTGAGGATTGAAGATTGAGTATTGAGGATTGAAGGTTGAGGATTGAGGTCTGAGGATTGAGGATTGAGGATTGAAGATTGAGGATTGGGAGTTGAGGATTGATGAATGAGTATTGAGGATTGAGGATTGAGGATTTAATATTGAGGATTGGGAGTTGAGGATTGATGAATGAGTATTGAGGATTGAGGATTGAGGATTGAGGATTGAAGATAGAGGATTGGGTATTGAGGATTGAAGAATGAGGATTGAGGATTGAGGATTGAGGATTGCGGATTGCAGATTGAGTATTGAGGATTGAAGATTGAGGGTTGAGGATTATGGATTGAGGATTGAGCATTGAGGATAGAGGATTGAGGATTGAGAATTGAGGATTGAGGATTGAGGATTGAACATTGAGGATTGGGTGTTGAGGATTGATGAATGGGATTGAGGATTGAGGATTGAGGATTGAGGATTGAATATTGAGTATAGAGGATTGAATATTGAGGATTGAGGATTGAGGGTTGAGGATTGAGGACGTGGACTGACGGTTGAGGATTGAGGTTTGAGGTTTGAGGATTGAGATTTGGATTGAGGCCTGAGGATGAGGGCTGATGGTTGAGGATTGAGGTTCGAGGACTGAGGTCTGGGGATTGAGGATTGAGTATTGAGGATTGAGGATTGAGGATTGAAGATTGAGGATTGGGTATTGAGGATTGAAGAATGAGGATTGAGGAATGAGGATTGAGGATTGAGGATTGAAGATTGAGTATTGAGGATTGAAGCCTGACGATTGAGGATTGAGGATTGAAGATTGAGGGTTGAGTGTCGAGGTTTGAGTATTGAATCCTGAGAATTCAGGATATTCTATTGAGTATTGAGAATTGAGGATTGATGGTTGAGTATTGAGGATTAAGGATTGAGGATTGAGGATTGAGTATTGAGGACTGAGGATTGCGGATTGCAGATTGAGTATTGAGGATTGAAGATTGAGGGTTGAGGATTATGGATTGAGGATTGAGCATTGAGGATAGAGGATTGAGGATTGAGGATTGAAGATTGAGTATTGAGGATTGAAGATTGAGGATTGAGGATTGAGTATTGAGGACTGAGGATAGAGGATTGAAGATTGAACATTGATGATTGAAGATTGAGGATCGAGGATTGATGGTTGTGGATTGAGGACGAGGACTGAGGGTTGAGTATTGATGTTTGAGGTCTGAGGATTGAGGATTGAGGATTGAGAATTGAGGATTGAGGATTGAGGATTGAAGATTGAGGATTGGGTGTTGAGGATTGATGAATGGGATTGAGGATTGAGGATTGAGGATTGAGGATTGAATATTGAGTATAGAGGATTGAATATTGAGGATTGAGGATTGAGGGTTGAGGATTGAGGACGTGGACTGACGGTTGAGGATTGAGGACGTGGACTGACGGTTGTGGATTGAGGTTTGAGGTTTGAGGATTTTGAATTTTGGATTGAGGCCTGAGGTTGAGGGCTGATGGTTGAGGATTGAGGTTTGAGGACTGAGGTCTGGGGATTCAGGATTGAGTATTGAGGATTGAGGATTCAGGATAGAAGATTGAGGATTGGGTATTGAGGATTGTAGAATGTGGTTTGAGGATTGAGGATTGAGGATTGAGTATTGAAGATTGAGTAGTGAGGATTGAAGTCTGACGATTGAGGATTGAGGATTGAGGATTGAGGATTGAGGATTGAGGATTGACGATTCAGGATTGATGATTGAGGATTGAGGATTGAGTATTGAGGATTGAAGATTGAGGATTGAGAATTGAGGGTTGAGGATTGAGGATTGAATATTGAGGATTGGGGACTGAGCGTTGAGGGTTGAGAGATGAGAATTGATGTTTGTGGATAGAAATTTGAAGATTGCAGACTGAGTATTGAGTATTGAAAACTGTGAATTGATGATATTCTATTGAGGATTGAGGATTGACTTCTGATTGTTCAGGTCTGAGGTCTGAAGATTGAGGATTCAGGATTGAGGATTCAGGATTGTGGTTCGATGACTGAGGATTGAGGATTGAGGATTGAGGCATGAGGATTGAGAATTTAGGATTGAGGATTGAGGATGAGGGCTGAGGGTTGAGGATTGAGGTTTGAGGACTGAGGTCTGAGGATTGAGGATTGAGTATTGAGGATTGAGGATTGAGCATTGAAGATAGAGGATTGGGTATTGTGGATTGTAGAATGAGGTTTGAGGATTGAGGATTGAGGATTGAGGATTGAAGATTGAGTATTGAGGATTGAAGACTGACGATTGAGGATTGAGGATTGAAGATTGAGTATTGAGGATTGAAAATGGAGGATTGAGGATTGAGGATTCAGGATTGAGGATTGAGGATTGAGGATTGAGTATTGAGGATTGAAGATTGAGGATTGAGAATTGAGGATTGAGGATTGAGGATTGAATATTGAGTATAGAGGATTGAATATTGAGGATTGAGGATTGAGGTTTGAGGATTGAGGACGTGGACTGACGGTTGAGGATTGAGGTTTGAGGTTTGAGGATTGAGAATTTTGGATTGAGGCCTGAGGATGAGGGCTGATGGTTGAGGATTGAGGTTTGAGGACTGAGGTCTGGGGATTCAGGATTGAGTATTGAGGATTGAGGATTGAGGATTGAAGATTCAGGATTGGGTATTGAGGATTGTAGAATGTGGTTTGAGGATTGAGGATTGAGGATTGAGTATTGAAGATTGAGTAGTGAGGATTGAAGTCTGACGATTGAGGATTGAGGATTGAAGATTGAGGATTGGGAGTTCAGGATTGATGAATGAGTATTGAGGATTGAGGATTGAGGATTTAATATTGAGGATTGGGAGTTGAGGATTGATGAATGAGTATTGAGGATTGAGGATTGAGGATTGAGGATTGAAGATAGAGCATTGGGTATTGAGGATTGAAGAATGAGGATTGAGGATTGAGGATTGAGGATTGCGGATTGCAGATTGAGTATTGAGGATTGAAGATTGAGCGTTGAGGATTATGGATTGAGGATTGAGCATTGAGGATAGAGGATTGAGGATTGAGAATTGAGGATTGAGGTTTGAGGATTGAACATGGAGGATTGGGTGTTGAGGATTGATGAATGGGATTGAGGATTGAGGATTGAGGATTGAGGATTGAAGATTGAGGATTGGGGACTGAGCGTTGAGGGTTGAGTGATGAGAATTGATGCTTGTGGATAGAAATTTGAAGATTGCAGATTGAGTATTGAGTATTGAAAACTGTGAATTGGTGATATTCTATTGAGGATTGATGATTGTCATCTGATTGTTCAGGTCTGAGGTCTGAAGATTGAGGATTCAGGATTGAGGATTCAGGATTGAGGTTTGATGACTGAGGATTGAATATTGAGGATTGAGGATTGAGGCATGAGGATTGAGGATTGAGGATTGAAGATTGAGGATTTAGGATTGAAGATTGAGGATTTAGGATTGAGGATGAGGGCTGAGGGTTGAGGATAGAGGTTTGAGGTCTGAGGACTGAGGATTGAGGATTGAGAATTGATGATTGAGGGTTGAAGATTGAAGATTGAGGATTGGGTATAGAGGATTGAACATTGAGGATTGAGGGTTGAGGATTGAGGATTGAGGATTGACGATTGAGGATTGAGGAATGAGGATGAGGGCTGAGGGTTGCGGATAGAGGTTTGAGGTCTGAGGACTGAGGATTGAGGATTGAGAATTGAGGACTGAGGATTGAAGATTGAACACTGAGGATTGGGTATTCAGGATTGAAGCCTGACGATTGAGGATGGAGGATTGAGGATTGAGGATTGAGGATTGAGGATTGAGGATTGAGAATGGAGGATTGAAGATTGAGTATTGAGAATTGACGATTGAGGATTGAGGATTGAGGATTGAGGATTGAGCATTGAGGGTTGCGGATTGAGGATTGAGGATTGAAGATTGAGTATTGACGATTGAAGATTGAGGTATGAGGATTGAGGATTGAGGATTGAGGATTGAGGATTGAAGATTGAGTATTGAGTATTGACGATTGAGGATTGAGGATTGAGTATTGAGGATTGAGGGTTGAGGGTTGAGGTTTGAGGTCTGAGGATTGAGGGTTGAGGATTGAGAGTTGAGGATTGAGGGTTGAAGATTGAAGATTGAGAATTGGGTATTGAGGATTGAAGAATGAGGATTGAGGATTGAGGACTGAGTATTGAGGGTTGCAGATTGAGTATTGAGGATTGGGTGTTGAGGATTGAAGAATGAGGATTGAGGGTTGAGGATTGTGGATTGAGGATTGAAGATCGAGGATAGGGTATTGCGGATTAAACATTGAGGATTGAGGATTGAGGATTGAGGATTGAGGATTGAGGACTGAAGATTGAATATCGATGATTGAAGATTGAGGATTGAGGATTGATGGTTGTGGATTGAGGACGAGGACTGAGGGTTGAGTATTGATGTTTGAGGTCTGAGGATTGAGGATTGAGGATTGAGAATTGAGGATTGAGCATTGAGGATTGAAGATTGAGGATTGAGGATTGAGGATGAGGCCTGAGGGTTGAGGGTTGAGGTTTGAGGTCTGAGGATTGAGGGTTGAGGATTGAGAGTTGAGGATTGAGGGTTGAAGATTGAAGATTGAGAATTGGGTATTGAGGATTGAAGAATGAGGATTGACGAATGACGATTGAGGATTGAGGATTGAAGATTGAGTATTGAGGATTGAAGCCTGACGATTGAGGATTGAGGATTGAGGTCTGAGGATTGTGGATGGAGGATTGAAGATTGAGTATTGAGGATTGAAGATTGAGGATTGAGGGTTGAGGATTCGGGGTTGCGTGTTGAGGTTTGAGTATTGAATCCTGAGAATTCAGGATATTCTATTGAGTATTGAGAATTGAGGATTGAAGATTGAGTATTGAGGATTGAAGATTGAGGATTGAGGATTGAGGATTGGGGATTGAGGATTGAGGATTGAAGATTGAGGATTGGGGATTGAGGATCGACGATTGAGGATTGAGGATTGAGGATTGAGGATTGAGGATTGCAGATTGAGTATTGAGGATTGAAGATTGAGGTTTGAGGATTGAGGATTGAGGATTGAGCATTGAGGGTTGCGGATTGAGGATTGAGGATTGAAGATTGAGTATTGACGATTGAAGATTGAGGATTGAGGATTGAGGATCGAGGATTGAGTATTGAGGATTGAAAATTGAGGATTGAGGATTGACGATTCAGGATTGATGATTGAGGATTGAGGATTGAGTATTGAGGATTGAAGATTGAGGATTGAGAATTGAGGATTGAGGATTGAGGGTTGAGGATTGAGGGTTGAGTGTCGAGGTTTGGGTATTGAATCCTGAGAATTCAGGATATTCTGTTGAGTATTGAGAATTGAGGATTGATGGTTGAGTATTGAGGATTGAGTGTTGAAGATTGAGGATTGGGGACTGAGTGTTGAGGGTTGAATGATGAGAATTGATGTTTGTGGATAGAGATTTGAAGATTGCAGATTGAGTATTGAGTATTGAAAACTATGAATTGATTATATTCTATTGAGGATTGAGAATTGACAACTGATTGTTGAGAACTGAGTTCTGAAGGTTGAGGATTCAGGATTGAGGATTCAGGTTTGAGTTTTGAGGACTGAGGATTGAGGATTGAAGATTGAGGATTGAGGATTGAGGATTCAAGATTGAGGATTGAGGATTGAGGATTGACGATTGAGGATTGAATATTGAGTATTGAGGATTGAATATTGAGGATTGAGGATTGAGGGTTGAGGATTGAGGACGTGGACTGACGGTTGAGGATTGTGGTTTGAGGTTTGAGGATTGAGAATTTAGGATTGAGGCCTGAGGATCAGGGCTGAGGGTTGAGGATTGAGGTTTGAGGACTGAGGTCTGAGGATTGAGGATTGAGTATTGAGGATTGAGGATTGAGGATTGAAGATTGAGGATTGGGTATTGAGGATTGTAGAATGTGGTTTGAGGATTGAGGATTGAGGATTGAGGATTGGGGACTGAGCGTTGAGTGTTGAGTGATGAGAATTGATGCTTGTGGATAGAAATTTGAAGATTGCAGATTGAGTATTGAGTATTGAAAACTGTGAATTGATGATGTTCTATTGAGGATTGATGATTGTCATCTGATTGTTCAGGTCTGAGGTCTGAAGATTGAGGATTCAGGATTGAGGATTCAGGATTGAGGTTTGATGACTGAGGATTGAGGATTGAGGATTGAGGATTGAGGCATGAGGATTGAGGATTGAGGATTGAAGATTGAGGATTTAGGATTGAAGATTGAGGATTGAGGATTGAGGATGAGGGCTGAGGGTTGAGGATAGAGGTTTGAGTATTGAATCCTGAGAATTCAGGATATTCTATTGAGTATTGAGAATTGAGGATTGATGGTTGAGTGTTGAGGATTAAGGATTGAGGATTGAGGATTGAGTATTGAGGACTGAGGATTGAGGATTGAAGATTGAACATTGATGAATGAAGATTGAGGATCGAGGATTGATGGTTGTGGATTGAGGACGAGGACTGAGGGTTGAGTATTGATGTTTGAGGTCTGAGGATTGAGGATTGAGGATTGAGATTGGAGGATTGAGGGTTGAGGATTGAAGATTGAGGATTGGGTGTTGAGGATTGATGAATGGGATTGAGGATTGAGGATTGAGGTTTGAGGATTGAAGATTGAGTATTGAGGATTGAAGGTTGAGGATTGAGGTCTGAGG
Organism: Calliopsis andreniformis; assembly: GCF_051401765.1. Taxonomy (NCBI): domain Eukaryota; kingdom Metazoa; phylum Arthropoda; class Insecta; order Hymenoptera; family Andrenidae; genus Calliopsis; species Calliopsis andreniformis. The sequence continues at coordinate 615,885 of NW_027480532.1, read as the reverse complement.
ATTGAGGATTGAGGATTGAAGATTGAGGATTGGGAGTTGAGGATTGATGAATGAGTATTGAGGATTGAGGATTGAGGATTTAATATTGAGGATTGGGAGTTGAGGATTGATGAATGAGTATTGAGGATTGAGGATTGAGGATTGAGGATTGAAGATAGAGGATTGGGTATTGAGGATTGAAGAATGAGGATTGAGGATTGAGGATTGAGGATTGCGGATTGCAGATTGAGTATTGAGGATTGAAGATTGAGGGTTGAGGATTATGGATTGAGGATTGAGCATTGAGGATAGAGGATTGAGGATTGAGAATTGAGGATTGAGGATTGAGGATTGAACATTGAGGATTGGGTGTTGAGGATTGATGAATGGGATTGAGGATTGAGGATTGAGGATTGAGGATTGAATATTGAGTATAGAGGATTGAATATTGAGGATTGAGGATTGAGGGTTGAGGATTGAGGACGTGGACTGACGGTTGAGGATTGAGGTTTGAGGTTTGAGGATTGAGATTTGGATTGAGGCCTGAGGATGAGGGCTGATGGTTGAGGATTGAGGTTCGAGGACTGAGGTCTGGGGATTGAGGATTGAGTATTGAGGATTGAGGATTGAGGATTGAAGATTGAGGATTGGGTATTGAGGATTGAAGAATGAGGATTGAGGAATGAGGATTGAGGATTGAGGATTGAAGATTGAGTATTGAGGATTGAAGCCTGACGATTGAGGATTGAGGATTGAAGATTGAGGGTTGAGTGTCGAGGTTTGAGTATTGAATCCTGAGAATTCAGGATATTCTATTGAGTATTGAGAATTGAGGATTGATGGTTGAGTATTGAGGATTAAGGATTGAGGATTGAGGATTGAGTATTGAGGACTGAGGATTGCGGATTGCAGATTGAGTATTGAGGATTGAAGATTGAGGGTTGAGGATTATGGATTGAGGATTGAGCATTGAGGATAGAGGATTGAGGATTGAGGATTGAAGATTGAGTATTGAGGATTGAAGATTGAGGATTGAGGATTGAGTATTGAGGACTGAGGATAGAGGATTGAAGATTGAACATTGATGATTGAAGATTGAGGATCGAGGATTGATGGTTGTGGATTGAGGACGAGGACTGAGGGTTGAGTATTGATGTTTGAGGTCTGAGGATTGAGGATTGAGGATTGAGAATTGAGGATTGAGGATTGAGGATTGAAGATTGAGGATTGGGTGTTGAGGATTGATGAATGGGATTGAGGATTGAGGATTGAGGATTGAGGATTGAATATTGAGTATAGAGGATTGAATATTGAGGATTGAGGATTGAGGGTTGAGGATTGAGGACGTGGACTGACGGTTGAGGATTGAGGACGTGGACTGACGGTTGTGGATTGAGGTTTGAGGTTTGAGGATTTTGAATTTTGGATTGAGGCCTGAGGTTGAGGGCTGATGGTTGAGGATTGAGGTTTGAGGACTGAGGTCTGGGGATTCAGGATTGAGTATTGAGGATTGAGGATTCAGGATAGAAGATTGAGGATTGGGTATTGAGGATTGTAGAATGTGGTTTGAGGATTGAGGATTGAGGATTGAGTATTGAAGATTGAGTAGTGAGGATTGAAGTCTGACGATTGAGGATTGAGGATTGAGGATTGAGGATTGAGGATTGAGGATTGACGATTCAGGATTGATGATTGAGGATTGAGGATTGAGTATTGAGGATTGAAGATTGAGGATTGAGAATTGAGGGTTGAGGATTGAGGATTGAATATTGAGGATTGGGGACTGAGCGTTGAGGGTTGAGAGATGAGAATTGATGTTTGTGGATAGAAATTTGAAGATTGCAGACTGAGTATTGAGTATTGAAAACTGTGAATTGATGATATTCTATTGAGGATTGAGGATTGACTTCTGATTGTTCAGGTCTGAGGTCTGAAGATTGAGGATTCAGGATTGAGGATTCAGGATTGTGGTTCGATGACTGAGGATTGAGGATTGAGGATTGAGGCATGAGGATTGAGAATTTAGGATTGAGGATTGAGGATGAGGGCTGAGGGTTGAGGATTGAGGTTTGAGGACTGAGGTCTGAGGATTGAGGATTGAGTATTGAGGATTGAGGATTGAGCATTGAAGATAGAGGATTGGGTATTGTGGATTGTAGAATGAGGTTTGAGGATTGAGGATTGAGGATTGAGGATTGAAGATTGAGTATTGAGGATTGAAGACTGACGATTGAGGATTGAGGATTGAAGATTGAGTATTGAGGATTGAAAATGGAGGATTGAGGATTGAGGATTCAGGATTGAGGATTGAGGATTGAGGATTGAGTATTGAGGATTGAAGATTGAGGATTGAGAATTGAGGATTGAGGATTGAGGATTGAATATTGAGTATAGAGGATTGAATATTGAGGATTGAGGATTGAGGTTTGAGGATTGAGGACGTGGACTGACGGTTGAGGATTGAGGTTTGAGGTTTGAGGATTGAGAATTTTGGATTGAGGCCTGAGGATGAGGGCTGATGGTTGAGGATTGAGGTTTGAGGACTGAGGTCTGGGGATTCAGGATTGAGTATTGAGGATTGAGGATTGAGGATTGAAGATTCAGGATTGGGTATTGAGGATTGTAGAATGTGGTTTGAGGATTGAGGATTGAGGATTGAGTATTGAAGATTGAGTAGTGAGGATTGAAGTCTGACGATTGAGGATTGAGGATTGAAGATTGAGGATTGGGAGTTCAGGATTGATGAATGAGTATTGAGGATTGAGGATTGAGGATTTAATATTGAGGATTGGGAGTTGAGGATTGATGAATGAGTATTGAGGATTGAGGATTGAGGATTGAGGATTGAAGATAGAGGATTGGGTATTGAGGATTGAAGAATGAGGATTGAGGATTGAGGATTGAGGATTGCGGATTGCAGATTGAGTATTGAGGATTGAAGATTGAGCGTTGAGGATTATGGATTGAGGATTGAGCATTGAGGATAGAGGATTGAGGATTGAGAATTGAGGATTGAGGTTTGAGGATTGAACATGGAGGATTGGGTGTTGAGGATTGATGAATGGGATTGAGGATTGAGGATTGAGGATTGAGGATTGAAGATTGAGGATTGGGGACTGAGCGTTGAGGGTTGAGTGATGAGAATTGATGCTTGTGGATAGAAATTTGAAGATTGCAGATTGAGTATTGAGTATTGAAAACTGTGAATTGGTGATATTCTATTGAGGATTGATGATTGTCATCTGATTGTTCAGGTCTGAGGTCTGAAGATTGAGGATTCAGGATTGAGGATTCAGGATTGAGGTTTGATGACTGAGGATTGAATATTGAGGATTGAGGATTGAGGCATGAGGATTGAGGATTGAGGATTGAAGATTGAGGATTTAGGATTGAAGATTGAGGATTTAGGATTGAGGATGAGGGCTGAGGGTTGAGGATAGAGGTTTGAGGTCTGAGGACTGAGGATTGAGGATTGAGAATTGATGATTGAGGGTTGAAGATTGAAGATTGAGGATTGGGTATAGAGGATTGAACATTGAGGATTGAGGGTTGAGGATTGAGGATTGAGGATTGACGATTGAGGATTGAGGAATGAGGATGAGGGCTGAGGGTTGCGGATAGAGGTTTGAGGTCTGAGGACTGAGGATTGAGGATTGAGAATTGAGGACTGAGGATTGAAGATTGAACACTGAGGATTGGGTATTCAGGATTGAAGCCTGACGATTGAGGATGTAGGATTGAGGATTGAGGATTGAGGATTGAGGATTGAGGATTGAGAATGGAGGATTGAAGATTGAGTATTGAGAATTGACGATTGAGGATTGAGGATTGAGGATTGAGGATTGAGCATTGAGGGTTGCGGATTGAGGATTGAGGATTGAAGATTGAGTATTGACGATTGAAGATTGAGGTATGAGGATTGAGGATTGAGGATTGAGGATTGAGGATTGAAGATTGAGTATTGAGTATTGACGATTGAGGATTGAGGATTGAGTATTGAGGATTGAGGGTTGAAGGTTGAGGATTGCGGACTGAGTGTTGAGGGTTGAGTGATGAGTATTGATGTTTGTGAATAGAGATTTGAAGATTGCAGATTGAGTATTGGGTATTGGAAACTGTGAATTGATGATATTCTATTAAGGATTCAGGATTGACATCTGATTGATGAGGTCTGAGGTCTGAAGATTGAGGATTCAGAATTGAGGTTTGAGGACTGAGGATTGAGGATTGAGGGTTGACGCTTCAGGATTGAGGATTGAGGGTTGAAGATTGAGGATTGAGGATTGAGGATGAGGGCTGCGGGTTGAGGATTGAGATTTGAGGGCTTAGGACTGAGGATTGAGGATTGAGAATTGAGGATTGAGGATTGAGGATTGAAGATTGAGGATTGGGTATTGAGGATTGTAGAATGTGGATTGAGGAATGAGGATTCAGGATTGAGGATTGAAGATTGAGTATTGAGGATTGAAGCCTGACGATTGAGGATTGAGGATTGAGGGTTGAGGATTGAGGACGGAGGATTGAAGATTGAGTATTGAGGATTGAAGATTGAGGATTGAGGATTGAGGATTGAAGACTGAGCGTTCGGTATTGAGGATTGAACATTGAGGATTGAGGGTTGAGGATTGAGGATTGAGGATTGACGATTGAGGATTGAGGAATGAGGATGAGGGCTGAGGGTTGCGGATTGAGGTTTGAGGTCTGAGGACTGAGGATTGAGGATTGAGAATTGAGGACTGAGGATTGAAGATTGAAGACTGAGGATTGGGTATTCAGGATTGAAGCCTGACGATTGACAATGGAGGATTGAGGATTGAGGATTGAGGATTGAGGATTGAGGATTGAGAATGGAGGATTGAAGATTGAGTATTGAGAATTGACGATTGAGGATTGAGGATTGAGGATTGAGGATTGAGGGTTGAGTGTTGAGGTTTGAGTATTGAATACTGGGAATTCAGGATATTCTATTGAGTATTGAGAACTGAGTGTTGATGGTTGAGTATTGAGGATTGAGTATTGAGGATTGAGGATTGAGTATTGAGGATTGAGGATTGAGGATTGAAGATTGAATATTGATGATTGAAGATTGAGGATCGAGGATTGAGTGTTGTGGATTGAGGTCGAGGACTGAGGGTTGAGTATTGATGTTTGAGGTCTGAGGATTGAGGATTGAGGATTGAGAATTGAGGATTGAGGATTGACGATTGAAGATTGTGGATTGGGTGTTGAGGACTGAAGAATGAGGATTGAGGATTGAGGATTGAGGATTGAGGATTGAAGATTGAGTATTGAGGATTGAAGATTGAGGATTGAGGTCTGCGAATTGAGAATTGAGGATTGGAGATTGAGGATTGCGTGTTGAGGATTGAAGAATGAGGATTGAGGATTGAGGATTGTGGATTGAGGATTGAAGATTGAGGGTTGGGTATTGAGGATTGAAGAATGAGGATTGAGGATTGAGGACTGAGTATTGAGGGTTGCAGATTGAGTATTGAGGATTGGGTGTTGAGGATTGAAGAATGAGGATTGAGGGTTGAGGATTGTGGATTGAGGATTGAAGATCGAGGATAGGGTATTGCGGATTAAACATTGAGGATTGAGGATTGAGGATTGAGGATTGAGGATTGAGGACTGAAGATTGAATATCGATGATTGAAGATTGAGGATTGAGGATTGATGGTTGTGGATTGAGGACGAGGACTGAGGGTTGAGTATTGATGTTTGAGGTCTGAGGATTGAGGATTGAGGATTGAGAATTGAGGATTGAGCATTGAGGATTGAAGATTGAGGATTGAGGATTGAGGATGAGGCCTGAGGGTTGAGGGTTGAGGTTTGAGGTCTGAGGATTGAGGGTTGAGGATTGAGAGTTGAGGATTGAGGGTTGAAGATTGAAGATTGAGAATTGGGTATTGAGGATTGAAGAATGAGGATTGACGAATGACGATTGAGGATTGAGGATTGAAGATTGAGTATTGAGGATTGAAGCCTGACGATTGAGGATTGAGGATTGAGGTCTGAGGATTGTGGATGGAGGATTGAAGATTGAGTATTGAGGATTGAAGATTGAGGATTGAGGGTTGAGGATTCGGGGTTGCGTGTTGAGGTTTGAGTATTGAATCCTGAGAATTCAGGATATTCTATTGAGTATTGAGAATTGAGGATTGAAGATTGAGTATTGAGGATTGAAGATTGAGGATTGAGGATTGAGGATTGGGGATTGAGGATTGAGGATTGAAGATTGAGGATTGGGGATTGAGGATCGACGATTGAGGATTGAGGATTGAGGATTGAGGATTGAGGATTGCAGATTGAGTATTGAGGATTGAAGATTGAGGTTTGAGGATTGAGGATTGAGGATTGAGCATTGAGGGTTGCGGATTGAGGATTGAGGATTGAAGATTGAGTATTGACGATTGAAGATTGAGGATTGAGGATTGAGGATCGAGGATTGAGTATTGAGGATTGAAAATTGAGGATTGAGGATTGACGATTCAGGATTGATGATTGAGGATTGAGGATTGAGTATTGAGGATTGAAGATTGAGGATTGAGAATTGAGGATTGAGGATTGAGGGTTGAAGGTTGAGGATTGCGGACTGAGTGTTGAGGGTTGAGTGATGAGAATTGATGTTTGTGAATAGAGATTTGAAGATTGCAGATTGAGTATTGGGAATTGAAAACTGTGAATTGATGATATTCTATTAAGGATTCAGAATTGACATCTGATTCTTGAGGTCTGAGGTCTGAAGATTGAGGATTCAGAATTGAGGTTTGAGGACTGAGGATTGAGGATTGAGGGTTGATGCTTCAGGATTGAGGATTGAGGGTTGAAGATTGAGGATTGAGGATTGAGGATGAGGGCTGGGGGTTGACGATTGAGATTTGAGGACTTAGGACAGAGGATTGAGGATTGAGAATTGAGGATTGAGGATTGAGGATTGAAGATTGAGGATTGGGTATTGAGGATTGAAGAATGTGGATTGAGGAATGAGGATTGAGGATTGAGGATTGAAGATTGAGTATTGAGGATTGAAGCCTGACGATTGCGGATTGAGGATTGAGGGTTGAGGGTTGAGGATTGGGGACGTAGGATTGAAGATTGAGTATTGAGGATTGAAGATTGATGATTGAGGATTGAGGATTGAAGACTGAGGGTTGGGTATTGAGGATTGAACATTGAGGATTGAGGGTTGAGGATTGAGGATTGAGGATTGACGATTGAGGATTGAGGAATGAGGATGAGGGCTGAGGGTTGCGGATTGAGGTTTGAGGTCTGAGGACTGAGGATTGAGGATTGAGAATTGAGGACTGAGGATTGAAGATTGAAGACTGAGGATTGGGTATTCAGGATTGAAGCCTGACGATTGAGGATGGAGGATTGAGGATTGAGGATTGAGGATTGAGAATTGAGGATTGAGAATGGAGAATTGAAGATTGAGTATTGAGGATTGACGATTGAGGATTGAGGATTGAGGACTGAGGATTGAGGGTTGAGTGTTTAGGTTTGAGTATTGAATACTGAGAATTCAGGATATTCTATTGAGTATTGAGAACTGAGGGTTGATGGTTGAGTATTGAGGATTGAGTATTGAGGATTGAGTATTGAGGATTGAGGATTGAGGATTGAGGATTGAAGATTGAGTATTGAGGATTGAAAATTGAGGATTGAGGATTGACGATTCAGGATTGAGGATTGAGGATTGAGGATTGAGTATTGAGGATTGAAGATTGAGGATTGAGAATTGAGGATTGAGTATTGAGGATTGAGGATTGAGGATTGAGGATTGAGGACTGAGTATTGAGGGTTGCAGATTGAGTATTGAGGATTGGGTGTTGAGGATTGAAGAATGAGGATTGAGGATTGAGGATTGTGGATTGAGGATTGAAGATCGAGGATTGGGTATTGCGGATTGAACATTGAGGATTGAGGATTGAGGATTGAGGATTGAGGATTCAGGACTGAAGATTGAATATCGATGATTGAAGATTGAGGATTGAGGATTGATGGTTGTGGATTGAGGACGAGGACAGAGGGTTGAGTATTGATGTTTGAGGTCTGCGGATTGAGGATTGAGGATTGAGAATTGAGGATTGAGGATTGAGGATTGAAGATTGAGGATTGAGGATTGAGGATGAGGGCTGAGGGTTGAGGGTTGAGGTTTGAGGTCTGAGGATTGAGGGTTGAGGATTGAGAGTTGAGGATTGAGGGTTGAAGATTGAAGATTGAGGATTGGGTATTGAGGATTGAAGAATGAGGATTGACGAATGACGATTGAGGACTGAGGATTGAAGATTGAGTATTGAGGATTGAAGCCTGACGATTGAGGGTTGAGGATTGAGAACTGAGGATTGTGGATGGAGGATTGAAGATTGAGTATTGAGGATTGAAGATTGAGGATTGAGGATTGAGGATTCGGGTTTGCGTGTTGAGGTTTGAGTATTGAATCCTGAGAATTCAGGATATTCTATTGAGTATTGAGAATTGAGGATTGAAGATTGAGTATTGAGGATTGAAGATTGATGATTGAGGATTGAGGATTGGGGATTGAGGATTGAGGATTGAAGATTGAGGATTGGGGATTGAGGATCGACGATTGAGGATTGAGGATTGAGGATTGAGGATTGAGGATTGCAGATTGAGTATTGAGGATTGAAGGTTGAGGTTTGAGGATTGAGGATTGAGGATTGAGCATTGAGGGTTGCGGATTGAGGATTGAGGATTGAAGATTGAGTATTGACGATTGAAGATTGAGGATTGAGGATTGAGGATCGAGGATTGAGGATTGAGGATTGAAGATTGAGTATTAAGTATTGACGATTGAGGATTGAGGATTGAGTATTGAGGATTGAGGGTTGAAGGTTGAGGATTGCGGACTGAGTGTTGAGGGTTGAGTGATGAGAATTGATGTTTGTGAATAGAGATTTGAAGATTGCAGATTGAGTATTGGGTATTGAAAACTGTGAATTGATGATATTCTATTAATGGTTCGGGATTGACATCTGATTCTTGAGGTCTGAAGTCTGAAGATTGAGGATTCAGAATTGAGGTTTGAGGACTGAGGATTGAGGATTGAGGGATGATGATTCAGGATTGAGGATTGTGGGTTGAAGATTGAGGATTGAGGATTGAGGATGATGGCTGCGGGTTGAGGATTGAGATTTGAGGACTTAGGACTGGGGATTGAGGATTGAGAATTGAGGATTGAGGATTGAGGATTGAAGATTGAGGATTGGGTATTGAGGATTGTAGAATGTGGATTGAGGAATGAGGATTCAGGATTGAGGATTGAGTATTGAGGACTGAGGATTGAGGATTGAAGATTGAACATTGATGAATGAAGATTGAGGATCGAGGATTGATGGTTGTGGATTGAGGACGAGGACTGAGGGTTGAGTATTGATGTTTGAGGTCTGAGGATTGAGGATTGAGGATTGAGATTGGAGGATTGAGGGTTGAGGATTGAAGATTGAGGATTGGGAGTTGAGGATTGATGAATGGGATTGAGGATTGAGGATTGAGGTTTGAGGATTGAAGATTGAGTATTGAGGATTGAAGGTTGAGGATTGAGGTCTGAGGATTGAGGATTGAGGATTGAAGATTGAGGATTGGGAGTTGAGGATTGATGAATGAGTATTGAGGATTGAGGATTGAGGATTTAATATTGAGGATTGGGAGTTGAGGATTGATGAATGAGTATTGAGGATTGAGGATTGAGGATTGAGGATTGAAGATAGAGGATTGGGTATTGAGGATTGAAGAATGAGGATTGAGGATTGAGGATTGAGGATTGCGGATTGCAGATTGAGTATTGAGGATTGAAGATTGAGGGTTGAGGATTATGGATTGAGGATTGAGCATTGAGGATAGAGGATTGAGGATTGAGAATTGAGGATTGAGGATTGAGGATTGAACATTGAGGATTGGGTGTTGAGGATTGATGAATGGGATTGAGGATTGAGGATTGAGGATTGAGGATTGAATATTGAGTATAGAGGATTGAATATTGAGGATTGAGGATTGAGGGTTGAGGATTGAGGACGTGGACTGACGGTTGAGGATTGAGGTTTGAGGTTTGAGGATTGAGATTTGGATTGAGGCCTGAGGATGAGGGCTGATGGTTGAGGATTGAGGTTCGAGGACTGAGGTCTGGGGATTGAGGATTGAGTATTGAGGATTGAGGATTGAGGATTGAAGATTGAGGATTGGGTATTGAGGATTGAAGAATGAGGATTGAGGAATGAGGATTGAGGATTGAGGATTGAAGATTGAGTATTGAGGATTGAAGCCTGACGATTGAGGATTGAGGATTGAAGATTGAGGGTTGAGTGTCGAGGTTTGAGTATTGAATCCTGAGAATTCAGGATATTCTATTGAGTATTGAGAATTGAGGATTGATGGTTGAGTATTGAGGATTAAGGATTGAGGATTGAGGATTGAGTATTGAGGACTGAGGATTGCGGATTGCAGATTGAGTATTGAGGATTGAAGATTGAGGGTTGAGGATTATGGATTGAGGATTGAGCATTGAGGATAGAGGATTGAGGATTGAGGATTGAAGATTGAGTATTGAGGATTGAAGATTGAGGATTGAGGATTGAGTATTGAGGACTGAGGATAGAGGATTGAAGATTGAACATTGATGATTGAAGATTGAGGATCGAGGATTGATGGTTGTGGATTGAGGACGAGGACTGAGGGTTGAGTATTGATGTTTGAGGTCTGAGGATTGAGGATTGAGGATTGAGAATTGAGGATTGAGGATTGAGGATTGAAGATTGAGGATTGGGTGTTGAGGATTGATGAATGGGATTGAGGATTGAGGATTGAGGATTGAGGATTGAATATTGAGTATAGAGGATTGAATATTGAGGATTGAGGATTGAGGGTTGAGGATTGAGGACGTGGACTGACGGTTGAGGATTGAGGACGTGGACTGACGGTTGTGGATTGAGGTTTGAGGTTTGAGGATTTTGAATTTTGGATTGAGGCCTGAGGTTGAGGGCTGATGGTTGAGGATTGAGGTTTGAGGACTGAGGTCTGGGGATTCAGGATTGAGTATTGAGGATTGAGGATTCAGGATAGAAGATTGAGGATTGGGTATTGAGGATTGTAGAATGTGGTTTGAGGATTGAGGATTGAGGATTGAGTATTGAAGATTGAGTAGTGAGGATTGAAGTCTGACGATTGAGGATTGAGGATTGAGGATTGAGGATTGAGGATTGAGGATTGACGATTCAGGATTGATGATTGAGGATTGAGGATTGAGTATTGAGGATTGAAGATTGAGGATTGAGAATTGAGGGTTGAGGATTGAGGATTGAATATTGAGGATTGGGGACTGAGCGTTGAGGGTTGAGAGATGAGAATTGATGTTTGTGGATAGAAATTTGAAGATTGCAGACTGAGTATTGAGTATTGAAAACTGTGAATTGATGATATTCTATTGAGGATTGAGGATTGACTTCTGATTGTTCAGGTCTGAGGTCTGAAGATTGAGGATTCAGGATTGAGGATTCAGGATTGTGGTTCGATGACTGAGGATTGAGGATTGAGGATTGAGGCATGAGGATTGAGAATTTAGGATTGAGGATTGAGGATGAGGGCTGAGGGTTGAGGATTGAGGTTTGAGGACTGAGGTCTGAGGATTGAGGATTGAGTATTGAGGATTGAGGATTGAGCATTGAAGATAGAGGATTGGGTATTGTGGATTGTAGAATGAGGTTTGAGGATTGAGGATTGAGGATTGAGGATTGAAGATTGAGTATTGAGGATTGAAGACTGACGATTGAGGATTGAGGATTGAAGATTGAGTATTGAGGATTGAAAATGGAGGATTGAGGATTGAGGATTCAGGATTGAGGATTGAGGATTGAGGATTGAGTATTGAGGATTGAAGATTGAGGATTGAGAATTGAGGATTGAGGATTGAGGATTGAATATTGAGTATAGAGGATTGAATATTGAGGATTGAGGATTGAGGTTTGAGGATTGAGGACGTGGACTGACGGTTGAGGATTGAGGTTTGAGGTTTGAGGATTGAGAATTTTGGATTGAGGCCTGAGGATGAGGGCTGATGGTTGAGGATTGAGGTTTGAGGACTGAGGTCTGGGGATTCAGGATTGAGTATTGAGGATTGAGGATTGAGGATTGAAGATTCAGGATTGGGTATTGAGGATTGTAGAATGTGGTTTGAGGATTGAGGATTGAGGATTGAGTATTGAAGATTGAGTAGTGAGGATTGAAGTCTGACGATTGAGGATTGAGGATTGAAGATTGAGGATTGGGAGTTCAGGATTGATGAATGAGTATTGAGGATTGAGGATTGAGGATTTAATATTGAGGATTGGGAGTTGAGGATTGATGAATGAGTATTGAGGATTGAGGATTGAGGATTGAGGATTGAAGATAGAGGATTGGGTATTGAGGATTGAAGAATGAGGATTGAGGATTGAGGATTGAGGATTGCGGATTGCAGATTGAGTATTGAGGATTGAAGATTGAGCGTTGAGGATTATGGATTGAGGATTGAGCATTGAGGATAGAGGATTGAGGATTGAGAATTGAGGATTGAGGTTTGAGGATTGAACATGGAGGATTGGGTGTTGAGGATTGATGAATGGGATTGAGGATTGAGGATTGAGGATTGAGGATTGAAGATTGAGGATTGGGGACTGAGCGTTGAGGGTTGAGTGATGAGAATTGATGCTTGTGGATAGAAATTTGAAGATTGCAGATTGAGTATTGAGTATTGAAAACTGTGAATTGGTGATATTCTATTGAGGATTGATGATTGTCATCTGATTGTTCAGGTCTGAGGTCTGAAGATTGAGGATTCAGGATTGAGGATTCAGGATTGAGGTTTGATGACTGAGGATTGAATATTGAGGATTGAGGATTGAGGCATGAGGATTGAGGATTGAGGATTGAAGATTGAGGATTTAGGATTGAAGATTGAGGATTTAGGATTGAGGATGAGGGCTGAGGGTTGAGGATAGAGGTTTGAGGTCTGAGGACTGAGGATTGAGGATTGAGAATTGATGATTGAGGGTTGAAGATTGAAGATTGAGGATTGGGTATAGAGGATTGAACATTGAGGATTGAGGGTTGAGGATTGAGGATTGAGGATTGACGATTGAGGATTGAGGAATGAGGATGAGGGCTGAGGGTTGCGGATAGAGGTTTGAGGTCTGAGGACTGAGGATTGAGGATTGAGAATTGAGGACTGAGGATTGAAGATTGAACACTGAGGATTGGGTATTCAGGATTGAAGCCTGACGATTGAGGATGGAGGATTGAGGATTGAGGATTGAGGATTGAGGATTGAGGATTGAGAATGGAGGATTGAAGATTGAGTATTGAGAATTGACGATTGAGGATTGAGGATTGAGGATTGAGGATTGAGCATTGAGGGTTGCGGATTGAGGATTGAGGATTGAAGATTGAGTATTGACGATTGAAGATTGAGGTATGAGGATTGAGGATTGAGGATTGAGGATTGAGGATTGAAGATTGAGTATTGAGTATTGACGATTGAGGATTGAGGATTGAGTATTGAGGATTGAGGGTTGAAGGTTGAGGATTGCGGACTGAGTGTTGAGGGTTGAGTGATGAGTATTGATGTTTGTGAATAGAGATTTGAAGATTGCAGATTGAGTATTGGGTATTGGAAACTGTGAATTGATGATATTCTATTAAGGATTCAGGATTGACATCTGATTGATGAGGTCTGAGGTCTGAAGATTGAGGATTCAGAATTGAGGTTTGAGGACTGAGGATTGAGGATTGAGGGTTGACGCTTCAGGATTGAGGATTGAGGGTTGAAGATTGAGGATTGAGGATTGAGGATGAGGGCTGCGGGTTGAGGATTGAGATTTGAGGGCTTAGGATTGAGGATTGAGGATTGAGAATTGAGGATTGAGGATTGACGATTGAAGATTGTGGATTGGGTGTTGAGGACTGAAGAATGAGGATTGAGGATTGAGGATTGAGGATTGAGGATTGAAGATTGAGTATTGAGGATTGAAGATTGAGGATTGAGGTCTGCGAATTGAGAATTGAGGATTGGAGATTGAGGATTGCGTGTTGAGGATTGAAGAATGAGGATTGAGGATTGAGGATTGTGGATTGAGGATTGAAGATTGAGGGTTGGGTATTGAGGATTGAAGAATGAGGATTGAGGATTGAGGACTGAGTATTGAGGGTTGCAGATTGAGTATTGAGGATTGGGTGTTGAGGATTGAAGAATGAGGATTGAGGGTTGAGGATTGTGGATTGAGGATTGAAGATCGAGGATAGGGTATTGCGGATTAAACATTGAGGATTGAGGATTGAGGATTGAGGATTGAGGATTGAGGACTGAAGATTGAATATCGATGATTGAAGATTGAGGATTGAGGATTGATGGTTGTGGATTGAGGACGAGGACTGAGGGTTGAGTATTGATGTTTGAGGTCTGAGGATTGAGGATTGAGGATTGAGAATTGAGGATTGAGCATTGAGGATTGAAGATTGAGGATTGAGGATTGAGGATGAGGCCTGAGGGTTGAGGGTTGAGGTTTGAGGTCTGAGGATTGAGGGTTGAGGATTGAGAGTTGAGGATTGAGGGTTGAAGATTGAAGATTGAGAATTGGGTATTGAGGATTGAAGAATGAGGATTGACGAATGACGATTGAGGATTGAGGATTGAAGATTGAGTATTGAGGATTGAAGCCTGACGATTGAGGATTGAGGATTGAGGTCTGAGGATTGTGGATGGAGGATTGAAGATTGAGTATTGAGGATTGAAGATTGAGGATTGAGGGTTGAGGATTCGGGGTTGCGTGTTGAGGTTTGAGTATTGAATCCTGAGAATTCAGGATATTCTATTGAGTATTGAGAATTGAGGATTGAAGATTGAGTATTGAGGATTGAAGATTGAGGATTGAGGATTGAGGATTGGGGATTGAGGATTGAGGATTGAAGATTGAGGATTGGGGATTGAGGATCGACGATTGAGGATTGAGGATTGAGGATTGAGGATTGAGGATTGCAGATTGAGTATTGAGGATTGAAGATTGAGGTTTGAGGATTGAGGATTGAGGATTGAGCATTGAGGGTTGCGGATTGAGGATTGAGGATTGAAGATTGAGTATTGACGATTGAAGATTGAGGATTGAGGATTGAGGATCGAGGATTGAGTATTGAGGATTGAAAATTGAGGATTGAGGATTGACGATTCAGGATTGATGATTGAGGATTGAGGATTGAGTATTGAGGATTGAAGATTGAGGATTGAGAATTGAGGATTGAGGATTGAGGGTTGAAGGTTGAGGATTGCGGACTGAGTGTTGAGGGTTGAGTGATGAGAATTGATGTTTGTGAATAGAGATTTGAAGATTGCAGATTGAGTATTGGGAATTGAAAACTGTGAATTGATGATATTCTATTAAGGATTCAGGATTGACATCTGATTCTTGAGGTCTGAGGTCTGAAGATTGAGGATTCAGAATTGAGGTTTGAGGACTGAGGATTGAGGATTGAGGGTTGATGCTTCAGGATTGAGGATTGAGGGTTGAAGATTGAGGATTGAGGATTGAGGATGAGGGCTGGGGGTTGACGATTGAGATTTGAGGACTTAGGACAGAGGATTGAGGATTGAGAATTGAGGATTGAGGATTGAGGATTGAAGATTGAGGATTGGGTATTGAGGATTGAAGAATGTGGATTGAGGAATGAGGATTGAGGATTGAGGATTGAAGATTGAGTATTGAGGATTGAAGCCTGACGATTGCGGATTGAGGATTGAGGGTTGAGGGTTGAGGATTGGGGACGTAGGATTGAAGATTGAGTATTGAGGATTGAAGATTGATGATTGAGGATTGAGGATTGAAGACTGAGGGTTGGGTATTGAGGATTGAACATTGAGGA